>NC_088189.1:11425964-12062477 GCF_028769735.1 Zonotrichia leucophrys gambelii | reverse complement strand
AGAACACAATTTGCCCAAAAGCATTTGCAAACCCAGGCATTGAATCACTCCCACCACCAGAACCAGAACCAGCCTGTGACAGTATTCACAGGGGTCTCAGGCTGAGGGAAGAGATGAGGATCTGACTCCATGTTTCAGAAGGCTTGATTTATTATTTTATGATCTATATTATATTAAAACTATATTAAAAGAATATAAGAAAGGATTTCATCAGAAGGCTAGCTAAGAATAGAATAGAAAAGAATGATAACAAAGGTTTGTGCATCAGACTCTCTATCCAAGCCAGCTGACTGTGATTGGCCATTAATTAGAAACAGCCAACATGAGACCAATCACAGATGCACCTGTTGCATTCCACAGCAGCAGATAATCATTGTTTACATTTTGTTCCTGAGGCCTCCCAGCTTCTCAGGAGGAAAAATCCTAAAGAAAAGATTTTTCAAAAAAGATGTCTGTGACACCAGCCCAGAGCTGCTGTGGGATTTGGGAGGCAGGGATTGTCCCTGATGGGAGCAGTGCACAGAAGCACACAGTCCATGGCAGCTCTCTGCCTTTTCCAATCAGCTGTGGGTTTGCTGGGGTTACCCAGGACAGTCTGTGCTGTCTCTTTGGCTCAAGCCATTTTTGAGGCTTTGTGGGGTGATTTTGGCAATGATTCCATTCTCCATTCTCCCCTCCAGGGAATGGATGCAGAGTGTCCCAAGCATGGCTGAAGGATAAACAGACAGTTTCCTTCCTCAGGGTCTTCACCATCCTCTGCCTGGGGACAATCCTGACCCACGGCTCCTTTCCCACTGCTCCATCTCACCCCAGCTTGATGCTCTCCTCTCTGCCTCTTAGAGCTTCATTTGGAGCTGGACATTCATTGAGTTGGATTTCATTATCTGTGTGGGTTCCTTCTATCACAGATATCTTTTATGAAAAATCCTTTCCTTAGGATTTTTCTTCCTCCTGAGAAGCTGAGAAGCCTCAGGAACAAAATGTAAACAATGATTATCTGCTGCTGTGGAATGCAACAGGTGCATCTGTGATTGGTGTCATGTTGGTTTGTTTCTAATTAATGGCCAATCACAGTCAGCTGGCTCAGGCTCTCTGTCCAAGACAGAAGCTTTTGTTATTCATTCTTTCTTTTGCTATTCTTAGCCAGCCTTCTGATGAAATCCTTTCTTCTATTCTTTTAGTATTTTAATGTAATATATATCATAAAATAATAAATTAGCCTTCTGAAACATGGAGTCAGATCCTCGTCTCTTCCCTCATCCTCAGACCCCTGTGAACACGGTCACACCCTTCCAATTCAGAATATTCTGATTCCATGATTCCCCTTTCTTGGTGTCCTTTTCAGCCATCCTTCACAGCAGAGGCATCTTCACTCCCACCTTGGAGACAGCCATGATCCTGCTGGCCAGAGATCAGCCTGGGCCTTCACCACTGCCCTCCAGGGCAGCAGATCCTTTGGCCACCTCCACAGCCAGCCCACACTTTTGGGGCATCAACATCCACCTCTCCTTGAAACAAGCTGGTGGAGCAGACCCTCTCCAGCAGCTCTCTCTGGAGCAATGGTTGTGATAGGAAATGTAATGGGAAATGGCTCACACCAAGACCAGGGCTCCTTGCAACCAACCTCAGGGCCTGAGGAGTTTTGTGAAATACTGGAGATCATGGATGCTGCTACAGCAGATTTTCATCTCTCAGTGGACATTAAGAGGGAATAATTTGTGCCGAGCAAAGTCTGCTGAGCAGTTGCTGCCCCATATCTGATCATCTCCTGTGATAGCAGCTTGGCCCTATCTGATCCAGCAGTTATTGAAAACTCAGCTGAGTATGACTGGGATCATTTTTCAGGGTTTTCATGCTGCTCTTTAACCACGGTGAAAATTAAAGAGCCAACTATGGAACGGGAGAAAGCGCTGTACTTTCACTATGACACTTTCTGGTAATGAGATATTTATTAATGTTCATTTCTTCTGAAAGGAAACAAACCAAACCCAATCCCTTATCTCTCTCTCGGTGTTTAAGTTATGAGTAACACGGGAAGCTTTTAGGCCATGAGACAGCAAATACACCCTGCCTGGGAGCCTGTGGGTGTAGGAGATGCAGTGATAAAACCAAGATAGATCAAATCACTCCCATTTACCTAGAGCTTTCTGCAGCTCTTGAAATGATGGAGGGATTGAAAGATGCTTTGTCTTTTTTTATGAGAAAAGCAGCTGTGATTTAGCAGTTTAATCACTTTTGTCACAAAGAAATGCAAAACAAAGCCCATCACCAGGATGGATTTTTTTTTCAAAGCTGTATTTTGTTTCCTATCGGTAAGGAATGATTTTAAATGCTAATGGTGGGCTGAGATAGACACATAGGAAGCAAAGTCATTGCTTATACAGCAGCCAGGCACAGATCAGCTCTCTGAAGCTGCTGGGGCTTAGCAATGGTGTTCATGGTCAAACTCTGCTGATTTTGGGTGCTGGTTATCACAGGCTGACCTGAGGGTAATTTGGAATTATCCACATAACCACGAGCTGCCTTAGCACCTTGCAGGGTTTGGCTCACAGGGTTTTGCCAATCTCAGGTGACTTCTGAATGACCTTGCTGAACCTGCAGCTCAGAGGCCTGGCTGCTGCAGCTCCTGGCACACATGACCTGAGTTCTGGCAGCCTCGACTCCCTCCCACGCTCCGGACTTGCAAACTCCTCTCTGCTCCTCACACGGGCCCTGGGGTGAGAGGAGATGAGTTTCTTAAGAAGTAATTATTTCCTTTGTCATTATCATCACGCTCATGTGATTTATTAGCAGGGATGGAAAGTTTGCAGAGCTCTGCCAAGGAAGCTGTGGGTCTCACCAAGCCCTGCTCCCACCCCAACCTCAGCTCCCTGCACCAGGTGATTTCCCAGCTGCCCAACCCCAGCTCCTCACAACAATCACAGAATGCTTGGGGTTGGAAGGAACCTTCCAGACCATCTTGTTCCACCCCCCTGCCATGGCAGGGACACCTTTCACTATCCCAGGCTGCTCCCAGCTCCATCCAACCTGGCACTGGACACTTCCAGTGATAGGAATATCTACTTCCAATGGTTTGGGATCTTTGTCTTATACCTTCCTAATTCCTCTTCCTCACTGCAGCCCAGCTCCTCCAGTACTTGGGAACAAGCCAAGGTGCATGCAGGGGAATCCATTTCCCAGCCTTGGTGTAGAGGGGAGATGCAAAACAATCCTTGACTTCCATTTGGGGTGTTTGCTAGATGAGATTTCTCCAAAAGTTTGTGGTACAGCCAGATTTGGGCACATTATCCCCACAGCAAAATGGCCATTTGCTCCCAGGCACCAAACCCTTTCACAAAGCCTTCCCAAGGAAAGGGCCATTACATCGTGATGATTTTGTCATATATCTTATGTTTTACACCTTAAAAATTGTGGTCAAGGGATCCAAAGCTCACATGCTGCTGCCAACCTGGACAAGAGGGATATATAAGATTTGGAAGTTTTGTTCCCTCAGGAGACTTTTTAAAAAAAAAATTTTAATTCCCTATTTGCTGGCTTTGATGTATGACTGCATTTCCCAGTGTCAGGCTGCAGCAGTGCAGGAAAAGGTCTTGTGCTGGAGAGCACAAGGGATGATGGCTTCCCACTGCCAGAGGGCAGGGTTGGATGGGATTTCAGGAAGAAATTCTTCCCTGTGAAGGTGCTGGGACCCTGGCACAGGGTGCCCAGAGCAGCTGTGGCTGCCCCTGGATCCCTGGCAGTGCCCAAGGCCAGGCTGGACAGGGCTTGGAGCACCCTGGGACAGTGGAAGGTGTCCCTCCTATGGCAGGTGGTGGGATCAAATGGGCTTTAATGTCCCTTCCAACCCAAACCATTCTGGCATTCTAAGACTTAAGACAAAGACTGAGGGGAGGGGAAAATTCTTCATGGAGCTATGGAGAAGCCCTTCTCCTGGCTGAGCTCTGGGGGTTCCCCACCTGGACACTCACTGGATAGATCAACAGCCTCCAAATCACTCAGGCAGAGGCACTGCATGGCTGTTTGCAGGGAGAAGGACCTGCACCACTATCCCAGCCAGGAGACACATGGTGTTCCACATCCTACTCTGGCTGCATATTGGAATTAAATACCAATATAACCAGATGGAACGTGCCTGGGCTTGTCTGGCCCTTGCTGCTTGACCAAGGTGGTGGTTTCACCCCAGAGACACCTTTGGCTGGCTGTTTACTGCAGCTGGGCACTTGGGACAAGTCCAGACATGCAGGAGCTCAGGTTTCCCTCTGGCAGAGGATCTTTAAGGTGATGGTGAAGGAAAGGAGTTGGTTCTGATGGAGGGTTTGGATCCAGAGCTTTATTCTGGCCCACAGGCCTCTGAATGCAGCACCAGCTCCAGCAGAACTCCCTGAGCCCGTGGTTGCTGCTCCTTAACCCCGGGGAGAGGGGCAGGGAAGGGGCAGGGAGCCACCAAGCAGGGACAGGAGGGGAGGGACAAAGGGACAAAGGACACCTGGATGGCCCAGTGTCCCCAGGGCTGAGAGGCATATTTGAACTCTGCCAATCACTCCATGCCCTTTCTGGAATGCCAAGACTGACGGACAGCACTCAGCAGGGGACAAGGGAGGGGAAGGGAGAGGTGATTGGCACACCTGGGGAAGGAACCGGGATAACTGAGACAGGCTATGACATCACACTGCAACAGCTGCACATCCATCCCTGCCCCTGAGGTGGGGAAAAATGCAGGCAGGAGCCAAAAAATGAGCATTTACCCTCCTTAGTTATACAGCTGGGGAGTGGGGACTGGAGACTCATTTCAGTGAGGGGTGGATGGGAGTGAGCCTCCCAGAGAAACACTGCACAGGGAATCTTATGAGTTTACAGTTTATTGCAGCCTTGAGACATGGGAAAAGTCTCTGTTTCAGCCCGCACGTTCAAAGAATGAGTTAGAGTTCTTCAGTTCTTGGTCTCAGAGTTGTTCATTGTATCTTATCTATAAAAATTTTTCTCCTGCCCAGCCAAGGTCCGCTCAGCAGGTCAGACAGAGGCACTCTTGACTGCCCTCAGGGTGGTATTATCTCTTTATACTACAAACTATGTATAACATGTTTACAATTACTTTCCAATACCTATCACCTATGCTAGACAGTGAGCTTCTACTCTAAACCTGCCACCATCACAGCAGAAGATGGAGGTAGAGAAGAAGAAGAAGGAAGGCTGGACACGCCCAAGTCCCTCCATCTTGTCCACAAGACCCCTGTTCTAAAAAACCCAAAATCTATCTTTTCACCCTGTGATAATTTTATTATTACACTGCTTAAACTCTTGTGGCTTTCAGGTCTTCCTACAAAGCTGGTAATTTGCTCCACAGGTCATAATCAAACCCACAGGTGTTCTGGGCTGTGTGCCAGAGTCTCTGAGCCCCCTGGCAGGGCTCCAACAACTCTGGACACCCAGAGGGATGCACTGAGTTCTGACAAGGGAACATCAGCTCCCAAGGGGGTCTGGAATAGGAGGCAGCACAGGTGAGAAGGTAAGAGGCAGCCTGGCCGGGAAGGATGAGTCTTGTCTCATGAGAAACTCGAGCGAGGCAGGTTTCCGCCGCAGCGCAGTGGGAACGTGTTTGTACCACAGGCAGCCTGCAGAGCGGGGTGGCTGCTCCTCAGCCTCCCCAGGAGCACAGGCACCTCTGATCTTGGTGGCAGTGCTGGCGTTTCCCATCGCCACAGCAGTGACAGCAGTTGTGAGATGAGCTGGCCGCTCGCCCCGCTGCTCCTTTGCTGGCAGCACGGCTGCTGCTGGGGCAAACTGTGCCCTTCAGGTGACACCAGCAGAGCCCAAAAAGCCACGGCTGTAGCACCTGGGAGGTGATCAATCCCATGGGACGTGGCAAACCCCAAACTGGGCTGCTATCTGCCCCACAGGCCCCACACCAGGCAGTGCAGGCCTGTCCATGATGCTCTGGGTGCCATCCCAACATTGTTTAAAATTTCAAGACAGCTTGACTCCTGGAGGAGTCACTGATGCACCATGAACTTCCACTGCTTTGGCCAAGCACCAGTGGCTCCCAGTTTTGGTTTTTTGGGCTTTTTTTTTTTTTGTTTTTCCTGAACCCAGTGACAGGATCCAAGGGACTGGCATGAAGCTGTGTGATTAGGGTGGAGATCAGGGAAAAGCTCTTCCCCAGAGGTGCTGGCACTGCCCAGGCTCCCCAGGGAATGGGCACGGCCCCAAGGCTGCCAGAGCTCCAGGAGCTGCCAGAGATGCCCAGGGTGGGGCGTTTGGGGGTCCAGCTGGGCTGGATGATTCTGGGGGTCCCTCCAAGCTTAACATATTCCATTATTCTGTGATTCTATCTCAGCCCAGGTGATGCCATCCAGTTAAAGATCTCAGCTGTCACTAAGAAAAATGAAGTTTGAAAAGATCTTGGACTTTAAGGGTCCAAGATCTTTTCAAGTCTTGGATCCTCCTCTGAAACAAGGAGGAAAACAGGCAGAGCTCAAAAGTTTTAGAACCTTGTAGTTTTGCATCCCATATCCTGATCACTGTGTCCTGCTGGGCCCTCAAACCTAACACAGGGATCATTTATCTTCTGCTGCACAGACTTGTGAGGACCCTTGCAGAGGATACTTTTGAGCTTTCCTTGACTGCAGGTTAAAAGATTTCTCCATAATCTGCAAAATAAATCTCTCAGAGTGTTTTTCATTGGATTTTTTTTTTCTATTTTCAGAGAGCAGAGGGAAGTTCCACAATTTCTGAAAGGTCATATTTTCCCCTTTCAGCTATGAAAGCAGCTCTTTTAGCTGTATACATGTGCCAAAATTCAGAAAGTGTGTGTTGGTACAAGGTATTACCCACAAAATAGATGAAAACATAGATAAACATCACCTGAATTTTAACTGCATTTCACTTGATTCACTATATTTTTGAGTGAATGATACATGAAGATGTTCTCCAAGATGCCTTTAAAACACCTAAGCACAGTCCTGTAAACTTCTAACCCATTTCTATTGTTAACCTTCACCGAGTTGTGCTACACCACCAAAAAAACCCCAACAAAAAACCCCACCAAAAAAAAACAAACAAAAGACCAAGAAAGTAAAAAAGGCAGGAAATGAGCCCAAACAACCAGGTCTCAAAATGAGCAAAATTCAACTCAGACTTGGCAAGCATCCTATGAAACTTGGTCCCAAAGTTGCAGAGCATGGTTGTGGCAGGGTGGTACCTTGTTATTGTCATTTGCCTGTTGGTGCTCATCCAATTTACGAGAAATCACAACTGAAAACGTTGAGATGCACAAGCCACAGCCCTGAGATGTTTGGCTTGGAAAGGCAGGTGTGACACAGGCTGGAATGGGGACTTGTGAGGCTACAGCTGGTCAGTGATAAATTATATACAAATTATAAATGCATTATATACAAATTATAAATGCATTTTATCCTCAAAACACTGTAGGAGATATCAAAGAGAAGATCCTATGGGACTGTCCATGGCATCCTCTACCCACTCTGAGCTGCAGGTAATGGTGCCATGTCGTAGACATCTTTTTGTGAAAATCCTTACTTAGGATTTTTTTCCCTTCTGAGAAGCTGAGGCCTCAGAAACAAAATGTAAACAATGGTTATGTGCTGCTGTGGAATGCATCAGGTGCATCTGTGATTGGCCCATCTTGGATGTTTGTAATTAATGGCCAATCAAGGCCGAGCTATCTCGGACAGAGTCCGAGAGAGCTGCCTTTTGTTATCATTCTTTTCTATTCTATTCTTAGCATGGCCTTCTGAGATGAACCTTTTCCTTCTATTTCTTTTTAGTATAGTTATAAAGTAATATATATATATCATAAAATAATAAATCAAGCCTTCTGAACATGGAGTCAACATTTTCGTCTCTTCCCTCATCCAAGAACCCTTGTGACCACTGTCACAGTGCCATGGTTGGTGGCTAACTCCCTTTTATCACTGCTGCTTTCCTCTTTGCACACCAGTAAAAAACCAAAAAGATTTGGGTTCAGGAGTTGGCTTTGTCCTGCTCCCAGGGTGGGCAGCAACCTTCAGGAGTTCTCCTGTCACACTGCTCAACAGGAACCTGTTTTAGAGAGGTTATTGCAGGGAGTTTTGCACTGCTAGCCTGTCATGTTCCCATCTGGGAGCCTGTCCTCTGGAATCCACTGCCACCATGTCACCTTGTCACAGACACGTTTTATGGAAAATCCTTTCCTTAGGATTTTTCTTCCTGAGAAGCTGACAGGCCTCAGGAACAAAATGTAAACATTGATTATCTGCTGCTGTGGAATGCAACAGGTGCATCTGTGATTGGTCTCATGTTGGTTGTTTTTAATTAATGGCCAATCACAGCCCAGCTGTCCAGACTGTCTCAGTCAGTCACAAGCCTTTGTTATCATTCTTTTTCTATTCTTAGCTAGACTTCTGATGAAATAATTTCTTCTATTCTTTTAGTATAGTTTTAATATAATATATATCATAAAATAATAAATCAGCCTTCTGAAACATGGAGTCAGATCCTCGTCTCTTCCCTCATCCTAAGACCCCTGTGAACACCATCACGTCACCTCACTGCCTCAGAGTGAGGCACCACAGCTGGAGAGGTGACAGATGCTTCAAAACACACATTTTGTCTGGCATGAAAATGAGCCAGCACTCGCCTTCAAGGCTCTAAATAACATTAGCAGAAAAAAAAAATCATAGAAATAAATATCATCTTCAAATAAGAGAACAAGGAGCCCTCCAGCCCACTGACATTTGAGTGTTCAGACAGCAGCAGCACTCCATGAAAACTGTCCTCTCATGACACAGACTCTACTGGACCACTTACAAGTACAGACACACAGATTTCCTTTAAAATTATTTTCATGTTGGCAGCTGTGTCAGATGCAGCACTGTGGGCACTCCTGTGCTTGCAGCCAGCAGCAGAATGGGCTTTTCCCTGGGAGATTTTTTTCTCTGGAAAAATCCCTTCACCCAGGATTTTCTCCTGGGAAGCTGAGAAGCCTCAGAGAAAAGGAAAACAATTCTTATCTCATTTGCTTCTCCTGTGTTGTGCTCACATGTGCAATGTGTTTGGAGATTGTTCACCCACAGGTGATTGTTCCATTGCATTCTGCTGGGAGTTGTTTTCACTCTTTGGCCAATCAGGGCCAAGCTGTGTCAGGACTCTGGAGAGAGTCACCAGTTTTCATTGTTATCTTTTTAGCATTCAGTAAGTATCCTTTCTGTATTCTTTAGTATAGTATTCTTTAATATGATATAGTATTATAAAGTAATAAATGAGCCTTCTGAGAACATGGAGTCAGATTCATCATTCCTGCCTTTGTTGGGACATTCCCTGCAAATACAAGAGAGTGTGGAGTCAGACACTCCTGTACACAGCCCTTGTCTGCAGCAGAGAAACAAAACTCACCCCTGCCCTTTACATAGCAGCAGGAGATCCCTGCTGACTGACAAGTTGCAGTGAATTTGTTTTACATGACCATAAACCAGGGAATAAAATGTCCCTGCCACCTGTGTTTCCAGAGAGCCACGGGAATTTCTTCTCATTGCTTCTCTCCAGCTGCAAACTCAGCCCTTATCAAACTCAGCCTTACTAACCAAACTCAGCCATTCTTATCAAACTCAGCCTTTCTATCCAAACTCAGCCCTTCTTGTGCTCATGTGGAAGGTGAGGGATTCTCCCCAACACAACAACCATTTTGAACTTTAAAGTCCAAATTCTGGCTGAGATAGAGCCACAAACCAAACTTCCCACCCCTTTCCCACTATGTGTAAGGCTAAATAACCCTTCTTGACAATTTTTTTTCTTTGCAAGCCCACCAAAGAAAGCAAATTATGCAGTAGGAGCCTGTGCAGACCCTCCTGACCATCCTGGTGCAAGGAGCTGAGGGCAGCCAGACCTCACCTCTCCCCTGAGGACTTGTCCCTTGGCTGTGGGACAGGATGGATTTATGTCACAGAAATTCTGCCTGTCCCCTCTCTGTCTACAGCCACCATTCACCTGAACACCTCCAAATCTGCTGGGTTAAAAAACATCAAAGTGACATTCCCCATGGGAAAATCTTATCTTGGACAAAGAAAATGAAGCCTCATTCATGCAATTGGGGCAGTTTTGGACTTTACTGATGCCAGGTAGTGTGAGTGCCATGAGTCCCCATATTAAAAACCAAGACACACTGATGCTAACTCAGTTTTATTTTTGTTTTCTCACGTACCAAGACCCCAGCAGCAAGCCAGACTGGCACAAAACACTCAAAATCTACACAGAGACACAGTTCTTTGTGAACACAGTGCAAAAACTTCTGTATGGCCCAATTTGGAAGAGACCCAGGGCAAGAGCATGGCTTAAAATCACATCACCTAAAGGAAGGCCAGAAACAGGCAGCCCATCACTTTCCTGTGTTTTCTGTCCAACTATATTTTTCTCCTTTATTATGTTAGTCAGGTGCTAAACAAATAAAATCAATTCTGAACTTATAAAAAGCAATTGGAAATGTCTAGTCTTTTATAGTGAAATCTCAACTTAAGCAGCCCACAGCACTAGGAGAAAAATCAATCATCATTTCCATCCTGCTACGTGTGCTACTAAAATTAAGAATTGATGTTCGGCTGCAAAGGAAAATTATTTCAAGAGAACCACCTTAGCAACAGTGTTCAGTGTTCATAAACCTCCTGTTTACAGTTCTTCTCATGGCAGACAAACTCCTACATCCCACCATGAAATATAAATAATAACGAGGGATCCTGATTTACATACAGTTTCCATCTTAATGGGCATCAAAATTGCAAGCAGGGCAACAGCACCACTTATGGTAAATAGCAAGCAGTAAACATGTCCTCAGCCTAAAGAGGCCATAAACCAGTGTTAACACCCCTGTAATTGCAGCCTCTCCCATATCCAAACCAAAGTTCAGATGATTTTGCCAGTAGCCTTTCCATAAAGACAGAAAGCCTAGAATGGGGCACCTGGAGCTGCATTTAACTCTGATGCAGCCTAAAGATTTTAGCAACGTGCTCTTCCCATTTGGAAGCAGCACTCCCTGCATCTTGTTTGATTTATTGCAGCCCAGCCTATGTAACTTGTATGATATTATGTGCAAACCACATTAATATCTCCCAAAATATACCACAAAGCCATCCCTGCCTCCAAACAATCTCCAGCCCACCAACTCTATTTATGAATGAGCACACAGGAGATTTCTATGCCATGGGAGCTGCTGTTTCTCCAACACCATGGGGCTGTGTGACATGCTGAGCACATGCTGTCCCCTCCAGCCCCCCTGGCTTCCCACAGATTTTCCTCAGCCCCTCTGTTGTGGGGTTTGTGGTGGCCACAAACAGGAGGGGTTTGTAATCAGCCAGTGGCTCTCAGGAGGTGCCTGGGAGGAGACAGCCCAGTCTGGCCCCAAATCCACCCACAGGGGTGCTTGGCTGCCTAAAGAAAGGGTAAGGAGGGTGATGGGTGATGACCACTGCACCAAACCCAGCCTTTTGAAGTTTTTCCCAACCAGTTTTGATCTAGCTGGCTCTGCCAGCCGTTGGTTCCTTGCCCATCAATCCCTGGATTCAGTCCCACTTACATCACCCTCTGTTCACCCCCTCTTTTGGTGTTTAATTAGTGCAATTAGCACCTGGGATGTTGCCTCCCGAGCCCAATTCCTCCTTGGAGAGCATTCCCAGCTTCCTGGGTCTTCCTGAAGCCAGGAAGGGGACACTGCTCCTCCCTCCGATGCCAGGAGGGTCACACTGCACAGCTCTGGCTCTGCCCAGTCCTGCTTTTCTCACATCTGCTTCAAAAACATTGCAGTCAGCTTTGAGAATTAAGTAAGTTTGTGTTAAGTTGTGACTTTGACAGGGAAATTACTGATCCAGCATACAGCAAACAGCAGTGCTCTAGAACACTGTTAAATCCGAGTCTGGAAAATGAACTTTAATAAAAAGCATCCCAGTAATGTGTTGTGACAGCTTTTAGTGAAATCAGCTCCAGTAGTTTGATTCTCCCAGGAATACAGCAAGATACTCCCACAGCCTTGAGCCATGGCATCAGCAAGAAGATACTTTTATGATAAATGGCCCCAGAAACCCAAATTACAGCTGCATTAAATGAACAGTATGTTGAAAATTACTCGGTGGCTTTTTGTCTGCGCTGTCGTGCTGGTATCTGGGTGTGCACTGACACCTAGTGGGATGGCCTCAGGTTGGGAGCAGTGGGGTAAACTCGGTTATTTTCTTAAAGAATATCAACAGCCAGCATCTCTTGATACCTTGGGTTTTAAGTTTTTTGGTTCTGTTTTGGTGTGCAGCTTTTAGCTTTGTATTAAGTGTTACTGGGATCTTTTCACAGGGTGGTGAAGACAAAACAATCCTGTAGGAATGGGATGGGGATAAACTGATACCTTGGGGTTAATGTTTTTCTGTTCTGTTTTGGTGTGCAGCTTTTAGCTTTATATTAATGTTCCTGGGATCTTTTCACAAACAATCCTATTCTAGCTGGAGACTCAAGGACAATCCCTTCAAACTTCAGGCCCAAAACATCAACATGAGAAGAGGAGGGTGGGAAAGCAAGCAAGGAGGATGAAACTGCATCATTTGAAGCTATTAATTGGGCAGAGAACTCCTGTATGCAAATGGACTAAAAATTATAAAAATGTGAGATCTCATGGCCAAGCCCTCTTTTGCTGCCATCTTGGAGCCATCCAGGCACTGCCAGGGTGTGGCCTTTGAAGGCACCTCAATAAATCTCCACTTTATTCCTCTGAACTCCATCCAGCCTCTGTTCCAGCTCCCTGAGGCATCAAACCAGTGCCCAAATCCCTGCACAGTCCTGCAGTGCCACCACCCTCCTGCACTGGAACTGGGCTTCCAGTGTGCTGTTCCCTGTCTCAGGCAGGTCTCAGCTGGATCCAAGACACAGGAGCTGAAGCACCCTGGCTCTCTAGGAGGGCACTGAGTCCCCCTGGGGCTGTCCCTAACCTCCCAGAGGAGCCATGGACACTGGATGCCCCATCCCTGGCAGTGCCCAAGGCCAGGCTGGACAGGGCTTGGAGCAGCCTGGGACAGTGGAAGGTGTCCTTGCCATGGCAGAGGGTGGGATGGGATGGGCTTTAATGTCCCAACCCACCCTGTTCTGGGATTCCATGGTGAACTGTGGCTCACACCAGGAATGGTCCCTGATTTTGGCACCCTGCAGTTTAACCAGTGTGGTGAATTTCAACATCAGAGCCATTGGCTGAGCTCTCCCTCCATCTGCATCTCTAGACTTGCACTGATCCACACCAAATCCCTGCTGTTCTTCCCACCTGTGCCCATAAATGAGGGGGTGACCCAGGCAGGGAGAGCAGAAACAAGAGAAGTGATGAATTAAGCCTTTAGATGGCAGAAGTGCAACACTTAGAAATCAAAACTAAATCACTTTGCTTTCAGTAGAGGAAGGGGCACAAATAACCCAACACCAATATCTCACAGCAGCTACAGACTCATGGAATGATTTGCATGGGGAAAGACCCCAGAGATCACTCAGTTCCAACCACTCCACCATGGACACAGAGGTTTAGCATCAAGAGTGATGCCCTGAGCAGCTGGAACAGATGCTAGACGGAGTTCAGAGCAATAAACTGGATATTTATTGAAGTGCCTTCAAAGGCCACACCCTGGCAGTACCTGGATGGCTCCAAGATGGAAACAAAAGAGAGCTTGGCCATGAGATCTCACATTTTGATAAGTTTTAGTCCATTTGCATACAGGAGTGAACTGCCCAATTAATAGCTTCAAATGATGACATTTCATCCTCCTTGCTTGCTTGCCCACCCTCCTCACATTGTTGATGCTTTGGGCCTGAAGTTTGCAGAGATTGTCCTTGAGTCTCCAGCTAGGATAGGATTGTTTTGTGAAAAGATCCCAGTAACATTAATACAAGGCTAAAAGCTGCACACCAAAACAGAACAGAAAAACTTAAAACACAAAGTATCATGTTTCCAAAGCAGGTCCTGCTGCATCACTCAAACTTCACCCAGAGCTGGGTTTGAATTTCAGGCAAAAACAGCTTGAGGAAGGTTTGTCAGGAGATGCCTACAGGCCAGCAGTGCCCCAGCTTGTTGGAACCCAGGACATCCCTCGGGCTGTCCTGAGCAGCCAAGACCCCTGGAGGGGGCTCAGAGACCCTGGCACAGAGCCCAAGGTGCCCCTGTGGTTTTGATTGTGACCCATGGAGCAAATTACCAACCTTAGATGAAGATCTGAAGCCATGACAGTTAAGTAGAATGATAGTGAATTTATCATGGGGTGAAAAAGTAGATTTTGAAGTTTTTTAGAATGGAGGTTCAAGGGGCAAGATGGAGGAATCTGGGCATGTCCAGCCTTTCTCCTTCTTCTTCTTGGCCTCCATCTTCTGCTGTGTGATGTTGGCACTTTTAGATTGGTTTAGAGCAGAAGCTCACTAACATAGGTGATAGGTATTGGGAAGTAATTGTAATGTTGCTATAGGGCGCGACACAGTACAATAATACACAACTCCATCAGAAGGGTGAAAGAGCAATTTTATTAAACCAACCTAGCTTTTATAGTTCCTCCAGATATTGACACCCATCTAGCACATATACAGTGCCCATTGGCCAAAAAAGAGAAACAAAGTTCTCAGTAGACACCCAGAGAGCCACGTCACCCGGCGAGCCAGCGAGAGTCCAAATCTCCCAACTTTCTCTCCTTCTCTGGTCTCCAGGGTAACGACCTTGGCATTCCTTCAGGAGAGATATAGGGCTTCTCCTTATCTTCAGGAGGCCCTGCTGGCTCCCAGGGACAGCACAGCATGTCTTTCCCACATAAAGACATAACACCACCCCGGGAGCAGACACAGTGCCTGGACTGTCTTCCTGAATGGATCTCAGCTAGACAGGAGAAAATATTTTATAGATAAAGATCAATAAACAACCTTGAGAGCAAGAACTGAAGAGTTCTGACTCCTTCGAGCAGCAGGCTGAGAAAAGAGACTTTCTAGCCCATCTCGGGGTCACTGTGAGCAGCGAGAGGCCCCGAGACACCAGTTGCCTCACCCACATCCTCACCCACTACCTCAACCCACATCCCCACACACATCCCGGCCATTTCCAGCCCAGCTCCCGGCAGGAACCGCACAGCAGCGGTGTCAGGCACCACGGCCTCTTCCCGGTGCCACCACCCCATTTCTGTGGGAGCATCACAGCGCTCGTCATCTTTATTTTGGGGTTTGACAGCAGCACCTAAAGCGCTGCCCTGCCCGCTCAGCTCCCTCCTGCCATCAGCGAGTTCCAGCCTCCGGAGAGGTACTACGGGAACCTCCCGCTTCTCTGAGAGCAGTCCCGGTGATAATTCCCGCCGTGAGGGCCCCTCAGCCCGGCCGAGGCGGCAGCGACACCCCAAAATCCACCAGCGCATCCCCGCTCCGTCCGCCAGCCCCGTCCCGCACCGCCCCGGACGCGGCCTCGCCGCGCGGAGCGCTTCCGCCAGCGCGTGCGTCGAGCGCTCGCCGCTCCCATTGGCTGGAGGGGGGGCGGGGCGGGGCAGAGAGAAGCGGAGACCCCTCCCATTGGCTGGAGTGGGAGGAGGGGTGGGGTCAGAACTGAGGCTGCTGTGAGGGCCCTCGGGAGGGAGCGGGAGGCGAGTCCCGGTGTGGGACGCGGTCCCCGGTGGGGGGCTCGGTGCGGGACGCGGCCATGCGGGCTCCCGGCACGGCCGTGCGGCGTTTCCTCGGCCCGCTGCTGTGCCTCCTAGCGCTGCGGCTCCCGGCGGGCAGCGGCGCGGCCGCCCGCGGGCTGGATGTGGCTTCCTACCGGTGAGTACGGAGCGGGCGGTGCGGGGCCCAGGCGGGCCCGGGCTGAGCGCGCCTGCTTGTGCCGCAGGGAGCGGGTGCGGGCCATGTTCTACCACGCCTACGAGCACTACCTGGAGAGCGCCTTCCCTTACGACGAGCTGCGGCCGCTGACGTGCGACGGCCAGGACACCTGGGGCAGGTAAGGGCCGGTCCCGGGGCGCGGTGGGGATGGGCCGCCCCCCTCTCTTTGCTGGGTCTCACCTCGCTTCTCTCCTCCGCAGCTTCTCCCTGACTCTGATCGATGCTCTGGACACGCTGCTGGTGAGTAGGAAACAGCCCTGAGTGCCCGCAGCCTGCTCAAGGTCTCTGTGTGCCACCTGTACACCTGGATTTTATGTGGTTGGTGCCAAAAGTCAGTTATTCATTGACCTGAGAACTTGCCATTTCCCTTTGCATCACCCCTTGGGGGGGTGTCAGAGCTCCCTTTTCCTGACAGCCTCTGGTGTAAAGTTCTAAAGTGTGTGAAAAAAGATTTTTGAAAGATGGAAGTGTCTGATTTTTAGTAATGTGAAAAATGCCAATCACTTGTTTTTAACAGTTTAATAGTAATAAAATGGTTATAAAAATAATAATACAATTAGAGTAATAATAATTTGGACAATTTGAATTAGGTCAATATGAGACAATAGAAACAAAGAGTTACGGATGTCTGGGTATTTTTTTCTGGGGAGCACGAGCCCCCTTAACAAAGGATTAACCCTTAAAAGCCACAGCCTGTTGCATATTCATACACTTCATATATGATGCATAAATTCCATTCAAACACAGGATTCTGTCTGGGCAGTGTCAGCTTCTTCCTCTGAATCCTGACAGCGCCTTCGATGCAGAAAGAAGTTGGTTTCTTCTGATAATGGAGCAATAAATTCTTTTTCTCTGAAAGATTCAGGTGTCCTGTGGCTGCTATCTTGCTGCAAGTCCTTTCTTTAAAAAAAGTATCCTACATAGCATATTTTCTATTTTAACATTTTTTATAACCAAAACCTATATTTAACACAGTACTTAAGAGAATTAATACAGCATTACTTTCTAACACAACACATATAATATTCATTTTAATATTTGCTAAAACCCAATCATAAAATACACATTTTTCACAGTAATATCTGTAGTTAATGATGTCACCAAATAGTAAAACCAACTAAAATCATCCCCAAATATTGAGCTGCTCTTTGTTTTTCCATGAACTCTAAGCCTGATTCTCCGTTTCCCTGCAGATCTTGGGAAATGTTTCTGAGTTCCAGCGAGTTGTCAACGTGCTGCAGGAGGGGGTGGACTTCGATATTGATGTCAATGCATCTGTCTTTGAAACAAACATTCGAGGTGAGCTGGGCTTTTCTGGGGGGCCTATGTCGGGTTTCCTTCCTGTACAAATCTCAGAGGAAGTGGCCAGAGGGAATTTGGGATGCAGAGTAAGAGGACCCCTAAACAGAGAGAAAAACCCCAAACAAACGTCACTTCCTTTCAGTTTTTGCACATCCTTTTTTGCTTCCTGTCTCAACACAAGCAGAAGTAGATGTGGCACTTTCAGTATTCTGGTGTGAGGTTTTCAGCTTTGGAATAAATATATTTTCCACTGCAAGCACACAGATTTTATCCTGTCATCTTTTGCTTGCTGTTTTGCGGTAGAGATTATCCATTTCTGGGATTATTCTTTTCTTCAAAATCATAAAGGCTTTTGGAGTCTTGCACCTTGAATGCCTGACTGCTTCAGTGACATCTAGCCAAATAACACAGTGGATTTTTAAAAACTGTGTTTATTACAACTGTTAGTTATGCAAAACTGTTAGTTATGCTTTTGTTGTTTGTTCTGCCAAATATTGCTGTGCCAATTTTTGCAGCAGTGTAATTTCTGCAAAAAATTGGTTGTTATGTGACCATAGACTAATATTAGCTAATATAGCTGTATTAGCTATATAAGTAATAGCTAAATATAGCTAATTACTCACAGCTGCTGTCACATGGAAATTCTTGACTGTTCCTAGAAAAAATAAATATATCATAGAATCTGAGAGTGGTTTGGGTGGGAAAGGACATTAAAGATCATTATTCCACCCTCCTGGGGTAGGGACACCTCCCACTGTCCCAGGCTGCTCCAAGCCCTGTCCAGCCTGGCTTTGGGCACTGCCAGGGATCCAGGGGCAGCCACAGCTGCTCTGGGCACCCTGTGCCAGGGCTTCAGCACCTTCACAGAGAGAATTTCTTTCCAATATCCCACCTAACCCTTTCCTTTGGCAGTTTAAAGCCATCAGTCCTTATCCTGTCACTCCACACGTTTCTGCTGCCCTGCAAACAAGCAGCAAGAAACAAATCACTCTTTTCTAAAGAATTTTCACTCCTTCCTCCCCACGTGGTGTAATGGATTCTGCTGTGTCCTTGCAGTGGTGGGAGGGCTCCTCTCTGCTCACCTGCTCTCCAGGAAGGCTGGAGTTGAAGTGGAAGCAGGCTGGCCATGCTCAGGACCCCTCCTGAGGATGGCTGAGGAAGCAGCTCGCAAACTGCTGCCAGGTGAGCCCCTGTCTGCTGTGTGTCACTGTGCTGGGGAGCAGGAGCTGCCTGTGCTGGGAGATGCACTGCTGGATGAGCCAGCTCAAAAACCAGTCCTGTGGTCCCTGAGCTGCAAGCTCAGTGCTCCAGGTTTAATTTGTAAGGATGATGATGTTGTATGTGTGCATGCCACGTGCTGTGTGTGCTTCACACATCAGTGTGCTTGTTGCTTGTTGAGGGGGAAATATATTTAATATAAATAATAAATAAAGGTGTGAGACAGCAGCTTGTCAAGACAAGAGGATGCTGCCTCGTGTGCTCTTTGTGGGCTGTGTGCCCTCGTGGCATGGCCCTGTTCCCTTGTGTGCACCCATGGGCTGATCACAGCCTCACTGTCTGCCCTTTGCTGGCCAGTGTGATCAGTGACCACCTTGCTTGTGCTGTACAAAAATGTGGGGGTGCAATCTGCTGCTCTGGCAAGGTGCAAGAGATGCCCAGGACCTTCCCAGGACTGTCCTGTGGTGTTGTGAGGTCCCCAGGATGAGGTGAGAGATGAGAATTTGACTCTATGTTATCAGAAGGCTGATATATCATATCTATTTTCTTATATTTTCTTATATTTATTTTCCTATATTTATTTTCTTATATTTTCTTATATTTATTTTCTTATATTTTTTTATATGTATTTTCTTATATTTTCTTATATTTATTTTCTTATATTTTCTACTTTCTTATATTTTCTTATATATATTTTTATATTTTCTTATAATTTATTTTCTTATATTTTGTTTTCTTATATTTCCTTATAATTTATTTTCTTATAATTTGTTTTCTTATAATTTGTTTTCTTATAATTTGTTTTCTTATAATTTGTTTTCTTATAATTTGTTTTCTTATATTTTCTTTTATATATTTTTATATTTTCTATATTTTCTTATATATATTTTTATCTTTTCTATATTTTCTTATGTATATTTTTATCTTTTCTATATTTCCTTATATATATTTTTCTATGCTCTATATTTTCTTATGTATATTTTTATTTTCTATATTTTCTTATATATATTTTTATCTTTTCTATATTTTCTTATATATATTTTTCTACGCTCTATATTTTCTTATGTATATTTTTCTACGCTCTATATTTTGTTTATTATATTTTATATTTTTATATATTTTAAATATTATATTGTATACTACAACTATATTAGAGAAAGGATACATCAGAAAGCTAAACAAGAATGATCATGAAAGCTCGTGACTGACTCCTTAGAGTCTGATACAGCTGATGGTGATTGGTCATTAATTAAAAACAATTCACATGGACCCAATCAAAGATGCACTTGTTGGTAAATGATCTCCAGACCACATTCCCAAATAATCAGATAATTATTGTTTTCATTCTTTTCTGAGGCTTCTCAGCTTCCCAGGAGAAGAAATTCTGGTGAAGGGATTTTTCAGGAAATATCATGCTGACAGTGTGTACCCTCTCTGACCCTCCCAGGACCACACTCAAGTTCTCATTTTGTTCTCTGCAGTTACTCCAGCCTCCCTCCCTGCCCATGTGCAGTGGGATGTGAGGCACATGTTTGATTCAGAGTCTGTAAAACACAACACTGAGCACTTCTGTGACCCCAAAATCCTGTATTCCAGCTTTCCAGACCCCAACTGGGATGCCCTATGGCACAGTGAACCTGCTGCATGGAGTAAACCCTGGGGAGACCCCAGTCACCTGCACTGCTGGAATTGGCACCTTTATAGTGGAGTTTGCCACCTTGAGCCACCTCACTGGTGACCCAGTGTTCGAGGACGTTGCCAGGAAGGCTTTGAAGGCACTGTGGAAAAATCGCTCGGATATTGGGCTGGTGAGTGAGCAAAGGACTGGGGATGTGCTGGGCTGCTTTTTCTTGCTTTGTGGATGCAATTCTAGGCATGAGAAAGCATCAACAGAGAGGAGATGGAGTTGGATAAATACCCACAGTGCTCCTGACTGGGCTGAAGGCTCGTGTTTGCCATTGTTGCTGAACACCTGCAGCATCCACATCCCTGCTTCACTGCAGCAGCCCAACATTCTCCATTGTTCTGGGCCACACCAGATGTGGCTGGGACACAAATGCCAACTGCTGGGAGCTGCAGCTCTTGTGACAGCAGCTGGAGCAGATTAAATGAAAGGTTTGTCTGATGCCTGGAGGGACAAAGGCCTAGGGAAGAGAACAAGAGTAAAGTGCACTGAGATATTAGCAGCCTGTACAGCTCTGGGGTTCAGGAATACCCAGAGCTGGGAGTATTATCTCTGTGTTCACTGTCTCCTGCTCTTTTCTGTTGCTACTTTTTCAAGCTCTGAAGTGTTGGTGTTGTACCAACATAATAAATAAATCTGAAACAGATTTATTTATGCCCTGTGTTTATTGCCACGGAGAAATGTTTCCCTTTGTTTCCTTTGTGATTTGTTTATTTTTGATTTAAACCCCAAATCCTTGATCATTGCTGGCTTTTTTCACAATTGCTGAGAAAGACATGATTGTGTATTTAATCCTCCCATCAGCTGGGTTTGTTCACAGGCTGAAGAGTGCCAGCATATATTTAAATATTAACATGGCAGCTCTTGTGCCTTTGACATTCTTGGCCTCTGTATCTGCACCTCTCCATCCTTCTCTACTCATTTGAAAGATCAGAATTAGGACCTGACATTTCATGTTGAAATTGTGCATTTTTACAGTAGCATTATAAAGTGTTGTTTTGGCCGGTGAAGCGTTGATATTGGAAGCATAAAACGTTTATTAGATAAATAAAATACATTATCAGCATGAAAATTGTATTTTGTACAGTTTGCATATAAGCTTAACAGTTGTATTGTCCTGTAATGGAGAAAATGCTGGTTGGAATGGACATTGTATATCAGTGATGGTCTGCAAACAGGAGCAGGATTTCTTGTGTCACTTGAAGCCCCTCTCTCCTTGTCCTTCACCCCTTCCAGGTGGGGAACCACATTGATGTGATCACTGCCAAGTGGGTGGCCCAGGATGCTGGCATTGGGGCAGGGGTGGACTCCTACTTTGAGTACCTGGTTAAAGGAGCCATCCTCCTGCAGGACAAGGAGCTGATGTCCATGTTTTTAGGTGAGTCCTTGTTTTCTGTGGGAAGGAGGAGGTGAAGGATCTCTTGGGGCACATTCAAGCCTGTTCTGAAAGCTTTGCTGTAATTCTTTGGAACAGTCTGTGATAACAGAGTTATCAAAGTGAGCACCCTGGGAAGTCATTGAACATGGCTCAAGTGATAAAGGGGCTTCTCTCATTCTTAAAAATAAGCTTTTTTAACTTTTTTTTTTGTTACAGATGGCTTACCTACCCATCTGTTTCTTTACAGAATATAACAAAGCTATCAAGAATTACACCAAGTTTGATGACTGGTACCTGTGGGTTCAGATGTACAAAGGAACAGTGTCCATGCCTGTGTTCCAGTCCCTGGAGGCCTATTGGCCAGGCCTGCAGGTAAGAGCTGTCATACCAGCAGCATCTGCTGATTCTCTTCATCTGTCAGGGGCTGGTCTTTAAGAAAAAAGTTACCAATATCATTTCATCTGTGCAGGTTTAAAAGTTTGGTTTGTTCTCTGGTGAAATTTGCAATAGCCTGAGCCTATAGAAGGTGATGTTGAAGAAAATGTTGATTCTTTTCTATAGTCTCCCATTCAGCATGATGGGAGGGCACCTCTGTGGCAGCAAACTCCACTGACAGTGGTCCCATAATCCAAATGGGAATGTGAGGAAAAAGAAACTCACACCTCGTTTTCTATCACCTCACAAATGTTTCATTTGTGTGATTATTTTCCCATCAAGTGCTTTGCCTTCTCATCATTCTTGTTTGGGCTGAGACTTTGTTTCCCTAACTAAGAGATTGGATGCTGTGATTGACTGAAGAAACACAGCCTTCCTTAAAAAAACATCAGAGTCTTCATATGATTTCAGGTGTGGGAATGTGATCCACCAGAAAAGCAGCTTTTAATTCTTAGTTGTTCTTAAGGCATCATGCCCAGTATCAGTTACCCCACTCAGACCTGCTGAAATACCCATTTCTGTCACTGGGTATTTCTTTGCCTAGGGCAGTGCTGTTGCATCAGTTCCTGTAGTCATTATGTTTTCTGAAAAATCCCTTAGCCAGGATTTTTCTCCTGACAAGCTGAGAAGCCTCAGAGGAAAAGAAAAACAATAATTATCTGCTGCTGTGGAATGCAAAAGGTGCATCTGTGATTGGTCCATGTTGTTGTTTCTAATTCATGGCCAATCACAGTCAGCTGGCTCAGACTCTCTGAGTCACGAGCTTTTGTTATCATTCCATTCCTTCCCTTGCTAACCTTCTGATGAAATCCTTTCTTCTGTTCTTTTAGTATAGTTTTAATATATCATTTTCTTCTAATATAATATATATCATAAAATAATAAATCATCCTTCTGAAACCTAGAGTCAAGATTCTCATCTCTTCCCTCATCCTGGGACCCCTGTGAACACCCCCACATTTGGTGACCCTGAGTGAAGAAAAATTCCACAAATTGCTGTGCTGGTTTTTCACTGCCATGTTTGTGTGCTGTTTCCTGTCTCCAGAGCCTGATTGGGGATGTGGACAATGCCATGCGCACCTTCCTCAACTATTACACGGTCTGGAAGCAGTTTGGGGGCCTGCCTGAGTTCTACAACATTCCCCAAGGATACACAGTGGACAAGAGGGAAGGATATCCACTCAGGCCTGGTAAAAAAGCTGAAATTAAAAGGGATATGAACTCTTGCTTTAGCTCTGGTTGGGAGATCAAATGTTAGCAGCACCACAGTTTCCTCCCCAGTTTTGTTCTGACTCAGTTCCTGCCAGGATTTCAGCTGGGATTTCCAGAGTTAAAGCTGCAGATTTTGTTTTCCCCCATTCACAAAGACAGGAAGGAAACAGGAAGCAAACCATAGTGTTACTGTTGAAAGGTGGCCTGGTAATGAATTTTGTTCACAGTGTGGGATTTGACATGTTTAAGTGTTAGGTTGTCTGGCATGGGTGCTTCAGTCATGTGAAATGTTAAAGGGACTGCTTGTGTCCTTTAAATTTGGGAAGTGAAAGTGAGTGTGAATAGACTGTTCCAGTTCTGCATCTAGGAGGGATTCTGTGTTGTCTGTGATACTGTAAGGAAATTATCTCTCTTTTTTTCTCATTTTTTACAACTCTGACCAAAAAACCAAAAATTAAACTGATTAGTGGATCCATAAATGTAAATGAGAGTAAAGAACTTCCTTTTGGTCTGAGTGTTCAGGTGACACCCACACTGGACAAATTACCAAAAATACTCATCAGCCCTAACTATCAAAGGTGTTTAAGTATAAAGATCTGTTCCTTTAGTAAGTAAACACAGATGGTGCTTATGTTGTCTGTATAGAGTATTTCCACTCTATTGTTTAAAAACTCTAGTTTGAGGATTGAATTTCTTGTTTGTAATCCTTTCCAGAAGCATTTTTTGTTAACTTTGACAACTGAGTATTAATCTTTTTGTCTCCTGCTTCTCTCCCACTTGCTGAATGTGGGAGGGAGCATTAGTGACATTTACCTGAGCTAGTTAGGGGGAATTTCTTTGTGGCACATCCTTAGGAAAAGGAAAATCTGTGCTTGGAGCCAGGCAAGCCAGGCTGTTCACCTGATTATGCTGAAGTATTTTTAAATTAGTTCAAGGAATAGCTCATCTTCTGTGTGTGTGGTTTGATAATCTTTGTGCTGGCAATGTTTGGGTGTTCTGCAGAGCTGATTGAGAGCGCGATGTATCTGTACCGTGCCACGAGAGACCCCACACTGCTGGAGCTGGGGAGAGATGCTGTGGAGTCCATAGAGAAAATCAGCAAGGTGGACTGTGGCTTTGCAACTGTGAGTGCTAAATCATCTGCCATGGCAGCTGAAGGGCTGCTAAAAATCAGCTTTCAGAAGGTGTTCTCATGAGTGATGTTTTGTCATGGATTGAAGCTATCAATTTGGGCAAAACATGACTTTTTTCCAACAAGCCCCTTGTATTTGTCTGTGAAGCTGCTCTGGTAATTGCTGGTCATGTTTCTGGTTGTAGCTTGCTCACAGTGGGCCAAATTCTATCATGGGCTGTTGTCCCAGAGCCCAAAACATGGGAAAGCACCAGAAGCTTCTTCATTTCTAGTAGGTGTTGCAGCTGAGCAGGAGGATTCTTGTGCAGGCTCCTCCTGCCAGGTGTGTGATTTGGCTTTCCCACTATGTCTTGAAAATCTGGACAAACACACGAGAAGTACAGTGAGTGATTTCTATAAAGTTATTTAATAGAGGATTTCAAGCATGCTATCAAGCTCTATTTTACAAAAAAACTCCTTAAAAATATTGTGAGTAAGTAGGTAAAAGCCTTTTGATTTCTTTTTTTTTTTCTTTAGTGGGGAAATTATGGGAATCTCTTCTCCTTGCCCAGACTGAACTGAGGATGAGTTTAAATGTTAGGAAGAGATTTTTCAGTGTGGGGGTGCTGAGGCCCTGGCACAGGGTGCCCAGAGCAGCTGGGGCTGCCCCTGGATCCCTGGCAGTGCCCAAGGCCAGGCTGGACAGGGCTGGGAGCAGCCTGGGACAGTGGAAGGTGTCCCTGCCATGGCAGGGGGTGGAATGAGATGATTTTTAAGGTCTCTTCCAACCCGTTCTATAATAAGATACAGGGTGAGTTGGTGTCACACTGTGCTGTTTAACTGAAATGAATTCCAAGTTGGTTTTATTTTTCTCCCTAAATTCATAACTTACTGAATTCAATGTAACTGTAACCCACTCTGTTCTCTTGTAGATCAAAGACTTGAGGGACCACAGGCTGGATAACCGCATGGAATCCTTCTTCTTGGCTGAAACAATCAAATACCTGTACCTGCTCTTTGACCCTGACAACTTCATCCACAATGATGGCTCAGACTTTGATGTGGTGGTCACACCCTATGGGGAGTGTGTCCTGAATGCTGGAGGCTACATCTTCAACACTGAGGCCCATCCCATCGACCCTGCTGCCCTGCACTGCTGCAGGAAGCGCAGACAGGAGCAGTGGGAGGTGGAGGACTTGATGAGGGAATTCTACTCACGGAAGAAAACCAAGAAATTCACTTTAAAAAGAGCTCCTGACCATGGTGAAGGGGAAAATGCTAAAGACTCCCAAGATGCCTCTTCAGAGAAAGCTGGAGAGAAGAGAAACTCTAAGAAAAGCTCACACTCCCTCCTGAGCTGCCCCAGTCAATCCTTTAACTCCAAGCTTGCAGTACTGGGACAGGTCTTTCTAGATAACACCTGATCCTCTTTGCATCATCACTTTAAATTATTGAACTTGTTTCAGATTCTGGGAGTATATTTTTATAGTTTCATAATGGAAAGTGTGGTACCTCACAATGTGAATTCTGTTATGAAGTGAAACAACTTCCCTTTAAATTCTGCTACTGCTCCTTTCTAAGCCATGACTCAGATACCAGCTGTTAAAGCTGTTGAGCTGCTGATCTCAAGGCAGTTGGTTGCCTGAATATCAAACAGGTGTCCAGGAAAAGAAAGGTCTACGTGTTAAATGTACCTTTTTTATTGCATTTTGTGAGTTTTAGAGGCTTACAGAAAGATACTAGCTTTGTTCTATAAATGTGAGCCTGAGTTTCTTGTCATAAGGGGAAGAGGAAGAATTGCTGTAGCTTCACTACAACTCTCTGTGTGCTCCATCTTTTATCTCTGGCCACTTTATAAACATGTAGTTCATGTTGAAAAATTGCTGCCCAGTGGAGAAAAACTATTTATTTTGAGTTGAAAGCACAGTTTTGTTGGGCATGAAGGATGGTATGGGGGGAGAGGAGCACTTGGAACATGGGAAGGTTCTCAGTCCCTCTGTTTCAGATCAGTGTGGGTCAGCACCTCCTGCCTGAAAACCACTTTTGTGAATGTCCAGGTAATGTCTGGACAAAAAACTGAGCTGGAGGGTGGACTAGGAAATGTTTGGTTGGTTCCACAGTGTAGCTAGCTTATCTCTTATTTCCCCATTTCCTTCCTCTTTCTAACTTCCCTTTGGTCCCCCCCTTTGGTGTTTCACTGTACCTCAGTGCAGGCACCCAGGGGTGCCCCAGCTGAGCTGAACACGAGCCATGCACAAGGCTTGGGTGCAAGGGGGCTGAGCCCAGGCTGAAACTGCAGCTGTGCCTTGGTGCTGCAGGCAGCTGAACAGATGTTCATGAACCTCTCAGGGTTCAGCTGATTCACACATCCAAACCTTTAAATACATTATTGGTGTCTTTGCAACAGCTGTGTGCAGTGACCCGGAAAGGAGGAATCAGTGTGGCCAAGGAAGAACCAAAAGCAGGGCAAAAAAGTGATGGAGTTTCTTCAAGCCTGCTGCAAAGTGAGGAGGCTGGAGCAAGCTACAATTATTTGAGTGGGCTAGAGGTACAGGAGAAATAAATCCTTGTGAGCAGGGAAATACTTAAATACAGCTGGATCATTGCCCACTCTGCTGCTGTGTGGTTGCCTTGAGAAAGTAATTTTTTTTTGTTGTTTTGACCTGTTTTAATGCTGTAAAGTTAAATAAAATTTGCATTTTACCCTTTGGGGTAGAAATCCTGTTGTAGTTGTGAATGAGCTATGGTAAGAGACACTTGCAGTGTTGGCACATTGAAAGGACTGGTAAACTACAGAGCTTTGGTTGTGTTTCCCATGGCAGCTGGGATAATGCAGGAATTCTGCATTGACAGAGCCCTTGCAGCCCTTCTGAGACAGGAGCACCCAAAACCAAGCATTGTTGGACAATGACAAAGCTCTTGTTAGTGGCTCCTTGTCACCATAGGTTATCTTTTTATTTTCCAGCTGTTCACACCTCACACACTCTTCATTGTTTAATCTGCAAGAAAACAAACCCCAGGCCTTCTCCAACAGCTTTGCTCTGTGCTGGGTCAGGTCCTGAAACTCATTATTGTCCTGGCTGTGAGGAAAATAATGGGACAGGGGGTAGATCTCCAGCTCATTAGATCCCTCCTGCCCAGGGCATTTTGGTACCATCATGCAGGAACTTCCAGCAGCAGAACCAAGGAGCTGTAGGCTGGGGAGATGAGGTTGTTCCTCAGCATGGTTGGAGCTGAGAGAACTCATCTGTGCATGGCTACTGTGGGTAATTAGGTGGATCTTGATTAGATTCCCAGATTGTCTGAGTAGGAAAGCACCCAGACAGATGATGGAGTCCAGCTCCAAGTCCATGGCCCAGACAGGAACTGAAACTTTGGTATTATGACCAACTGAGCTAATCTCAGATTAGTGCTGTGGGCTGGGTGACTCAGAACAACACAGAACAGCCTCAACTGTTCCTTGTTCCAGTGCTGTTCCATCTCACAAAGCCTTTATTTTAACAAAAACCAACTGTGATCAGAGTCCTCCGTGATCTTTTCCTTAAACAGAAAAGGGTGTGGCTGGGCCTCGTTGAGGGAAATAAAGGCATTGGGATGGAAATGGGGTGGGAGACAGAGCTGCGGGTGTTATAGGGTAAAATTCGATAAAGCCAATTTAATAATGTATACAAATAATAAAAATAATTGTAAAAATTAATAAAAAAGATATTTTATTTTGTGATCGAAAATATGATCCTCGATAGCCACAGTCAGAGACAGCATCAAGCTTGGGTGAACCTCAGACCTCCCTCTGCTCACAAATGCCATCTCCAGGGCTGTTTTACACAGTTTTTTCTGCCTGAGGCTGAGGTGCCCCTATTCTTTTGTCACTGCATATGCATGAAGTCTCTTTTCTCTGTGCAGAGCTGGACAATGCTGTTTCTGGGAGTGTTGATGTCGAGTTAGGGGAACCCGGTATTCAGATGTGTGTTCCTGACGACTCTGGTTATCTTGATTGAAGATACTTATGGTGAAAAACGCCAATCACTTGTTTTTAAAATTTTAACAGTTTAATAATAATAAAATGGTTATAAAAGCAGTAATACAATTAGAGTAATAATAATTTGGACACTTTGAATTAGGACGATAGGAGACAATAGAGACAAAGAGTTATGGACGTCCGGGTACCTTTTCTGGGCAGCATAAATCCAAAAAGGACCCACGTTAGCAAGGATTAACCCTTAAAAGCAACAGCCTGTTGCATATTCATACACCTCACACATGATGCATAAATTCCATTCAAACACAGGATTCTGTCTGGTCATCATCAACTTCTTCCTCTGAATCCTAACACAGGAAGCACCTTCGATGCGGAAGAAGTTCATTTCTTCTGATAATGGAGCAATAAATTCTTTTTCTCTGAAAGATTCAGGTGTCCTGTGGCTGCTATTTCGCTGCAAGTCCTTTCTTTTAAAGAAGTATCCTACATAATATCGTTTCTATTTTAACATTTATTTATAATCCAAAACTATATTTAACACACTACATAAGAATTAATACAGCATTACCTTCTAACACAACACATATAATATTCATTTTAATATTTGCGAAAAGCCAATCATAAAATAGGCATTTTTCACAGTAATATCTGTAGTTAATGATGTCACCAAATAGTAAAATCAACTAAAATCAGCCCCAAATATTGAGCTGTTCTTTGTTTTTCCATGAACTCTAAGCCTGATTCTCCGTTTCCCTGCAGATTTTGGGAAATGTTTCTGAGTTCCAGCGAGTTGTCAACGTGCTGCAGGAGGGGGTGGACTTCGATATTGATGTCAATGCATCTGTCTTTGAAACAAATACTCGAGGTGAGCTGGGTATATTCTGAGAGTCTGTGTTGGGTAAAATACGCATTTTTCACACTTATCAGGTGTTCATGGCTGTTGGGTGTTCCCTGGATAGCCCCGGCAAAGGCCCATCTCCGCACCGTCCTCTCGCTTGCTAGTGAGGCTTTCTTTCCTCGCTGCCATCTGGAATTTCACAATTTCGATGTGCCAATCTCCTGAGTGTCAGCGTTTTCGGTTTTTGTTACACATACAATTTTATTAACAACTTTATTTCACCTATATTTCCTAGAAGCATGAATTATCTCACCCCGCACATAACAAGGGGGAGCAGCAGCGCGGCCAGGCCGCGGCTCCCATCGCTCCCTCCCACACGGCGGGCGCCCCTTCCGGCCGCCATGTTGGCGCGTCCCGCGGCTGCGCGCTCGGCGGAGCGGCCCGAGGGGAGGGCTCGCTGTTTGTGTCCCCAGCGCGGAGGCCATGGCGGCCGTGGCGGGGGCCGGCACGGGGCCCGGCTCCGGTACCGGCACCGGCGGCACCCGCGCCGCCACCACCAACATCTTAGCGCAGCTGCGGCACGGGCAGCTGAGCGGCCGCGGGCTGACCCGCGGGGCGCAGGTAACGTGGGAGCTGGGCCGGGCGGGCGGAGCGGGGAGGCCGCGGGGCCTGCGGGGTTTGAGGGGTTTGGGGCCGGGGGTTCAGCGCCTCCTGCGCTGCCGGGGAGAGCCCGGCTGGCCCAGCGGGGCCTGCTCGGGTAAAACGGCCGCTCCCAGGCCGGGCTCGGCGCTCCGGAGCTCCCCGGGTTTTGCCCCGGTGCCTTCGGGCTCCGAGCGCCGCCTCACCGGGCTCAGCCAGCTCGGGCAGCCCCGAGGAGCAGCGCAGGATTTTGCCCCGTCGTTCTCCCCGTCTTCGCTCGGTGTGGCCTTGCCTGCAAAGAAAGGAAGCTGTGCCTGGGACTGTAACAATGCAGCATCGAAATTTAAACGTATTTCCTGCACAAAGGCAGCCTCGTGGTTTTAAGGCTTAGGAGACATTTTAGCTCTCTAACGCAGGTGGTTTTATGAGAAACTGCCTCAAGTCTGTTTCTTATTTGTCATCTTTCCCAGTTGATGATGCTGGGAAATACCAAGGGATTAAATCAGTTCCTTACCCCGGGCCTGTGCCTGTCGTGGGCTGATACTTTTTTAGGAAAAACTGCTCAAGGATAGTGGACTATTAATTTCTTTTTATGAAGAATAATTGGCATTTTTCTTGCAGATTAAATGCAAAATGGTGCAAAGACTTGGAAAATGAAACACGAGATACAGAACTTACATTCAGGTGCTGATTTATTGAGCTGAAGTATCTTAAGAGAGGTCAGATGGAATAAAAAATGGCATTTGATTAATTTACTAGTGCAGACAGCAGCATTTTTCTTGATAAACAAGGATTCTGAGCAATTATTAAGAGATGATTTGTTTGATGCCTTTTCAGGACTACCTAAAAACAGAGACCAGACAAAATTAGGGAGTAAAAAGCAGTTATATTTATTGCAGGGCCTTCAGGTACATTTTGGGCAGACAAAGCCCCCCAGATCCACTCAAAAATGGACCCCAGGTCACGGGTTTTACACTTTTATAAATTTGGTCCATTTGTATATTGGGGGGTCATCTTGTAATTACAGCTTCGGGAAATTAAGTCATTTACCCCAAGTTTGCTCCCCCCAGCTCACTTTTGTTTCCCTCTCTGGGCCCTGAGGCAGTGAGGTGTCCTTGATTGCCAGGCCTGGAGAGGAATTGTTGTGTCTGCCCAAACTGGGAAAGCAGCAGCTCACACTGAGTGTGGGGTTTGGAGTTACACACTAAAGAACTGCAGGGTTACAAATATATGGAAAATAGAAAAGCTCAAATCCTGAAGCGTTATATTCATGATGAATGTCCATGCCTCATTCTCTAGCAGAGAGGTAAAAGAGCAGGTAATTTTTACAGCTATTTTGTCTTTATTTTGCTTCTTCCTCAGCTACTAATTTGGTTAATCCTTAAGAAGAGCCAGTAATTTGCATCAGTACAAACCTGTATTGATTCTTCTCCTTGGGATTGATTTAGGATTGGACAAACTTTGTCTCACTGCCTTACCTGCCCACCTCTGCACTCTTTCTTTCATGCACCTCCTCAGCCACTGCAGTTTCAGTCAGGTGAACCTGGACCAACCTTCTGCACCTCTGTTGTGTGTGGGATGGTGCTTCCACCTCTGGGCTTTGGTTTGCTCAAAAAATGCAGTGATACTCTTTTCATTTTAGGCTTTGAAGCTTTTATAACAACCAAGGAAATCTCTCCTGGTTTCATCCTCCTTATAATGCCCAAAAGTGAGGTGGGGTTTTGGTTTTTGTTCCTGGGGTTTGGTTTGGTTTTGCTTGAAAAATTTTGGCATCCTTGTGCTGCCCTGAGAGTTAAAGCTTGGACACATAGAGCTTCCACAACTTCATACATGCTGTAGGAGGGCATTTTAAATAATTTTGTGTGAGAGCATGGAGTGACAGGACAAGGGGGAATGGTTTCAAATTGGCAGAGGGCAGGGTTGGATGGGATATTGGGAAGAAATTATTCCTTGTGAGGGTGGGCAGGCCCTGGCACAGCTGTGGCTGCCCCTGCATCCCTGGCAGTGCCCAAGGCCAGGCTGGGCAGGGCTGGGAGCACCCTGGGACAGTGGGAGGTGTCCCTGCCATGGCAGGGGTGGCACTGGATGAGATTTAAGGTCCTTCCCAATCCAAACCATTCTGTGATTCACTTAAACTCAAGCAGGGGGAATAACTCCCTGAATGATTTTGAACTTTATGAATTGTGTCTCTTTACTTTTACCTTGTATCAGTTTTTTGTGAGTAGACAATCTAAATATAAAACACTTTGATGTAACTTTTAGAGAAGCAGTTTTGGCTGCTTTCCTTTTTTTTTTAAGTTCTATTTTTTATCACAACATTCCCAGTTTTCCTGCAGTTGGCTCCTCAGTGGCAGTGTGGGAGCCCTTGCTTACATTTCTGCACTGATTTGTTCCTGCAGAGCCTCAGAGCAGGTCAGGTTGCTGTGTTGGGGTGTAGAGCAAGTCAGGAGTGTCCTTGAAGCACTTGCTAGCTGTGTTTTGGAAGGAAGTTTTGGGTCATGTGCTGCCTGCACTGCACTGCTGGGAGGGGAAACCCTTCTCAAGATGTGAATTCAGGGAGATTTTGAGCACAGTTCCGTGCTGGGGTGCCTGCCATGGGCAGCAGTGGCATTTAGCCCTGAACAAAGCTTTGTGTGCTATTCTTAGGTGATCTCAAGATCCATTTTTGTATGGGGAAAGCAGGGGCTTAGCTGTGAGCTGGGAAGGATCACTGTTGAGGCCTGCATCTAAAAGTTCATCACTCTGATCTTACAGGGACATAAAAGCATTTTTGACAGCAGCAGCCTCCTGAATATCTGGCAGTTTTGAGGTCAGCTGAGGCTCTGAAATCTGGATCCCTGAGTGTGCTCACCCACCCAGAGCCCTTGGCTTCCTTGCCAGTTGATGTCTTGCTTTATTATTAATAATAAATTATTCAGAGAAGGGCAGCAGAGCTGGGGAGTCATATGAGGAGTGGCTGATGGAGCTGGGAAAGGAGCTCAGCCTGGAGAAAAGGAGGCTCAGAGGGAAATTCTGGCTCTGCACAGCTCCTGACAGGAGGGGACAGCCAGGTGAGGGTTGGGGACAGAGACAGGAGGAGAGGGAACGGCCTCAGGCTGGGCCAGGGGAGGGTCAGCTTGGACAAGAGGAGGAATTTCTTAATGCAAAGGATGGATCAGGCAGGTTGGACAGCAGGAGGAATTTCTCCATGCAAAGGATGGATCAGGCAGGTTGGACAGCAGAAGTTTCCCCATGCAAAGGATGGTTCAGGCATTGTCAGGGGCTGCCAGGGAGAAGGTGGAGTCCCCATCCCTGGAGAGTCCAAGGAACAATGGGGCTGGGTGATAGGGTGGGGATAAATCACAGGTTGGACTCTTGGTCTTGGAGGTCTTTTCCAATCTAAATGATTCTGTGATCAGAAGTTGATTAGCTAAAGCAGATTTCAGCAGGTACTGCCATTATTTGTTCTGTATCCATTTTACCCATATTGCTGGCATCAGCTGCTGCCCTGCACACAAACCTCAGTGTTGGTATCACATTGCATAACCTTGGATCAGGATTTGCCCTGCCCTGAGCACAGTGCAAGGGCTTTGCAGGTGCAGAAGAATTTTCCAGAAGTGACACATTTCTAATAAGTCACACATTTCTGGTTGTGAGGGGCCTGGTTGTTGTCCTCTTTGGGCACAGCTGTGCCATGGACCACAGGCTCTGGGACATTTGTGCTGCTGTTCCTTGAAAGCCAAGAACACTCTGGCTCAGCTGATCCAGCTCAAATCTGCTTAGCAAGAAGGTGCAGACTTCATCTGCTGCAAGCTGTGAACAGCATGGATGTGGCACGAAACCAGAGGGTATTTGTGTGCAGCTCTGGGAATCCCTGTGGACAGAGCAGGGATTTGCTGGCAAACCAATGTGCTCCTGCTGCATTCTCAAGAGCTGGGTGTCAGCACTGCTCTCACCCTCATAGGATTGCCAGGGCTTAGCTGAAACAATCAGAATGGAAAAAAGGATCCATTTTTCCAGCTGTATTTCATGCTTTGCTATCCCTAGGAGCACACACTTCCTTTAGCAGCATAGTCCCTATCCACTGTAAAAAAGCTCTGTGGAAGGAAAACATTTTCTCCCTCAGACATCCAGATTTCACCTCCTGCCATTGCAGGTTAGCAGCAGGAGTAGTTTCCTAACCCTGAGAAAAGATTTTGGTTTTGAGTCAGTTTTTTGTCTCCTCCTTACAAGAGCACCAACAAAACAACATTCACGTGAATATAATCCACTTGAGGAGCTCTGACTGTGTGGGTGTTAGCAGGCTTAGGCTCTTCAGGGGAGGACAGTGAGGGAGTGTTGGAAAGCCTGGACATGCTTTTGTTATGTAACAACACCACAGCTCTGTCATGCACTAGAAATGCTCAAAAAGTGCCTGTGTTGGATTTAAGCTGTGTTGGTGGCTGATTTTTTTTTTGTGTGGCTGAAGATGAGTGAGAAGAAATATGTAGATGTGATCCTCTTTATCCCTATGCTTTTGCTTAGATAGCCCTACAGAGTTTGCTTTCTTTCAGAATGAAATAAAGAAGAAACTTAAGAAGTTCCAAGGAAAAGTGGTAACTGAGAAGTTAATCTAAGGAAATATTAAGACTAAGTTTTTCTAAGGAAAAGTAGTAACTGAGAAGTTAATATAATTTTGGTATAATTATGCATATTAATTGATTTATTTTTCTCTGAGAGTAAGGTCAGCAAAGCAAATATTAGTAGCTCTGTTCTGATCTGGTGGATCCTGTAGTGGCTTTGGAGAGCTGCTGGTATTAAAGGTGTGTGTTGGAATGGGAGATTCAGGAGATCTGTTCTTGGTAGATCAGCTCTTCTCCCAGTTCTGGTGAGCAGGGCTGGCAGCTGTGGGAATGGTTGGGCCTGGCTGCAAGCTCTGCCATGGTTTATCCCAGGACAGTGAGTCCCTGGGTTCATGCCTGGCTTTTGGCTTGGCAGGGAGGATGGAGAAACAGAGAATCCAGCTGAGGGAATCCTGATCTGCACTTGTGAAATCAAGGAGCTGTGAAGAGGCTGGACATAAGTGCTCTTACATGGACTTCTCCCAGCAGAGTTTCCTTTCAGGATTAATGTTTGTGTTTGATCAGAGCTCAGCTGGGAGTGCTCACGGTGTGGCTGCAGGGCTCAGCTTCTCCCTTGGAGCGCTTTCCAGCATTGCTCCATGGGCCAGCAGCTGTGTTCCTGCAGAGCTGGTGTGTTCAAACCAACCCTTGCAGGGTCCTTTGCCTTGGTTACAGGCTTTTGTGGGAAAAGTTGTGTGAGGGAGGAGACAGCTCAGCCAGGCTGATGGGTGGTTGTTAGCACCTGGAAAGGAAAATGCAATGCAGGGCTGGAATGGTGAGGCACTCCCCAAAATCCTGAATAATCATTCTCCTGGCAGTCTGTCAGAGATGACTTCCTAAGTTATTACTGGTCAGAGGAAAATTAAACATTTAATTGCACAAATTTTAGTTTCCTGTTTTTTTTTTAAAGGCTTGAAGGAAAGGATGTGCAAAGGCTTCAGTTTCATTAGGAATACACAGAGACCATGTGCTTGCATCTCTTTGTTGAGATCCATAATCTTGTGCCTGTTTGCTTTTAAACTTTCAGGACATTTGAAAAGATACTTCAGAAGTGATCATGGAAAACAGCAAGAATGGAAATTCTGCTTTTTTAAAAAGCACTTCCAGTGTTAATGTATGGTTGCAATGAGAAATGGAATTAAAAAACCCTTGTAAGTGATGTATCATGGCTGTGAATTCTGTCACAGCAGGATCCCTTCAGTGCTGGGAAGGATGCCTGGACACCTGAGGCACTGGTTTGCTTTCTGAAAGATGCCAGCAAACCCCAAACACCCTCCTGCAGCGGGCACTCAGCAAGACTGGAATGTTTGAAGGGTAAAATGTGAACTAGAGACACAATTTTAGCAGGAGACTGTTTGCCCTGCCCTGGAGAGCAAAGGGAGGATTAGCTCCTGGGGTTTCTGCTGCTCTCACCACTGCTGGTGGGCAGCAGTTTGGGGAAGACACACAGAGGTGTCACTGAGCACAGCTCAGCTTAGGAAAATCAGAGGTTTGCTCTGTAGGGAAGGAAAATTGTCCCAGTGTGGGAACAGAGGTGGGAAGGAAAATCCCCTCTGGAACGGGAAGGATTTGGGAGCAACTTCATCTCCAAGAGATCTCAGGGCAGTGAGAAATATTTTGGCAATGCTGAGGCAGGGTATGGACACAGAGCAAGGAGGAAGAGCTGTTCCTGTGCCTGGAGGATGGGCAGAGTGAAGGAGACAAGTAAAAGGGAGACAGACTGATCAAGGGGTGGATTTAGGCAAATATTCATTTATAATTTCATGAAGATGCAGGTATTATTCATAATATTTTTTATGCCATCAGGGGAGGTTTAGGCTGGATATTAGGAAAAGGTTTTTCCTCCAGAGGGTGCCCAGGCTCCCTAGGAGCTGGCACTCCCTAGGAGCAGCCCCAAAGCTGCCAGAGCTCCAGGAGTGTTTGGACAGGGATGCCCAGGGTGGGGCTGTTGGGGTGTCTGTGCAGGGTGAGAATCTGGGCTTGGCAGTCCTTGTGTGTCCCTTCCAAGATGGGACATTCTGTGCTTCTCTATCATTTTTTAAAAGATTTAAAAGACACTAGGATTAAAAAGAAATTTAAACTAAATACTTAAAGGTGTGTGCAGTGTCTTTTTTCAGCCCTTTGTGTACTGTCAAGGAAAATTATGCACAGAAGTTACTTAAACTGTGTAGTTGGAAAGTGTTCCCATGGTAGTTATCAGTCTTGGAGTAATCTCCTGGGAAATCCTGAGCTGCAGTTCCTTAGGAGTCTTTAAAGAGAAAACCACTCAGTCTGTTCTACCTTGCAGGCATGGCTGGGCTGGTGACAGATTTTTTATCTCTGAATTTGAATCCTGTCCAAGGTCTGTGATTGCCCTTCCATTAAATGGCTTTGTGGGGAGCAGCATTCAGACAGCAGAGGTGTAAAAGCAGGATTGTACAGACACCTTTGGACTGGGACACACAGATCCACTCTGGAGAGCCCCAGGGCTGCCCTTGGGTTCTCTGTGAGCCAGAGCTGGGATGTGCTGCAGCAATCTGGGCACTGATCTGTGCAGCCCTGGTGTTTGTACCACTTTGGTTGCTGTACCTGGCTCTCACAGAGCTTTGTGCTGCTGTTTTTTCAGAAGGGATCCTCATTCCCTAACATAATGTAATGCATGGCAATTCCAAACCCAGCTGCCAGCCCTTGGGGAGATCCTGGCTTTTTTCATGGATGCCTCTTCCAGCTGGGCTGCTACAGCCTCTGCTTCGTGCTAGATTTTACCTAACTTCTCACATTTTGTTGCAAGATTTCAGGTATTTTATCCAGAGATTTTCAGTGAATGAAGAAAGTCAGTGTTGGATTGCACTTTTTGTGCTTGAATGAAACCAAAAAATTCTACAGAGGAGAGGAGTCCCAAAAGACCCATTTTGGTGCTGATTTTGATGACTATTCAGTAAAATATCCTCAAGAAGAAAACAATTTTTGCTTATAAATGAAAAAAATTCCACAGAGGAGAGGAGCCCTAAAAGATCCAGTGCTGATTTTGATGACTATTCAGTAAAATATCCTCAAAAAGAAAACCATTTTTGCTTATAAATGAAAAGCATTGACTAGCTGCTGTTATGGAAAACAGGAGATGCAGTTGTTAACCAAAATGGCTGTGAAGAAAGACAGCTCCACAAAGTCTGATTGAATTTTAATCCCTTCCCAGAATCCAAAAATCTTTGCATTGGCAAATACCACCCGGCCACAATGGAAATATCCAGAGCCAGGGTAGCCTCAAATACAGAGCAGGGACCACAAGCCAGAGCTTGCAGTGAAACCAAAGATGTGTTAAATCAAGAGAAAAGAAAACTTTTTTTTAATTTTTTTTTTTTCTTTTGAAAGCAGATAAAAGATGATGAGAGCAAGGAAACATTTGCTTCACTCTTTGAGAATTTCAGTTCTGGAAGTTTCCTGTGGCTGCCTCTCAGAGCCTGGGGCAGGGAGAGGAAGCCTGCTAGTACAGAAATGGGAGTGGAGATGGCTCAGATGGATCCTGCCCCAAACCAAGAAGCATCCATGTGATTAACAGTGTGGTGTTAAACCCAGCACAAGGTTTTAATGTTAATTAAAGGCTTTTGGCCTTCCCTGAGAGCATTTCAGTGCTGAATTCTGCTCTGTGCTGCTGGAACCTGTGATGGCAGCCTGTGCACGTCATCCCTGCCTCTGGTATCTTCCACATCAGCTGGAGCTGGAGAGTTTGGACTCTTTCCCTGGCATTTTCTGTGTGTTCTGTGCACTCTGCCCAGCAATTAATCCCATTCCTCCCCCTGCCTGTGGGTTTGTCCTCCTCCCACACCTGGGATGGGGCAGTGGCAGAGCTCCTTTGGCTCACTCTGTGCTTGGTTTCTCAAGGGGAAATGGAATCTGTGACTTCCAAGGAGCTGACCCAGAGCCCAAAGGATGAGAAGTGATTTTGGCTTTCTGGTTTGATCCTCTGCTGTTTCTCCTGCTCAGAAGGAAACTGTGTCATTCTCCAGCAGTGCTGGTTGATTCCTCTGATTCAGAAAGCAGAGAAAAGTTAAAAACTGGAGAGAATGTTATGTCCCAAGTGTGCTCATGCTGCTTCAATCACTGCTTGTAACAAGAAAACCCGGTACTTCAAGATCCTTGAAGTTCTTATTTATTTGAAATTCTTATTTACCTAAAAATTGAGGCATTTCATCAGGAAAAGAGTCCTGAATACTTGGGAATCTTACAAAGAGGGTGAGGACCCACATCAGCCACATTGCCAGGCTGAGTTCTCAGCTTGAATCAGTTCTCTGATCTTCCTGTATAACCAGAGAGCAAAGGGTTAAATTCTGCCAGGAGTTGGAGTATATTTGCATATAATTGCCTAATCAGGAATTGAATGGCCCTTTGGAATTGTGCACTGAGCTGTGGCTGAGAACCATGTCTTGGCTGAAAGAATAAGTGAGATTTAAGCAGCTGGGAGGGAAATGTCACTGAACCCCAGCTCAGGGCTTTAGCCTGGGAGTGAGAGCCAGCCTACAAACGTGCCAGGGAGGCTCAGGCTGGATACCAGGACAAGGCTCTTCCCCAGAGGTGCTGGCACTGCCCTGGGCACAGCCCTGAGGCTGCCAGAGCTCCAGGAGCTGCCAGGGGTGCCCAGGGTGGGGCTGTTGGGGTGTCTGGGCAGGGCTGGGGCTGCCCTGGCTGATCCTGGGGGTCCCTCCCAGCTCAGGACATTCTGTTTTCCAAGGTTTGCCTTGAGGTGCTGACCAGAGGATTGGAGTTTTCTTTATTGAGTTGTTTTTATTTGGAGAGCACATAAAACATTTGTAAACCCAGGCAAAAATCCTGCTGGGATTGTTTTCTGCTTTACCTTCTCCTGTGTACAAGTCCCTGTACTGGGGTTGGTGTGGGTACCTCTGAAGTACCAGAGAGGAAAGCAGTTAAAGTGTGATCAGCCTTGACTGCATAGTGGATTTTAATTGAATGCCCTCAGCTCCTCCTTGACAGATCTGGCATTAACCTGGAAGTATTCAGACTTCAAAGCATCTTTTGTGGATTTTAAACAGAATATTTTGGTCTTGTGCTGCTACTTGGGTTTTTTATGTGTTAAACACAGTGATGAATATTAAGATTTTTTAATTTTTTTTTTTTACTTTAGGGAAAAAGGAGGAACATTGAAGAAAGTTTGGACAGCTATAGTAGCCAATTCCAAGTGTTCTTTTTTTTCTTGCAGCCTGTTTTCAGGATAATGCCAGCATTGTTGTTCTGCTGATTTAGTTGGTGATCTCCTTTTACAACCAGCCCAAGACTACAGAGGGAATTTTCTCTCTTTGATACATTCCTGCTTGTAAACCTTTGTGGTTTGGGTCATTGCTGTGACCAATGACTGCAGGGATTTGGCTGAGGGAATTCTCCTTTCTGGCTGAATGCATCAAGTAATGAAGCCTTCCCATCCTCAGCACTCTCCCCCTCAGAGCTGTGTAATTTGAGAGGGTGTCAGGGCACCCATTTCCTCCTTCACTGACCTGTCAGTTGGAGCTCTGCTAATGGAATTGTGTAGAGACTAATGTGCTGCCATTTTAAAATACACAATCAATATAAAAATACAGAATGAGATTATGTTCTCTAAATGACATCTGCTTTAAGCTCTGTGCTGCTTAAGATACTTTATATCTGTAAAATTCTGCAGCTGGATAAATTGCTGCATGGAAAGAGGTGCTGGATTGTCACTATAGGACACAAAACAACACGACACAAACCACTGCTCTCAAGGTAGAAAAAAGGAAATTTATTTTATTTATTTCTGACTCCAACATTTATAGTTTTCCAAGAGTGACAGTGGATTGGAGGGTGACAGTGCCACCTCTCCAGTGACACTGTACAAACCAACAGTCCATCAAATTTCTCCTCCTCCATAAAGGAATGCAAAACAATGAGTTATTTACACAAAGTGTGTAAGAAAGTTTGCTACAAGAATGTAAATATCAGAAGGCTTAGAAAATCTTAAAAAATCAGGGTGACACTGGGTTTTGTGAGGAAGGTGAGAAGGTTATTTTCCTGGTTATGAAGCACTGGACACATGGGAATCATATTCTTTTATTTTCTTTGCAGATCACAGAGGCCTTGTTGAAGGAGAGAGATAAACAGGCCAAATGGAATGGGATCCCCTTGCTGTTGCAGAAGCTGTATGAGCACAGCCACCCAAACAGTGACTTCTCCCAGTGCCAAAGCATCCTAAAGGTACTGCCTGCACCCTTCTTCCTAAAGCTTCAGATCATTTTGTTGTGGTTTTCTTTAAAGTCTACTGTGCTCATACTGTATTAATTTCTTTAGCTGTCTGCATGATGATATCTGTCAGAAATTGGCTGGTTGGTAAGAGCTGGGGGTGCAGGTGATGATTAGTCACACAGATAGTGGAAGATAATTGTGTTTACAGTGATGAACAGTTTTCTTTTTGAAGCATCTCTTTATTTTTCTCCTACCTGCAGGAAATTTCTCCACTTCTCTCGATGGAAGCCATGGTTTATGTCACAGAAGACAGAAAAGCTGCTCAAGAGTCCAGTTTCCCCAACACATACACGTTTGATTTGTTTGGAGGAGTCGATGTGAGTGTGTTTTTCAGTATCTAAAGATCTGCATGATAATCATCCCACTGAAAAATCTGTTCAGTGAGGTCTTTAAAACTTCTAAATGCAAGCTGCAGAATGACTTTAGCAATTTCATGTTAAGCATTAGAATTGTGCCACTTTCTGTTAATCAAAATAGGAAAAGGGTGTATTTCTCAAGGTACTACATGCAAAGTGAGGTGTTTTGTTCTTATATGATACAGAATACCTGGCTGTTTCTTTAGTCAGTCTTTTTTTACCTTAAAAAAGATTAAACCTTTAGTTCTGAATGAAGACAGTTTCAAATGATTCCTGGTTGTGAGATAAAATAACCCAACTGGCACTGGAGCAGTGAGAATTTCACTGAACACTGGGGGATCTGTGGCAGTTTAGGCACCCCAGGGCTCTGTTTTAACCAGGCTGTTTGTGTTTATTGCTTCATCTCTGGCAAAGTTTTTAAGCAGAACTGGAAGGTTTCTGTGGACATTCTGGCAATTTATCATTTTGTTTATTTGCTTTAATTCTACATTGCACAAATACCCATTTGCTCTGTTTTATGGTGCCCAACTCTTACTTTGCTTTCATTAGGAATGTATTATTTGTATTTTCCAGTGAACTAATTAACACTTTCTTTAGTTTAACTAAACAGATTTTGCTATTTATTTTTTGTCACATTTATTTTTTGTTATTTTGTCTTTGTAACAGAAATAACATTTTTGTTATTTTATTTTTTACACAAGTAAAAGCTTGCTTTTATTTAAAGCTGCTGTTGATGTTTTGAAATGAACACTGGTTTAGTTGCTGCTGTCAGTTGAGAGCAAAAGCCTTCAGCTACCCAAGCAAATGAGAACACTGTGAAAATATTTAAATTTCCCTTGTTTTTAAAGGAAAATAGTGGTAATTTTGTATAAATGATTTTAACATAGTGCACAGAATCTGTGGGTTTTGGGGACAAGTTTTTGGTTTGGTTGGTTGGGGCTTGGTTGCTTTTTTCCCCTTGGGCTGGAGATGGTAAATATCAAATCCACCATACCTGGTGCTGTGGTCAGAGATTTGGATTGAGGTGGGTTTAATGTGATTAAAGGCAGTGATGGAAGCCAGTGCTGTGTGTTTTCAAAAATCCTGCTCTGGGATCTGAAAGGGAAGAAGTTTGATCTGCTGGTGCTGTGTGTGCCATGTGCTGATTGATGTTGCAATATTTTGAGCTGTGGAACATGAGTAACTTTGAAGGGCACTCAGTTTGCTGTGTACTCTCTAGGCTACAGTGTGTGAGAGTTAAAATATTTTTGGATTCTGACAGCCTTTACATTGAGGAAGAACAAAACCAGCTCGGTGGCTCCTCCCTTTATATGGATCCATGTAAAATAAACACCTGAGGGTGCAAATACACAAACCTCATGGATTTTATACCTGAATGTAACCCCATCCCAAGAAACATGATTTCATAATTCCCTTTCTGCTCCTTCTGTCTCTGATGAGAGGCAGAAACCCCAAGAATTAAAGCATAAACCCCCAACTTTGAGATATGCATTCTCCTAAAACACAAACAATTAATATGAGATCTGTATTACTGCAGTCATTTTTCTCTACCCTATTAATGCTACAGCTACTACTACAAATATTGCTAAAAATGTATATTCCTCTTAAAAGCTGCCTATTTATTTATTTGTTAGTGCTTTTAATGTAACCTCCAGTGATGTCAAGGTGGTTTCCTCTGTATGGATCAATAGTTCATTAAAAGAAGATGGAACAAATAGATATTATAAACTCTTAAATATCTTGTGAGTTGGCACTGATATTTATTACTGGGTGATGGCTGCATTGCTGTCAACAATTTTAAACTGAATTTTAGAACCAGCAGCATTTGCAGTAGTTCTTGCAGAAGTCATCAGTTCCTTCTGTTTGCCAACTTTCATTTTTAAATAAAGTGCTGGTTTTTTAAATGTTTGAAGCCAAACCAGTGGTACAGACTAGAGCAACTAAAGATCAGTTCTACATCAGTCAGAACCACAGTCCTGGTCTTGGAAAGCTGATTGTTATATTCCTTAAATAGAAATATAAATGTAAATATACATATAGCATCCTATACACAAGCAGTGGCTTTTTGGAGCTGAGATTAAATCTGGAGCTGCTAAATTCTGTCTGGACCTGAAATGTTTTTGAAGCCCAGCAAGATTTAGTGACTTTGCAAAATTTGCATCTCTTTGCAGATTATTGCTACAGATTCCTTATTTTAAGAGATGTGTGATCACCATCCTTGATGTTATCTGGAGGCATCTGAAATTACATTCCTTGCAAGCTCAAGTTCTTTAAAACTTCCCAGTGGGGGATTATTTTGTACAACTCTTACTGTTTCTTCAGGGTAAATGCAACTATAATTTGTCAATATGATTTTGACACCAGTGGGGGTTTGATTGTAGAGCCTTCATTATTCATCTCTGTGGCTTCAGCAGAAACAGGTTTGAGTTTGACATTGGCAAATTAATTGGTTATTTGTATCTCAGTAATCATTCCCTTAATTCTTTGTCTTATTTTTACAGCTTTTAGTAGAAATTCTCATGAGACCAACTCTTATTACACAGAAAAAGAAGCAGAAAAGTAAGTAGTTTATCTCTTTCTTTTCCCCAGTTTTGCCTGATGGTTCTGCTTCAGACAAAAATTGTTCTATTTTTCTGTTATTCCCTTTCCATCCCAGCAATTTCCTGTTGATTCATTTAGGAATGAATCACTGTTTCTTTGTTCTCCCTGGAACTGATTCGTGCTGGGATTTGGGAGAGTCACCTGTTTGTGGCACAACTTGACTCAAAGCACTAAATCTGCAATCACTGGAAACTCTTCTTGTTCCTGTGGCTACAGCTACAGTGAAAAATGATTAATAACAAACCACAAAACATTGTTTATGTCATGGGAGCTGCAGAGATTGTAAGATGAGTAGCTCAGGAGAACAGCATGCTTTTTGTTACATGGCTGCTCATTTCCACATTGCTGTAAGGACAGGGGCTGCAGTGAGTTCAGCTCAACTTTCCTGCTGGAGCAGCTTGGCTGCAGTGTTTTTATTTCCCCTGTTTGAGATTCTGCTGCTTCCCTGCTGAGGGAAGGGAATGTCATGGTGCACCCTGTGCCTGCCAGCCAGGGAACTTCAAAGGTGAAGTGACTTCAACTGGAGCTTTAGGCAATTTAGGTCTGTACTGAAAACATGTTTTAAATATTAAAATGCTGTGGCAAAGCAGATTGGAAGTTTTCTATGAAGTCCAGGTGCTGAGAAAACAAGCATGAGTTTCCAGTGGAGAAAACTGCATGAGCTGACATTTTTTTTTCCCCATACAACAATAATTTAACATGTGAAACAGAGTATTTCTTTTGGCTTCTATGCCATAAAGCATTTGCATGTGTGCTGTGAGCTGGCAGCCTGGAGTTGTCAGCCATCCCACAGCTCTCCATGTCCCTCCCATGCCAGGGGTGTTCCTTGGCAGGGAATGGCTGCTGACTGATGCTCTCTCCTTGCAGTAAGTGATGACCTCATCAAGGACTGTTTAAGCATACTGTACAACACCTGCATTTGTGTAAGTACAGCTCTTCTGGTCGCTTTTTACATGTGCTGCTTGATAAGATAATAAACAGACTCTTTTAAGTGTAATTTAAACTTGCTCTGAAGCTTTGCATAAAAATTCCTTCAGTTAAATACAGCATCTGTTGTGTTGCTCAAATAATTTATTTTCTGACCTGCATTGTCAAGTTTAAGTTCCCTTGTTTGGATCTTTCTGTCTCTGTTTCCATAGGAAAGCTGTGCCAGCCTTTGTTAATGTTGCAGTTTAAAATCTGAAGCTGAGAATGGATTCCTGTTAAGCCCAGCCACAGCTGGTCTTGTTCAGAATTGGGGCTGCCAAAGGGTTTTGAATTTGATCCTGCAATTCCATGTGCTGGATTTTAGTTCAGTCCAGTCCAGATCAGTGCAAAGGAAGGTGCTGGGTTAAAGGCCTCTGCAAATACCTTGTCATTAAAATCCTGAAGCTAAAAGCAAAGGCCTCAGATTATGCATGCAGGGAACATCCTCAGGATTATTTACTTCATCACACACTTCATTATGGCAGAACCTAGGGAACATTATTTAACAAAAATTTTAAAAAGAGCCAGTTGGTGGCTTGGAGCTCTTCCAAAACCATCAGTCTAATCTCCAGAGTTTGAGTCTTACTGGATCATGTCTCACTGATAAGGATCTGTGTACACATGGGACAGGGAAGAGAGGGAGCACTTTTTTCCTTGGCTTGGATGAGTTATTTTTTTAACTGCAGGTAATGCAACTTTTGCAAACTGAGAATAGCATGATAAGCTAAAAATCAAGTGTGTAATTTCTAGATTAGCTGCTCTGTTTTAATTCACTTTGGTATTACTGCAGGGATTGGAAGAGAAGTGTCCAGGATCACAGAAATGGTCTGTGAGCAATATTAGCTGGTTTTATGCTAATCTGTAAATACTGGAGAATTATCTTTGCCACTCTGGTTCTGTGAGCACTGGGAATGTGTCTCATGGATAAACCACAGCTTTGCAAGCAGTGAGGATGCAGCTGTGACCTCCAGGAAAGCCTGGCTGTGCTCTCAGCAGAGCTCAGAGCATGAAAGGCAGCCTTAAACTCTTAAACTTGAGTTTCCATGCCTCAGTCTGACTTTGGGGTTCATCACCCCCTACTTTTAGGCCAGTGCTCGATCTGGGTTGCTCAGACAGCAGTGCTGAGGTGTTGGGATCTCTAGCTGGTCAGAGTGACCCCAAGAACAGTTGGAAAGTCTCTTTTCCCACCCCATGGCTTGAAGAAGCAGTCAGGGCTCTTCATTTCTTGCTCTCAAGGTTGTTTATTGTATCTTATCTATAAGATTCTTTCTCCTGCCCTGCCGAGGTGCATCCAGCAGGACAGCTCCAGGCACTCTGCTTGCCCCAGGGCAGTGTTATGTCTTTATACTAAAAACTACCTGTGCAAAGTTTACAATTACTTCCCAATACCTATCACCTGTGTTAGACAGTGAGCTTCTACTCTAAACCAATCTGTGAGTGCCACCATCACAGCAGAAGATGGAGGGCAAGAAGAAGAAGGAGAAAGGCTGGATACACCCAGTTCCCTCCATCTTGCCTCCTGAACCCCCATTCAAAAACCCCAAAATCTACTTTTCCACCCCATGATAACTTCACTATTATTCTACCTAAGCTGTTGTGGCTTGCTGATCTTATATAAGGTTGATAATTTGCTCCACAGGTCATAATCAAACCCAGAGGTGTTTTGGGCTCCGTGCCAGGGTCTCTGAGCCCCCTGGCAGGGTCCTGGCCATCCTGGGCTGCCAGAGGGATGTGCTGAGTTCCCACACTGAGGGTTTAGGAGCTGCTGTGTGTGCAGACCATGGCATGGAGCTGCTCACAGTTTGTATGCAGAGCAGAGCCCAGCCCCTGTGCTGTGTGCCCAGGCAGGCAGGGCTGCCTTTGGGTTCAGACAAGGAAAAGCTGCCTTGAGGTGAAGCCTCTCTCTCATCCCAGCGTTGTTGCCAGCGCCACAGTGACTCCACAGCAGGACTGGAGATGGTTTTGGTTCCCACAAACACATTCCCTGCTTTCAGGAGCAGCTGGCTCAGCACACATCATCTCTAGGGCTGTGCTGTGCCCTGTGGCTGCTCAGGGTGGGCTCTCACTGGGTCTCTCTGTGCTCATTTCCAGACTGAAGGAGTCACAAGGCGGCTGGCAGAGAGAAACGACTTTGTGTTGTTCCTGTTTACACTGATGACAAACAAAAAGACATTCCTACAAACTGCAACGCTCATTGAAGATATCCTGGGAGTTAAAAAGGTTAGTTACTGCTTTCTTAATATCATTTGTGTGGCTTTTCAGCCCAGTGGAGGAAAGAGAGCTGTTTGTTTGAAGAGTGGCTGAGGATAGTCCTCAAAGCTGCCATTCTCACTTCCTGTAGCTTATTTGAAACCTGCCTGTTCACAGTGGTAATTAACTTCAATCACTTCTCACAAAGAAGCCACACTATTCCTGTGGTGTCATCCTTGTAGTGCTTTTACCCAGTTCAGAGAATGGTGGCAGCTGTGTCCCCATGGGCTGACTCACTAAAGACTTGCCCATATTACAGACAAAGAAAATGAACCTCATATAAATTCAGTTTTCATCCTGGCCTGCTGATTGTATTTGACATCCTTCACTTGTCTTCCTCACATCTGGGAGGTTTCCTGTGTGTTCCTGGGTGTTTGTCACCTCTCTGAGAAGTTGCAGGCTGGGGACACAGGGCACTTAAATCTTTTCTGCACAAACCTGGTTATTGAACTTATTTACCAGCATCATTGCAGCTCAGTGCCCTGATGTGATGCAAGTAAAATACTCGAGGTGTAACCTTGGGAAAACCTTGATTGGAAGGAGTCTGTGTGCATTTTGTGGAGAGGGCCAGGAGTCTGTAACCTAATACTTTATTATTTAAAATAAGATTGAGGTTGATGTACTTCCTGAAATAGGAAACAAGCTCAGTTTATCTGAACATTTTTTTTTGAAAGCTGTTTTCAACATCTTTTTATTAAAAAGATGAAAAGACTGAGAAATAATTTAGAAGTTCTTACCTGTGAGTTTTGAAGAAAAGACAGGATTGAAAAACAAAATTGAAGTCTAGTACCTAAACATAATTTATGTATTAAATCAGGTTGTGGTTTTGTGGGTTTTAGTTAAAAAAAGACACCCACAATTTTTTGTAAATACAAAAATAGTATTTAAAATATGAATATCTGTACTTTTGGAATTGCTCAGCCTGACAGCTGTTGTAAATCCCAGCTGCTTCTCCTTTGCTACACTGGAATAGCCCAGAGAGCTCCCCAGGGAGGATCTGCCTGTGTTCTCTCACTGACCATCCCTTGTGACTGAGCTGCTGTTGCCTCCCCAGGAAATGATCCAGCTGGATGATATTCCCAACCTGGCCAGCCTGGTGTCCAGCTTTGACCAGCAGCAGCTGGCCAACTTCTGCAGGATCCTGGCTGTCACCATCTCGGAGCTGGACACGGGCAGTGATGACAAGCACACTCTTCTGGCCAAAAATGCCCAGCAGAAAAAAAACTTGGGCCCTTCCCGAGCTGAAATTAATCAAGGTAATTGTTGTGCTGTAACAAATCAAAATAATCTCAGCAATGTATAAAGTTTTCCTCTTCTCAGTGTCACACAGTGTTATGTTTTTGAAAGATACTGGAAGTGTTGTGTCTTACAAAGCATTTTTCTTGATTCACTCCCCTCAGACTGTTTCCTGAAAATAATGTTTCCTGTTAGTGAAACTGTGTAGCATTTGGTTTCATGTGGTGCTGCTAATTAGGTGGGTTCATTTCTGTCATTTCAGCATTCTCTGAGTGGCTTAAAAGAATTGGATTTGTTTTCTATGCCTTAGCCACATCCATGGACTTCCCATTAGCAGCTCTCAATAATTCTGTGCCCTCCATAAAATAGGAATTCCTGAAGTAAAGCTGCCTGCAGTGTGGTTGCTGTTGGAGCAGTTCCTTCCCTGATTTTATCTGATATTGTCCTGAACAGGATGTCTTGTCTTTATCAAAAAGAGAAGTGTGTTTAATATTAGTTATGTTCCTCAGTGTTGGCAAACCAGCCTTGGAAATCTGTGGGGCTGATCTCAGCCTTAACTGTGGGCACAGTGCAGCTTTCCTTGTTGTGCTGAGTACTTCTCAGGTGCAGAAGGCTTGCCTGGAAGGATGAGTAGGAATTGAAAAAGATAAAGTATCATCAGATGTAGAATGTGCTGTTTTCAGCTCTTGCTGTGCTGAAAAGCTTTTGGGCTTCTGAGGCAGATATTTGCATAGGCCCATGCCAAGCAAATGTTTAGCTGATCTTTTTTTATGGGCACAATCAGAGACTGATTCAAAGGCTGTACAGTATATTCTATTTTTAAAACTTTATCAGGGAGCTTATTCTTTCAGAGATGCAGCTCTTTCATGTAATGTTCATGGCAAAATCTTTGTCCTTTTCTCCTTGCCCCTGCAAGTGGGAAGTGAAGCTTTAACCATGTATCTTTAATAAACAGGTCCTGTCATTAAATTATTCTTGAAGGCAAACTGCACCTCCCCAAACATTTGCAGAGCAGTGACTCCTGTCTTTCCACTGCTCTTTCTGAGGGTGCAGCTCCACAGTTAAAACCCTCACACCTGGGGCTGCTGTGCTGTGTTCTCACCTATTTTGCTCCATGAGGAGCTAATTCAGGAACTTTTTACTTGAGAAGCTGTCAGATTTCCTCCCTGCTGCTGCAGGGAGCCAGTTCAGTCACTACAGACTAACAACACAGGAGGGAAAATGAAGGAGGAAAGGTGAGGTGGAGCTGCCCCTTCCCAAGGCTGCTGCTTTATTTCTGCCAGCTTAGTTTTCAGCCAGATCAGTTCCTTGATAAAACTGGAGAACAGCACTGAGTTACTGCTCTTTTCTAATCCATAACAGAAGAGTGTGCTGAGTTCTTCCATCTTCAGATCTTTTTAACAATATACTTCTGTATTCCTAAAGTAGATGTGCTGGTGATCTTACACTGTAATCAAATTCTTTCTCTTTATTTTTTTCAGCCACACTTCTGAATATTCCAGGCTTCATCGAGCGGTTGTGCAAACTGGCCACAAGGAAAGTGTCTGAAACAACAGGGACTTCCAGCTTCCTGCAGGAGCTGGAGGAGTGGTACACCTGGCTGGACAATGCCCTGGTGCTGGATGCACTGATGAGAGTGGCAAATGAAGAGGCAGAGCAGAGCAGCACAGGTACCTGCCTTGCATCCCTCCACCCACCAGCAGCTGATGAATGTCTTAACCTTGCTCAGGGTTTTTGCCAGGTGTTGCTTTTGCTGTCTTCTGGTCCTGATTCCACTTTCCTTCCATGGAGGACTCACATATCAACATTTAGGTCTGACTGCTGTTTTGTTCTCATGTAACACTGATTTTTTCACTGAATTAAAATTAGCTAAAGGAAAAACCCTCCAGCAGTGTGTGCCCTTTGCATGCCTAGCTAACACTGAGGGGTTGTGCATCCTCAGCCCTAACCTCCTCTGGAGGAATTAAAATAACCCTCCTGAGGTAAGTGGCCTCACCAGCATTTTACCCTAAAACTTTGGCTCATAGTTTTGATAGTGTGATCAATGCTTGGGTTTTTTTTTGTTTTTGGGTTCAAATGCTTCATACAAAACAAGTGTCCCCTTCTTTAAAAAGGAAAGGTAGTTCCAGCTAAATTAAAGAAGTTAATTGGAAAAAAAAAAAAGTTCCAGTGGAAGTGTTAATGCAACCTTAGGAAAATGCTTTGGAGCACGTGTGTGGTTTGTTTCTTCACCCTTTTTATGGCAAAAATGCAGTGTATGTCTGGTAGAACTCAAAATACTTCATACTCCTGTTTCTGCTCTTAGCAGGGTAATTCTCTCTAAGGTTATGAAATTTATTTAACTGTGGCCTAAGAATACTGGTACTGAGGTATGAAATAAAAATAGATTTAATAGTAAGTACTTCTGATAATCTCCCATCTACTTTTATTACCTTTCTGCCATGCCCTGGTGCAGCAGTCTGTTAATTCATTTAGGTGAGCCTACTTATTTTAAGGAGATGCTGCCATTTAGTCTGTTATGAAAAAAGAATTTAAAAATCTGTTTTTATCTCCTCTAAAATTTCAGCTATATTTTTTCTCTAGCATTTAATTCAAATTGGTTATTTCCTGTACATTACTATTTTTAGTTAAGGAGAAAATTCCAGCAGCTGTGTCCTGCATCTGCAGTGTTCAGTGTAAAAGCAGCAACTGTAACAAATCCTTTCCTGTTGAAGCTGCCTCAGTCTCACATCTTTGCCATCTTTTTCAGAGTCTTCAGATGAGAGTGGGCTGGCCAACACCTCCACAAGGACACAGCTGCCCCAGTCCATGAAGATCATGCACGAGATCATGTACAAGCTGGAGGTGCTGTATGTTCTCTGTGTGCTGCTCATGGGCAGGCAGAGGAATCAGGTGAGCCCCAGTGGATGCCCACACTCACACTTGGTGTCTCTTTAAACCTGAGTGCTCATGAGTGAGGGCATGGGCACAGAAATGCCAGGGCAAAGCTCAAGGTACCAAGCTGGGGCAGGGCTGCTCACACCCTGCTCTGGTGCAGGAGGGATGCAGGAGGATGCAGCAAGTGTGTGGGTACCTGGATGATGTCAGGAGTTCTCCCCCCTCCTGGTGCCCACTTTGGATGGAGCCCCTTCAGGCTTTACCCTTCTTTGGCTGCTTTCACTTTTGGAAATACTCTGGATGATTTTTGCAGCATATTGCCCTGACTTGGCAAAGTGTTCAGCTCCCAGCACTTCAGTGCTGTCTGCACTGGTCACTGCCTGCAAATCCCACTCATCTGTTCCTTTGCCTTTCTTCCTTTTAAAATGAAAAAAAAAAATAAAATCCCTGCCTCACACAGGCTTATGAAGAACCAGTCACTGCAGCTTGGCTGTGGTTTGATTTAACTAGGTCAAAAGCAGGTTGTGAAGGGAAAAGCAAAGCAATCCTTGGTGAGGTTTTGACAGGTTTCCAGCACTGGCAGTCTGCTCAGCTCAGCAGAGCTTGGCATAGCAAGGGCATTCAGATGTCCTGGACACTGGGAGGGCCACAGGAAAGGCTGTTGTGTTAGGCAGGAGAGGCTGTTGTGGGTACATTTATCTGGATTATTTTGTTCTGTGGCAGTAACCTCCCAGGGTATCAGTCACAAACACCCCTCAGGGCAATCTCCTGAATCTCTTAATCTGAATACAGGTCCCAAACATAACTCACCTGTTCCCTCCAAACCTGCAGCAGAGCTTGAGGACCTCCCATCCCTGGAAGTGTTCAAGGCTGGGGCTTGGAGCAGCCTGGTCTGCTGGAAAGTGTCCCTGCCCATGGCAGGGCTTTAACATCCCTTCCATCCCCAGCCATCCTGGCATTTTGTGACTCTAAGCAGACACTTGGCATTAAAAGCAGCAGATTCTGCATAAGAGGAAGCAGAGGGAACCAGTAATTCTTGCAGAAACCATAAACAACTCCTAATCATGTTGTCATTCTTTTAGAAGTGCTGTTCCTGTTAGGCATGAAATAAAATGTAAACAAAGCCCAAAACATAACTGAAACTAGCAGAACATGGATCCTTTAGAAGGACTTTTTCTTTTCCATTGTATCAAGGCAGATAATTCATCCAATTCATCCCTGCCTGAGCTCCCCACAAGAATGCAGGTTTATAGATTCTGCAGAAACTGCTTGCAGCCTGCACTCATCCTGCTGCAGCTGAATGTGCAGGATTCTTTCTCCCCCTAGGTCACTTGTGGTGTGTTCCTGTCAAATGTGACAAGGCAAAAAAATCTGCTGCTGAAGCAGCTAGCTTTGAAGATGAATTTATGTTTTAATTTCCTGGGAACACAACTCTTATCCTTCATCTGCTATTTCTGCCCCCATGCAGATGGGGAAAGCAAGGATAAAGGTGGCCTGCAGTTCACTTCTTCCCAGGACTGATTCTGGACTGGAGTTGAATTCAAATCTTGAAGAATTTGAGTTACTGCATTCCCAAACACTTCTTATCCAGAGTCAGGGTTTTTTGTTTGTTTGTTTTAGGGTTTTGGTTTGTTTTTTGTTTGTTTGTTTTTGGGGGAGTTGGTTGGGGGGAGGTTGTCCTTTGTTTTGTGTTTGTTTTGTTTTGATTTGTGAAATCCTCTGCCTTTAAAACACATGCTACATCCTTCATTCCTCAATCTGCATAACATTTGTGTGGCAGATCTTTTTGTGTGAATTTGTGTGAATCCCCTGCCCTTCCTGAGAGCCAGGCACTGGAGCTGAGCTGTTCTCCATGGGAAGCTCTGGAATGCAGGCACAGAGTGTGCAGCAGCACCCTCAGACAAGCATCTCAGCTGCTTTTTGGTCTCTTTTCTGGGAAGGAATAAAAGCACAGGATTTGTGGTACCAGTCTGAGCAGCCAGAGGACTTGCTGGTTTTAGATTGGATTCATTTTTGATAGAATTTATTAAGGGCATCACAAACCTGCTTCAGTCTGCTGTAATAATTGACATAATGGTCTGGCAAGGTGCAGCCTCCCAAACTCAGCCTGTCCCCAAATGAATCTCTGAATGCTTGATTTAAACTTAATTGCTGGCTAATTTGCATAAATTGATAACTCTGGTAGCAGTGACTTAACTCCTCCTGTTGCCATGTTGGGGATGATCTCACCTTGGGAATAAGAGGTGTTTCTCTGCAGATCTGGGCCTTTGCTGCCTTCTCATTATGGTCACACCCTAAATTACTCTCCTAATGTATTTTTCTAGGCTGTCCTGCATGTCTGTGTTGTGTTGAAGAGCCATCAGATGATTTCCTTGCTCCTGCTGTAGGGAGCCACACTGCACACACAGAGACAGTTTTAGTGTTGAGAAAGAAAAGAGCAATTCCTGTGAAGGTGGATGGCAGCAGGAAAAAGCCAAAGTAGCTTGAAAGTTGAACATAGAGCAGGGATTGTCTTGGCATCCTCAGGCAGAGTAATTGTAATGAGTTTGGGCTCTGGGAGGGAGTGGTGCAGAGGCAGAGATGTGACTGAGGAGCTTGGTCAGGTGAGCATTCAGAGCAAACTGAACTGCACAGATTTGAGATCTGAGTCATTTGGAGAGGAGCAGATTGAGGAGTTAACACTGAGTGTAGAGAGCTGCTCCTTTAGTGAGGGCTGAGGCTCTTGCAGGCAGCTCAGGCTCCTTCTTGGCTCCCTCCTGCTGTGCCTGTGCCATGACGGGACAGGGGCACCACAGGCAGCACTTTGTTCTCAGGGATTCCTGTCCAAGAGTGTTTCAAAATAAAGGAGCACCAGAGGACTCCAAGCTCAGCAGTCTGTCAGGGCAGGGTGGGTGGGTGGGAAGGAGCTGGATGCTCCTCAGGTGTGTATTTGTGGTGTCCAGCATTAATTTCTGATTTCCATCAAGGTGGGACAGCCAAGAGGAGTGCAAAAAGCCATCAGCTGTGCTGCAAACTAGAGCTAAAACCTGTAAAACAGCATCAGCTTCAGATATTTTTATTCATTTAGGTGTTTGAGTAAATAAAACAAAGATTGATCTGCATTAAATGATGCTGCTTACAGTTCTGGATCTTGAGACAAGCTGGGGTGTTTTTAAGTGATTTTGTTTGTTAGTTTTAAGGAACATGTCCATTACTTTGCTACTTATTTTTTGCAGAATGTTGTACGTTCCAGTCATGTGGTTTTCATTTGAAACCATATCACAAGGAATAATGGTTGTACTAGGTCTACATCTAATAAGAATCCCACTTTCCCTTACTCCTCATCTTCTAAATTCCTTACATCAGAAAATATCCCAGCTTGGACTGCAGTTATTAACCAGCTGTTCACACCAAAATTATTAGCTTTTTTAATATGAATTAAAGATATGTACCAGGCAGACTGATAAATGAGCAATTTGACATTTTTTTTCTCTAAAGTTCAGCTTCTCTTTAACCTGAAGGAGCAGTGTGGTGTGGTTGTGTTACTGCTGGACTCTGCTTAGGTGTTTTGATGAACAAAACCAATTTTGATGGGGTTTTTGCCCTCAGAGGCCTGCCTGAGCAGCAGCTGTGTGTCTGCAAAGGGAAAGGACACTCAGGGGATTGAGTGGCTGCAGAATATCCCCAGCTCAGCTGTTTGGTGTAAAATGCATTTTCAGTGTGCTGGAAGTGATGTTCCTGATGCCCAAAGCTGCTTCCAGAGACACAGTGGTTAACTGAAGTGCTGGTGAAGAGCTTTATCCCAAAATAAATGCTTGGTTTAAACCTGTTTTCTATCCACATCCACAAATGGAAACTGCTGCACTGTGGTTAACACAAACATTTGCTGTTTGAGACAAGAATTCACATCCTTTTGTCAGAGGATGACATCACTGTGCCCATCTGTTTGCACACTGCATTAAATCTGTGTTTAGGCTGGAGCAGATGTGTTTGTACCTCTCTTGTTCCCCAGGTTCATAAGATGATAGCAGAGTTCAGACTCATTCCTGGCCTCAATAACCTGTTTGACAAACTCATCTGGAGGAAGCACTCGGCCTCAGCCCTGGTTCTGCACGGACACAACCAGAACTGTGATTGCAGCCCGGTGAGCAACTCTGCAGTTCTGGGTTTTCATCCTGGCACACAATTCTGAGGAGCTGTGCTGAGCATCTGGGTGTTTGTATCATCAGTGAGATGCTGCATCACTCAGATTTTGGGGGATTATTGATTTCATTGAAGTTTATCCTTGGCTCATGTTAGCAATGGAGCAGGGCCAGTTTAGCCTCTCCCCTCTCTCCTGGTTTGTTTGTTCATTGGAAGGAACATGTTCATTTTGAGAACTGAGAAAGGAGTAAATTTCTGGACCCTGGAGGCCAGAGGTAGAAGACAACCAAAATTCAAAGAAATGATACCTAGGAGAGGCACAGAGTACAAATTGTGCCACAGTCAGGTTTAGGGAGTTGTGTTGGACTCTATAGTTTTTTTTTCTTTCCAAACCTAGACATTCTGAATTGATCAGTACAATTCTAAGCTTTTTTGCCTTTGCAGTGAGAAGGAATTTATTACCTGTTATGTGCATAGACTTGGAGGCAATCTCCACTTCTATTTTGGGAAGTGCAGCCTCTCCATTTGTGCAAGTCACTTGCTCTGCTGTCCAAAGGGGGTTGATTTGGAAAGATTTTCCATTCAGCTGTTTCATGCCTGCTTGGTAACTAATGACAGCCAAAAATACTAAAGAAATGCTGTTTTTTTCTCTTTTCTTGTCTCCTTTTAGGACATTACTTTAAAGATACAATTCTTGAGGCTTCTTCAGAGCTTCAGTGACCACCATGAGTGAGTATGAGAAGCTGTGGTGGGTTGTGGCTTGGTGCTGTTTGCCTGGTTGTGGTTCCAGGTGTCCTGGGCACAGGGCAGGCTCCGTGTGAAGGGAATGTTGTGTTGTCCCTAAACTTTGTGTTCCTTTCAGCTCTTGCTGTAACAGCCTAAGAATTTGCTCTGTGGTGGGCATGTCTGAATGTGTCTGAATATGAGTTTAACCATATTAAACACATAATCTGTGGCTTAAACCCAGCTCATTTTGTCTTGTGTTGAGATGAGCTGCAACATGTACAGGATGAGTTAACACTTTCTGGCTGAAGGAATAAGGAGGCAGCTTTCTTCTTTTTTGCCTTTTACTGAGAGCTGACAGTGAGCCAGGGAAATACAAAGAAATCTCCTGTTTGCCTTCAGAATAAATCCTTTGGAAAACTTGGGTGTGCTGGAATAATTGGAGGGGTGGTGCAGTTTGCTTGGGGTTATTTAATATTTAATATTTAATGCTTTGCTGCTGGTACAGAGGTGTTTGAGACTTGTAGAATTGCATCCTGCATTCCATCAGTCCTGAAAGATGGTGTCCCTTCTTTACAAACTCCTGTGTTAGAGCCATGTTGTACTTGAGGTGCTGCTCATTCCTACAGCCAGGCTGATTTTTTTCTGCAGGATTTTAGTCCTGTTGGATAGATTTCAAACATCAGCCTTTTTGATTGTGGGATATTAGCTTTGAGAATGCAGAGCTGCTGGACATAGGGAGGGAGGGAATGCTGACCTGTTGTAAATCCTTCATGCAAGACATTGTTTGCCTGGGAATCACTCCAGGTATTCCAGTAAAATCTCTACAGGTGATGTTACTACTTAAATGGCTGCTACAGAGATCTCAGGTTTGTTTGAGCAGCAAACAGCTCCCACCTGTAGCATTGGAGCAAGTGGAATGTGTGGAATCTGTTGAGGGTTTAAATAATTACATGAACTTTCTATGAAATCACAGATAAGCTGAGTTAACTGAGGACAAGATGAGAGCAAAGTGCTTGTGTGCTGGTGTTCATTCAGTGAAATTGTGTCCAAACCAGACTTGCAGAGCTGTTTATTGCAGGGAGAGAAGGGTTCTGTTCTCATTGCAGAAACTGTTCAGTCCACATCAAAGGCAGCTTTACACAAGAACTTCAGTGAGCACTAACCTGAGGAGAATGTTAGAAACAAGAGGGAGCCTCACACTCATCACTGCATCCTCTGCCCCCTGAGCTTTCCTAAAAAGAATCTTTGCTGTCTGATTTTGAACACTTGGAAAGCAGAAAGACTCTCAGGGAGCACACTGTGGGCAAAGGGGGCCCCTGGACTACATTTCTGCTCTGGCAGATTTATTCTTTACAGACAAAATAATTTATTTTCATTATGAAAAGTTCAGTATTTGATAAAGAATATATGTACATTCCTGGGTTTTATATCTATTTTTATTTGGATCTTTACTTTTCATGATGTTTTTAAATATTTCCAGGGTAAAGTTTGTTCAGATAACAAAATACCAGGATGATTGAGTCCTTTTTTGCAGTTTCTGCTTTCTTACTTAGAAAGAGATTTATTACTTAAAAAGAGCAGTCACTATAGGGTGGAGAAGAACTTCAGGAAATTGTGAAAGAGTTTGCTGTTTCATACTAATTTTGGTCTGAAATTCAGCAAAATGTTGCTTAGATTTATAAAATTAGCATTGTCCAAAAGAAAATATTTACAAACCATAAGATCCCAAAAGTCAGCAAAGAACCATCATCTGAAAGCTGGGCAGTGTTGGAAGTGGCATTTGGTGAATTTTGGAGGAAGTTTTCCTGGCTGGCCTGGTGCAGGGAGCAGAGCAGGAATGCTGTGAAGAGCAGCCAGGATAAAGCAGCTTGCCCTTGTAGTCCTGTGCCTCTGCTTTTCATGAAATTGCATTTTTGCCTCTTGAATTCATCCTGCTTTTCTCCCCTCCTCCCCCCCTGTCTCGCTTTAGGAACAAATATCTCCTTCTGAACAGCCAGGAGCTGAATGAGCTGAGTGCAATCTCCCACAAAGCCAACATCCCTGAAGTGGATGCAGTGGTCAACACTGACAGGTGAGGGGGGGCTCAGGGTCACAATTTCAGAGTTTGGGAAGCACTTCCAGTGTAAGTTTGACATCAGCTGCTCTGTTTGACCTCTGTCTGTTCAGTGACTCCTTTCAGTGGGAGGTTTCCAGGCTTGTGGGATGTTGATGGTCATTAGCAAATCTCAGGTGGGCTTGTGCTCAGAATAAGGTGTTCTAAAAACAAAAGCAACTTTAAAACCCCTAATAAAAAGGAGTTCATGGCTCAGATTTCACTGTGATGTGCTGCATGTGCTTGTCTGGCTGTCCTCATGTTGGGCATTGCAGACAGACCTGGAAAATAAACTCAAATCATCCCTCAAATAATTTAATTGCTGTTACATCTTAGTTCTGGCATTCAGGAGCAGTGTGTGCACACAGAAATGTCCATTTCCAGGCTGCATGAACACATCCAAGTGTCTGCTGAGAATATTTTAACAGCAGCTAATAACCAGAACAAGCTAAATTAGATTAACATGTTAAACCACTTAGAGAATCTCTTCTGTTGCATTTGAGTATCTGTTAGATGGACTGTTTTGATCTAATAATCTCTTTAATACATGATTCTGGTGTATAAAGCTCAGCAGATGGAAGGTTGTTTGCAGAATTTATTTTGTCAGAGTACTCCCAGGGTATCAGCAGGGACTTGGTCTGCACAGAGCAGATTTACCTCACTCCAAAAGGGAATCTCTAAGAGGATTTCTAGATTACAGTTATTATCATAATACTGTGTCTAATTGGGAAGAAGTTTTTTTTTTCACCCCTAGCATTTAGTTTTCATGTTGCTTTTCTTGATACATGAGATCAGGGCATTACTTGTGAATGAATTTATTGCAGGTGGATGCTCCATTGAAGGTGCTGTTTAATACAAGTAAAATTGCAGTTGTACAGCCTAATGTAGCACACAGCTTTCCATACTCTGCCTCCTAAATGGAATTTAGACTTTCCTTTACATTTTTTGAGGGGAAAAAAAGGGGTTTCTTTCATTCCTAAGCTTGAATGTAGTATTTTTCTTTCTTGATTCACACAAGGTGTGAATTGGTATTTCTGAAATAATTAAAATTTGGAGAGAAAGTTTTTCTTTTGGACTTATTTGGAAGTCATGTTGCAGGTATTGCAGATATTTACCAAAGGCAGTGAGGAGAACTCCTGTGCTGGTAAAACGAGCACAATATTTGTACTGTGTGCTTCAATACTGAGATTTTGATCATGAAAAGCTGTGGAGCAGTGATTGGATTCAGTGCTCAGTGCTTGCCCAGCCCTTCCACTCAGCTGTCATTTCCCACCTGCTGCAGGAGCCTTGTCTGTGATGGGAAGAGAGGTTTGCTGACCAGACTGCTGCAGGTCATGAAGAAGGAGCCAGCAGAATCCTCCTTCAGGTGGGTTCACTGTGCCTCTGGGGAGGGGTTTGAGACCCCTGGGATGTAGCTTTGGTTTTGTCCAGCTTAGAGCAGCTGGGAATGTTGGAGAACAAGCTGTGGAAAGGTCTGGCTTTGTTGTGCAGGTGGGAAGAAATCACAACCAGTGATTTTCTGCAGGATCAACAGATCTGCCTCCACTTCAGAGTGGATTGAAATTCCAGTGATTCCAGATCAGGAAACTGGATTTAAATTGCAGTTGTAATCCAGTACTTCCCTTGCCCCAAAACCAACACCTCCTTTCTTCTCTTTCTCAGGTTCTGGCAAGCAAGGGCAGTTGAAAGTTTTCTACGAGGCACCACCTCCTATGCAGACCAGATGTTCCTCCTCAAGAGAGGGCTCCTGGAGGTAAGGAAATTCATGTCAGGCATCCTCCATAGCAATCAAGAAGGATTTATCTGCAGTGAACCAAAAGTGGATAAAAATGGAGTGTTAAATATTATGCTGGGTTTAAAACTCAGCAGGAAATGCCCCCTTGCAGTAGTGGAGGAATAAACAGTCAGGGAGAGAAATCAGGATCACAGTTCACTGGATAAATCACAATAGATGGAACAATAATAAATTAAAAACTGTCCCTTATTCCTGTGTAACTGTGACAAATGCTGGGAACACTTAAAAAATACCTGTAATTCTGCTTGTGGCAGCCAGATGTGGCTATTTGTATAACCTACATCACTGGGAACTCATTTTAACAAAAGACTCATCTGAATTATCATCTTTAGTTGGTTTTGTGGCATTCAGTCACCCAAAAACTTGCAGATAAATGCTTTAAATACTGATTAAATCACAGTCTGTGTTGTGCTGCTGGCTTGGACCAAGCTGTGGCAATAACATGTTTTCCTCCCCTGCCAGCATATTCTCTACTGCATTGTTGATAGTGAGTGCAAGTCACGGGATGTGCTTCAGAGTTACTTTGACCTTCTGGGAGAGCTGATGAAATTCAATATTGATGCATTCAAGAGGTTCAACAAATACATCAACACAGATGAGAAGGTAAATATTTGTAAGATCTGTCCCCTTTGGCTCAGATTACACCCTTTTGTAAGCAAACATAGCACTAAAACTCACATTCATTTGGGTTTGGTGTGGTTTCAGAGCTTGGGGCACAATAAACATTAAGGGCTGAGTTGCCAAAGCCTCTCAGTGTTTTCAGCAGTGCTCCAGCTGTCCTGAGACACTGAGTGCTGAGCTGGTCAGCAAACATTGCCCTGTTCATGAACAGGCAGGCCTGAGGTCAGGCTCAAGGGTAGCAGAACATTTCCTGTGCAGTTGCCAGATTTGTGGTTAAGTAATAGTTGTGGACATTGAGACAGCTCCAAAAAATCTTTCACTGGAGCTTGCAGTGGGAATTCCTTCATGAATAAGGCTTAAAATACTTGGTACTGCAAACAGACGTAGATATTTGATGTTACTTGAATTTAGAGCCACTTCAAGAAGCCATGGCTTATGTAATTAGCTGTAAAATTGAGCTGCACATCAATGGGCAGCTCTATACAAAGTGGTTTCATGGTCTTGTGCACTTTGGACATTTAACACCAGCTGGTGGGTAGGTTCTGAATGGCCTTGCACTGTTTTTTTGTTGCTGTAATTTTTCTCTCATTGCTGTTAGGTGTGGTAGGCTTTGGAGAAGGGATGTATAAATATATTTTAAAGAGCTGTATTTATTTTTGGGGTTTTTTTCTAGTAAATGAGATCAGACATTCTAGAGAATGTCTTTATATTTCCTCTGTGCTTCCTGTGTATTGATCTCTGACTGGGTTTAGCTCTCATTTTGTGTGACTCCCTCACTGTATTCCTCCATAGCACTGTACAAAATCACTGTAGGAAAACATGGAGCTGCAGGAATTCCCCCTCTTTCAAAACAATTAGTGTATGAAATCTCACTTTCAATGGAGTGACATAGCTTCAGAAGTGATTTTAGGGGTGCCAGGATGGCATTTATCTATTCCATGGTGTTTTTAAGTGATCCTTTTGTCAGCCCTCAGTGCCAGTGTTGGCTTGGGCAGGGTAAGGCAGGGCTGGGAGCAGTGTCTGCTCTTACCTTGTTAGAGATACCAAAAAGGTAATGACCCTGAGTATACATAGACTTAAATCTTTGAAATTCAGCACTAAAAGGTGTCTCTGTTCAGTTCCAGATCTTTTTAAATCAGATCAACAGCTCTCTGGTGGACTCAAACATGCTGGTTCGCTGCATCACGCTGTCCCTGGACCGCTTTGAGAATCAGTCTGATGCTAAAGGTGAGCAGTGGGGTGGGACTGGGGCTGTTCAGTGCTGATCATGGTTAATGTAAATCTGGGCTTTGACACTTTGGGGCTTAGACAAGGAAATGCCACATGGAAAGTTTGAGCACCCGTTCTTACTGCCCTGATGCTTGGATCAATGTGTCTGAGCCTCCAGCTCCTGGATACAGGAGTGTGCCTCCTGTTGATGGAGTGACAGAACTCTCCTTTGTCCCCTCAAAAAGGAAAGAAGCCCAGAAATTATCTCCTTGGTTTGGTGAAAAAGCCACCTCATAGGCCTGGAGGACTTCACCTCAAACTTAAGGGTAGCTAATTGGACAGAAGCCAAAAAGTCCCATGTAGGTAATTTACTAGAAAAAGAAGAGAACAAAGAAACTAATGGCTTTTGTGAGGAGTTTTACCAGGGGGAAAGACCTTCTGCACCTAGCTTGATTTTTCTCTTGTTTGTTATTTTGCCTTTTATTAAACCTTTTTGTTTCCAACACTGCAACAGAAGCCATCCTGCTGATTTTTATGCCTCCAAAAGTAGCTGAGCTATCTTGGGTGTGTTCTAGACCTCCAAGAGCTTATCAGACCTGGCTCAAAGGAGCTACTGTAATGTGGTGGTGTTCACAGGGGTCCCAGGATGAGGGAAGAGATGAGAATCTTGACTCCATGTTTCAGAAGGCTGATTTATTATTTTATGATATATATTATACTAAAAGAAAATGATATATTAAAACTATACTAAAAGAATAGAAGAAAGGATTTCATCAGAAGGCTAGCAAGGAATAGAAAGGAATGGAAATGATAATAAAATCTTGTGACTGACCAGAGTATCTGAGACAGCCGGACTGGGATTGGCCGTTAATTAAAAACAACCACATGAGACCAATCACAGATGCACCTGTTGCATTCCACAGCAGCAGATAATCATTGTTTTTCTTTTCCTCTGAGGCCTCTCAGCTTCTCAGGAGAAAAAGCCCTAATGAAAGGATTTTTCATGAAATGTGTCTGTGACACTCTAACACCTGGTGGTTGTGTTTCTGCTCCTGCTGCAGTGGCAGAGGTCCTGTCCGAGTGCCGCCTCCTGTCCTACATGTCCCAGATGTCCATGAGAATGTCCTTCCTCTTCCGTCTCATCAACATCATCCATGTACAGACACTTACACAGGTAAAGAGCTGCCAGACCCTGCACTTGCCTTTCTGGGACTGCAGTGGTGAGCAGGGCTGAGCCTCCTGTCCCTGGAGGACACCCTTGTCCCTTTTTCCTTGCCTTGTGTGCAGGAACACTTCCACTGTGGGCTTCCCACAGGCTTGTTTTATAGGAACATGTATACAACAGCTGTCTTGGCATTTACATTTTTTTGCTGTGTCATTTTTACTTCCAGGAAAATGTCAGTTGTTTGAACACAAGTTTAGTTATCCTAATGCTGGCCCGAAGGAAAGAAAAGCTCCCTTTTTATCTGCGCACCTTGCAACAGATGGAATACACAGAGAAATACCCTGGCTTCATCCTGAACAACTTCCACAGCCTCCTGCGGTTCTGGCAGCAGCATTACCTCAACAAGGACAAAGACAGCACCTGCTTAGAAAATGTATGTGACCCTCTTAGCATGGCAACACCTGTCTGCCAGTCCCCTGGCAAACATGGGAGCTTGGGAAGGGAGAGAAGGGAGGAAGTTCCCAGTGTAGCTCTGTGGTGCTTTTCACACCTCAGCCAAGCTTCCACAAGGCAGGTGCTGGGCTTCCCCAGAAACAGAGCCTGAGGTGGCTGTGGCACACAGCAGTGAGACTTGAGCCAGTGCTGAGAGGGAGGAGGAGGCAGGACAGAATGCAGTTCCCAGAGTAGTTAGTTAGCACCTTAGCCAGACTGTTCCCTCTTCCTGGTGTTGCAAACAGTGCAGGAAGAAAATCTGATGTAGCTGCTGGAAGCCAAGGGAGCATCCTGCAGGTTTCTGTGCCAGAGCTGACTTGTCCTGGGTCACTGGTGGGTAGGAATAACCAACTATCCAGTTATGTGGGTGACACATGGTCTGCTGTTGGGCTGCTGGGGTGGCCTTTTGGCTTTGAGGGAATAATGCAGGAGGGGTGTGAGCAGGGAGTGTGTTGGGTTTTGTGCTCTCAGGAGCTACTTCAGCACTGGCTTACCTGCGGCACCACAGCGTCCCAGTTTGTGTTTGGACTGGACAGCAGAGGACAAGTTTGGATTATAGGTGTACTGGTCCAGGCAGGCTGGGGTCACCCTGTGCTGCTTTTAGCAGCTGCCACAAGCACTGGGAGTCCTTGTTTTCATCTGGAGAGTGGGCAGCTGGTTGTAGAGGGTGTAGTTGTTCAACACCCAGGGAGGGAGGGCAGAGTGGGGAGCCCAAAGTGCTGTTCACACTGTGGGGCTGGGCAGCTCAGGCTGAATAGGGAGTGATTTTCAGCTTTGGGAGGTGTTCCCTGCTGTGGCCTCCACTGACCCCTGTTGTCTGTGCCCACAGAGCTCCTGTATTAGTTTTACCTACTGGAAAGAGACTGTTTCGATACTGCTCAGTCCGGACCGGACGTCCCCCTGTGCCATAGTCAGCTACATCGACGAGGCGTACATGGACATTGACAGAGACTTCTCCGAGGAGTAATTGCCACCTCCAGCTTGTGATGGGCAGCTCGGAGGGTCCCTCCCAGCCCGGGGATTTTCAGGGATACGCTGTGTAGTGTGTGTGTGCAGCTCGGAGCTGCGGAGCATCGTCCCGCCCCTGCCGGCCCCCAGCTCTGACCTCTGAGACTCGGACAGCTCTCTGGGCAACACATTCAGGGATGTATCTTCCAGTTGTTCTGGGATAAAAATAATCACCTGCACAAACCAGCCTGTATTATTTTTTTTTCTCCTCTCTCCCAGTCCGGCGGGGCTGGCAGAAGGGGTTTTGCTGACGTGAGGGTTCTCTTCTCTGTATGTGCCGGTTGAGGGGTGGCTCTCTCAGGGCTGCCAGGACGAGCAAGTTGAAAAGCACAGCAATTGCCCTCCAAGTGTGAGGTCCAAGGAGCCCATCTGAGCAGGACCCCAGCACCAGCCACGTGCAGAGCCACCACGAGGACTCCCTGCAGGTGTTAACTCTTCCACCGGGCTTTGGAATCAGGGCTTTGGGCTTGGTTAGAGCATGAGTGTGTGTGCGTGTGTGTGCTTTTAATTCCTGAGAGCCCCAGCTCCAGTCACCTCTTTACCATCGCCTTTTGGATCATTTGGTACTAAATCTGTCTGTGCATTAGGAGAGAACCTCTGCTCCTGCTGTCCTTCCTGCACATCCTTCCCATCCGGAGGCGTTTGCAGTGCTGGAGAACAGAGACATTTCAGCAGTGGTGGAACTGCAACAGGGGTTGGCTTTTTCACGGAGCACTAGCATTAAAATGTACTAATTTTCTAAACTTGCGGCTTGTCCCTTCTTGGGTAACTAATCTGGTTTTAAAATCCTTTTCAGGACCATTGCTCTTGATGTTAACCTGCTATGCCTGGAAGTCTTATGTCAGTCTCTGCTTTCAGCCCTTAATATCAACACACACATTAATCTTGAAAGTGCAATATTTACTGGAGATGTCCGTTTTTTCCTGGATCTGTTTTAATCAGAATGTGTTAAATGCTGGGAATAAACACTCCTGGTTGAAAGTAACTTTGTAGGATATGTTGGGAAGGGGGAATGGGGTTTTGGCAGTCGATTGCCAAACCTGCATGTGCCCTGCCTGCTCACCAACACCATGTTGCTCCAACACATTCCAATACCCAGGAATGAGATACACTACACTTAAGCCACTACATTTAAGTCAGAAACATGTCTTGCAGCTACAGCTAAAAGAAATCAGTTTTGAAATGCATCATCTGAATTTTTTTAACATTTTCTAATTTATTTGACGAGATGACTTCGGCTCTGTCCAGGCTCCAGAGGGGTGAGGATGTCCCAGAGCTGCAGCCTTTTGTCTCGTTGTTGCCAGCAGCATGAAACCCACCCTGAGGCTCCCTGTGCTGGGGCTGGAGGAGTGAAGGAGGTGCAGCCCCAGGAGTAGGACCTGTCTCTGAGCATCTCCCTTCTCCTTTCTCTTCTACCACTCCTCAGTGTCCTGCTGTGGGCTCACAGGGTGGTCAGAGCTGCTGAGCTTGTGCATGAAGCTGGAGCCTTGCAGGAGCTCCTGGTGTCCCTCCCTGGGAGCTGCACCCTGCTCTGGTGAGGGTACCCTGGGGAGCTTCTTGCCATGGCAGCTTCACCTCTGTTCCTCACCAGGTCACCCCCTCCCTCCCCTCAGCTCATTTCTTTCTCATCTGTACTTTTTTTGTTCTTGGGTATTTGTGTTTTTGGTGTATCTTTGCTTCTTCTTAACTGTAATAGATGTACACTTCAAATAAATGCTTCAAATTAAAAGGCTTTTAAGTTAAGGGATGCCTTTTCCACAGTGTAGTTAATGGGTGCATCCACTGATTGCTGCTGTAACCCTGCACTCTCACTCCCCTCTGTGTGTTAAGGACAGTTTGGGGCCCAGCTGCCTCTGGCCTTGCCCCTGGGCCTGGGGGAAGCTGAGCTGAGCCCACCCCATCTCTGGGGGTCCTCCCAGGCCTGGCAGCACAGGCTGGGCTTTGCTTTTGGGCTGACTGGGCAGAGAAGGGCACAGGGCAGAAACCGCTGGCAGCTCCTGCAGGGGTGGAGCGAGCTGGGCTCCAGGAAAAGGCTCAGCCCCAGGGCACAGAGGGTCACAGGCAAATCCCAGCTGGGGCCACGTTCCTTTGGGATGTCTGTCCATGCCAGATGCCACAACACCCTCATGGTGAGAGGGACCAGGCCCATGGAGGTGGGCTGGGAGGGAGGTGGGACCCCTGGCACTAACAAATACCTCTGAAGTGTGCACTGTCCCCGTGGATTGCTGAGGTTCATGCTGCCCTGATTAATGCCGATTTGCTAACTGCAAATAATCATATTAAATGGAAACTATTAAAGAAATCTATTTTAAAGAAATGAGTGGAGGTGTCTTTTCTTTCCAGTGCCTTTGCCCAAGCCATAACCCCCTCCAGGGCTGTAATAGGGGGCTTTATGTATTCAGGAATAGTGGCTGAGGTCTGTCTCAGTTCTGGTCCCCTGCAGTTAGACGTGTTCTGGTGGGGAGGGATGAGGAAAGGGCTCCTTTCCCAAAACCCATCCCAAGCCAGGGCCATAGAGCTGGGAGAGAGAGGACTGAGCTTCTCTCCTGCCTGTGCCTCCCTGTGAAATGCTCCAGGGGCAGAGGCCAGGCCCTGGTTACCCTGTGACACAGCACAGCCAGTCCTGGTAATCTACGTTTATTCATGCAATGCAAAGCTGACAGTGACTGTTGCAGCCACTTGCCTCCAGCCTACAGCAGCAGCTGGAACAGGACAGGACAGGACAGCCAGGCTCCTAATGCTGGAAAAAATCCCCAAAGGGCTTTGGTGAGAGGAGGGATCTGGAGGCGCAGAGCGCCCTGCCACCCTCCAGCCCCGGAGTCAGGGGGCGGTGAGGCAGCAGTGCCACAGCCGGGTGTGGCTGTGCCTGTGGTCCCTGCCCTGGCTCCAGGCTGGCAGGAGCCGTGCCCAACTCCCCACGCTCCCATTCCAGGGGTGCCCACCTTGGAGATGACCACGTCCCTGCTGCGGGCGCGCAGTTTGTTGACCTGGCTCTCGGCGATGTCGGCGCGTTCCTCGGCGTCGTCCAGCTCGTGCTGCACCTTGCGGTACTTCACCAGGTTGGAGTTGGCCTGCTGCTCCTGGCAGGGAGACAGGAGGGGAGGGTGCATGGGGCACAGGGGACAGCAATGAGCTCCCCACATTGCTGCCATGGAGGCAGTCCCAGAGAGGGACAGCCCTGTCCCCCATCCCACAGCAGTGACGGGCACTTACTGCCTCCTCAAACTGGCGCTTGTAGCTCTTGACCTTGCTCTGCAGCTTGTCTATCAGGTCCTGCATCCGAGCCAGGTTCTTCCGGTCTTCCTCAGCCTGCAAGTGCCCCAGCTCCCTTAGGCAGACCCCAGCAGTGCCTCACCTCCACCTTTATCAGAGTCCCAGTGTTGCCAGGTCACAAACACAGCACCAACCTGCCCCACCAACCCAGCCTGGTGTCACAGCACCATCCCTTGGTCCCCCCCTTGTGTCCCATCACTCAGCTCAGGAGGTGCTGGGAATTGCCAGATGGACCCAGTTGTGACATGGAGAAGTTTGTGCAGTTGTGATTGCCCACAGAGCCCAGAAGCAGCCCAGGCTGGGCTGAGCTTTGTGGATGGGTTCTGGGGTAACAGAGGCCAGGCAAAGAGGATTGTGCCAGCTGCTGTTGGACCAGGGCTGCACCTGTGTCCAGAGCTGCTGTACCTGGTAGCTCAGCTCCTTGATCCTGCGCTCGTACTTGCGAATGCCCTTCTGGGCCTCTGCCATCTTCTTCTGCTCCCCATCCAGCTCTCCCTCCAGCTCCCGCACCTGCAGGGGGCACAGACTGGCTCAACATTTGGCTCCCATGCACCAGTGCCAGCCCAGCTACAGCCAAGCCACTTTCCCAGCTCAGAGAAGCCACAGTAGAAGCTAAAACCATCCTGAGCAGGGCCCAGCCTGGCAGGGCCTAGGGGACTGTCCCTTGATCCCCCAGAGGCACCACCTGTCCTCAGAGGGATGGGGCAGAGTCTGGTGCCACAGGGACTGGGGCAGCCCCAGGAGCTGGCTCCTGAAGAACAGCCAGGGATCTGCCCCCACTGTCTCACCCTGGCCTCCAGCTTCTGGATCTGCTTCTTGCCCCCCTTGAGAGCAATCTGCTCTGCCTCGTCCAGGCGCATCTGCAGGTCCTTGATGGTCTGCTCCATGTTCTTCTTCATGCGCTCCAGGTGTGCGCTCGTGTCCTGCTCCTTCTTCAGCTCCTCTGCCATCATGGCAGCCTGCGAGGCCAAGAGCAGGGGGACATCACCTCAGGGCCAGGCAGCCCTGCCAGACCAGGGCTGAGTGTTGTTGTGAGACCCACACAGCAGTCCCCACCACTCTCTTACATCTGTGATGGCTTTCTTTGCCTTCTCCTCGGCGTTGCGACACTCCTGCACCGCATCCTCCACCTCGCCGCTCAGCTGGGAGACATCTGCCTCCAGCTTCTTCTTCTGGTTGATCAGCCCCATGTTCTGCACACACAGAGCAGGCTCAGTGTGACCAGGGCTGGTCACTCACCATGGCTGGACAGACTCACCAGTGCAGGCAGTGCCTCCTCACCTGGGAGTGGAGCAGGGTGACCCTCTCGGTGGTTTCCAGCAGCTCCTGCTCTGCCAGCTTCCTGCTCCTCTCGGCCTGCTCCAGCGCCGCCCGCAGCTCCTCCACCTCTGCCAGCAGCAGGTTGCTGCGGCGCTCCAGGGCCCCCACCTGCTCCTTCAGGTCATCATTGTGGCGCTGGGTGTCATCCAGCTCCATCTGCAGGTCCTGTGGGGCAGCGTGGGGTCACTGGGGACAGCCAGGAGCCAGGCTGGCAGCAGGGACAGCACTCAGTCTGTCCCAACCTTGATCTGGGCCTGGAGCTGGCGGCCCAGCTGCTGGAACTCGGCAGCCTGGCGGTTGGCGTGGTTCAGCTGGATCTCCATCTCGTTCAGGTCCCCCTCCATCTTCTTCCTCAGCCTCACAGCCTCGTTCTTGGCCCGGGCCTCTGCATCCAGCGAGGCCTGCATGGAGTCCATGGCGCGCTGGTGGTTGCGCCTGCAGGACAGGCCATGCATCAGCCACGTCCCCTGGGGACACCCAGCCCTGCCAGGGCCAGCTCTGCCCCTGCAGAAACATCCCCTGGGGACACCCAGCCCTGCCAGCTCTGCCCCTGCAGTGATGTCCCAGCCTGTCCCCTCACCCCACACACCTCAGGTTCTCAAACTCCTCGTCCTTCTCCGCCAGCTTCCTGTCCATGTCAGCCTTGATCTGGTTCAGCTCCAGCTGGATGCGCAGGGTCTTGCTCTCCTCGTGCTCCAGGGCTCCCTAGAGACAGCTCAGCCATGGGAAGGTGGTTCCTGGGAAGGGGGCTCCCCCTGGCCACCCATCCCACCCTGGCTTTGTCTCCCAGCCCATGGCTATGAGGGGCAGAGCAGGTGGAGCCACCCCAGGGCCTGCAGTGGTTGCAGGACCCCCATGAATGGGATTGCCAGGGGTCACAGCCTGGCTCAGGACTGTCACCCCACACAACCAGAGCTGCAGGGTGGGCCAGTGGCTCCTGGGGACAGCAGGAACATATGGGAAACAAGGACTCACCTCAGCCTCCTCCAGAGCTGCCTGGATATCGCTCTTCTCACTTTCCAGCACTTTCTTCACCTTCTCCAGCTCATGGATGGTTTTGCCTCCCAGACTGATCTGGTCAGTCAAATCAGCAATTTCCTCTGCCAGGGACAGGAGGAGTTTGGTCAGGAAGGAGTTTGTGGGACCAGCCCTGGGCAAGTGACATCCCCATCCCCCTGCCCAGGCTCAGCTGATGTCCCTCTGACCCTCAAAGAGCAGCCAAGGCTGTGCTTGGGAACATTTCTGGGAGACCTGTTTGTCCAACAGCAACACCCCCAAGGCAGCACCATTTGGGAACAGGAGCCATCTGGGGACAGGAGCCAAGTGGCTGTGCCAGTCCTCCCAGAGTGTGCCCAGCACGAGGGCAGACACACGCTGGCATCCCAGCAGGGCTGTGCACCCCCCCAGGGGATGTGCTGAGCAGCAAAGCCTCTCCTGGCTAACAAGGACCCAATCCCACACGTCTGAGGACAGGGCAGGAGCCAGGGGAGTGCCCGAGCCCAGTCCTACCCTGCAGGTTCTTGTTCTCCCTCTTAAGGGTCTCCAGGTTGTCCAGGGACTCCTCGTAGGCGTTCTTGAGCTTGAAGAGCTCCGTGCTCAGGCTGCGCGCCTCCTTCTGCGACGCCTCCAGCTCCACCTGGCTCTCCTCGTGCTTCTGCCTCCACTCTGCCAGGATCCTGTCAAAGTTCCTCTGCTTCTTGTCCAGGGCGGCGCAGGCCGAGTTGGCGCGCTCCAGCTCCACCGACAGGTCCTCGATCTCGGTCTGCAGCCGGTGCTTGGTCTTCTCCAGCGAGGAGCACTTGGCGTGGGCGGCCTCCACGGCCTCCTGTGCCTCCTGCAGCCGCGTGGCCAGCTTCTTCCTGCCCACGGCCCCAGGGTGAGTGTGCCCTGCCCCAGTGACGCCCTGCCCCACAGCCTCCGGGCCTCAGCACGTTCCTCCACACAGAGAAATGCAAGGCACGACTCCCCAAAGATATTCTGAGACTCATGTTCTCTGAAGCTCAGAGAAAAGAAAAACAATTCTTGCCTCATTTGCTGCACCTGTGTTGTTCCCAAGTAGAATTGTGAACAACATTGTGAAAGATTGTTTACCTGAAGGGAATTAGTAATTAGATTCTAGTGTTAAGTGTTTTAATTCACTGACCAATTACATCCATGTGTGCCACTGTCATATTTTCTGAAAAATCCCTTCTTCTCCTGGGAAGATGAGAAGCCTCAGCTTCTCCATGTTTTGCTGCTCTGGAATGTGGTATGGAGATTGTTTATCCAAACATGTGAATGGTTTTAAATTAATGACCAATCAGCTGTGTCGAGGCTCTGAGGAGTGACGAGTTTTTATTATTCATTCTTTTCTAGCCTTCTGATGTATCCTTTCTCTTCCTTTAGTATAGTTTTAGTATAATATATAGAATATATAATACATATATTATATATATTATATTATATTATATTATATTATATTATATTATATTATATTATATTATATTATATTATATTATATTATAATAATAAATGAGCCTTCTGAGAACATGGAGTCAGATTCTCATCTCTCACCTCATCCTAGGGACCTCACAAACACCACACGTGTGTGTTGAGACTGTCAGCTGACAGTCACAGGATACTATGCAGTAAAATAGAGTTGAGTACTTAGCAGATTCAGTTTAGATGTAATGTAATGTAATATAGAATAATATAATAAAGTAATAAATTTACCTTCTAAGAACATAGAGTCAAAGGCATCATTTTCTCCTCCTTCATCTGGGGTGCCCTAATTTTGCAATAGGCAGGAGCATGCTGTGTCACCCCAGGTCTGGGAGAGCCCCACTGCTGAACAGAAAATTGCCACCTGCAAGGAGCTGACTTGTGCCATGGGACTTACTTGGCTTCCTCCAGCTCCTCAGTCCTCTGGATGGCATCAGTCTCGTACTTGGTTCTCCACTGGGCCACCTCAGCGTTGGCTTTGGACAAGTTCCTCTGGAGCTCGCCCTTGGCCTCGCCCTCCTCCTCGTACTGCTCCCGCAGCAGGTCACAGTCGTGCCGGGAGGCCTGCAGGGCGTGGGCCAGGGCGTTCTTGCCCTGAGGGAGAGAGAGCAGCAGCTGACTCTGGGCTCCAGGACACTGCCCATGGCACCTGGACTGCCAGCAGCAGCAGGGAACTTCTGTTCTTCCCAGGTGAAGAGCTGCCCTGCGTGCAGGGTATGACCCACCTCCCTCACAGTGTCACTCAGAGACCAGCCATGCCCTGAAACCTCACCTTGGTCTCTTCCTCCAGCTGCCTCTTGAGTTCCTCAATGCTCTGTGTGAAGGAGACCTTGCCACGGCTCAGCTGGTTGATGAAGGACTCCTTTTCCTCCAGCAGTCGGGTGAGCTCCCCTGGGTTCAAACACAGCCAAAACAGCTATTTCAGGGCTGTAGGGCTGCAATCTGCACTAGCCCACACTCTCCCAGAGCCTGTGGCCTCCAGCTGTCCCAACCAAGGACATGGGCAGAGGTGCACCCAGTTAAAGGCAAAGGATGCCAGTGAGGAATCCCTCCTGAGGCACACCTAGTTTTTCCCTCCAAGGAAAAGGAGGGGGAGGAGGGAGGACTGTCACAGACATCTTTTATGAAAAATCCTTTCCTTAGGATTTTTCCTCCTGAGAAGCTGGGTGGCCTCAGGAACAAAAGGTAAACAATGGTTATCTGCTGCTGTGGAATGCAACAGGTGCATCTGTGATTGGTCTCATAGAGTTGTTTCTAATTAATGGCCAATCACAGCCCAGCTGGCTCAGACTCTCTGAGACAGAGCCTTTGTTATCATTCTTTCTTTTTCTATTCTTAGCTAGCCTTGTGATGAAATCCTTTCTTCTATTCTTTTAGTATAGATTTAATATAATATATATCATAAAATAGTAAATCAACCCTTCTGAAACATGGAGTCAGATCATCATCTCTTCCCTCATCCTCAGACTCCTGTGAACACCGTCAGAGAGGACAGCCTGCCTGGCTGAACCCCACTCACAGCCTGGTTGAGCCCCACTCACACCCAGGTGTCCTGCTCTGGGTGCCCTGGTTTGTGCTCACTCACCATTCTCAGTCTGCAGCCGGCCCCGCTGCGCGTTCACGTCCGTCAGCTGCCGCTGCAGCTCGTCCACTCTGGCCTTGGCCTCGTTCAGCTGGTCCTCGTAGGTGCGGCACAGCTTCTCTGCATTGGCCTGCAGCACCAAGCACAGCCTGGCTGAGCTCAGCTCTGCACAGAGCACCATCTCCCAGCCTGGGATACCCTGCCCTGCTCAGTGGATCCTATGGGCACACAGGGCAGAGAGCAGGAGCCTGGCAGAGCTCGCTGCCAAGCTAACAGCGGCTCTCTGCAGTCAAGCTGCCCAGCAAATGCCTTCCCAGAGCCTCCAGACCTGACTAGGACAAGTAAAGCATCCTGTAGAGACACAGGGACAAGCTGCAGGTCAAACAGGACTTGGTCATGGCAAAGCAACACCACCCCATGGACGTGGCTGTGCTGGTCATGCTGCACCCTGTCACAGACATATCTTATGAAAAATCCTTTTGCTAGGATTTTTCTCCTGAGAAGCTGAGAGACCTCAGGAACAAAATGTAAACATTGATTATCTGCTGCTGTGGAATGCAACAGGTGCATCTGTGATTGGTCCATGTGGTTGTTTTTAATTAACAGCCAATCACAGTCAGATGGCTCAGACTCTCTGAGAGTCACGAGCTTTTGTTATCATTCCTTTCTATTCCTTTCAAGCTTTCTGATTAAATCCTTTCTTCTATTCTTTTAGTATAGTTTAATATATAATTTTCTTTTAATATAATATATAACATAAAATAATAAATCAGCCTTCTGAAATGTGGAGACAAGATTTTCGTCTCTTCCCTCATCCTGGGATCCCTGAGAACACCACCACAGCACTCAGCAGAACTGATGTCCACAGGAAAGACCAACCAGCCCCGTGGAGAACCAAGACTGTGAAAAATGCATACTTTATGATTGACTTTTTGCAAATATTAAAATGAATATTTTATGTGTTATGTTAGAAAGTTATGCTGTTTTAATTTTCTTAAGTAGTGTGTTAAATATAGTTTCAGGTTATAACATAAGGTTAAAATAGAAACTATGCTGTGTAGGATACTTTTTTCTAAAGAAAGGACACGCACTGAGATAGCAGCCACAGGACACCTGAATCTTTCAGAGAAAGAGAATTTATTGCTCCATTATCAGAAGAAATGAACTTCTTTCTGCCTTGCTCAGCCAAGTTAGGATTAAGAGGAAGAAGTTGATGATGACCAAACAGAATCCTGTGTTTGAATGGAATTTATGCATCATGTTTGAGATGCATGAATATGTAACAGGTTATTGTTTTTAAGGGTTAATCCTCTGTTAACATGGGTCCTTTTTCAGGCTTATGCTGCCCAGAAAAGGTACCCAGATGTCTGTAAGTCTTTGTTTTTATTGTCTCACATTGTCCTAATCCAAATTGTCCAAAATTTTTATTACTCTAATTAAATTACTATTTTTACAACCATTTTATTACTATTAAACTTTTAAAATTTTAAAACCAAGTGATTGGCGTTTTTCACAAGGACCCACCTTGCTCTTGGTGATGTACTCAACGTTGGAGGAGAGGTCATCAATCTCCATCTTCATCTCGCTCTTCTCCTTCTCCAGTTTCTGCTTGACGCGCTGCAGGCCGTCGATGCGCTCGCCCAGCTCGGCCACGCTGTCCGCGTGCTTCTTCCTGAGCGCGGCCGCCGTGGCCTCGTGCTGCAGCGTGGCCTCCTCCAGGTCCCTCCTCAGCTTCAGGAACTCGGCCTCCCTCTTCTTGCTGAGCTCCAGCTGCGTGGCCGTGCTGCCGCCCGCCTCCTCCAGCCGCTCGCTCAGCTCCTCCAGCTCCCGCGACGCCTCCGCACGCTGCTTCTCCACCTTGGCCCGCGCGGCTCGCTCGGCCTCCAGCTCCTCCTCCAGCTCCTCCACGCGAGCCTGCGCACACAGAAATGGGCAGGTGGTCCAAGATCTGCACGAAGCTCCAGTATTGGTATATATGGTCTCCTTGAGCCAGGCTTGATAAGCTCTAGGAGATTTATATCACACCCGAGATGGCTCAGCTACCTTAGAAGGCATAAAATCAGCTGGATGGCTTCTGTGGCAGTGTTGGAAACAGAAAAGTTTTAATAAAAGGCAAAATAACAAAACTCTTTACGGAGAAAAACCGTGCCAAGTGCAAGAGGTTCTTGCTCCTGGTAAAACACCCCACAAAAGTGATTAGTTTCTTCATTCTCTTCTTTTTCTAGTAATTGCTCAGGTGGGACTTTTTTGCTCCTGTCCAATTAGCTGTCCTTAAGTTTGAGGTGAAGTCCCCCAGGTCCTATGAGCTGGCATTTTACCTAATCAAGGAGATTAGATTAAAAATCTACCTAATTTGGGCTTTTTCCTTTTTAAGGAGACAAAGGATAGTTTTGTCACTCCACATTCCTATACAGCATCCCTGCTCTCCACAGTGGAGCAGCATCTGTGATGATGATGGGAGGCAAAAAGCCACCAGTCTTGGGCTGTTTTGGGAGGCAGGTGCTCCTTGGTAGCATGTTTGGAGCTCCTGCTCTCCTCTGTCCCTGCCATCAGGATCCAGCTGGCATTAGCTTCTTTTCATGGGAACTTTCATGATTGTGGAGACCTGTCTCTGATAGGAAGAAGCCCAGGGACCTAGATTTGAATTTTCAGAGTTTGATTACTGGATTAAAGGTTTTATTTTGGACAAAGAACTAGATCTGGAAGCTGTTCCTCAGGCTGGTGATAGTCTTCACCTCAATAGCTCGTTCTTTAATTTTCAACCCACCATGTTCTGGCAGAGGGCTTGGCTCCTGCTACCCATGCCAGCTTTTTCCAAGGAGATGTTCCTGTGCTCAGAGAGGGACTGGCTCATGCAGACTCGCCTGCACATCACATCTGATGGAAATTTTGGACTTCCAGGATGTAAGAACAGTTCTTCCCACCATACCTGGACCTCCTTGATCTTCTTCTGCAGCTGGGCCTCCATCACTTGCCCATCTTCAATCCTTGAGTTCAGCTGACTCATCTCAAAGTCTTTCCTGTACAGACAGAAGACAGAGCTCTGTCTCTCAGACAAACACTGTCCTGACAGGTCCTTCTGGCTCCTAAATTTCCCTGCACTCTTACATCCAGGCCAGAGGATGAACAAACCCACAATGGAAAGGGATTGCAGTGATAAGCAGCAGCTCATGGAAGGCTCACAGGAAGGGCTCAAGTACCCAAACTGGCAGACAGCTGGCTCTGAGGGTTTCCATCTGAGGTCCCAAGGTGTTCTGCAGTTCCCCAGTGAGAGTGGGACATGACTGAAGTCTGCACTTGCAGCTGAGACCCAGCAGTGTGCTGGATCCTGCCAGGCAGGTCCCTCTCTCCAGCCCCATGGACAAAGGAAGGTCTGTGAGCCCTGGTCTATGAGCCTGCCACAAGCTCCTCAGCATCTCTGCAAAATGCCCAGGAAAACCAAGCCCTCACTGTGCCAGGGCTGGTCACACAGCAGCGCCCAGAGGAGGATCACACAGCTCAGCCCAGCTGCCCCTGCAGACACCACACTAAATCTGATGGATTTAGAGGTGCCCAGAGCCCAGGCATGTGTCACACACTCACTTCTTGAGCTTCTCATCCAGCTGCTGCTTGTCATTCTCCAGATCCATCACAGACTCTTGTGACAGCTTCAGGTCTCCTTCAAGCTTCCTCTTGGCTCTCTCCAGGTCCATGCGGACCTTCTTTTCTTGCTCGAGAGAACTTTCCAGCTGGAGAACCAAGAGAGGTGGGGTAGGGAGGGAAAGGACCTTCTGTAGCCCCACCCTCACCCATGCCCACTGCTGTGGGAACTCCACCAGTCCCCTGGGGGCCAGAGGTGTTTCCCAGCTGTCTCCAGTCCCACTCCCTCAGCCCAGGACTGCTCTCCATGAGGTGTTCTACACCACCTCCTGTTTCGGGGGTAGTTTGTCAATGGGGTTATTCATCAACTGGCCATATTAAAGGGGGATCTGGTAACGATCCCACACTCCAGATCCCACTCAGGGACAGCCTTTGGGCTCTCCTGGAGTGTGACTCAAACCTCTCTTGCTTTATTCTCACTGGCCTGTGACTCACATCATCCACTTGCTGCTCCAGTTTGACCTTGGCTTTGGTCAGTGTGTTGACCTTGTCCTCCTCAGCCTGCAGGTCATCCAGGGCCTGCTGATGAGCTTCTTGCAGGGCTTTCTTCTCCTTTGTCAGCTTGGCAATGATCTCATCCAGACCAGCCATCTCCTCAATCAGGTTTTTAACCTGCATCAGTGAGGACAAGAGTAGAGAGCATCTCAGAGGGAGGTGCAAAGCTACTCCAGCAGCCTGACCCTTGCAAGGCAGGAGTCCATCCATGGGACAGCAGCTCTGCCCCCTGTCAGCAACCTGCCCCTGTCCCCTTGGCCAGGCTGGCCCCACCAGGTGGGTTTTCCATGCCTCAGATCACTTGCCACAGCACAGAACCATTTGCCCACAGCCCTCTGGGCAATGAGGCAAGACACAGAGGGTTTTTCCCTCTCACACTCCCCTTTCCCTCTGCTCTGCCCCAGTTTCCCCACACCAGCAGCCTTATCCCAGATGTTCCTCTGGTGTCCCCAGAGGCACACAGGCTGGACCCTGCAGGGAAGTTGGTTACTGTTCCAGGTTGCAATGCAAGATGTTTTCTATCACCATCTGTTTGGCAGACTATCTTTTGTCAAGTGGGCAGTTTGCCTTATTCTCTCTGAGTGACCACAGTCACTCCTCCCTCTGGAGGGGACACCTGCTGATAACAGCTATTGAATGTCCCTGCATGGCTGATAAGAACTACAGCATCCCATTGGGAGATGTGAGCCCAGAGGGAGAGCCAAGCATTCCTACCTGGATATAATCTGGAGGTTCTGGAACACCAGCACAGCTTCTGCACTGGATTCCCCAGAGGAACAGCAGCTGCCTCTCCCACTGCATCTTCAGAGGAAGAGACTGCACCTTTCTACAGGATCCCTGCTCCAGCAGAACCAGCCCTGACACTGCAGGAGGGCTGAGCCACAATTCCAATGGGACTGCTGCCAACAGCCTGACCCACAGGGTGTCAGGTTGGGTTCTGACTCTGGCAGTGTTGTTCTAGTGTACTGCATTCTTTATTTTATCCTTTTATTTTTTTTCTTTCCTATTAAAGAACTGTTATTTCCTGCTCTCATATTTTTGCCTGAGAGCCCTTAATTTAAAATTTATAGCAATTTGGAGGGAGGGGGTTTACATTTTCCATTTCAGGGGAGGCTCCTGCCTTCCTTAGCAAACACCTGGCTTTCCAAACCAAGACATGCCCACAGGCACTGAGGCTGGACCCTGCAGGGAGCTTGGTTACCTTGTTCTCTGTGGCATGTTTCTCCTTCTCCACCTTGGCCAGCGTGATCTCCAGGTCATCAATGTCCTTCTTCAGCTCTGCACACTCATCCTCCAGCTTGCGTTTCTTGGCAGTGAGCTCCGAGCTCATCTCCTCCTCATCCTCCACACGCTCCTGCAGCTCCTTCACCTTGGCCTCCAGCTGGATCTTGGACTTGATGAGCAGGTCACAGCGTTCCTCTGCATCTGCCAGGTTGTCCTGCTCCTGGGAGAGGCATAGGAGAGCAGTGCTCACTTTCTGCCCCAGCACTCTGCTCTCAGCCCTGCTGTCCTGGCCTGCTCCTTGTGGAAGGGGCAGAGCAAGCCTGAGGTGCTCAGGTGTACAAAAAATACAGCTCCAGTCAGTGCTCATCATCAAAGTTCAACCACTCGCACTAACCAGGGCCAAAGAGCAGCTCAGTCTTTCCAGAGGAAGGACAAAAAAACCCAAAACCAGCACAAAATGTAGCAAGCAAACACTGCCATCCCCTCCCACCACCCTGTGAGGAGAGCACCCTTCCTAGAGCCAGGGGATCACAAATCCCTGTGACAGCCCCAGCATGTGATGGTACTTCAGGACTGCAGTGTTAGGTTGTGTTGCAGTCTTAGGTTGTGTTTCAGACAGATTGTGACAATGAGGGAGCTTCAGAACTGCAAAAGGCTGAAGAAGGGTTCTAGGATATTCTGCTCCTTCTTCTACCCATGGATCCTGCACTGTCTTAACACCCCCAGAGAGAGGGTGAGGCACTCACTGCCTGCAGCTGCAGAGCCAGGTCATGCTTCTCCTGGATCATGGAGACTTGCTTCTCTTCCAGCTCCTTCCTCTTTGCCTCAGACTTCTCCAGAGCCTCCTTCAGCTTCTGGAATTCCTCCTTCAGGTTGGACATCTCCTTCTCAGTCTGAGCAGACTTGAGTAAAGGCTTGATCTTGAAGAACAGCTTCATCCAGGACCAGTTCTTGACAGCATTGAAGGCACGGATGTTCCACTGGATGGTGTAGAGGGCTTCCCTGGGGAATACAAGCACAGCATCATCGGGGGTGGACATCCCCCATGTCCCACCTGGCTTCTGCAGGCCTGGATAAGGCTCCCTTCTCCCCCAGCTGGACAAATGGCAGAATGGTGACCGAATGGGACACTGTCTGCACACTGTACTGGCCCTGCTGGGCTGGGTGGGGTGGCCTGGATCTCAGCTCTCCTCACTCTGCCTCTCTCTGAATCAAACCAGAGGCTCCTCACACCTAGATCCTCCCTACCAGGGCCATGCCAGACCTGTTCCAGGTTTGCCTCCATCCCTCAGGACCAATCACTGCAAACCCCACACAGGCAAACCCCATGGGTCAAACCCATGGATACATGCAGAAAGGACAAGGAGACACAAAGTTCTGCCTTTGCCCCCACAGCTCTACCTCCTGCTGATGATCTTCTGATACTCCACACGCATGAGGAACCCACGGATCCTGGCCTGGAGCATTGTCAGCACCTTGGCCAGACGTTCATCTCGCATCTCCTCCAGCAAGCCCAGCAAACCAGCCTTGAAAAACACCTGTGGGCAAGAGAGTGGAGTCACCAGCAGAAGGACAGAGGGCTCAGGGGTAACTCAGCCTGCCAGGGAAACATGGAGGTGCTCCCACACATGGCACAGGAACCAGACCTGGTTCCTGTCAGGCAGCAGTGACCTGCTCAGAGCTGCTTTCTCTTCCTCTGCCCTGCTGAGTCCCTTCAAGGGCCACACTGACCCTGCAGAGTGCCAGGGCACAGAGAGTAACAGCAGGGGAAATTTCTCCCTGCCAAGGACCAGCTGCCCTCTCTCACCTTGGTGTGACCAAACTTGTACTGTGCATGGTCCAGCTCCAGGGAGCTCAGCAGCTTCTCTGTGGCCTTCCTGCTGTCCACAAACTTGTCCTCTGGAATGGCTGCTGGGTTGAGGATACGGTAGCTGTGGGGAAAGCAGAGGGAGGCCATGCAAGAGGGAATGCAGCACCAGCATCACCCCAGAGCCCCAGGCATGCCAGTGCCCACTGGGGCCATGGGGCTGTGTGTGAACCAGCTGCTCCAGGGCACAGGATTGCAGGCACCAGGGAACCCTGGCAGAATTTAGTCCCTGAACATCAGGGAGACTGTGCCAGGAGGCCACTGCCCTCATTAGGCAGCATGGATGGGACCCTAAAGTGAGAACCCTGAGGATCCATCCCAAGGACAGAGAGAAATCTGAGCCAGGATCAGAGAAGCCTGAGCCTGTGGATGCCATGGGACAGAGACAGAGAAACAGCAAGTATTTCTCACAGCAGCTTGTGAGAATTTTTAGGAAGTTGTAAAGATGTGATAACTTGTTAAGCATAAACAATCTGCAGGTGGTGTTTCTCTACTTCACCTGTTCTCCTCAAAAACAGTGTGTGAGAAAGATGTTTGTATTACTTAGCCAATCAAATAAAATCTATTGTCTCACTCTATAAAAACCATGCAATTCTCTTGAATAAAACCTTCTTTGCTCTTTCCACAGTACTGCCTCTCACCTGTTCCTGTGTCATTATAAAAGCTGCACAGTTCTCTTGAATAAAACCTTCTTTGTTCTTTCTACGATACTGCCTCCTGCCTGTTCCTGTGTCATTCTCAGCACAAGAGTGACATGAACCTTGCCACCTTTCCCCTGCAGCAGCACCCCAAACACCCAGACCCCACCCCAAACCCTCCATGGCTGGCACCCCAGAGCCAGCAGCAGAGCAAACCCAAACTGGGCAGGCACTGGGGGTTCAGAGCAGCTCTGCACAAGCTGGGGAGCAGCTCAGAGCCAGGACAAGTCTGTCTGCCCTGGAAACACGTGCTGGGTGAGGAAGAGGAGGGCATTACCGCTGCTTGAACTCAGCGTAGAGGATCCTGTTGGGGAAGCCCTTGCGGCAGATGCGGATCCCTTCCAGGACCCCATTGCAGCGCAGCTGGTGCAGCACCAGGAAGGAATCCATGGCTCCTGTGGGGCAGGACACACACAGAGCACGGGCTCAGCCCAAGAAGACAGAGAAAATGCAGCTGCAGCCCAGGTCTGAACCCTGGGAACATCCCATGGTTTGAACATGGGTGTCAGCCTGTCCTGCAGGTGTGTGCTGAGCACAGTGCTGCAGCCTGGGCCTTGCATGTGGAACACTGTCACAGACATCTTTTATGAAAAATCCTTTCCTTAGGATTTTTCCTCCTGAGAAGCTGTCAGGACTCAGGAACAAAATGTAAACAATGGTTATCTGCTGCTGTGGAATGCAACAGGTGCATCTGTGATTGGTCTCATGTGGTTGTTTCTAATTAATGGCCAATCACAGTCAGCTGGCTCAGACTTTCTGTCCAAGACACAAACCTTTGTTATCATTCTTTCTTTTTCTATTCTTAGCTAGCCTTCTGATGAAATCTTTTCTTCTATTCTTTTAGTATAGTTTTAATACAATATATATCATAAAATAATAAATCAGCCTTCTGAAACATGGAGTCAGATCCTCATCTCTTCCCTCATCCTAAGACCCCTATGAACACAGTCACAGGACTCAGCCTGGAACACTCATCCCTGCCTGCTGTGCATCCCACTTTGGGTGTGCATCCATGCCAAATGCCAGGCTGCACACCCAACAGGAGAGCCTGGCAAAGCTCATTCTCCTCAGCACAGGAGATTGACCTGGGTCACAGGAGTTGCAGCACTGAGATGGGGTAAGGGCTCAGTGGCAGCATGAAGAGGGCTGGGGAGAGGGTGGGTGGCAGTTCCCAGGTGTGGCTGTGCCCAGCCCCCTGAGCTGTCCCATACCTGGGGTCTTTGTCTCGTTGGGGATGATGCAGCGCACGAAGTGGGGCTGGGTGGAGCGCAGGTTGGTCATCAGCTTGTTGAGGTTCTCCTGCAGGGCACACACACATGGGGTGAGGGGACAGCCCTGCTTCCCTGCAATGCTCCTCTCTCTCTCCAGCTCCTTTCCCCCACAGGCAGGGAGGGAGCAGGCCCTGAAGCCCCTCATGGCAGCAGAAAGGGAATTTCCTCTGCTATCCTGGCAGGGGACATGCCCACCTGGGGCAGGGTCAGTGCTCCTGCCAGGGTGGGACACTGTCCCATGGCACAGGGGGCTGGGCTGGCACACAGGACAGATGGCACTGGCAGGTTCTGATGTGCTACAGAAATTTGCAGTGCCAGATGCTCCCCAAGTGTTTGTAGGTAAAGTTTTGCTGCAGGAAGAGCCAGGGACACAGGACTGAGCAAATTCCTGGTACAGAGCTCTGTGCTCTGCACCCTGCAGTTCCTGTGCTGGTGTCCACACTGGCTGCAGACAGAGAATGTCAGGATATGCAGGATTTCCCTGCACCTCTACAGTGCTTCACTCCCTTTGGCTGTGCCAGACTGCTCCTCCTTTCCTCTCCAAGGCAACTCCACCCTTGATCTTTCCAGCTGCCTTCCCCTGCTTATCCAGGCTCAGCCTGTCCAGGACCAGCTCAGGGAACAGAACACCTGCCCACAGCTCCACATCACCATGGGGCACCTCCTCACCACAGACACCCTTTCCCAAGGCCTGTGACTTGTCCAGAAGGAACAAAGTCACACTTTTCCCTCAACAGGAGCTCTGCCACAGAGCTGCCTTCTGCAAGCACCTTGGCAAAGAATCACCCTGAGTTGGAAGGAACCCACAGGGATCATCCAGGGCAGCTCTGGCCCTGCACAGACACCCCAACAACCCCACCCTATGCCTGGGAGTGCTGTCCAAGCTCCTGGAGCTCTGGCAGCCTCAGGGCTGTGATCTTTGCCTTGTCACAAGGCTGCCATGGCAGGACACATCCCTCTGTGCTGCCTTCCAGTTGTTTGAGCTCTGGGCTGGACCAGTAACCCCAGTGGTGAGCATGGGCTGGAGCTATGTGACATCCTGAGCTGTCAAATGGGCCAGGTCACCCCCCAGCACAGGGAGCTGCCTGCTCAGACACCTGCAAGATCCTCCTCCATTGTCTTCTGTCCTTCCAGCTGACAGGAACGAGGAGAGAAGTAGCACAGACTTAAAGTGATGTTCATGGAATTAATTATCTAAACATCACTACAAGTCTTAACTGCCTCTCTCTCAGAGGTGGAGGAGCTGCCAAAAGCATCACGAGGGCAGGAGCAGCACGAGCCCAGCTCCAAGGGAAGGGAGCTCTGCCAGCCTGGAGCCTCCTGTCCTGCCCTGCAGCATGGGGACAGGGCTGGGACTCTGCCAGGCACAGCCCCCTTGGCCAGGGATGGAGGGAGTTGGGAGCTTTGGTCTAGTGGTGATCCCTCAGGAGCTCTGGTGGTCCCTCAGGCCCCAGGAAATGCAAGAAACCAAGAGTCTTGGCAGGGAAGTGTGACTGCTGGTGGGACCCTCAGCAGGTTTCCCTCATGGCCCTGGATGAGGGGCTGGCTCTCACCTTGTGCAGCTGGGACACTGTTTGGAAAGAAGCTGCCTTCTTACGTTTCTCCTTGGTCCCTGGTTTGTGAGGTTCCTCTGTTGGGTTAAAATATTGATTATTTACATCAGCAAAACATCTGCCTGCCTTGAAGGACTCAGGGGCACCCCTAAACCCCCCTAAAATTCCCACAGCCAGGGACAGGGATGCTGCACCAGGAGATGGGCATGGGGGAAGGGAAGGGAAGGGAAGGGAAGGGAAGGGAAGGGAAGGGAAGGGAAGGGAAGGGAAGGGAAGGGAAGGGAAGGGAAGGGAAGGGAAGGGAAGGGAAGGGAAGGGAAGGGAAGGGAAGGGAAGGGAAGGGAAGGGAAGGGAAGGAAGGGAAGGGAAGGGAAGGGAAGGGAAGGGAAGGGAAGGGAAGGGAAGGGAAGGGAAGGGAAGGGAAGGGAAGGGAAGGCTGAGGTAAAAACCGGGTGAGAGGGTTCCTCACCTGAAGCAGAGCCCACATAGTTCTCATAGAGGGAGGCCAGGAGCTTGTTCTGGGATTTCTGGAAGACGGACACCACCGTCTCGTTCAGGGGGTCCTTGTTCTTGTCCAGCCACCCCACGATGTTGTATGGCACCTGTCCCAGGACAGGGAAGGTCAGGCCAGCCCTGTCCCTGCCTGGGGGAGCTGTGGGGGCTGGGAGGAGCTGCCAGGACGTACCACACCAGCGTAGTGCACCACCTCAAAGTGCGCCTCGTACTTGCGCTTCTTGTCCGGCCGCGGCTTCTGGAAGTTGGGCGACTTCCCAATGTGGTTGTCGTAGAGCTTGGACTTGAAGGTCATGTCAGAGGCTTTGGGGAACATGCACTCCTCTTCCAGGATGGACAGGATTCCCATGGGCTGCAGGGAGAGGGGGGATAAAGAGGACTGAGCTCGGTGTTGCCATGTCCCATCCCAAAACAGGGATGCTCGGGAGATCCCATCCTAGTCCAGGTGCAAGACACTGGCCATGGGGCCAAGGTGTCACTGGCACATTCCTGACCTCCACGTGGGACTGGCCAGGCCTGCAAGACATGGCAGTTTGCCCTAGTCCAACAGATTGTTGAGAAGGAGGGATCCTCTCCAGGATTGCTCCTTTCCAAAAGAAAAAAATGAGTTTCCCTCATGTAATGGTGGAAATATTTTCTACAACCTGCTCTGAATCAGTGAATGCTCAAGAGGCACTGATGGGCTGCAAGTGGGTAGGAAAAAAAGGGGAAGAGATAATTGCTCTCTGGAGGAAAAGGCACCAGGTTTTGTTTCTACCCCAGGGGGTAGAAACAGAATTTCCATGTTTTCTTAAAGTCAAAGTTTGTGTGGAAAAGGTCTCAAGGGGCTGGAGGCTCCAAGCTGTAAGTATTGGGAAAAAAAACGTTGGGCATTTGCCACTGACCAGGGAGAGAATAATTAAATTTTGGTAGCAGAGCACCTCTCTCTTGCAGCCTTTGCAAACAAAACCCCTCAGCAGTACCATTTCTGTGCCCTGCCTCACACCCCACCTTCTCAATCAGGTCAATGCAGGCCTGCAGGTCCAGGCCGAAGTCAATGAAGACCCATTCGATGCCTTCCTTCTTGTATTCCTCCTGCTCCAGGACAAACATGTGGTGGTTGAAGAACTGTTGCAGTTTCTCATTGGTGAAGTTGATGCACAGCTGCTCAAAGCTGTTGAACTGCAAGAACAAAGCAGATGTGAGTCAGAAGGAGGAGTTCCAGAAGAGAAGGTGTCACCCTGATTTTTTAAGGTTTTCTAAGCCTTCTGATGTTTACATTCTTGTAACGAACATCTCACACACTTTATGTAAATAACTTATTGTTTTGCATTTTTTATGGAGGAGGAAGAGAAATTTGATGGACTGTTGGTTTGTCCAGTGTCATTGGAGAGGTGGCACTGTCACTTTTGGAATTCTATAAATGTTGCAGTCAGAAATTAAAAGTGCTCTTTTCACCTTGGGAGAGCTGTGTGTGCACATTGTGTTATTTCGTGTCCTACAGCAGCAGGAAGGGATTCACTCCTGTGCTTTGCCTGGCTGTGAAAGGTGATCCCTGCCAGGCTCAGCGGTGTGGCTGCCACAGCAGGTAGCCAGAGATGTGCCCACAGCAATGTTAAATCATTCCTGCTTGTTCCAGATACATCAACCCAGACAAGAGCCCCTATTCTCATCAAGGCCAGCACCTTCTTAGAGGAGCTCAAACCCCAGGGGACTGAGCTACCCTTACAACACTCCCTGAACCCACTGCAGGGGCCTGCAGAACTCACATCAAAGATCTCAAAGCCTGCAATGTCCAGCACCCCAATGAAGAACTGCCTGGCCAGCTTGGTGTCCAGGGTCTTGTTGATGCGGGTCACCAGCCACTTGAACATGCGGTCGTAGGTGGCTTTGGCCAGGGCCCCCACAGCATACAGCACCTGCAAGGCAAAGCCCAGAGCACACAGGGAGTGTCACACACATGGTTGATGAAAAATCCTTTCCTTAAATGTAAACAGTGATTATCTGCTGCTGAGAAATGCAACAGGTGCATCTGTGATTGGTCTCATGTGGTTGTTTTTAATTAATGGCCAATCACACTTCAGCTGTGTCTGACTCTCTGGTCAGTCACAAAATTTTATTATCATTCCTTTCCTTACTAGCCTTCTGATGAAATCCCTTCTTCTATTCTTTTAGTATAGTTTTAATATAATATATATCATAAAATATTAAACCAGCCTTCTGAAACATGGAGTCAACATTCTCATCTCTTCCCTCATCCTGGGACCCCTGTGCAAACCACCACAAGTGAGCTTCTCCCTGCTCCTGCAGGAGCCACAGGCTGACAGAGAGCTCCTCCTGGCACACAAAGGATGGACAGACACATCCAAGGAGTTTGTGGTCACAGCACAAGCTCCAAAATTAGCTTTGCATCCCTCATAGGTGTGTTCCTGCCTACCTGGCCTATCTTGCCTCCAGGGTTTTAGGATATAAATTCAGTTTAAAGTGACATTTTCAGAAGCCTTGTGCTTGGCCAGAGCCTACAGCCCACTTTGGATAGGACACCAGCTCCTGAGGTCCTTCTGAGCTGTGCTCAAGGACTGGCTTGCACTATTCAGGCCAGGTCTGGGTTCCCAGCTAGGGTGTGGCTGGAATCTGACAAGACAGATGTTTGACCCATTTGAGTCTTCTACAAGATCAACTCAGATGAGTGTTTAGATATCCACAGTTTTCTAATTTTCAGGGCTGAACTCTTCACAGGAGTGTGACTGTCTCTGGAACAGATCCACAGAACCTGGAACTGCTCTGGCTGGGATCCAACCCACATTTCAAAGACACCACATTGAATCTCCAGGCTTGGTTAATGTGCAAAACTATCAGCCAGCTCTGCCACCCATTTCCCCTGCTCCTAAAAGCCAAGAACTGTGGATACACCTTCTCCTCCTACACCCAAGACATTGAACTGAAGCAGCAGTGGCAGCCCAGTGTCCTGCTGTCCTGTCACTCACCTGCTCCACATTCTGCCCTTTGGTCACGTACTCATTGCCCACTTTGACACGAGGATGGAGCAGCCCCTTGATGAGTTCAGCTGAACTGATTCCCATGAGATAGGCAGCTTTGTCAGCACCTGCAAGGCAGCACAAAGGCATAAAGAGCCCTCAGGGAGGGTCTGGGTAGGGAAAAAGGAACCAAAATAAAAAATGACCTGCCCTCATGATCATCAGTGCTAACCACACTGTTTTATCGACCTCCTCCAGTGCCTGTTGTGATTTTCCATCTTGGATAGTCTAGGATGCTTTAAAGTTTGAACCTCCTGACTGAGAAGTTACCTTTTGGAGGCCTGCTGCACCTTATCAGGTGCTTATCAGGTTTCAGCCTTATTGGTCTGGGATTCTCTATGCATTTTCCAGTGGAGGTTTGAATTTCCATGCAGGGAATTTGAACTGGCCAGAAGAGAGGTGATTGTCTTTCATAAACTCCTGATAGCAGACTGTAGCTAGCAAATCACCTCTGCAGGGAAATCACTGCCATATCAAAACATTCATTAATTACCAGGTAGCAGCTAAAGGCTGTGTTGCCACTCCTGAGGCACAGAAAACTTTTCTTTCATGAATGTTAACGTGACAAAGACTGATCTAGGTAATAATTTCTGCTGGATCCCTGCTGAAACCTTCCAAGTATGTGCTAGAGCTCCTCCTTCTCACCCTCCTACATGCTGGAAATTCACCCTCTCCCACCAGGTTTGCTCTGCATCCTGACTGTTCTTAGATCTGTGAATTGCATTGGATTTTGCTGAGCAGCAAACCAGGAAAAGTGTTGGACAGTGATTGTGTCCTACTCTAGCAGCTCTTCAGGAAGCTCTGAGCTGGGCAGGTCCTGCTCCCAGCCTGGCTGGAATGCTGTCCAGTGAAGGGCAGGAGGACACTGCACAAGATGAAGCCCAGCAGGGCTGTGACACCCTGTGATGCTGCTGAGACAAGTCTGATGCTGCTGAGACCACCTTGAGAGAGACTGTCCCAAATATTCCTGCTCAAGGCCGAGCCCTTGGTGCACCCAGCAGGGCCTAAGTCAGTGAGGGATCAGGGTCCCTGACCTCCACAGCCCAGGCAGGGGAGTTATCCCAGCCTGGGCAGCTCTGGAGTGCTGGGGAAGATGAAACAGGAAAGCCTTATCAATATGATTGTCTGGCAAAAGATTTTGAGAATATGGAAACTATAAACAAGATTGAAATGAAAGCAAGCTTTGAGATACCTCAGTTACCGAACAACTGGAAAACAATGGCATGGCCAGCTGAAGGTGATCCCCTTTTGATGGAACAACACCCTCTGCTTGCAGACAGGCCCAAGGCTCAGAGCAGACCCTGCAGCTTGGCAGAAGGGGCCCAAAGAGGAGTTTTTAGGGTTTAAAATGTAACACAGTGTGGTAATGTAATGATTCTTATAGGCTGTATGTAAATGCTGTAGAATTTGTGTATTGTACTAGATTGGTTAGTGAGAATTAGAATATTCAACACAGTTTTATTGTATTGGAACGGGAACCTTGCTCTCTCACTCTCTCTTTTACTCTTTTGCTCTCTCTCATCCTCTTTACCACACTCTTGCATTCTCTTTCTTTCCCACTCTCTTTACTTCTCTTTTCTGCTCTGGGCTGTGTCTGGCAGCTCCCAGCAGGGCCCTGCCCCCAGGCCCTTTGCAATGAACCCCAAGTTCCAGCCCTGGCTGCAGAGATCTCTCGTGTCTGTCTGTCCTGACCATCCTACCCCCCACTGCTCCTGCACTGGAGCCCAGAGCCCCACTCACTTTCAGTGCCATCAGCCTCTGCCTGCTCCTCCCGCTGCTTTTGCTTGAATTTCATGTTCCCAAAGTGCATGATGGCCCCCACTATTTTATAGGAGCCGTATTTCTCATCGCTGCTGAAGCCCAGGATGTCCATGGCATGCTGAGGAGACACACAAGACAGTAGAGACAGAACAAATTCACCACGCTGAGGTGAGGGTTGGTTCTTCTCCCACTGTCTCCTAAGGTACTCTCCCTGTCCTGGGGCTGGGCAGGATGCCCTCTCTGGTGGGCACTCAACCAAGGAATCCTGTCCATGGGGTTTGAATGTGGCTCCAGCTCCCACAAGACCCACTTGAAAGCCAAAGGACTGGCTTAGCATCCACAAGGAGGAGGTTCTCCAAGCTAAGGGCTCAGGAGGAGATCTGACTGATCTCTACAGCTCCCTGACAGAAGGGGGCAGCCAGGGGGGTCAGGCTCTGCTCCAGGGAACAGGGACAGGATGGGAGGGAATGGCCTCAGGCTGGTTCAGGTTGGACATCAGGAGGAATTTCCTCACAGAAGGAATTGTCAGGCATTGGCAGGGGCTGTCCAGGGCAGTGCTGGAGTCCCCATGCCTGAAGGTGTCCAAGGAAGGGCTGGACATGGCACTCAGTGCTCTGGGCTGGGTGTCAGGGTGGGGATAAATCACAGCTTGGACTCAACCATCTTGGGGGTCTTTTCCAAATTTAATGATTCTGGAATCTTCCTTCTCATGGGCACTATGGGAAATGCTAATGTGCCTCAGGCCCTTCCTGATGCAGGGATTGACTCTCCCTTCCCTGCCTGGATGAGGCCGTTGGTGCAGATCAGAGTCACTCTGCCCCTTCCTGGAGGCTCCCAACAACCACCAATGACCCACAGGGAAATCCCAACTGATTTAAAGAGGGGCACACAGAGGGAAATCCCAACTGATTGAAAGAGGGAAGGCAGGGCACACCCCCAGAGCTGCCCAGAGGAAGGCTGTGCACATACATCTGTGGCCATCAGCTCCTCGCCGTCATCCAGGTTGTCCACTGTTGTCACCCCCTGGGAGCAGAAGTGGTAGTCGTAGGGGTTGAGGGACAGCAGCAGCATATCTGCAGGGGGAGGACATGCAGAGGGTGAGCCAGCCTGGCAGGGACAGCCCTGCACTCAGATGGAGCAGGAAGGCTTTCCCAGCCTCACCAGCTGGGGGAGGAACGGCCTCTTCCAGCACAGGCAGGTCCACACGTGGGTCCACCTCTTCTGTGCTTGCCTCCTGCTTGCTATCTTGGGATATGGCCTGGCTGCAGACTGATTTAGAAGTGGCCACCATGCCCTTGTGACTCCAGATAAGATTACTGCTCCCTCAGACCTGCCTAATAAGGTGCTGTTCAGCACCAAGCTCAGGAGCCCTCAGCCAAGAGCTGAGCACCCCAGGGGCTGTGCCAGCCATCCTTCTGCGTGGGGAAAGGCTTCCTGAGTGGGATGTGGCACCAGGAGGCTGCTCAGAGCTGCCCCAGCACAAACTCAGATCAATGGAGCTGTCCTGAGGATCACATCTACACCAGTGTCCTGAGGATCACATCTACAGCAGTGCCCACAGAGAGCTGGGCAGCTGTGTCCCAGCTCACCTGGAACAGGTCATCTCACCTGCTGAGCAGGCTCCAAAACACTTCTTTCCATCCCAAAATGAGTAAATGTGCAGCCTGCACACGCTGAGGTCAGTGCTGTACCAACCAGCCCATGAGGACTCTGTGCAAGGCAGCTTTGCAAAGCACATTCCCACCTTGCAGACAGACCCTGGGTGATCTCTGCTCCTACACAGTGGCAGAAAGGGCTTTAGTCTGGATTCTCTGCCTGTGAGGATCATGGAGGCTGGGCTAGATGGCCTCCTGAAATCCCTTCCACCCTGAATTCCACCAATCCCATGATGTTGCACAGCCAGCAAAGCATTCAAGGGCAGAACCTGCATGGTGAGTTGGGTCTGCTCATTCCTGTGGACCCCAAAGTGACTCTGAGAGCTCTGTTGAGCTCTCTGGGGCAGTTTTCAGGCCATCCTGCTCTAAGGGCTGTGCTGCATCTTTGGCTGCCCTACCTTGCAGCTCTGGTTTCTTCCCAGACAGGATCTGGTAGAAGATGTGGTAGCTTCGCTCTTTGGGTTGCTGGAAAATCACTCTGGATTTTTCCAGAAGATCTAGAATGAAATAGGGCAGAGAGATCAGAGCAGGGCTTGTCCCTTCCCAGAGCTGAGCACAATGTGATGGGATGAATTCATTGCCCAGGGCAGCTACTCACAGATGTCAATGTCTGCAGAGGCCAATTTCCCTGAGGGACCAAAGTGGATCCGGATGAACTTGCCCTGAAAACACCCACAGGAGTTAAATGCTGGGCTTGTCTACAGAGCTACAGCTCTGAACAGCCTCTAGAAACTGAATTCATTTCCCACTTCTTGAGCTTCTGCTGATGCCAGGCAACTTACTGAACTCTGTAAAGGGGTGAAGTTCTCTGCTTTGTAATGTGAAGAAGCTCAAAGAGCATTGCCCAAGGGTTTAAATACCAGGCAGGCAGAAAGTTCACTGACAGCAGCTAAACCCCTGTCCTCAGGTCTATTCTTACCACTGAGCATTCTGTGACACAGAGGCTGCCTGCAGCCCCTGCTCCGTGCTGGGCTCAGGGTCTCCCCCAGCAGTGCCTCCCTCCCCTGCAGGCACAGCAGAGCCAGGCTGGGCTCAGCAAAAACGGCGCTGCTTCCTGGAAGGGACACACTTGTCTGTCCCAGAGCACCCCAGGCTGTGCTCAGTGTCCCTCTCAGCTTTGGAACTGCCAGGGATGTCACAGGCTGTGACACCAGGGCTGTTTGTGCTGGCCACCATTTGCTGCACTGAAAAACCAGAACAACGTGGCTCTGGCAGTCCAGTGCCACTGGGAAGCAGCTCCATCTCCCTGCCACGTGCATGTGGCTCCCAGGGCACAGTGCCACCCCCTGTGCATGCAGCCCACCCCAGCAGCCCCAGCTCCCTGCCTGTGAGGCACTCACAAAACGCGAGGAGTTGTCGTTCCTTATGGTTTTGGCATTGCCAAAAGCCTCCATGGCTGGGTTAGCCTCGATGATTTGATCCTCGAGGGTGCCCTGGGGGACAAAACCAAAGGGTGTGTCACACAGCCAGAGGGGATCTTCACCAAGAGCACAGAGCAGTGCCAGGGGCTGCGCTCCTCAGCTGTCCCTGAGACCTGCTGCCCCCGAGGCAGCTCCGTTTATCAGCACAGCTGGGGTTTGCAGCAGTGCCCCCTGTGCCTTCTCCTCACCCAAACTGGTGAGGAGAGGCCACAGAGCTGGCACCAGCCCCAGGCTGCTGTCCCCTCTGCATACAGCAGTCCTTGCCCCCTTTCTTAGGAGCTACACTATGCAAACCAAGAGCAAGCTCATGTTGTCACAACAGGCTGAATCATTTCAGGCTATCTGGTGTCAGGCATTTCCTCTTCCACCAAACCAAAGTCTAGGGCAGCTCACATCAACAGCACATTGTGAAACAAGGTACCTACACCAACAACATGCATTGCAGGATCCCACTGTGATGGGAATGCACCACAAGTGCCAGCTGGCATGATCTGCTGGAATACTGGGGCTCTCCTGAGCAAGCCCTAAGATGAATCCTCTCCTAACCTCGTTTTTCCATGTGTGTTCCTCTGTTCAAGGATAGAGACAGCCTCTGCCTAATGCAGGTAAAGCAGGACAAGGATTCAAGGAGAGGAGCAAGAGACTGCTACACCACATGGAGGATGGTGGGGTTTGACACCTGCTACAGAGTTTGCTGCCACAAACACCTGCAGGACTTTTCATGGGAGCTTTGCCCATGCTCTGACACATTACACAGGGCTTTCCTCAAGTGGGAAACACCAGCTCTGGGCTCTGCCCACCCAGAGCCACCCTCTCTTTCCAATGCTGGAACCACAACTGCTCCCCACCTCTGCAGCTCAGATGTGTGAAGGGCAAAGGAGACAGGGAGCAGCTGTGCATCACACAGTCACCAACACACTATCACCTGAGTATCCCTTGAGCTCTTATCTCTAAATTCAGCCTGGCCTGGGCAGCCCCAAGACCCACAGGTCCAGCCCCTGAGCTGTCTCACCCTGTTTGTCCCAGTGGACACTCGTGTGATGATGAACATCCCCAGGCAAGGGTGTGCACCAGCTAAAGGCTCAGAGAAACCAAGGATGTGTGACTGAGCCCTTGGGGCGTTGGGAGCCACAGGGGATGAACCTTTGCTGGGCTTCCTTGGAGGAAACACCTCAGAAATGTCCCCCAGGCAAGGACATCAGCTCTGGATAGAAATGAATGTTTCTGTCCAGAGTAATTATCCCTTGAAGGAGAGGCTGGAGTGAGAAAGGCAGAAAGAGATGAAACAGCAAAGCTTCCAGCTGTGGGAAGGAGGCAGATACAAGGCCAAGAGGAGAACTAAACACTGCCCAGGTGCTGCTCCCAGACCTGAGGAGGAGGCCCCACACATCACCCCATCACAGATCTGTGGTGCAGCAGAACTCTGTCCTCAGCATTACAGAGCCCACAACACTTACCCCAGTTTTAGTGGCAAGAGCTGCCTAGAGAAAGGAGAGAAAATGATCTTTAGAAATCCAGAAAAGCCAGGCAAGAACCACAAGAAGCATGGTCAGAAAAGCAGGGCATGACCATTTAGTGCCAAAAAAAAAGTCCAAGAGAAAAAAAAAACTCGGAGGATTAAACTTTATAGGACAGGCCAAAAAGTTGTTAAATAGATTAGCTCAAGAAAATAAAGAAATGCATGAAAAAGCAAGAACAGTTAAATTCAAACTTGAAGAAGAGGAAAGAAAATAATGCTGAAGTATTGCTTGTCTGATACCTAAAGCAGCCAGTTTGCTTCCTCGAGGGGAAAGCAGCTGGAGCCTCAAAGTATCCAGAAGAAATAAGCAATTGCAAGGGCAGCTCAAAAATAACCAGCACCAAAGAAAAGCCAGATTCAAAACAAGAGCAAGAAAAGCACAAGGTAGAAAAGGGTCAAAATCAACAAAAGGAGGGGGAAAAAAAGGAGAAAATGCTGAAAAGCAAGGCTTAAAAGAGGCAAGGTGGGAAATGGAAGGTTTACTTCATCACTTTAGTGTTTCTTAAGAGGATCACTGGGGTGTTGAAAGAGGAAGAGAAGAGAAAGAGAGCAACTGAAGCACCTCTTCCAGGCTGCACAGACTGAGCAGCCACATTAAAAAAAAAAAAAATCCATTTCCCCTTGAGTAGAATAATTTCAAGCCTTGCTTGTTCAAAAGTCAGGGAAAAGCCAAGCCCTGGGTGGGTCAGAACAAAACGCAAAAAGTTGGGGAAGAAAAAATAAGAAGAAGGGGGAAGGTGGGGAAAAAATTAAAAAACAAAAAAAAAGAAAGAAAGGAAGAAAACAACAAGAACTTGTTTGAAAAGAAGATCTTACTAATTTCTTGCCCGGTGTGTCGCCCAAGGCTGCGACAATGGCAAAGTACTGAATGACCCGCTTGGTGTTTACAGTCTTACCAGCACCAGATTCTCCGCTTAGAGTAACAGAAATACACAGATAAGGGCATGAGGCAAAGAACAGGTAAAATCCTGTGCTTAGAGTAACAGAAATACACAGAGAAGGGTGTGAGGCAAAGAACTGGCACAACCATCCCTGACAAGCCAAGCCTCGGAGGATGCAGCTCTCAGGGGTACATGGGGGTACGTGCTTGTGTTTGGGGTTTGCCCTCGGTGCCACACCAGCTCCGGGCTGTCCGTGTGTCCCAGCAGGGCTCAGCTTGCCCTCAGTGCCACACCAGCTCCGGGCTGTCCGTGTGTCCTGGCAGGGCTCAGCTTGCCCTCAGTGCCACACCAGCTCCGGGCTGTCCGTGTGTCCCAGCAGGGCTCAGCTTGCCTTGGGAGCCACACCAGCTCCAGGCTGTGCGTGTGTCCTGGCAGGGCTCAGTTTGCCCTCAGTGCCACACCAGCTCCGGGCTGTCCGTGTGTCCCGGCAGGGCTCAGCTGTGGGCCTGGGGGCTGCAGCTGTCCGGGATCAGCCCCGGAGCTCTGAGCACGGCCGGCCTTGCTGGGGCATGGCGGGGATGGCAGCAGGGGCACGGTGCCGGGGTGCAGGGTGCCCGCTGAGGGGGGCTGAGCTCATCCCTATAGTTAGTGCTGCTGTGCCATTGTAATCCCGGAGCACAAAGAGCCGGGGGGAGCGGGGCCGCCACCGGACACTCGCCAAGCATCTCTCTGCAGCCCCTGCCTTTCCTAATTAGGCCATGGCCCAGGCTAAAAATGTCCCTGGCTCCTGGCAGCGGCGGAGGGTCCTTTAGAGTCCTTTATATAGCCCTTATCTAGATGTCACTTGAAATCAACCTGGCCTCCACCCTCCCACATCACCCTTCTCCCTCCGGCCACCATGTCGCTGCGGCCTTGGCCTCCATCTCTGCTTTCCCCCGGAGGGTGCCGGGGCTCGGGGCGCTCCCGCAGCTGTCGGGGTGCGGGGGAGCCCGGCCCGCGCGGGGCTTTGTCACCTGGCACGGTGGCGGGGCAAGGGTGACAGCTGCCGCCATGGGGAGGGGACACTGCCGGGGGGGCTGCTCTGGGCACAGGGTGCCCGTGCAAGGGAGCACAGCACGGGGATGCAGCGACACTTACGTGATGAGCATGGACTGGTTTTCACGGTCTGCAAGAGAAGGAGCCGGTGTTAAGCAGGGCTGCCGGGTGCCAGGAGCCTGGGTGGCCGGGATGGGGTCCCCCAGGGCAGGGCTTACTGCGGAGCATGTCATTGTAGGCGTTGTCAGCAATGGAGTAGATGTGCGGCGGGGCCTCCGAGCGCCGCTTGCCCTTGTAGGCTGCCACCACGGGCGCCGTGTACACCGGCAGCCACTTGTAGGGGTTGATGGTGACACAGAAGAGCCCCGAGTAGGTCTGCAGGGGGAAAATGGGTAGATGAGGGATGTCCCAATGTCCCCTGACCTCCCCATCCCAAGGGTGCCGTGGGCTTACGTAGATCATCCAGTGGGAGTAGCGGCGCTTCAGGTTGTAGAGCACAGAGGCCTCGTTGAGGTGTGTCAGCATGGCCATGTCCTCAATCATGTCAAACTTGGGGGGGTTCATGGGCTGCACCTCGTCCTCCTTCACCACCCGTGTCTGTCAGATGAGGGGGACACGTCAGAGGGACCCCAGCCCTCACCGAGCACCCTCTGCCCCAAAACCTGCCAGGTGGGGACAAAACCCTGACAGTCCCGTGCTGGGGACAACCTTGGTCCCTGTGCCTGCTGTCGTCCTGGCAGGGCTGCCCAATGTTCTGGGTGACAGCCCCAGGGCAGCCCCAGCAGCACCCAGCCACAAAGCCCAGCTGGGACAAGCACACCCAGCTTGTTCCCTCCTCAGGGAGAGGCTTGAGCCTGAGCTCAGGTTGTGCTGAGCCTGACAGAGGGGTCCAAGGTATTCCCCCAAAATGTGTTTGACACCCCCATCCTGTGTTCTTCTTCCCAGCCTTAAAGCCCATGCCAGCACTGCCTTTTGCTCCAAAGACATCCCTGGTTATTTGGGCAAACAGCTGAAGCCTGTGCTCCATCACTTAAAACTGGATTTATTTAATCCCACGAGACCAAGCACGGGGAAAATATCACATTACATATCTGGCCTGGATGGAGAAGCTGGATTTAGCAAATGGTCTTGTTAATAAAGACTAAATTAAATCTTTCAGAGGTTTATCTTTTTCATGGGTGAAGATGAAGCACGTGGTGTTAAAAGGCACCAGGTGTTAAAAGCAACACAGAAGGATAAAGGAAGGCTTTATGTCTCAAAACTTTCTGCTGGAAATGCTTATCCAGGGAAAGCTGATATAGTTTCTGATTTAGTAAATCCATGACAAATTAATAAAAAGACAGTTTCAAGAGGAAACAGCAAAAAAAGGGTTTGGAAACTGCTCTGTTCTCAGAATTGGAAGGTGTTCTAAATATCAGAAGAAACTTCTAAAATTTATAACTCCTCTATGACAAATTTCACTTTGGAGAGGGCAAATCTCTTTACTTGCTTTCCAAAATTCAGACAAAATATTTTCAAAGCCTTGACACTTTTCAAAGACAATTACATATTTCTTTTTTCACATTTAGCAACCACAAACCGTTCTTAGTGCTATTCTGACTAGAGAAGAAATAGAAATAATAAAGTCTATCATCTACTGCCTGGTGAGGTCCTTGTTCTTTCCCCAGTTTCACACCAGTGTGCTCTGCAGTGAAGTTGCACAAATTGTTCATAATACTATTCTGACTAGAGAAGAAATAGAAATAATAAAGTCTATCATCTACTGCCTGGTGAGGTTCTTGTTCCTTTCCCCAGTTTCACACCAGTGTGCTCTGCAGTTAAATTGCAGGGTCATGAGACTTCCATAGTGAAGAGAGGAATATTAATTAAGCTCATTTGCAGCTAATTGCACTGGATATTATCTTGACAAATACCAGCTGGTCCTTGCTTGTTTTGCCGCGGAAAGCTGGAGCCTCTTCACCCGTCACAGCCTGTCCTCCCATCAGCTCACCCCACTGCAAATCTGGGCTAAAAGGAGCAGGAATTGGCCAGCTGGCCCCTTACCTGTTGTTCCAGGCTGCGGGATGAGCCAGGCACTGGTTCAGCATCACAAAGGGCTGTGCTGGGGGTGCTCCCCATCCAGGAGCTGTGCTGGGCCAGCCCCACCGTGCCCTCGGTGTGTCCCGCAGGACACCCACAGGGCTGTGACAGCAACCCCTCGGTGGGAGATGCTGAACTGGTGCCACCCTTGGCAAGGAACCGGCCTACGTGTGCTGACACTGCCGTGTGTGTCCCCCCAGGGCACCACTGATCAGGGTTATCAGCAAGAGCTCATGGCTTCAGACGTGATCCTGTCACACGTATCCCCCTCCACACACACTTGCTCTCCCTTGGAAAAGGAAAGGAATTTGCTTACTTCCTTATCTTTGGTTTCCACAGTGACTTTGCCACCAGAGCTTTCTTTTATTTCCACTTCGATATAGGCTTCTTTCTCATCTGGGATCCAAGCTCGCTTCTTCCCTGGAGGAGACGTGGGGAAAGGAAAAGGAAAGGAAAAGGAAAGGAAAAGGAAAGGAAAAGGAAAGGAAAAGGAAAGGAAAAGGAAAGGAAAAGGAAAGGAAAAGGAAAGGAAAAGGAAAGGAAAGGAAAGGAAAGGAAAGGAAAGGAAAGGAAAGGAAAGGAAAGGAAAAGGAAAGGAAAAGGAAAGGAAAGGAAAGACAATAGAGGTTGTAATGTAGGAGACCATGTGAAATTGTCAACTGAAAGCCACATAAATGCATTTTGATAATGTGGAAGGACAGTGATTATTCTTTCCTATGTTCTTGGTCATAGCAACAGGGATTTCTTTGCCTTCTGCACGTTTGGCAGCTTTTTACTTAGGTGGGGTCAACTTCTAGCCTGACAGAAATCTGCTGCCTTGTGTGCCTGCACTCAGACTGTCATGAGAAGAGAAGAGAAGAGAAGAGAAGAGAAGAGAAGAGAAGAGAAGAGAAGAGAAGAGAAGAGAAGAGAAGAGAAGAGAAGAGAAGAGAAGAGAAGAGAAGAGAAGAGAAGAGCCTTCTTTTCTGCCAAACTGCAAGGAGCAAGTTGGGCCCTGGATCCCAAGCCATGGACGAGCAGGGTGGCTGGGACAGAGGGGACACCTCCAAAATGAAAGAGCTGCAGAAGGTTTTGACACCAGTCCCCCAGCCCTCCTGTCCCTCAGGGTCAGGGGAGATGAAGGATCACCTCCACCCACACCTCAGCAAACCAGGGCAAAGTCAAAAACCTGCTTTTCTCACTTGTGAGATCTTCTCACCTTCCAGGATGCTGGGGGTGATGCCTTGAGGAGCAGCACAGGGAGAGGGGCAGGGAGGACTCCTGGGAGAGCCACGGCAGAGAGGCAGGCTCGGGGACAGACCTGAGCTGTGCTGGGCTCGGGGACACCTGGGCTGTGCTGGGGTCAGGGACACACCTGGACTGTGCTCGGGGACACACCGGGCTGTGCTGGGCTCAGGGACACACCCGGGCTGTGCTCGGGGACACACCGGGCTGGGCTCGGGGACACTCCCGGGCTGGGCTCGGCGACACACCCAGGGTGGGCTCGGCAGCCCGGGGCTCTCTCTTACCGTCGAACGGGACGGTCTGGAGCTTCAGCTGCTCCGTGTAGCTTTTCCGCAGGTACGGAGCAGCCTCCCCAAACTCGCTCATGTCCAGCAGAGACAGCTTGTCCATCTTGGGAGACTCGGCAGCAGCAAAGGAAGAGTGAAAGACACCTGAGCACTGAAAGGAGGGAAGGACAAGGGGTCAGTGCACGGGGAAGGTGCTCACTGCAGGGTTGAGAACCACGAGTGACACGGTCACCAAACAAACTTTTGATTTTCGGGAGTGAGAGAAGACAGGGACAACAATGCTAGCTGATAAAAATTACATTAATAAGACAATTACTGATACTTTCCCTTCTGATGCTGCCATCCCCCCACTGGAAGTCCCAACTGGGTGAGCTGAAATCACTTTGCTGTCAAACTCCACATTCCCACTTTAGGTGAGATTGTCAGTAACAGCCCTTTCCTTGATAAGCTCAGCTAAAACCCATCCCAGCTCTACAGACCCGCTGGAGCCCTGCACAGACCCAGGGCTGTTCTGCTGAGCGATACTGCAGCAAGATAAAAGCATGACTGGGTGTATTACCCCTGGGAAGACCCTTCTAGAAGGCTGCTGTGGCAGCTGCTTGGAAAAGCACTTTTATGACTGTGCTTCTTAATATCTATCTAATGCAGTGCCACCCTGCAAAGCCCTGGAACGCCGCTGCCATCACGGATGGAGCCACAACTTGGCAAAACACAGAGTCCTCAGCAAAAATGCTCATGATCCAGGTCTGTCCCACCCTCCCCTGTGCCAGCAGATCCTCCGGGATCAGCCACCCTGCAGGGGTGAAGCGGGTTAGTACAGGGGACACGCGTGCACACAGACATGCTCTGTATTACTGACCTTGGTGCTAGGACTGAGTGGCTCTGTGCACGCTGCAAAGCCCCTTTTTATTGTGTCTGTCAAGGTCAGAGTGGGAAAAGATATGTCAGAAATTCCCATGTGTCATGTCCACACAGCTCCATTGGTGCTGCTGTCCCACTGCCCGGACAGACACAAAAGGCAAACTTCACTTTTATCTCTCTGCAAATGCAGCCTGGTTATTTTTATTCCTGTATTGTCAGGCGACTACAAAGGCAGGGTGAGAGACTGCAGCTTGGGAAGGCAGCACAGCCCTCCCAGCCTGCTCTGCCTGCTCCAGTGAGGAATGAGAGCTCTGCCAGTTCCTCCTGCACCTGAGCACTCAATCCTGCTGCTCCTGCCTCCCACCATGCCAGGGGAGCTGCTGCTTGGTGGGATGTGTGTGGCTGCTGCCTTTTCCAGCTGGAACATCCCAGCTTCTCACTCAGCTCTGCTTTAGCTTCTCCCACACAGACTTTCTGGAAGGGAAGGACCCTGGGGTTTGATCCTCCAGGTTCTGCTCCTGAACCTCACTTTGCCATGGGAGCTGGTTTTGTGGCCAGGCCAAGTTCATAATATCTCAACAGAGAGGTTGCTGGGTTTCCTGCACACCATTTTACCCAGAGGTGCTGTGTACAGCCTGGAGCACACCTCCATCCTGGCAGCACCACCATGGGCTGCCCAAGATGGGAACAGGACACCCTGGGGCCGTGCCAGCTCAAGGGAAAGCCACTTAGCTGCTGGCATCCAAAGTGCAATGAGGTTTTTACCCTGGAGAACCAGGGCCTGTGGCTGCAGGGTTTGACATTTATTCCCCATTCAGCACCTCTTACACCCCAGAGTAACTTGGGGCTGCTGTAGTGGGGGAAACTGAGGCAGGGAGTGGTTAGGGATCAGCTGTGCAGTGCTGTGCCCAGGCTGGATGTGGCACAGGCTCTGTCACAGCCAGAATAGCAGCACCAGAGGCTGCTTTGGGCATGTGGCTTCAGCCTGGGCACACAGCCGAGGCTGCAGAGGGATTTTTGCAGCCCCAGCACCTGCCCTGAATGCAAGCCCCAGCCATAGTCAGTCTTTCCATCCAGCACTCAGGGTTGCTGCTACACCCCCCAGTCTGGGTTCCCAGTGCCATCATCTCCACACCACCAACAGAAAGGTCCCTGCCCTCCCACCCTGCTTTGGAGAGAAGTCTGGGACATTCATGGGGTGAAAGAATGTGGGAAATAGTAAAGGTAAGATTTTCAGAAAGCTGGAAGAGCAGGCTTTAGAGACAGAAAGAACAGAGAATCAGCTACAGCTGTGAAATCTGAAGGTAGAAAAAGTTACAATAGTTTAGCAAGTAAGGACATGAAACAAGAGTTTGAGAAAACCTCCAGACACAGAGGAGGACTGCAGAGCCATCCCCTGTGGGCTGAGCCCCAGAGGGAGGAAGGCTGGGCTCAGGGGTGGGTTGATGGGTTGATGTTGCCCTCACTGGCAGCAATGTCAGTGCTTTGCAGGGTGCCAGACTCCCCCAAGAACTGAAATGCTGCCATGGAGGTGAATCTGAAGCATGAACAAGGACTTGGGTACAGAAGGATAAAATGGGGTGCAGCCATCTCCATGTCCCATGTGGGCACTCCTCAGCAGGTTAGTGTTCAGGAGTGCAGCTCCTCATTTGGATTTGTGAGCAGCTGGTGCAGAGCTGGACTCCACCAACACATCTGCTGCAGCCCCCCAAGGGAGACCACGGGGACACCAGTGCTGAGGACCCTCTTGACCATGGCACACTCAGTGTTGCCAAGATGGCAGAATTCCAGCAACCTGAAGAGCCACAGGCTCTGGGAGACCACAGAGCCCTCTGAGGTTACCCTGGTGGTCTTCTGCCTCTCTGTCCTGGGCTCGGGGTCAGGTTTCCACCCACTCCCTGGAGGTACCCGAGGCTTTGGTGGGTCCTGTGCCAAGTACCTTTGCCACAAGTGCCCAGCAGTGGGATGAGCCCTTGGCCCAGCCCCACCAGCTGGCCCAGCCTCACACATTCTTCTCAGGGCATGTACTCGCCCCACACTCTGCTCACCCCCTCCCTGCCTTATCTTTAAAGCGATTTTATTTTCGGAGATTCCTCCTGCAGTTCCTTCTGTTTGCCGCGGTTCCTCTCCCTCTTTGAAGAGCTTCCAGCAGGGTCCATCAAAGGCCAGGCAGATCTGTAGAAGGGGAAATGTGAATTGGTCACTCTAGCAGCTGCTGAAGGGTTCTTCCTCCAGGTGTGGGTGGTTTTGGCAGGTTTGGTGTTTGTGATGTGGATTTTCTGGATGGTGGGGAGCTCATCCCTGTATGGCTGGCAAGGCCTGAGCTGTGCCCTGCTCAGGCAGGTGGGACAGGGCAGTAGGATCCCTTGGACCTCCCACAAAATCCCATGGGCACAACGTGGAGCTCATGGCTTTGGCCTGAGCAGAGGGGAGTTTTCTCTAGGTGGCTCTGGCCCAGAGTGAACAACATGCCCAAATGACTCCCTAGCCCTGCACACCCACCCTCAGCAGTGAGACCATCTCCCCTGACCCCTGAGACACCTCTGCTCTTCCCCTGGGCTCTGTGCTTGGTGTTGGTGTCCCATGATATGATGGAAAAGGAGAGGGCTCCTCAGCCAAGCCCCCGAGGGCTGGACCAGCCTCTCCCCATGGGACAGGGCACCACCAGCACCAGACAGCAGAGCTGCCCCTTCAGTGAACATTTTGTGGTCAGACCAGCTCCTACCCAGCCCTGGAGAGCCAGGAGGGTGCCAGGGGCTCAGCCACCCTCTCCAGAGAAATCCCCTGGCTGCTCCCTGACCCCCAGCAGGAATGTTTCCCATTAGCAGGCTCTGATAAGGGGCAGGAAGGAGAATTACTGTCCGTGTCGGGCAGCTCACTAGAGGTTTCCACACTTAACATATCCCCACTATCAGCTCCCTGAAATGCACTGGAGGGGGGTGCAAAGGCAGCTGATTAGATAAAGACAATCTGCAGAGGGGCTATTTCAGGCATATTTCCATGGAGTGGGAATGTCTGCTTGCAGGAGGTGACAGGCCAGTGCTGCCAGACCGCTCACATCCCTCCAGCTCAGCCTGCCCATGCAAGGCCCCCTCCAAGGCAAAGCCCTGTCCCAGCAGGGTGACAGAGACAGCGGCCACCAGCCCAGCACAGCCCCCTCAAAGTGAGCAGGACATGCTGCTGCTGGCATCCCAAAGCTAAGGTGCTCCTGTGGGGTTTAGGATGGGGATCCCCTCATCCCACAGCTCTTCCCACCATGGTGCTGCCTGGATGTCCCTCCCTGGGGACAGTGCTGGACCCATCCTGAGCTGGCTGTGCTGTCTCTCCAGCCCTCCATGAACACACACACAAAGCTGCTGCTGCCATGAGCACCCTCCTGCAGTGATCCCACCTTGCCCTGGGCAGCACAGGCATGTTGGTGGCTGACCCTCCACACAAGGAGCCTCCAAAATGAATATCAGAAATGAGAAAGCACCTGGAAGAGACATGGCATGAGGAATTATTGTATAGAGTTAGCAAGCAAGGTCACACACAGGCATGGAGAGAATGAGGTGTCCAGACATCTTCCACTGGGAAAATTGGAGAGGTTTTGTTTGTTGGCCTTGAATTTTCCAGCTTTGAGGTTCTGGGGGTTTTCTTTTGGGGACTGCCATTATAAAGCAGCTTGTAGGAATGAAAGTTGTACTGAACACTGCAAAATTACAGGAATGTGTGGGCCTTCAGTGAGGTTTTGGCAATGCACTTCAAAACAATGAGAGTAAAGAGAATCTTGCCCTGTTCATCTGAATACTTAATAGCACCTTAATTGCAGCTGGCCTGCCAGGACAGACCCTGGAACACGGCAGCCTTTGGAAATCATGACCAGTGGCTGCCTTGGAGGCTGCAAGGGAGGGGCAGAGGCTCCTCAGAACCAGAGCTGGGCTGCAGTTCTGAACTGTGGGCACGGTCTGGCCCTGCAGTGCCCCAGCTCCTCTGGTTTTGCACCAGTTTTCACCTGCTGTGAGATCTGGAGCAGATTTGGGAGTTTTTGGAGGGGGTTGGTGGGTGTTGTCCTGCACATACAGACCAAGCCCACACAACCAGCTCCTGGGGCAATCCCATCCCAGCCCCCTGCTATCTCCATCCCTCTTGCACCTTCTCCCTCACTCCATGGGAAGCATCCTCACTGCTCTGGGGATCAACCCTCAATGAGATTGAGCTCAGTACATTTCATGGCAGGGGACAATTGTTCAAAGTGGAGTGGCAGCAGGCGTGGGAGCTCCTTATGGGATCTGCTCAGTTTGGACCTTTCTCAAGACCCAGGAGGGAGGAATATTCCTGCATGTCCTCACATCACAACAGGAGAACTTCTCACCTCACTATGGCCCATCAGCCAAGATGTGCTTTTCTGTTTAAAACCACAGTGAATTTCTGGTTCCAGGTATCCAGCCTCTAGTCTGGAATGCAGACAGCAGCTTTCCCCTATAAACCATCCCCTGCCCTTAAACAAGGCTCTGTCCTATGGCTTTCAGTCTCTGGGTTTTCCTGAGCACCACAGCACAAGAGCTGAGCTGGACACACAGACACACACCTGCTCCCACCCATTTTGTGGTTGGTTATTGGTTATGGGAAAAAAACCCATAAATCAACATCCAGAAAAAAAACATAATCAGAAAAAAATCCAGCAGCTAGTAAGTGAAATAACCCCCCCTAGAAGTCTGTAAGTCCACCCTGAGTGGCAGTGGAGGGACAGACTCTGATCTCTGCTCTCTGTGACAGGGACAGGACCCAGGGGATGGTTGGAGCTGTGTCAGAGGGGTTTAGGTTGGATACCAGGGAAAGGCTCTTCCCCAGAGGTGCTGGCACTGCCCAGGCTCCCCAGGGAATGGGCACTGAGGCTGCCAGAGCTCCAGGAGCTGCCAGGGATGCCCAGGGTGGGGCTGTTGGGGTGTCTGGGCAGGGCTGGGGCTGAGTTTGATGAACCCAGTGTGTCCCTTCCAAGTCAGGATATTACAGAAGCTCCCCCAGGGCAGTAAGGGCTGGTGTTGGTGGGGATCTGGGCCCAGGACTGACTGCTGAGTCCCTGCCCTGGGGCTGTCCCTGCTGGCATGAGGGGATCCTCACCCCTGGCTGGTCCCCACCCTGGTGCTGTGCAGGCTTGGGCACAGCTCAGGGGAGCAAAGGTGCAGCCTGGCACAGCAGGTCTGTTTGCCACCCCTGGTCCTGCTGCCACTCTGGCAGCCAGGCTTGGGTTATTTATACCTCACCCACAGCCACTTCATGGCACAGAAGGGTCTGGTGGAAAAGCCAAGGAAGTGAAATTACTTTGGGGAAGAAATGACACTACCCACTTATAAATAAACCCGGGTTTCATTGATCTTTTAGATGCTCCCTTGGCAGAGAGTCCAATGTCACCGCTCCAGCAATGCAGACAATACTGGGGCATTGTTTTATTCTCAGTTACAGGGAAAGGGACAGCACCAGCTGCCGGTCTATCTTTAGCCCATGAGAGCACCCTTCAATTGTTCTGCACTTCAAACAATAGCCCCACGTGGGGGAGAGGAGGATTGCTGGCTTTACCACAACGTTTTGCATCGAAATACAGCCTTAGAGACAGCAGATTTCTGTCACTCCCTGGCTGAAACTGCTGCTTATACCGCAGGGAAGCCAGGGTTCCAGAGTGTCTTGTTTTTCTTGTGGATGATGGGCCAGCAAGAGGTTTGGCTCCCCGAGGAGATCTTTGAACTCTCTTCCATGAAAATAGCCCTATTGTTCTGTCTTTATGGGTCTGGTGCTGGGCATCACATCATCTCCTCCTGCCGTGCCTTTGGGGCTGCTCTATTGCAAGCAACGTTTTCTGCACTGATGCCCACATATCCTGATGTAAAACAGAGCTGCCCAAAACCTCAGACTGAGCTACATCGGTTTCTCTGCAGATGGAAATGCAAAGGAGAACCCAAAGGAGCTTTGGGGTATTGCAGGGTACCAGGGAAGCGAGTGTGTGAGGGATGAGCAGCTCCTTGGAGGCGTGGAGGGGCAGGCAGTGCCCAGCTCTGCACCCACCGGCAGCTGCAGGGTATCGAATGCGCTCGGTGCAAACTCGGCACTGCCGTGGGCAAGCGAGCTGCTGCTGCCTCTGGTGGCTCTGCCCCTGCTGGTGCCCTCGGGCACGGCCGGGGGAGCTGGGATGTGTAACCGAGATGAGAACCGACTTTAATTTCTGACACCAGGATGCTGTCTGATAATTCTGAGGAATCAAATTTGTCAGGTGAAGAGAGGGACCTTTTTTTGTTGCAAGTTGTCACGTTACGTAGGTCTACACCGAAAACAAATTGGCTGATGCAACATCTAAAAGTGTACTAGTGACTTCCAGCAATATGAGCTTAACAGAGTATTTGTTGATAGATTTTGCTTTTAAAATCTCAGTACTTATGTTGACACAAAGGTTATGGAGATTATGGACTATCCATCATTAAATATTTTTTTCTCTTATCTTGATTCCACCTACATGAAGCACTACATGAACTTCTTCCAGTCCCTCAAAGCATTAGAATTCCTTTAACTCTGTTTTAAAAATTATAAGTTTACTTGGTATTACCATGGGTTCTGTTTAGTTGGCTGAATGTTCTAAAAGATATCACATAAATGTGCATATATATATCTATAAACAAGCTAAAAGAAATGGGTGTTTTTGAAGGGTAGTAAAGGTCTTTTCACTGATTGAACAATACAGAAACCAGGTTTGAATGTGACTGCTTGCCCGGGGGATGTACCTGCTGCCTGGGGGATGTACCTGCTGCAGAGCTGCCATTCTCGTGTCAGCCTCGGCTGAAGGAGGACAGCAGGGTCATGGCACAGCTATTCATTCCCCCACCCCGCTGTGGCCGAGGTTGTCTCGAATTTCAATTGTCTGAGCAGCCTTTGAAAGGGGATGCGACAGCCCAAAGCCACAAAGCCCATCTTTGAAGGCTCTTTAACAGGGAGAGGAGAGGTTTACAAATATAAAATGCTTTTCTTTAAACTTTGCATGGCTCTATTTTTAGCAAATAAAGATAATGGCCCAGTTGCTGTTGTTCATCTTTTGTTGCATGGAACATGCCAAATACTTACCATGTCTGCCATATTTTTTTATGATTCAGCCTCTGCTGAGCTGCATTGCAGCTCTCTGACCCTGGAGCAGAGATTATGAGCAATCTGCATGTACAAATCCTCGCTGGGCTACTGGATTACTCTGAAAAAAATCTCATTCTCCAGAGTCAATTGGGAGAACAAGACAGAAAAGGCAAGACACAGCTCTCTATAAAATACTTCTCCTATTCTGAGCAGGGTACATTAATTCCAGGAACTCCCAAGGAAAGGGCAGAGCTTTTTTTCCCAGCTTTTTGCAATTATTTTGGGACTATTTTTGCAATGCTTTGCTTAGAAACTGAAGCTTTTTATGCCCTTTCTCAGAGCAAAGGGCACACATCAGGTAGGGGAGATGCAGAACCCTGAACGGGACTGAGGATTGGGAAGGGAAATGCTTCTGTTTGAGAAAACTTTGTATTTCTGCACCCTTATTAAAATTTGTTCCTCACTTCTGGTGGGGTCTGAGCTGGATCCTGGCCCAGGGAAGTTTTCCAGTGAGATAAGACTGAATTACCAGCTGCCAAATTCACAGCATGGATCTGTATTTATTAAGGTGTGAATCCACAGTTACTGATGGACAGGGCAGCAGAGAGGAAAAAGGAAGAGTAGGATTCTGTGCCCAGAAAACAAACAGGGTGGGTGTTTATAGAATCACAGAACAGTTTGGGTTGGGAGGGACCTTAAAATTCACCTCATTCCAGTCCCTGTCACTTCCATATCCATGTCCATGTCCCTTCCACTAGACCAGGTTGCTCCAAGCCCTGTCCCATCTGGCCTGGAACACTTCCAGGGATGGGGAACCTGTGCCAGGGCCTCACCACCCTCACAGAGTAGAATTTCTTCCCAATATCCCATCCAACCCTGCCCCCTGGCAGTGGGAAACTCATTCCTCTGGTTTTGTCACTCCATCCCTTGTCCAAAGTCCCTCTCCAGTTCTTGGAGCCCCTTTAGGCACTGGAAGGGGCTCTGAGGTCTCCCCAGAGCCTTCTCCTCTCCTCTCACACCCCCAGCTCTCCCAGCCTGGCTCCAGAGCAGAGGGGTTTCTGCATCTTCATGGCTCTGCTCCAACCTTCCAGGAGAGCTGTAACTACAGAGCTTCATTCTGGTGACAGATCCCAAAGAACAGAGTTAAAAGGCTCAAAATGGCCTGGACAGCTCCTGGCACAGGGAGCAGGATAAAGAGCCAGTCATATCCCAGCCTGTCCAACAGTGATGAGTTCTCTGTGGAGGGTGACCAAAGGCAAATGTGACAACAGGCACTGTCCGGCTTGCTGGAGGCACATCCCAGGGTCAGGGCTGCCTTCTCATCCTCCTCTTAGTGCATCCCACTTCAAAGTGCCCTCCTGGGATTTTCCCTTGCTGCCCCATGCTGGTAGAGAAGACAGAAAAAAATAAGTATCCAGTGGCAGCACTCTAGAGTCAATTAAATAATCTAAAATCTCTCAGTTTAGTGACTGCAGGATCTGAGCATCATACATGAATTCACTCATCCCACTCCCAAAGCTGCACTAGTAAAAACTGAAGACCAAAGATGCAGATGTCAGGCTGGATCTGTTGGCTACACAAGCATCACACACGCATCTCCTCACCGGCCATCAATGGTTTCAAACTTTTATAACACCATTCCAAAGGCTGTCAGGGGCTGAGCAGAGTCAATGAGGGTCCTGCTTACTCTCTCTCTCACGATGGGGCACAGGGTGTTTGTAAAGTACTACTAAGTAAACTGCAAACCCTGCGGAAGCTGCGGGCCGGGGTGGGAGCTGAGCAGCGGCAGCAGCAGGGTTTGGTGCGGGAGCAGCAGGGTTTGGTGCGGGGCCGGCCCGGCTGTGGGTCCGCAGGCGGGGCGGGCAGGACGGGCCGGGCCAGGGGCCGTGGAGCGGAGCAGCCTAAGCAGGAGAGCGCCGGGTGCGGGGTCCGGGCTCCGCTCCCTGAGCGAGGGCTGAGCGGGGCTGCAGCGAGGGCAGCGCCAGCGCGGCGGGTGAGACGGGCCGGCAGGGCTGCAGCAGCCTCAGAACCTCCAGCGGGGCCGGCCGAGCCCCGGGGCTGCCCCGGTGCTGCCAGCCCTCTGCTCCGGGCAGGAGCTGCCGGGGAGCTCCTGCCTGCCCGGGGGGAGCGCCTGGGGGAAGCTGCCCGGGAAGGGGCCGCGTTCGGGCACTGCTGGGCCCCGGGCTCGTTGCACTCGTTGCTGTGTGAGCCCGCAGCCCTGCCCTGCCTGCCAGGGCTCGGTGCCAGCACCCAGCGCTCCCACAGCGACCCTGCAGCCACCGCGGGCACCGGCACCCGCAGGCCCCGGCCCAGCACGGCCAGCGCTGGGCCCTCCAGGCCTCACCCGAGTGGGGCACAGGGGCTGAGGCCGCTGCGGGCAGGGCAAGGATCCCCTTGCTTGGCTTTCTTCTCTTGAACAATCCGGGCACAAAGCTGGCGGGGAAGCAAAGGCTGGAGCCTTTGGGGGCTCCAGGCCTTTAACATCTGGAAAAGCTGCTCCCCAGATCCTGGCTCCAGCAGCTCCCAATGCTGTGACGGCCTTCAGAGCGTGAACGTGGATTTTGTATCCCTGTGGCCTGATGCTGGCTCGGCCCAGAACTCCCTGTGGCCAAAGGTTTCCTGCCTGCTTTGGTGGCATTGCTGCAAGGGCTGCTACTGTCAGACCCCCTCTCTGCTGGTGACAGCTTTGCTCTTGGGGACACCGGTCTGCAGCAGCCCAGGAACACGAGCAGTGCCCAGTTCCAGGAGTGGCATCAGTGGAACCCCCTGTGCACAGGGACCCCCAGCCCCAGGTGTCCATGCCAGCACCCCCAGGGACCTCCAACCCCAGGAACCCAGAGAAAGTGGAAACCACAACTCTGCAAATGCTGCTTGTGCCCAAAGAAAATGCAAAGAGAGCTGTGACAAACAAGGACAATGTATTTACAGAAGAGCAGCAAAACCAACAAACTTATTTACATGATAAGAATCATTATAACAACAACAATCCATAGAACGTATTTACAGAAGGGTCTAAGAAAACCCAGTCTTCAAAATGTATTTACATAAGACCCAATGAAATAACAACCTGTGAAATATATTTACAGAAAGTTCAATGAAAAATATTCATAACACATTTATCAAAGAACAGCCTATAAAACATATGTACAAAACGAAGATTTCCACAGCCAGCATCTCTGTCAGTTCTGGAAGAGAGGGAAGCAGCACAGGACCCTTCCAGCCCGGCCCTGAGGGCTGTTCCCTGTGCCCCCAGGCTGGCACACATTGGCACAGCAGCACTCTGCTGCCAGCACTGAGCCCAGCTGGGCTGGAGCCGGGCCCCAGGTGCTGGGACGGGGCTGGTGTGGCCCAGAGCAAGCACAGGACAGGCTGGGGTGGTGTTTGTGCCACCACAATCCAGAGCCCCTGGGCGCCATGTCACTGTGCCACCCAGCCCAGCCCCAGCCTGGCAGCAGGGAACCCACCCTGCCTGTGGGTGACAGGGCCAACACCTGCCTGTCCGGCTGTGGGGCTCCATCTTCATCCCAGGATCATGGGCTCTTCCTCATCTTCCTCATCGACCTCCATGTCCTCCATTCTTCCTCCATATCAACCTCCAGCTCCTCAACAAACTCTTCAACATACATCTCCATCATTTCTTCATATATCCACTTCCATCTCCTCCTCTCCACCTGTCAGGCTGCAGCAGGAAGCCAAACCTCACAGTGGGGTCTCTGTTCCACACCAGTACCACTTTGCTCCAGCCTGCCCAGGCAGTCAGGGGTGCCCCCCTCCCTGGAATGGCACTGCACCTTCACTGGGACAGCAGTGCACATCCTGCAGGGAAAATCCAGACAGCAGGAACAGCTCAGAACTGATGGACATACCAGGGAGCAGGTGACAAGTGACCACTGGCAGCAGGTGAAGGGTGTGCTGTGCTCGTCTCCAGCTCCTGGCTTCCAGTGCCATCTGGGAGCTGTGGTATCACCAGAATTCCAGGGCTGCTCTGCACTGGTGGATAAAGATTGTAAAATGATCAAATCCTTGAATGATTACACTTGGAAGGACCCTAAAGATCATCCCATTCCAACCTGAGCAACCTCCCAGCAGCCCAGGTTGCTCAGGGCCCATGGAACCTGGCCTTGAATGTTCCCAGGGATGGGGCATCCACAGCCTTTCTGCACAGCCTGTGCCCGAGCCCAACACCCTCACAGTGAACAATTTCCTCCCAGCATCACATCTAAACCTACTCTCTTTCAGTTTGATCCCATTCCCCTTGTCCTGTCACCACAGTTCCTGACAGAGTCCCCCCACACTTCCCTGTAGCTCCTTCACACTCTGGGAAGGTGCTGGGAGGTCTCCACACAACCTTCTCTCCTCCAGCCTCAACAGCCCCAGCTCTCTCAGCCTTTCCCCATGGGGAAGTTCCCCTCAGGAACTTTGTGGCCTCCTCTGGAGCTTCAACAGCTTCTTCTGTTCTCCTGTTGGAGCCCCAGAGCTGCAGGCAGCCCCACAGGCACAGAGAGAGGAGCAGAGAGGCAGGGTCCCCTCGCTGCCCAGTGTGGGGTGAGCCTGGCACACGGGGGGTTCTGTGCCAGGGCACAGGGCTGGCCCCTGTTGGGATGCAGATGTGAGGCTGGTGTCCAGCTCTTGCTGCCTTGGCTGCACATGAGCATCACACCCCAAATCCTCACCAGCCATCCACACCTTCAGACGTTCCTAGAATCACAAACCAACTCCAGCCGTGCTGCTTTGGTTGGAGCCTCACAGTTCTGTCCTAAATGAGCTGTGAAAATGCTCAAGTCATTCTGTTAGTTCAGTGGATGCACAAATGTTTGCCTTGTGATGACAACAAATCTTGTTTCTTTTTACACTGTTGGAGGTACCAACACAAGGTTGTCCCATTTCATTACACTTATTCAGAGGGCAGACTAAGTTAGGACTCAGAGTTCCTTTGCACATTGAAATAAAAAAGTAGAAAGGACCTGCTTGGGTTTATTTGCATCTAACTTTTGCTTGCTCCTAACAGAAAATTAACCCTCTCGATTTCCCACACTGTCATTTCAAGCCCTATTGCTGGGGAATGATGTCCTGTAAGTACATGAAAGGGTTCTGAGACCTGCTCTTTCCCTGGCATCCCCAAGTGAAGAGGCCCAAGGATCCTCAGCCTTGGCTCTGTGTGACATGAGGGCAGAGAGCACAAACCCAGGGTCACAGGGCCAGAAAAACCTCAGCTTGCACTGAGGGCACCCAGAACAGTGCTGAGAACCTGGGAGCACCTCCCTGCAGGGCACATGGCCGGGACATCCCCCGGGGACACCGGGAGCACGGCACAGCTCCATGGGCACTGCAGGGCCATCAGCCCTGGGGCTGCACCGCGAACCCTCGGCCAGCCCTTCTCAGAGGCACCTGCGTGAGGAACCGGGCAAGAAACGGAAAACAGAACGATATTCCAAATTCCTTTCCCTTCCTCAGGCGGGTCCGCAGTTGCTCCGTCCTGCCTGCCTGCCGAGGGTGCATTCAGCTCCCGTGAGGGCAGCAGTGGCGGTGAAGGTATTCGCACGGAATTGCAGGATCGCTGATGTTGGAAAAAGCCTCTAACAACACTGCGCCCACCCTTCCACGGCTCTGGGCTCCCAGCAGCTCTGGCCCCGAGCAGACCCCGCACGCAGCGGGCGGATTTGACGAGCTGCAGCCCCAGCAGCCTCGTCGCCCTCATGATGTCGTGACATGGCGTCACACCGCCGTGACACAGCCCGGCGCGTGCGCGCTGCGCGCTCCCGACGCGGCTCCTCCTCCTCCCGCCCCCGCTGCGCGGCATCGCGCACGAGGGGCTCTTTCCCCACTCTGATTGGTTTATTGAGCTGCCAATCTGCATGAGGGGCGGAGCGAGGGGCGCGGCCCATCCAATCACGGGGCGGTCCGCAGCGCCCGCACCGAGCGGCCGGAGCGGGTCCGGATCCGGGCGGCGGAACCGGGGGTGCCGGGACGGACCGGGGGGTCAGTGAGGGGCTGGGACGGACAGCGGGCTCGGGGGTCAGGGACAGCGATGTGCCGAGGGCTGGGGCTCGGGGAGCGGGAACCAGGAAGCGGCCGGGGGTCGCCTGCCAGGGTCGGGGCGCGCTGACAGTATAGGGGCAGGGGGCCGGCGAGGGGACAGGGAGCGGGGTGAGAGCGAGAGCGGGAGCGGGGACAGCCGGGGGCACCGGGGCTGGGGGGCCGGGCACAGGGAGCGGGGCTCAGGGCACAGGGACTGAGGATAGTCAAGGGCCGGGCTCAGGGCACTGGGGCTGAGGATAGTCAGGGGCCGGGCTCAGGGCACAGGGGCTGGGGATAGCCGGGGCTCGGGCACAGGGCTGGGATTTGGGCTCTGGGCACGGGGGCCGGGACAGCCGGGCTCAGGGCACGGGAGCCGGGGGCCGGGGACAGCCTGGCCCGGCTCAGGCTGCGGGCCGGGCGGTGACGCCGTGCTGTGCCCGCAGCGCTGCCATGGCCGCGGCCTGGCAGGACGTGGTGCGGGACGCGGCGGCCGTGCGGGAGGCGGCGGCGGTGGCGGTGGACGCGGCGCTGCTGGCGGGGGTGCTGATGCGGACCGGGGAGCAGCCCAACGCCTCGGATGTGAGTGCACAGCGCGGGGAGGAGCCGCTCCGTGCCGGGGGTCCTGAGCCCTTGGCAAGGAGCGGCTCCCCAAGGGACAGCCTTCCCTGGGGTGCAGCTCACAGCCCATCCCAATGATGAGCACAGCTCCCAAGGGACAGCCCTGCCATACAGATTCCCTTTTCCAAGGAGAGGGATAGATCTGGGAAGGTTTAGGAAGCTGCCTGTTGTAGTGCTGGGAGTTATTCCCTTTCCCAGCCTCTCACCACCCATATGAACCTTTGAACCAGAGGAGAGTCTCATGGAGGGGCCTCTTTTGGCATGTTCCCAGCTACAGTCAGCCTTTGTCCCATAACTGGGGTGAGGTGACAGGGGTGGAGATGGCTGATGTGTGGATTTTGCCTCTGAGCAATCCCTGGTGGATGGCTGGGCTGGGAGGGCTCAGCCTGTTGGAGCAGAATGCCATGAGGGGTCTCGGAGGAAGAAGTGCCCCTGTGCAGGAGGGGTGGGGCACCATTGGGGAGGGGTCCCTGAGGAGCCTGGGGACAAGCAGGCAGCTGGCAGGGGTACAAGGAGGGAGGTGTTCACCAAAGCACTGCTACTTGATATCAGATCAGGGCTCTGAGTGATCTCAAAGGATGAGGGAGCCTGGGAGGAGAGGCCAAACACACTGCCAGTGTCCCTTGTTCCATGTAAAAATCCAGGTGAATTGGAAACTTGTCTGTGGTGTAATATATGGGCTGTGAGTATGACCCTGTGCATGTAGGATGAGCAGGGCTCTGGAGCAGGGATCAAAGGAAGTAAGAACCAAACAGCCAGAACCCAGGACTGACAAATTAACTTTTTGTCTGCCCCTGAGAAGTTCTGGAGGCAGTGCTGTCCAGTTCAGGGGGAGGCAGTCAGCCCAGCCCCCCTGCGGGTGGTTCATAAAGCAGAACCCTCAGAAGTGAGCAACCAGCAGGGTTGAGGCCATCCATATGTCTGCCCTGCAGGGCTGGGGGTGCCCTCAGCCTTCAGACAAGCAGAGGAAGCCCCTCCTTAGCCCCTGTTGAGCTGCCCAGACCTGAGTGCTGTGCTGCATCCCTGCCTGCAGGTGGTGAATTATGCCCCCTTCACGCTGCTCCCATCTGCAGTGCCACGGGCCTTGTTTGAACAAGCCTACGCTGTCCAGCAGGATTTTAACCTGCTGGTGGATGCTGTCAGTCAAAACCGAGAATTCCTGGAGCAAACTCTGGCCAGGTAATGTTTTTGCATGTTGCATTTTAATGAAATATTTTCAATGTAAATCTTATCACCCTTGTGACATCTCTGTCTTTCTGAGGTTTTCTTGGGCCCCAGAAAATGGCACATCTGGCCAAGACTGATTCCCTGCTATCATCTTCAACTTTGCCGCTTTTTCAGGCTTATAAATTCATACTTGTGGGCTTTTGAGCCCCTGAGCCTTAAATGCAAACCACTGGAGTCTTTGAGTCCTGGTTTTAGGACTTTTTTAGTCTTATTCTGCATCTGCCTGTGTCTGTTCAGTACCCACCAGCTGTGCTGCAGCAGTGATGAAAAGGAGGTGTCTGTTCTGTTTCCACACCCTCCCTCATTCACCCCTGTGCCCTCTTTCCCAGCCACAAGCTCTGGCTGCAGGAGAATTGCCCAGCTCTGGCTCCTGGGTGCTGCTGAGTTTATCTGTGGCTGTTGCATTTTGTCACTCGTGATTGTGGGGCTGATGCTTGCACAAATCCCTCTTCCCTTCCCACTGCCTGTTCTGTGCTGCCTGTGCATGTTCTGCTGCCTCTGGCACTGGGACAGAGCAGAGGAGGCTGTTTTCCAGCATCCTTTTGTTCTGTTAAATCCTCACCCTTTGGAGCTGTTCCAGAGCTGGCTGCAGCCAGAGCCTCTGGGGACATGTTTGTACCTGTGCCTAAAGAATGCAGCACCTGGAGCTTGTGTGTGCTCAGGTGCCTGCCCGTGCCAGGGCAGCTCCCTGGAGGTGCTGCTCAGGATTTGGGGCCCTGAGGAAAAGCCAGATCTGCTCTAGCAGGGCCACAGTGTGTGGGGTTTGGAGCCTGACAGGACAGGGAATTGGATGAAGCTTCTCTGAACTGTGTGTGCAGGCCCAGAGAGACCTGTGCTTTGTGCCTGAACCTGCAGAATTCTGTCCCATCTCTGCCCTGCCAGTGAGTCACCTCTGCACAGGAGGGCCTTTTGTGGAGAAGCTGTGCTTGGCAGGCTGGGTTTGTGTTGCGGTTTTGCACATTCATGGGGAGGTGTTTCACAGTGCTACAGCACTTGGCTGAGCCCCAGTTCAAACCCAAGAGATCCCCAGAGGACATGGTTCTGCTCTTTGTGCTGGAGAATGCCCCTGCTAAGGGCTTTTTCTGCAGAATAATTAATTTTCTTGTCCCTCTGTGGCAGCTGCAGGGGGCTGACGTGGTCTGTGTTTCTCTCTAGCACCATCAAGGTCGACGACTTCACAGCTCGGCTCTTCAGGATCTACAAGCAGGTTTTGGAGGAAGGCCTGGCTCAGGTACCTGGGCAGGGGATCCCCGTGGTCTGTGCCCCTTGGCATTGTGCTGGGGGTGCCTGGGCTCTGCCTTGGCACTGTGGCCTCTGAGCTGTGCCAGGCTGGTCACTCCCTGCTCTGCAATGTCTTGTCACAGTGCTGAGCTCAGGACCTTGCCCTGTTGAGCAGCTGAGCTCTTTGGTTGGTGCTGCTGGAAACAGCCTGGCTGGAGAGGGAGGAGTTGATGGGGTTTGTCCTCTGGGAGCCTCAGGGTGTGCAGGGATGTGTGTCCTGTTGGGACCTGCACTGGCCAGGCCACCCTGCAGAATCTCCTTTACTCTCAGGAGTGTTGGGAGCTCCTCTGGAGCTCTGAGAGGGCTGTGGGCAGGGAGCAGAGCACCCAGGTGTGTGACCTGCATGGTTTGTATCAAACTGAGGATGACAGGACAAGAGGGAATGGCTTCAAACTGACATTGAACAGGTTTAGATGAGATATTAGGAAATTTACTGTGCAGGTGGTGAGGTGCTGGCACAGGTTGCCCAGAGAAGCTGTGGCTGTCCCACCCCTGAAAATACTCAACTCCAGGTTGGACAGGGCTTGGAGCAAGTGGAAGGTGTCTAGTGGAAGGTGTCCCTGCCAGCTGCAGGGGCTGGGGTGAGATGGTCTTCAAAGTTCCTTCCAACCCAAACCTTTCTGGGATTCTCTGGATCTGCTCTGGGAGGATTCTGAAGCAAGGCCAGCAAAGGATTTGCAGTTAAAGGCCACAGGAGACCCCAGCTGCCCTCCCTGTGTTGCAGAATGTGTTTTTGGGCATCAACCGCTCGGATTACATGTTTGACTGTGGGCTGGAAGGCGCAGCAGCTCTGAGGCAGATAGAAATAAACACCATTGCTGCCAGCTTTGGGGGGCTCACCTCCCGCACTGCTGATGTCCACAGGTAAGGAGCACCTCCCCCTGCATGGCCCCTGTGCTCTCCAGGCTGCTCCTGGCTCCAGCTGGGCACAGACATGGCACTTACAGCTTTGTGTTCCACAGGTTGGTGTTGAAAGTGCTGGGAAAGAGTGAGGAGGCATCACAGCTGCTGCCCAACAACCCAGCCAAGGGGCTGGCCTTGGGAATTGCCAAAGCTTGGGAGCTCTATGGATCCCAAAGGTAAGGAGCAGTGCAGGGAGCCTGAATCATGAGGAAAGTGTCAGCAGTGGAGTGATCTAAAGGGGAGATAGGGAGCCTGAGGAGTCAAACACACTGCAGTGTTGATTTTCATGTAAGATCGGACAGCTAGGAGGAGTGGAGTGTTATGGTTTAATGATGTCTGGTATCAACTGCAGGCTGTGGTGATGTTTCTGGTAGAGGATGTCCAGAGGAATATTTTTGATCAGCGTTGTGTAGAAAATGAACTTTGGAACAGGTAAAGTTTGAATTTTCCTGGGATGGGAAAGGAAGGAGGTTATGGTTCAGTTTCTGATATGGAAAGCTGAGCATACAGCTGGCAGATCTTAGGAAGTGTAGGATGGGTTCCTAAACAGGGAATTTTTTTGGGATAGGTGAAGTTTGAATTTTCCTGCAATGGGAAAGGAAGGAGGTGATGGTTCAGCTTCTGATATGGAAAGCTGAGCAAGCAGCTGGCCGATCGTAGGAAACATAGAATGGGTTCCTAAACAGGGAGTTTTGGGGATTTGTAGGATTTCTCTGGCTCCATAGCACAAAGCTTAGGCTGTTTGTGAAGGAACCTATAGATGCATGAATTCCACCCCTGACCTGCAGCTCAGGTGCCTGTGGGCAGCCTGGTGACTGTGGCCCTGCTCCTGCAGGAACATCCGCGTGCTGAGGAGGCGCTTCCGGGACGTGTTTGAGCAGGGCTCCCTGGATGCCAGCAGGAGGCTGTATATGTGAGTATGAGCCAAGGTGCGCACTCCTGCCAGCTCCTGGGCACGTGGGGCAGCCAGGGGGAGCCTGCAGCCAAGGCTGGCTGGAAGAAATGGCTGAGGAAACAGTTCTCTTCCATGCTCCAGGCTGCTGCTTCCTCCTGGAGCTGAGATGGCTTTGTGTTCACAGTGGTGAGATTTTGCAGATACACATCAGTGCCTTACAGTTGCAGTCATAACCTCCCTCCTTCAGCCTTCATTGCTCTGGGGGATCTTTACCTCCTGCACAAAGGTCTGCTCTGAGCAGCCCTGGCTGTTTGAGAGCTCCCACAGAGCCATTTCCTGTTCACTGTTCACGTGCTGCTCTGCCAGAGCTGGGCTGGGTTTTTAGTGCAGGAGAGGAAGCATTCCATGTCCTCTGGGGATCTCTTGGGTTTGAACTCTCTGTGTCTTGCCTGCTCCCTGTGGAGACCAGGATGGGAGGATCACAGACTCCCAGCTGGTCCCAAGTGTGACGTTTGTCCCATTTCCAGGTAATGTGCTGGGAGCTGTAAGAACCCAAGGGAAGGGACTCCTATGAGCTGGACTATGAACCTAAGGGAACGTGTAGTTTCATGGCAATGATTTTTTTGTAGTCAGGCTGATTTCTCGACCTTTGGGCTCTGTGCTGTGTTTAATTAGTGAATGTATTGTCATGGCTGGTAGTTGAGGGGAAAGTGTATCCCTTGTTCTTCCTCCTGAGCATCCCCCCTGTCACTGCTGGGTATCTCCTGTCTGCCTGAGGCAGTTCCCAGAGCAAGTGCACAGTTTTGATGCCTGAGCTTGGGCATGTGGTGCCACAGCTGTGCTGCCAGCCCAGCCCTGGCAGGCTGGTTTGGTGCCTCTCAGGTTGTTGAGTTGATGTCCTACCTTGAATTGCCACAGAAGAACTTCGTTCCTTCCAGCTTCAAGAATCACAGAGCTGTTAAGGCTGGAAAAGACCCCTGAGATCGAGTCCAGGCTGTGACCCAGCACCACTGAACACATCCCCAAGTGCCACAACCTCACATTTCAGGTCCCTCCACTACCCTGAGCCACCTGTCCTAGTGCTTGAGCACCTTTTCAGTGAAGAGATTTTCCCTAATCTCCAGTCTAAACCTCCCGAGGGCGTTTCCTTCTGTCCTGTCCCTGTTCCCTGGGAGCACAGCCCGGCCCCACCCTGGCTGTCCCCTCCTGTCAGGAGTTGTGCAGAGCCACAAGGGCCCCCCTGAGCCTCCTTTTCTCCAAGCTGAGACCCCAGGCCAGCATGGGGTAAAAGCTGTTAAAAATGAGGTGCAGAGCTGGGTGTCAGAATTATTGAGCCCTTGGTTAGAGCAGAGGCTGGGTGTCAGCTCTCTGTGCCTTGGGACAGGCTGAGCTGTGGTTCAGTGGAGAGGAGCCAGGACTTGCTGTGGCAGAGCCAGGCAGGAGCAGGAGGGCCAGGGGAGAAAGGGCAGGGGGCTGTGATCCCCCCTTGGTGCTGGGGCCTGGCTCTGTGAGCACTTCTGCTTTCCATTGCAGGGACGGCCAGGAGGTGGCAGTGGTGTATTACAGAGAGGGCTACGTGCCCCAGGTCTACGATGAGCAGGTCAGTACCCACCGCCCTGCCCCAGAAACCACAGCTGGGCACTGCCCAGGCAGCTCCAAAGAACCCCAGGGGCAGCTGCCCTCTGTGGGATGGGGTCAGTCCTGCCTGGTGGGGCTGAGAGCATTGGGAGGCTCCAGAGAGCAGGTGGGTGACCCTGCAGTAAGAAAAATGGGTGGCTTTCTTCTCCAGGGGGTCATCCTTTAGTGCAGCCCTGAATTGTTTCTGTACAGTAGGGGTTAACAGGTATGTGTACAGGTATGTTCTGTACAACAGGGGGTAACAGGTATAACTTACTTAAACGTTTCAGACTTGCTCTACAGATCACTCTGTGCTCTCCTAGCATGATCAGGCTGCAGGTAATAATAGCACAGAGCAGATCTGGCTGTTGTCTCGAGGTGGCAGCACTGGACCAGCTGGGGAAGGTGCTCACAGTGGATTGATTTAACTGTGCCACCCAGAGGTGGCGGGAAATTCATGCCTGCTTTTCTCTGGAGTGCTACTCCCACCCCCTGTCCCTGCCAGCAGGCAGGGAGGAGACAAACCATATGTTGAGAACTGCACAGAAAAGAGCAGAGCAAACCTTTTGTGTGTTGTTTTCCCTCCTGGCACGGCTGCTCCCGCTCTGCCTCAGAACTGGGAGGCGCGGCTGCTGCTGGAGCGCTCGCGGGCAGTGAAGTGCCCCGACATTGCCACGCAGCTGGCGGGCACCAAGAAGGTGCAGCAGGAGCTCAGCAGGCAGGGGACGCTGGAGAAGCTGCTGCCAGGCCACCCCGAGGCCATTGCTCGGATCAGAGCCACCTTTGCAGGACTCTACTCCCTGGATGAGGTGAGTGGCAGCGGGCTGGAGCAGGGAGGGGCATGCACTGCTGTGCTCTTAGCAGAGCCCTCTCTTCTTCTCAAGCAGTGGGCCTTGGGGAATTTGTTGGTGCCTCTGCTCAGAGGGATCTGCTGAAGAGCCCCTGCTGCTCCCTGATGTTTTGCTGTTCACAGAATCATTTAGGTTGGAAAAGCCCTCCAAGATCAGAGTCCAACCTTTGCCCAAACACCACATTATCAACTAGACCATGGCACTGAGTGCCACATTCCATCATTCCTTGAACACCTCTGTCACAGACGTATTTTATGAAAAACCCTTTTGCTAGGATTTTTTCTCCTGACAAGCTGAGAGGCCTCAGAAATGAAATGTCAGCAATGATTATCTGCTGCTGTGGAATGCAACAGGTGCATCTGTGATTGGTCCATGTTGGTTGTTTCTAATTCATGGCCAATCACAGCCCAGCTGGCTCAGACTCTCTGAGAGTCATGAGTTTTTGTTGTCATTCCTTTCTATTCCTTTCAAGCCTTCTGATAAAATCCTTTCTTCTATTCTTTTAGCATAGTTTTAATATATCAGTTTTTTAATATAATATATATCTCTTTTAATATAATATATACCATATATATATTAAAAGAAAATGATATATTATGAAAATAATAAATCAGCCTTCTGAAAAATGGAGTCAAAATTCTCATCTCTTACCTCATCCTGGGACCCCTGTGAACACAACCACACACCTCCAGAGGTGGTGACTCCATCCAACTCATTCCCATGTCAAACCACCCTGTCCATGAAGAAATGACTCCTGGTGTCCACCTGTTTCCATCCTTTCCTGCCAGGGTGAAGAAGGTGACAGAATGGCTGCCACAGCCATCGCTGACCCCGACCGCTTCGTGCTGAAGCCTCAGCGTGAAGGTGGAGGTATGAGCTGGGCTCTGGAGGTGTGGGCTGGGCTCTGGGGGTCTGAGCTGGGCTCTGGAGGTGTGGGCTGGGCCTGTGGGGGTTTCCATTGTGGTTTGTGCTGTGTTTGGGACAGGAAGGAGCTCTGTGCCAGCTCCTGGTCTTGTGCTGAAGGATAAATGGTGGCTTGTGGGTACTCATAGCCATGGGGGCTGGTCCTGCCACTAAGGCAGTTCTGCTCCTGGAGGAGCTGCCAAGGCCCTGGTGCTGGGTGTGGGAGCCCAGGCAGCACCTGGGGAGACAAAGGCTGGGTTATTTGGGCTGCCAGGGCCACAGAGCTGGGACCAGGGGATTCTGCTGTCCTGGAAGGGTTTGATGTGCTGCTTTTGTTTGCCAGGGAACAACCTCTATGGTGAAGAGCTCAGGGAGGTTCTGGAGAAGGTCAAAGACAGCCCTGAGAGAACTTCTTACATCTTGATGGATAAGATCAAACCCCAGCCAGCACTGAATTACCTGCTGAGGGCTCACAGCCCCCTCCAAGTGTCAGAGTGCATCTCTGAGCTCGGGATCTTTGGTGTCTATGTCAGGTGAGCAGTGTGCTTGTGTTCCAGGGCAGTTCCCTGCTCCTGACATGGAGCAGGAGCATTTTGCCCCCTGTGCAGCCCAAGCACAGCCACAGCACAGATGTCTGGGGACGTGCAGGTGCAGGGGACAGATATGACCATTCAGTCTGTGCCCCTGGAGCAGCTCTGAGCACGTGAGCTACTGCTCTGAACCTGCTGCCAAACGAGCTGTTAGAAAACCACAGGGCTGGTGCTGGCAGTCAGTGGTGCAATGGGATCCTGGGGTCCATGTGTCCCATCCCTGATTTCTGGGAGCATTTCTTGGGTTCTGAATGAAGCCCCATGTGTGGTTTTTCTGAAGCCCTGGTGGTGTCTGAAATACCTGATGGCCTAATGCCTGTTCAACTCTAATAAGAGCTGGTTTTGTAACCCTCTTAGGCCACGTTTCCATAGGGTATAAATGAAAGTCCATTGCACACAGTTTAGGGAACAAAGGTGCTCTGGCAGCATTCAGCCCCTGGCAGTGCCCATGGCAGAGTGGCCAGTGCAGCCACCACTGCAAGGCTCCCACATTAGCCCTGGGGGCTCTGCCCTGCCCTGTATGCCTGACAGGGACAGTGCATCCTGCTGCTCCACAGAACTGCCAGGAGCTCTGTGCTGTGCAGGGGCTCAGTGCTGTGCTCTGCAGTGTCAGTGTCCCTGTCTCTGTGCTCAGTGTCCCTGTCTCTGTGCTCAGTGTCCCTGTCTCTGTGCTCAGTGTCCCTGTCTCTGTGCTCGGTGTCCCTCTCTGTGCTCGGTGTCCCTCTCTCTGTGCTCGGTGTCCCTGTCTCTGTGCTCAGTGTCCCTCTCTCTGTGCTCAGTGTCCTCTCTGTGCTCAGTGTCCCTGTCTGTGCTCAGTGTCCCTCTCTGTGCTCAGTGTCCCTGTCTCTGTGCTCAGTGTCCCTCTCTGTGCTCAGTGTCCCTCTCTGTGCTCAGTGTCCCTCTCTGTGCTGTGTCCCTCTCTCTGTGCTCAGTGTCCCTGTCTCTGTGCTCAGTGTCCCTCTCTGTGCTCAGTGTCCCTCTCTCTGTGCTCGGTGTCCCTGTCTCTGTGCTCAGTGTCCCTCTCTCTGTGCTCAGTGTCCCTGTCTGTGCTCAGTGTCCCTGTCTCTGTGCTCAGTGTCCCTGTCTGTGCTCAGTGTCCCTGTCTGTGCTCAGTGTCCCTGTCTCTGTGCTCGGTGTCCCTCTCTCTGTGCTCAGTGTCCCTCTCTGTGCTCAGTGTCTCTGTGCTCAGTGTCCCTCTCTGTGCTCAGTGTCCCTCTCTGTGCTCAGTGTCCCTGTCTGTGCTCGGTGTCCCTGTCTCTGTGCTCAGTGTCCCTGTCTGTGCTCAGTGTCCCTGTCTCTGTGCTCGGTGTCCCTGTCTCTGTGCTCGGTGTCCCTGTCTCTGTGCTCAGTGTCCCTGTCTGTGCTCAGTGTCCCTCTCTGTGCTCGGTGTCCCTCTCTGTGCTCAGTGTCCCTGTCTCTGTGCTCAGTGTCCCTCTCTGTGCTCAGTGTCCCTGTCTGTGCTCAGTGTCCCTCTCTGTGCTCAGTGTCCCTGTCTCTGTGCTCGGTGTCCCTGTCTCTGTGCTCAGTGTCCCTGTCTCTGTGCTCAGTGTCCCTGTCTGTGCTCAGTGTCCCTCTCTCTGCAGGCAGGGCAGGGAGCTGCTGCTGAACGAGGCCGCCGGGCACCTGCTGCGCACCAAGGCCATCGAGCACGCGGACGGCGGCGTGGCAGCCGGGGTGGCCGTGCTGGACACGCCGTTCCTGGTGTGAGGAGCCACAGCCCCACCCTCCTTCTCTGCTGCCTCAAGAGCTGATCTGCCCCAGGGCTTCCTCCTTAGGGTGCTTGCCACGCTTTGGCTGCTGGAGGCTGTGAGGAGGGACTGTGTGATGCAGCTGCTCAGAGGTGGTTCCCCCTCCAGGAAAGATTCCCTTGCTCTGCCTGCTCAGGGGCCCTGCCCTGGGCACAGCCCAGCTGTGACTCCCAGCACTGCAGGGTTCTGGGGGCAGGGGGATGCAGAGCAAAGGGTCAAGGTGCCATACAGGCCTTTGTGCTGCTCTCACTTCTGAGCTCCTTATGCTGTTTCTGGAGACATACACAGCCTAAGGAATGAGAGGAGAAAGGTGGATGGGCAAGGATCAGCCTTTATGTGCCTCAGTGCTCTCCAGCTTAAAGAGGAGAGCCCAGCTCCACTCCCCATGGCCCCTCCAGCCCTCCTTCCCATGCTGCTGCTGTCCTGATTTCTGTTTTCCCCTGTGCCTGAGGATCCTCAGGGTTCCTGCACCAGGCACAGCTGCCCTGGGTAATTTGCCCAAGGGCCTTTTGCTTTTGCTTTGCCCAACTCTTGTTTTATTGGACTGGGTGCCTCTGTGCCACACAGGGCAGGCAGCAGTGCAGGGTCCAGGGCTGGCTCCTGCTGCATCCTGCAGCCCTGTCCAACTGATCTCCAAGAATCCCTCAGAGATGGAGGCAGCTCCCAAGGCAGCAGAGAATTGGAGCCTTGTGTGTGTTGGTAAATCCCAAAGCACCCTGGGTTTGGGCCAGTGCATCCCACTGCAAATCAAACCCTGAGCATCCTCTTGTCAGGGAGCCCCAGCCTTGGGAATGCTCCTGCTGAGCCTGGGAGCTCTGTGGTGAGGAAGGAATTGCAGGGGAGGCTGGGCAGCTCAGCCCCAGCTCCCAGCACCTTACTGTGGGACCAGCACCAGCAGAGGGGAGATGTGGCTCCCTCCAGGTTTTATGGATCAGTGGGAACAGCACAGCAGTGGAGCAGTGTGGGCTCTCCTGCTTAAGGTCTTCTGCCTCTTCCTCCAGCCCCTTCTCCTCCTCAGCCCTAAAAGCTGCACCTTTCTGGCAGCAAAGAGCTCAGGCAGCCTCAGCCCAGCCCTGTCAGTAACACAGAACCAGCAGAGGCAGAATCCCTGCAGAATGGGATGTGCTGAGTGGCAGAACCAGCACAAAAGCAGAATCCCTGCAGAGAGGATGTGCTGAGTGACAGAAGCAGCACAAAGGCAGAATTCCTGCAGCCGGGGTGTGCTGAGTGCCAGCCCTGCTGGCTCTTTGCTGCTGCAGCATCAATCACCAATTGGTCACCTGGGAAACTGCTCCATTCTCCAAGTGTGACTGAAACTGGGCTTCCTGGGTGTTTTGTTGGGGGATTGATTACCCCAAGCCAGAGATTAAAAGGAATGTGCAATCTGACTGCTGTCTGTGCATTTGTCCAAGCCCAGGGGCGCACCTGGCCAGGTGTGCAGAGATCCATGGCTGTGCCTGGAAGGGGAGTGGGCCTGGGGTGGAGGTGAGGCAGCCCTGAGCTGTGCTGGCAGCCCTGAGCCTCCTCAAGGTGGAACCAGTGATGCATGAGGGGGTTGGTGACGTGTGTGTGTCACACCCTCTTGTGTTTTCCACAAGCCTTGGAGCAGCACTGGCTGGAGAGCAGGGAGAAACTGAGGCACAGGATGGAGCCAGCACTGCCAGCCACAGTAAATCCCAGTCCATGGAAAAACATCACTGGCAGGAACCTGCCCTTCCCCATCCCAAAAGCCAGTCCTGGTTTCTGAGCACTGAGCACCCTGGACTCAGCAGCACACAAGCACCTCCCACCCACACCAAGCCTGTTTCCATTTTGTTTTCTTGAATTTTATTCAATTTTGCATTAAATTCTCGCTGTTTTCCAGCCAAAATTACATAGCTAACAAAGAGTAACAGGAGGAACGATGATGTAGGAATCCTTGTCACCAAGGTGGCACAATCCAGTGGTACAGAGCTGTGGGGGCACATGGGCACAGGCAGGCACCGAGGTTACAGGTGACACAGGTGCTGTGCCAGTGAGAGCAGCAGGTGACAAGTGAGATTTGGGACTTGGCCAACAGCCCAGAGGAGCACCCCAACAGCTGCCCTGAGCGCCCTGAGGCAGCTGCTCCTCCTTTCCAGCCCCAAGTCAGCTCAGGCTGCAGGTAATCCCAGGCCACTGGCACTCCCCAAAACAGCTGTAGCAGCAAGTGTTAAAGCCCAGTTCTCCTTTGGTTTAAGTGCAAAATCAAAGAGTTCACATGCAGGTTTCACAGAGACATTGCAAAGGAGGGATGAGCCCCAGCTCAGCCCTGGCTGGAGTTCAAGGTCCTTCACTGGAGGAAGGATGGCTTTGGCAGGACCCTGGTGGTGGTCAAGGCTCTTGGGGAAAAGGGTTGTGGGCCTGTAACTCTCATCATCCTTAAGTCAGGTCAGATTTAAGCAAACACTGACTTGAAACATCTCCCACCATTTTTCTTGATGAGGAGATGAGCAGGACTCCCACAGCCCTGCCTGCCTTGGTTTCTCTGCTGTGGCAGTGCTCATGGTGCCATGGGAAAGGTGCCTCTGCCTGGCTCCATTTCCTCTCCATCCTCCCCCAGGACACAAGAGGAGCATTCAGCTGCTCCAGCTCTGCTTCAGCTCTGAGCTGGTGCAGCAGGGTTGGAGAAACTGGGGCTCCATGGAAATGTCACACCAAGGCTTTTCCCTTCCAGTGGTGTCCATGACCAGTGAAAGACCCTGGGCTGGGGACAATGCACCAGCTGGCACAACACAGTGAGGAGCAGTAGATCTTGGTATCAGACTGCCCCACAAAACCTGTTTAAAGCCCAGAGCTCCCTGGAGCCTTGCCCCAGTGCCCTGGAGGCTGCAGGGAGCTGTGCTAGCAGCAGGCCAGTGGATGCAGGATGAGCCCAGCCCTGCAGTGATGATGTGGCTGCTGCAGTGCTCCCGCAGCTCTCCAAGCACAAAAGGAAGCTCAGCTGCTCTGTGGGCAGTGGTGGATGCCCCTCCCAGGCCTGCCTGCATTGAGTAACTCCAGCATCACTTCCCCTGCAAGCCCCAAAGCTCCTTCCCACTGTGCACAAGGTGCCAGGGCCCCTCCAGACAGAAAGTAAGTTAACACCCTCTCCCCAACCCCCCAAAATTAAATTAAAACCAAGAACGAGGTGCTGAAAAAGGAGGAGGATGAGTCCCTCTGTGCACCAGGCTGACCCTCAGATGTGTGACATCCATCTGGAACATGACAGACACCTCACCCAGGGCATGGACACAGCCTCTCCAGAGCCAGACTCTCCTCATTTCTACCATTGGTGCATTTAATTCAACAGCTGAAGGTTTCCTTCCTGGGCAGGCAGTGGCTGTTGGAGGGACCTGCCCATCAGATGCCACTGCCACTGTCCTACTGAGCAGGAACAGGTCCTGCTGCTCCTGCAGGAACAGTGTCACATCTGCTGTTGAAAAGCTGTGTGATGACGCCCGGGTCTGCCAAGGTGGAGATGTCTCCCAGCTCGTGGTCATCTTTGGCAATCTTCCTCAATATGCGTCTGGTGATCTTTCCTGTAATGACAGCCAAGAAAGGGAAGCAGGAGTCAGAATCCCAGGATGGTCTGGGTTGGAAGAGACCTTAAAGATATCTCTTTCCAACCCCCTGCCGTGGGCAGGAACAGCTTTCACTGTCCCAGGCCCCATCCAACCTGGCCTTGGACACTTACAGAGATCCAGGGGCAGCCACAGCTGCTCTGGGCACCCTGTGCCAGGCCTGCCCACCCTCACAGGGAACAATTCCTTCCATATGTCTATTTAATCTACACCTGCCTTCCACCAGTTTAAAACCATCACCTCTTGTCCTTCATTATCTGTCTATATAAAAAGTCCCTCTCCCCAGGAGTCAGGATCTCTTCAGCATCCTTAGCAGAAGAGGGAAGTACCAGACCTGCACATCCTGCTCACCCTGAGCTTGTACCTCCCCCTAATCTCCCTCTCTGGACCAGCAGAGCAGGGCTGCTCAACTTCCACTGGCAGGAGCTGTCCAGTCCTGCCCTGGAACTCACCTGAGCGCGTTTTGGGCAGGCTGGGGGCGTACTGGATGTAATCAGGTGTTGCTATGGGCCCAATTTTGTCTCTGACTGCAAAAAAAGGAGAGATTTTCATTGCAGGGCTGAGGAGAAGCCACACATCCTTTCCATGATAAAAGGACAGAAGGGTAAGACACAGAGCCCAGCTCCTGGGACACTTGGCAGGGCAATGCCAACAGGGCCAGAAGCACATCTCCCCAACACTGAGAGTACTCATTTTTTCACTCCCTCCATCTTCCAGACTCCTCCCTAACAGCTTCAACCAACACCATGACCTTGATAGAGCAAGGATTGATTCAAATTCACTCTTGGGTTCCTCCAGAGAAGAAGCTGCCATGGGTTCTGTTTGGTGTATTCAATGCTGCAGTTTGCAGGGAAACAGCTCCTTGAGAGCAGAGCACTAACACCCAGAGCACCTCCCTAAAGAAACCCCATGATCATCTCAGGATGTCCCAGACTAGCAGGGAAAGCCCTGCTGCAAACAAAAGCCAGCTGAGCACCCCAGCCCCTCACAGGGCTGCCAGCTCCCAGAAGGCAGAGATGGCATCACATGAGCTGCCAAAGGCTGGCAGAACTGATTTTAGTCTTTGCCACCCTGCTGTGTAATCAAGAGGCACCTTGTGGCACTTGTCCAGACCACAGGCAGCACCAAGCCCTAAACCCCTCCATCACCTGTGCTCCCCCTGCCTGCTCCCCAACATTTGCCTGTTGCTACCTTGTTTTTTGAGCTCATCTGTGAGGTCCGGGGTGAACTCGTAGCCCTCTCTCAGGGTCACAAAGCAGTAGAGGCACTCTCCCTTCAGGGGGTGGGGGTGGCTGACCACGGCAGCCTCGGCCACTGCAGGGTGCTCCACCAGGGCTGACTCCACCTCTGCCGTGCTCAGCAAATGGCCTGCAAACAAGGGGGACACAGAGCTTTACAGGCCTGCAAACAAGGGGGACACAGAGCTTTACAGGCCTGCAAACAAGGGGGACACAAATCTTTACAGGTCTGCAAACAAGGGGGACACAGAGCTTTACAGGCCTGCAAACAAGGGGGAGACACAGCTTTACAGCCCTGCAGGAAGAGGCCTGAGGCTGTAAAAGGCCCTAAACTACAGATCTGAGAGCATCAGTTTGATGTGCTTAGGACAACAGTTGGAGTGGGAAACTCATTTCTGCAGTGCACTGGAAGCTGCCAGGTATCACCCAGCTGCAGAAGCCACCTCCCTTGGCTGCTCCCCCTCCCACCTTTAGGCTTTCTGGAACAGATCATGAACAGTTCACAGTGATTCCTTTCCAAGGCACAGGCTGAGGAGGAGCTGGATTTGGCAAGAGGAGAGCTGCCCACATGGTCAGCTGAAGGTGCAGAGGAAGAGGCTGGATCTGCAGAGTCCAGGCTCCAGCCCAGTGCTGTGGGGAGGGGCAGTGTCACTCCACACTTCTTGGGGCAGGGGCACAGCTCAGTCCTGCACACCTCTGCTCCTGTACCTGTGCTCTGACCTTCCACCCGAGCACTGCTGTCACAGAAAGCCACAGCAAAGTTGTCAACTCCCAGAATGATCAGTTGGTGGAGAATCAGGCACTGCTGGTCAGGTGAAAGGATCTAATTTGATCCAGGGGCAAGTAAAGCTGCACCTCAGACCGAGCAGGACATCCCTGAAGGATACAGGCTCCAGGAAAGGAGGGAGGGAGGTATTAAATAGAGTACATGGAAAATTATGGGCTGAGAAGCAAGTGAATCTCAAAGACTCAGTTGAGAGAGGTGGGAGAATCTTCAGAGCTCTGAGCAGCCTGATCCAGCCTTGAGGTGAGCCCTTCACGGAGCAGCAGGTTGGATTAGCAACCCCATGGTCCTGCCCAAACTCTGTGAATTCCCTGTGGCCCTAAATCCTGCAGCAGAGGTGCCCTGGCTGGTTACAGAAGGTTCCTTCCCTCCAAGGCTTTGTCTCCAGGGAAAACGGTGCGGGAAGTCACCAAGTCACAGGTTTGTGTGTCCCTGAAATAACCCTGACCCAGAAACTGGATCCACCTTGAGGACAAGCTGCTGAGCAGAATCACAGGTGCAGAACCATCCCCTTAGAGCAGGTGGCTTTTGAAATGGATGTAGAAGTGTCACAAAGCAAGGTGTCACAAAGCATGTTGGTCCCCACTGAAGACAAAACTCCTACTTACCAGAAACATTCAACATGTCATCAATTCGCCCTGTGATCCAGTAATAACCATCTTTATCTCTTCTGCAACCTAAAAATAGCCAGAAATGAGTGTGAGGCAGCAGTGCCAGCCCTCAGAGCAACTGATAAGGGATTCTGAGGGCAGGACAGGGCAAGATTCCCCCTGCTGTCCCCAGGCCCCTGTGACCACAGCAGCCTGGAGCCCCTTACCATCTCCTGTCAAGTAGTAGCCAGGGAACTTCTGGAAGTAAATGGTTTCAAACTGCTGGTGCTTCCCGTAGACCGTGCGCATGATCCCTGGCCAGGGCTGCTTGAACACCTGGGGTGAGACACACAGCTGGGCAGTGAGAGCCAAAGCAACAACCCAGGCTGGCACCACAGGGAGAGACATGTCAGACAGCCATAACAGCACTCAGACACTTGCTGCCAGTGCTGCTCCACTGGGAAAGTCTCAGCAGCTTTGGCAGGGGGAAGGAGCTTGGCTGAGCTGTTGTTCCCATCCTGCTGTCTTGCCCACATGTGCAAGTGCATTTAGTGATCAGCTGGAAAAGCTCCCATAGTTCTGGCCTTGGAGGGAGTTCCCACCACTCAAGGATATGTGGACCAGAATTAGTGGAGGCAGAATCAAAATTTTTTAAGGTTGGAAACGTCCAACCATCACCCACATTCACTATGTCCTCAAGTGCCACCTCCACACATTTTTTGAACACTTCCAGGGATGGTGACTCTACCCCTTCTCTGGGCCAAAAGATGTGGGTATTCTAGCAGGAATGTCCCAGAGCTCTCAGGGAATGGACAAAGGGAGGCTGGGGAAGATCAGCCCTTCCTTACCAGAAAACCTTCTGCTTCTCCTTCCAGCTCTTGCCCCGAGTCGTTCAGGATGGCAGGGACCACACCAAAAAAGGGGAATGTCTGCCATGAGGACCAGGGAGAAAGGAGAGATGGAGGTGAATCCCTGCATTAAACCCCCATTAACCAGAGGGAGTGGGAGGCAGGGCAAGGGCAGCTTTGGAGAGCTGTGGTACATGGGGCCCACAAGTGTGGCTGCATGGGGATTGAGATTTTGGGTGGTGGTCACCTCCCCATGTGCACCACTGTGCCCCCAGCCCCTGGCAGGCTCCAACCCCCCAGCCATGGCACAGCCAGGGCCCTGCTGAGGCTGCTGGGGAGGAGAACACGAGTACTCACGGCAGAGCCTGGCTTCGTGGGGGTGGCAGCAGGAAGGGGTGTCAGCATGTGGCCTCCCTGCAAAGAGAGACAAAAACCAGTGAGTTTGGGCCGTGCCAGCCCATCCCACAGCTGTGCCATCAGCTCTGGGAACAGCACATCAGGGCAGGTGTGGAGATGGGCCCTGGGAAGGATATGGCAGTGGATGGGGAATCTGGGCACAGACTTGGAGCTGGTGGAGAGAAAGAGAGGAAGGAGAGCAGTGGCCAGAGCAGAGTTAGGAAGAGACCCTTGGGAGAAGAAGGTTTCTCATTTTGGAGCTTGCTTGAGTTCCAGGATAGGAAGAGAAGGAGAACATTAAGAGTTTCCTGGGCAGGCCAAACAAACAGACCCCACAGACCCCAAACCCCACAAAGGGAAAGCTGCAAGGGAGCACAAGGGACAGAGAGGTGCCAGGGACAGCCAGGCAGGACTCACCGTCTCTGTCTGCCAGAAGGTGTCCACAATGGGGCACCTCTCCTCTCCCACCACACGGTGGTACCACAGCCAGGCCTCGGGGTTGATGGGCTCACCCACGGTCCCCAGCACCTTCAGGGACTTCCTGCTGTGCCTGCAGAGAGGAGGGGGCCAGCAGGGGCTCAGCAGGCTATGGAGCTGTGAGCCTGCTGCACAGCAGAGCCTGTAGGAACCCCTGGGCTGCCCAAAATGCACCTTCCACGTACAGGTCAGAGATTTCTCAGCACTCTTCCACGGGGGAAGAGAGGAGACCTGGGTCATTTTGGCATCTGCTGTGCAAAGCCAACATCCTCCTTCCCCGGGGACTGGCACTCACTTTTTGACAGGCTCCTCGCCATACTTCATCAGCATCCGGATGGCCGTGGGTGCTGTGTAGAATTTGGTCACCTTGTACTTGTCAACGACGCTCCACATCCTGCCAACATCTGGGTAGGTGGGGACGCCTTCAAACTGAGGAGACAGAGCAGTGACACAGCTGTTCCTCACTGCTCCCCACCTGCAGCACCTGCCCAAGCAGGAGGAGCCAAACAGCAGCTGGACCCCAGCATGTCCCTATAGGGGTACACAGTGAAACCAGCCTGGGCCAAGAACCCCCTCACTGGGCAGATGTCATCCCCCCTCACCCTGGCAGATGTCCCCTGACAGCCCCTTGCAGCACAGGCACTTGGGTGGCCACCACAGTGACACAGTCCCACCAGCCCAACTGACCCTGCCCACGTGGCAAAGGGCAAGAGGTCCAAACACTGAGACAGAATCACAACCCAAAGCACCAAGAACTCCCAAAGGCCTCCCCCAACATAACAGTGATTTTCCTGCTTGCATTTCCCTGGGGATTCTTGAGCAGAGGTCTCTGGCTCCCTGATCTGTTACACTGACAAGAGAGATACAGGCACAGGAGTTAGACAACAAGTTGTCAAATTAGCATCAGCAGGGAAAATATCACTCCCTGATTGAGTTTTTGCATTAAGTCAGAGCAGCACTGACTCCATTGGTACACAAGGCTTGTACTTTTATGGGAAAGAAACAGGGGAGCAGTTTGAAACAGTTTGAAAAACTACAAAAATTTCTGTAGTTTGAAAAGCCCACACACAAACTACTCCCCCGAGAAGTCATCATAGAGCACCACCCTTGCTCACAGAGCCCTACACACCATCACAGAGCAATGCAGGGTGCAGCTCAGCACCACCACCTCCCTTTTGCTGGAGTGACAGCAGCCAGGGCCACAGGGCACTCACCAACACGCCGGTGGCCCCGTTGGCCAGGGGGCCGTAGGTGATGTAGGAATGGCCTGTTATCCATCCAATGTCAGCTGTGCACCAGTACACGTCCTCAGGTTGGTAATCAAACACGTATTTAAAGGAGGTGGCAGCAAAAATCATGTATCCACCCATGGTGTGCAGCACACCCTGCAAGGAGAAGGCACAGCAATGTCAGGGTGAGCTCCCACCAGCACCCTCACCCTGCCAGGCCCAGCTGAGCATCGCTGCCTCCAACAGCAGCTGAGCAGGAATCACCAGCACAGCCCCTTTCTGAGACCTCTGTGGCTCCTCTTCCTGCTGGGGCCTCCCAGCACCCCCCACACCAGTTCCCCCAGCTGAGGGGTCCCCAGGGCTCAGGCTGCCCCGTGCAGGGAGCTGGGAGCACACCTTGGGTTTTCCAGTGGAGCCGCTCGTGTAGAGGATGAAGAGCCCGTCCTCGGCGTCGCACCACTCGGGCTCACACTCTGTGCTGGCACCAGACATCAGCTCATGCCACCACGTGTCTAAGGCTGGGTTCCAGGGGGTCTGAGGAAGGCACAAGGTTGGGAACAGGCTTGTCCAAAAACAAGAAAGGGGGAATGAGGAGCACAGCCCAAACCTTGCCCCTGTCACAGGCCATTGAGGGGGATGTTCACAGCACAGCCTGCTACAAACCATGCACCTGAGCTGCAGCTCCCACTCCCAAAGCTCCTTTTGACAGCTCACAGCCACAAGGAAACCTTCAAACACAGTCTGGCTGCAAGGCCGTGTCTGAAGCAGTGTCCAGACCACAGGTGATGGTGGTGAATCCCCGTGGGTGGCAGCAGCAGCCAGGAGAGGCTGGCAGCAGCTGCTCTGGGCTGGTCCCACGGCCAGGCTCCTCCTGCCCTGTGCTGCAGTGCTACAGCCAAGCAGCAAGCACAGCCACGGGTCCCACACACCTTGTGGGGACCCTGATGGCAGCACGGCCTGAGTTGAACAGCAGCACTGTGGGCTCACACTGCTTGGCCCTGCAGGCCACCCAAAATATCTGTTCTCTGATATGTTAGGTAATAACTACCCAGGTAAGAAGTGACTGCACCAATGCAGAGCCATCCAGCACTGCTGACTGAAGATGCCACAGCTGTGACAGTGCCACCAAGCCTGTGGCTGATGGGCAGAGGGCACCCTGAGGGCTGTTCTGGCTCCCCACCTCTCCAGAGTGGTGGCACAGCTCAGGACAAGACTTAACTTCCCCTGACCTTCTCACCTTTCCTCAGAGAAGCCTGGGGGAAGCTGTGCAGGGAACAAGCCCCAGCCTCAGCTCAGACCTCCACTTCTCACATCTCTTGTGAGGGCAGGACCTGACCCAGAGCCCTGCACATTTCCTCCTCACAAAGCCAGGCTCACCACAGCTCCCTCAGCTGGGGTGCACAGAGAGCAGCCCCATGCTGACTCTCTGCAGCCCTAAAGATGCTCATGAGACATCTGGAGGCACTGGGACCCCACAGCTCCCACACATGTGGGCAGGGCACACCAGCTGCTTGACAGTTTGGCACAACTGAGCCCACTTGGAAAGCTTTCATGGACCCTCAGGCTCCTGGTTTTACCTGGCAAAGCAATTTCCACAATTCTGTCCCACAAGCAAGCTCCCAGCAAGGCACCAGGTAAACAAGCCCAAGGCTACCCAGCAGTTTTCTCTGATTTAGCAGCCAGCCTCCAGTGCCCAGGGAGGAGGTCACACCATGGCACTGTGTGTCTGTGCCTGCCTGCCCTGGGGTCACAGCCACAGCTCCTTGGATGAGGCAGGACATCAGATGCTGGCTCTGGAGATGCAGGTTTGCTGCAGGTGCCCCCTGCCAGCCTCCCCACAAAGGGAAGAGCATTGTGAGAGCTGCTTCTGAAAGGCAGAGAGCCAAAGCCTGGCCTGGGTGGTGACATCCCAGTGGCTCTGCACTCCCAGGGGTCACCCCTGTGGCTGTTTCTGAAGCACTGGTGGCACTGCACTCACCCCCAGGCCCTGGGCAGCCCTGCCAAGCTGGGTGGGCTCTGTCACTGCCATGCAGCTGCTGGCACCACGGTTAGGAGGGCACGTGTGGCTGGGCAGCCAGAGCAGTTAAGGGAGGTGGGGAGCTGCACGGGAAGCACAAGGGAGGTGCCAAAAAGAGGAAGGCAGTGCTGTGTGCAAATACCTTGGGACGGAGTCTCTTTGAGCTTTCAGTCTTTTTTTCCTGTTAAAAATCCACAAAGAGGGTGTGAAATCTAGGAAGGTGGGGGGGATCCACACCGGGCTTTGCAGGAAGGGAGCTGGAAGCCCACAGGCCTGGATGCTGGAAAGGCTGGAAAATCACCACCTGGCAGGCTGGAAAATGCCCAGATCCAGGGCCAGGCCAGGAGATGCCCTCTGAGCACAAGCCTGCCCATTTCCATCACCTTCCTAGGGTACCAGCTGCCCCCAGGGCAGGTCCCCAAGGCCATCCCCTGCACATGGCTGGCTGGGAACAGAGGCACAGAGCCAGCACACAGCCCAGAGACCATCCAATAGCCTCACACAAGGCACAGTAAAAATGCACCCACGAGGGAAAGAATCCTCAATAAAGTATGGAAACAACTAGAGTAAAGAGAGCCAAAGGGTAAGAGACACCCTCCAGCCTCCCCCAGGACATTCTGCACAAAAACCTCACCTCACCTACTGGAACCAGCACAGGGACAGGCTGCCCTGCAAGCACCCTGCCAGGGAAACCTCACACAGAAAGGCTGGTCTGCTCCACTTTTCCCATTCATTGTATCTACACTGCTCTCACAAGAGAAATGGCAGAGCAGGCCAAGGAACATGGCCAGGCTGTCAAACAAAGAGCAACACTCCAATAAAATTAACATAGCTGAACAAGGGAAAATAAGTCAAAGGTAGAGAATCTGCTGGACTTCTTGTTCCAGGGATGTGCACAGATCACTCCTCCTGAAAGCAGAGTCTAAAGCTCAAATACTCCCCAAACACAACCCATTTCTGAGCCAGCAGCAGCCTGGGGATAACTCACTGCAAATAATCACCCAGTACAGAGGGACAGAAGACAACGTGGCAAGATTTGGAGTTCTGGGGTAGCTGAAAGTAACCTCTGGAGCAGGTAAGGGCTGGGCACAGCAGGGCTGCTCAGGAGCTCAGCAGGCAGCTCCACCACACCTCCTCCTTCCACCTCTGTCTCACCACATGCCTCTGGCCCACATCCTTTCATCTCTAGCTGCAAATGAAAGCCCCAGCCTGAGAGCTGACAGAGTCCCTGTGGCAGCTGCACAGCCCCTGCACTGCTCTCAGCAGAGGATTGCTGCCCTGAGTTCACACCATGAGCACAAATCTCCTGGGTGTCCTCTCCTGCTGCCACTGTCACAGCTACAGCGCAGCACAGCATCGGTCTCTGCACACAAGGGGAGAGAGACAAAGGGTTAGGAAGGAAAAGCCTTGTACTGAGCAGAGGAAAATGGCCATCTTGTCCCTCGTGGCTTTGGAAGCTTGCAACTTGTGAGGGTGGTAAAGGAAGCAGCAGGGAGAGGATCTTGGTAAGGAATAGGAACCATTTTTCAACCACTCACACGGCAACATCAGCAAGGAGGGGTGAAAACAGGAACAGGAGTGTCCAGGGAATCACTGAGGTGGTTTTGCACTGATCAATTTGCTGGTTCTGGCCTGTGATAATAAACCCCCCCTCTCATGCCACCAGGAACACACCTGCACTTCCTGGCACAGCTTTTTCTGAGGAGGAGACTTGCTGCAGGTCCCAGCCGCTCCTATCTCCTCCCTGCACAGGTGCTTCACCACGATGCACTTTTTCAAAGAGAATCCCCTGTAAAAGGAAGGAGCTGTCACACTGGGCTGCTCAGGGGCTGAGCCAGCCCTTCCTGGGGTTCACAGGCAGCAATGGAGGCAGGGCAGGGGCCTGGAGCTCCTTTTGTTGAGCTGGAGCATTTGCTGCCATGCAAACTCCAGGTACACCATGAATTTCCAATGGCACCAGCCACAGGAACAGCTCAGACAGCAAAATCAGTCTGAGTTTACTGGGGATTTATCAGGTGTGATTCCTGGGGGTCCCACAAGTCTCTCTCCCAGGACACTGCCGTGAAGATTCCTTAAAAATCCCAAATTTGCCTGCCTGTGACCAGGAACAACCCATCCTACCAGGAGATGTTAGTGGCTGCTCCAACCCCTAGGCATGACTGACTGCCTCAGAGGGAGGAAAAGCTTCCAAAGCTTGATTATACATCAAGGAGAGGTGTAGGTGTTTGCCCCCTTCTGAGGGAAAAGACAGCCTACAGAACACTGACAGAATGATCTTATTTCCCTTCAACCCTGTTCAGGGTATCAACACATTCTCCACCAGTTAATTCCCAGCTTCAGGATCACTTCTGTCCTCTCAGGTACCTATTTTTACAGACATAAAGACTTAGATTTTCTTAAATAGTTTGAATTTCTAACGTGCAGACTATCTGCCCTGAATTTCCATGTTTGATCTAACACACAAACCCACGTTCAGTCTCACACAAGCTACACAGATGCTGTGTCTGTAAGCTTGGCAAAGGCATTTCAGCAGGATTATTTCCCTTTCTGTAACATCTGATGACTGTTTGTGTCAGACCTGCTGCAGAGTCTGCCCACCTATGACAACTCCCACTTGTGCAGGAGCAGATTCTGGCAGCAATGCCCTTTTCTAGAAGGGAATCCAAACTTACTTGTCTACACATTTCTGGATGGCTTCGTCTGCAATCTGCTTCAAGTTGACCAGCTTGTCCCCTCGATAAAAAGCATCTGCAAAACATCGAGGGAAATGTCAGAAGGATTTCCCAGGCAAGGCAGCCTGAGGCAGCTGGAGCAACAAGCAGTTTGAGGAGGGCAGAGCAGACTCATGCACTGGAGTGAGGGGAAGCAGACAAACAGCTGATGGGAAAGCTCTCCTAATGCACCCTTTTATTAGCCCAGAGAAACAGATGCCAAAAGACATGGAGGAATTTCTTCTCTGGGAGAGGCCCCAGTTTGACCTGGTAAATCTCTTGGGAATATTCTGTGGGAAATAATCCATTGCATCCAGAACACAGACTGCACTTTAGTGGGTCCTTTTCATGCCATGGGGATTAATAAAAACGCTATTTCTTGCATGTTTGGAGAAAACAGCTGAGGAAATGCAGTGGGCTTATATACAACTACTGCCACACTCTTGATCTTTTGCTTTACAAGGCCAGGACTGCAGCAAAAATGTCCTTAAAACTGGAAGAGTGGGAATTCTTACACTAGGCCTCCCTGATGATACATCTTGCAAACATCTGGCTGATTTGCAGGAGAAACATGGATGAGAAGTGTTTGGAAACATTCCATTAGCAGCTGGTGACATCAAGCTTCACAGGACAAACTGAGGGGCTGCTCAGTGTGTGGAGTGGGAAGCAGCATTTGGGCACAGCTACAGCACTGCACCCACTTTGGGAGGCTCAGCTGAGGCACTGGCTTTCTCTCTCCCACTTCCAGCTTTTAAGATCAAGACCTTTCAGCCAGGCAGCAGGAAGAGAGCTGTTCAGATGTGTGTTTTACCTGCTGTGATGAGGAGGGAGCAACTGCTGTCAAGGATCCGCTCGCAAAGGGAGTCAGCAGAGAAACCTGCAAACTGCCAGAGAGCACACAGCAGAGTCAGCAAGGACACACAGAAACCCAGCCCACACCCCTCAGCTCCTGTGCTGTTCACCCAAGGCAAATGATTCACCATCAGGCACTGATGGAGAGAGCTAAAGGAGCTCATTGCACAGTTAATGCAGGCAAACAGCAGCATCTTAACTGAGCTTCCATCCATCTCATGGTCAGCAGTCATCTCTCCTGCTCCTCTCCCAAAACCAAGAGCTGCTCCCCTCAGAGCTCAGCACCAAGAGCAGCACAAAGAGCTTGTTCCTACCACAATAGAGTGCAGAGCTCCAATCCTGGCACAGGCAAGCATGGCTACGACCAGCTCCACGATCATTGGCAGGTAGATGGAAACCCTGTCTCCTTTCTTCAGCCCTATGGAGGGAAAGTGAACATAGCATTTGTCAAAATGAACATTACATGGCAAAAGAACAGGATATAGAAACAAATCAATTCTTTTAATTCCACATTTATATGCACACAATAAAGCTTCAGCTGCAATCAGAGCTGAAGCAGCCATGGGTTTTGCCTTTCAAGCACTCTCAGGATCTCTAGCTGGTCAGAGTGACCCCAAGATGGGTTAGAAAGTCTCTTTTTCCAGCCTGGTGGTCGAAGAAGGAGTCAGAGCTCTTAATTTCTTGGTCTCAAGGTTGTTTATTATATCTTATTTATAAAATTCTTTCTCCTGTCCAGCCGAGGTCTGCTCAGCAAGACAGTCCAAGGCACCCTGCCTGCCTCAGAGGCAGTGTTATCTTTTTATACTAAAAACTACATGTACAATATTTACAATTACTTTCTAATACTTATCACTTGTGTTAGACAGTGAGTTTCTACTTTAAACTAATCTAAAAGTGCCAACATCACAGCAGAAGATGGAGGTCAAGAAGAAGAAGGAGAAAGGCTGATTCTTCCCCAGATTCTTCCATCTTGCCTCCTGAACCTTCATTCTAAAAACCTCAAAAATCTATTTTTCATCCTGTGATAAATTCACTATTATTCTACTTAAACTTTCATGACTTGTAATTCTTCATACAAGGTTGGTAAATGTCTTTCCAAGGGCTAAATCAAAGGCACAGGGGTCTTGGGCTCTGTGCCAAGGTTTCTGAGCCCCCTGACAGGATCTCGAGTCCTCCAGCACAGCCAGAGGAATTTCTTGGGTTTTGACAAAGCATTATGGCTCTTGAAAGATGATGACTAACAATTCATGTTCTCATCTGCCTTCCTGAAGGGAACAGGAAAGTAACCAGAGCCCACTGCTTGTTGGAAAACCCCAGAGCATCATTAAACACTGTTTTCTTCCTTGTACAGCTGATATGACCAGCACTGATCAGTTTTCACTGACAGAGCCAGGAATGAATCTGTGCATTGCAGAACAAATTAATGAGAATTACTCAACAGACTGGCAACCACACAAGCAGTGACCCCAATCTCCAAACCCTTGGCCAAATGCCTCCCCTGTATGCAGTGCTCTGCTGCCCCAGCTGTGTACCTTGGCTGCGGAGGACATTGGCAAACTGGCACACTTTGTGCAGCAGCTCTTGGTAGGTGATCTTCGCGGAATCCCCAGGTTCATTCCCTTCCCTGGAAAAGCAAGATAATCTTTGTTACTGTGCAGCAGTACAAGGTAAGAGTGACACTGAAAACTGCTCTGGCCAACAAATATGTCCTCACCTGCCCTTCTGAGCACAGAGTAATCAAACTCCAGAAATCCAATCCTGAAATAAAGTTCTCTAATAGTAGGGAAATCAAGTCCAAAGTGCCCAGCCCTGAGTAGATCACTACTGAAAGCAATTGAATGTGTGAAATGGAAATACTGGCACTTTCAGAGAGGCAAGAAAAGTCCAAAGCTCAACAAAGAACCAAAGCTAAGAGTGCTCAGGCTCAGGAGCACTCTGGGATTTATGGCATGGCTCTCTCTCTCTCCTGGGTGCTCATGCCTGCGGATATCTTGGTATGAAACACAGCCCAACGTGCAGCAACAGCCAGCCCCCAAATACCTGACATCTGTGACATCTGATGGGCTGTGATGGGATGCCAAGGCCTGTCTTGTTTTCCAAGGTCATATATAAATACACCCATGTATGTGTGTTCAGTGCAATGCCTGCTCTGCCTTATTCTCCCTGCGCTCCTCTGTGAACCAACTCCAAGCTCCTGCAGCCCAGGCTCTGATGGGAAGGAGAGCCAAGGGACAGGAATGTCACATCCCCAGGGAAATGATTTGCTACTGAAGTAAAATTTTAAAGTGACTCAACACTTCAACCATGTAAATCAGGTGGCACTCCCAAAGTATCAGGAGATTCATAGAGAATTTGACATGACTTCACAGTGGAGCAACAGCAGTCTGCACTCTGGAAGGACACAGACACTTCTGCAGGTCTCCCCAAGGCAGCCAGCACAGAAACTCCCGTGATCCACAGATGAACAGGGGTATCACATCACTCTCAGCTGCCAGTGCTTCTGGAAAAGTGTCCCCTCAGCGTGTGCAGCCAAATGAAAAGCACCACTGGTGCTGGGGAGAGGCCAGGAAGCACTTCCATGCCACGTGCTCCCTCAGGATTGCAGCCAGGCTCTGCCTAGTTCTGAAACAGAAACTTCACCTCTTCAACATGTCAAACAGAGCACTCCAAAACTAAGTACAGGATTCTAGCAAAAACCAATCACTTCTACCAGCAATACAAACAGCAGGAAGGCTTCTGGGATGCAGAAATACATAAAGCAACACCCTAATTTCCCAAGTAGTGCTGTAAATCATGTCATTCACACCAGTGACCACATGCTCCAATGACAGACATGGTCCTGGTGGAGAAACCACAGGAGCTGGGAGAGCCTCACTGATACAAGCTCTGGTCCTGCCCCATGTAGAACAGAGGTTACAAAACTGGTGGCTATACCTGGATCATCATTTGTGCAGCTGCTGCTTACACACTTGCCTTATCCCTCTTGATAGCCAGTTACACTCCTGGCTTCCACAGTGCTCTGCAGCAATTGGGACCATGGATACCTGCACTGACACAGAACTGACAGGGAATCTTCCCACCACTGGCTGCTGGAAGGGTGATCCCCTGCTTGATGTTTTATGCAAGTTTGTCCCCTTCTAAGAGCAAAGGGGAGAGACACAAGAATACAAAGCTAAAGCAGTGTGGGAATGTGAGCGAGTGTCCAAGGCAGGCAGCTCAGCCTTGACATCCCAGCATTTTCCTCACTTTTTCCCATCACAGCCAGAAGCACCACTTTGAGCTAAATGACATATGAAACTGTTAGTCAAGGTCCTTACAGCAGGACTCTCAGCTAGGAAAGGGAAACCAGGAAATCAGTTTCCCTTTTTCATTCTGTTACTTGAGGTCAAAGATGCAAGAGCTGATTCCAGTGCTGGGCTGAGCAGCTGTAACTGATCTGGCTCACAGCAACAGCCTCTGCCTCTGCTGTGTCTGGCTGCACACTGACTGCCTTCCCTCACCATCCAGCTTTTCCTTTGTGCACCTACATCAAGGCTGGTGCTGTGCAAACCTGTTTGTGTCTAGATGTACAGCATCACTGTGTGTGCAGCTCCCCCCTCAGCCACGAGCCTTGCTATGGAATAGCTTTTGAAAGGCAATTATAATGCTTCCAAATGCAAGCTGGAGCATCCCAGCCCACTAATCCCTCACCTGAAGATCACTGGGGTCTGCTGGGCACCACAGGCAGGCCCTGTGAAGCCAGCCCCCAGCTCAACAAACAGGGCAGGCAGGAAGGATGTCCCTTTGTCCATGCTCCAGCCCAGGAAAGGATCTAATTACAGCCTTTACCAAGAGAGGAACACATTGGGAGGAAAGACTATCACAGGCTGCCCAGTGTGCTATTTGGGGGCTGAGCAGCCAAGGGGACAGGCAGGCGGGTCAGCCAAGCTGTGGCTCTCAGGGGAGCTGCCCTGCACACGGTGCCCATGAGGGACACAGAGCTGCCCTGAGCCACCAGCACGAGGCACTGCTGGGACATTCCTGCTCTCCCTGCACAAGAGAGGCACATCCCAAACACGCCAGGTCCTCCTCCTTGGCAGCATTTTGGAGGGACATTCAGGCCAAGGAATGTACCCAGGCTCATCCTAAGGCCTCTTGCATAAGGCACTGCAGGAAAAGCACAGAGCAGAATCAAAGAGAAGTTAAAACTTTTACAAGGATTTTCAGGGGTTTCTCAAAGTCCTTTCCATCCATCTGTGTGACTGTAAAACAGCTCCTCTACCACCAGCAGGGCAAACCTCAGGCTTCAGATTTTAAGAAGAGCTTTTGTTCAATGGGAAACAAACCATGTCCTTGTTTCTACAGGACAAGATGCCTCCTTTCAATGCATCTCCAGCCAAGGCCTCGAGCATTCTCCCAAGAGCAGGCAATTGTTTTACGTATCCAAGCCTCTGAAAATAGTCTGGAGTGCCCACAGCTGTACTCAGTGGGCTACAGCAGCACTCAGGCTGCTCAGGACTCTGCTCTGGCACAAAAGCCCAGTGAATGATGGATTTTAGACAGAGCATTTAAAGGAATGCCCACTTACAAGCTATTGAATGCTCTCTGCATCAAAACCGAGCCTGTAAACTCATGGCATCCAACTTCTGCCAGCAGCACCTTCCCAACAATGCCCTTCTGACATCAGCAAGAGCTGTCAGCCCTGAGTATCTCACATGGGCTCCCCTGTCCAAATTCAACTGAAAAAGAAACAAAACTGCAAAAATAAACCTCACTCTTCTGAAAACAGTGCCACCTCCGCAGTTCTAACCCCACCAAATCCAACACTCCCCAAATACATTTTTTTTTAAGATGTATTGGTGAAAATACGTGGCAGCAGCGCTGCTGTGATTGTTCATGTGCAATCTGTCCTCTAACAGCAAGGCTTCTTCTGAAAGGAAAATCCAATTCTCAGCTCCCCAAACATCCCAGATACATCATTAGATGAAATACATGGTGAAGCATAGTGAGTCTGACATTTTTTTCATCTTCAAACCAAGTCCTACATTTAGCAACTGTAATCCAAAATTTTACAGTATCATCTGGCTCATGGCAGGAATGCATTTGAGATTTTTAGCACTTGAGAAGCCTGTGTTTTACATATTGCATGTTGTGTGAATTGTCAGCTGGAAAAAGACAAGTCTGGCCATATGGAATACATAAGGAAGAAATTCTTCCCTGTGAGGGTGCTGAGGCTCTGGCACAGGGTGCCCAGAGAAGCTGCGGCTGCCCCTGGATCCCTGAAGTGTCCCAGACCAGGCTGGACAGGGTTTGGAGCAACCTGGGATGGTGGAAGGTGTCTCTGCCCATGGCAGGGAGTAGAACTAGATGACCTCCAAGGTCCCTTCCAACCCAAGAGACCCAACTCATTTTGACTCCAAGATCTCCACTGAACCAGCCACTGACTCAGTAAATGCAAGTTCTTTAACTAAACACAGAGATGCACAACTGGAGGCCCTCTGAGGCAGGTCTTCCACTAGAAATTGTGATTTGTTGAAGAAGTCAGGTTTCCTACAAAGAGGAGAGTTTTGTATCTGCTTGCAGTCAATCCTTGCCAGGGTCAGATACCCCAAGGGCATCGGGCACCACCACCACTGCAGTGTGCAGGATGGCAGTGCCCAGCCCTGTTTAAAACAGATCCCTGCCAACACATGAAAGGCAGCCCAGGCTCTGCAGAGCCTTCTGCTCCCTTCTGCCAGCAGTTAAAACAAGGAGCTGCCCCTCCAGAGCAGATGCTGTGACACACAAAGCCCCATGGCACTGACCCTGCCAGTGTCTGAGAAAGGAACAACTGCATGGAGAAACCAAATGGGCAGGGGAGGAAGAAAACATCAGGTGGGAAAGCTGAACACTTGTCACTTCTGTGGCACTGCCACACTTACAGGGGGCTCACAGACTGCCTGCTCAGCTGGGAGTTTGACCTTGGAGGTGCAGAGCTACAGAGCTGTTTCACCTGATGCCCAGGGAGTAAATCAAGGTTAAGCTTCCCTGTCAGAGCCACCACGCAGGTGAGCAAGTGATTCAGTGCTGTACACACACAGTGTGGTAGGGCAGGTGGTTTGTAGGAGCAGGCAAGGTGGTCTGTAAGAGCTTTCTGCAGAGCCCCACTGGCTCAAGCACTGAGCCTGTGGAGCAGTCAGGGATGCAGAGCAGCAGTTGGGAGAGGGATGCTGTGCCCAGATGCTCTCCTGGATATCTGCACCAAAGCAGGCTCTGAAGTTTCTGTGCTCTGCCAAGCACCACAGCTGACTCCAGGACTTTCCAAAGCATGGTCTGCTTCACCCACCCATCACCTAACCAAGTGAGCTGTGCCCATCTCAGCTGTAGGGTGGCAAACACAAGGGAGGCACAGGAACTCAATGGCCATGGGGACACACACTTCCCAGAGCAAACAGACCCAAACAGGCCAAGCAAAGCTGACCTGGAAATGAATCACCAACATGGTTTGGTTCTTCTCTTTCACCACATTTCTAAAGAAAAGTTATTTGCATTGTTTGAATAACAGATGACTACAACTCCCTAGGCAAAGCTGCCCCGCATTGGCACAGAGCAGCAGGAAGCACAGGTTGCATCAGTGGCAATTACAGTTTTCAAAGGAATTGAGGATGACTTTTGTGGTTTACAAGGGTTACAGCATGGAGAAGGTGATGTACAGGAGAAAAAGAGGAAATGAAGCCAAGCAAGTGAAGTGTTCAAAGTTTTCAAGATCTGCCAGACCATCTGCAGATCCAGACAGCCAGAAGCAGAAAATCACTGACCAAACCAACCTAAGGACAAAGCCAAAAGCCTTCCTGATCCCTGGAAACGCTCCCACTGAGGACCAAAGGGGCTGCAGATCATTTAACTTTCTCCTCTAAGCTCCTGTGAACACATCACTCACTCCCTTTTTGCAAACGACAACAGCTTTAAACTGAAAGAGAATGGGTTTAGATTGGATATTAGGAAGAAATTCTTCCCTGTGAGGGTGGGCAGCCCTGGCACAGGGTGCCCAGAGCAGCTGGGGCTGCCCCTGGATCCCTGGCAGTGCCCAAGGCCAGGCTGGACAGGGTTTGGAGCACCCTGGGATGGTGGAAGGTGTCTCTGCCCATGGCAGGGGATAGAACAAGATGAGCTTTAATATCCCTTCCAACCCAAACCATTCTGTGACTGAGTAAAAGCAGCAACCCAAAGTCATCAAGCACAGCTGGAGGGCACCTGAGATAAATTTTCAGAGCACAGCAAACCATCTCAAAGCTACCAGGTCTCATTTTCTGACTGGTAGAGATGTAATGGCAGCCCACAGAGCAAGTTTTCTTAACACAGGACAAAGGTTCTGCATTTTACCAACTGGAAAGCACCCTTAAGAAAACACTGATTCCCAGTTTGGAAAAGGTGCTGTAAGAGGGAAAGAAGCCTTTATCAGATGATGCCATATCACAGGAACAATTCACACAGTGGGGAACCACAGAGAGACTCAATGATCTCAAAGGTCTTTTCCAATGTGGTTATTTGTGTGATTCTGTGACTCCAGCAGAGAAGAGATGGGGACTGTGGGAATGCCTGCCCTAGAACATCTCTGTTGCCATCTAAGCTAAAACATGCTTAGAGCCCAAAATCCCTTCTAAACATGGAACCAAATGCATCATGAGAGATCTCCAGCTCCTGCTTCACCAGCAGCCTGTCCCCAGAGCAGGGAACAGGGCAAAGGAAGGAATTTTCCTGCTGTGGTGACAGCTCTTCACGTGCAAGGTCACCAGGGGCGGCCAGGAGGGCTCTTGGGCTTCCTGATCCGTTCCACATCCAGAATTAGAGCAGCCAAAATGCCAGGCAGAGCTGGGCCAGCCAGGCTGCTGCCATGTGGGGAATGTGCTCACGTGTGAGCCGCATGGGCAGCGAGAGTGCCCAGCATGCTCGGCCACCATGGTGTCAGCTGCTCACACACCTCCTGCCACGGCTGTTCCTAGGACAGCCCCAAAAACTGCTGCCTGAAAAGAGTCTGCCTGGACACATCTTGGTTTCTCAGGAGCAACAGCAGGCAAAACTGAAAAATAAATAGGATTTCTCCCCACTCTGCAGCCTTGATTATGTCATTTGAGAGAGGAATGGCACTCGAGTAAAGACAGCCTTTAAAATCTGTTTTTGAGAAAATAGAAACATGAAGCTGAACATTGAAACAAGAAGTTTGGGGAGAGCAGCTGTGCAAGATAATCAGAAAAAGACACCCTTTCATCAGGAAAAAAATTACGGTACTTGCATGGATTGTTCAATATGGAAATGCTCTTAACTGCACAAACAGATGGGTCTGCAGCAGGTCTGCAAAAAAACCTCCATGAGAACATTTCATAATAACGGGGCAGACTGCCCAGCCCTGCCCATGCTTAACGTCACCATCTCCCATTGCAGTAATGCAGAATTCCCAAAGGAGTTCTGGGAAGCCTGAGGTTCCTTGAGCAGCAAGTTTACCAGAAAGCTCAACCCCACCATCACCACGCTTAAATCCTCTTGCATCACAACACGGATCAAGAAAGAAGAAGTTGCGTAATGACAGAGCTCAGCTTGGGAGGGGCTGGTGAAAAGGTTTTCCCAGTGTGTTCAGAAATATCTGGCAGCACTGAGAGAACACTGTTGAGAAAACCTGGCAACAGAAAGCCCAGGGAAAAGAAGAATCTTACCAGTTTAATGCCATCACTTCCTAAATCCACACAGTTGACTCTGACCACTGCATTAGAACCATCCATCAGTTTTTCCCTCCAGTGTCCCCCATATGCTTAGGCAGGGCATAACAGAGCTCTGCTCTCAAATCCATCTCTGAGCCAAACCATCCCAACTTAAAGTTGATCATGTATCTAGCATGAATGGGCTCCCATTGCTGTTATGAAGCTCAAATCAGCTGTGTCAAAGCAGGAGCCCTGTGCTCTACAGGGAACAATGTTCTGTGCTTAGCCCTAAGCCCATCCCCTCCAGCCCAACTGACTCCAAAACAGGCACTATGTATTTCACAGAACAGCCAAAATGGAGCTTATTTCCACAGGGATACTGGGTCACCATTTGCTCTTTTATCAAGGAATCAATCCTTTACTCACCTTTAAAAACAGCTACATGGGCACACAGCCTACAAAGCAAACACCCAACACCCTGCATAGCTGTTACTGTCCCATAGGAAAACCACATCCATCTTTCTGTCCTTCCATCTCATTTGAATACATACCCAGCTGCTCTTTGTATCTGCAGCCTTTCAGAAGCTGAACAAATACCAGATGCATCTAAAGAAATAATATTTATCTTGTGCAGCCAACTACTGTTCACTGTGCCATACCCTGAGTGATCCTACACCACAGAGCCCAGACAGAGGTGGACACTGCTCCAAAACCACTCCTTCTTTATCAACCTGCCAAAATTCCCTCCAGTTATCCCACTCATGCCAGGCCATGCCCTAAAATCTACTTCAAGCCCCTTTCTTTAGGCAGTGGGGTGCTCAGACATCTCTAAAGGAACCAACACCTCCCAGTACTGCTGGTTCATCAGCCAACATGGGCAGGTGAACTCAGTGCCATGGGATTTGTACACTCTGTGCTCACACCTGAGAGCCAGAACACCCCAGGGAAGAGTTTTGGGGAACACAGAATCAACAGCAGCCAGGAAATCCCTCTTCAAGGGAAATGTACTTTCACCCTGACTCATTTGACAAGATAAGTCATTTTACAAGTCATACAGACCACATGTAAATACCCTGGTGATGGTGTCAGCAGCCCCTCTGTGCTGATGGGCTCAGCAAGGAGAATTTGCTCTCTGTGGCTTCATAATTTTCCTACTTGCTTGATACCGAGTAACCAGCAAGTCAAGAAGAAAAGCATTAGCTTTTACTTTCTGAAGTACTTTAAAACACAAGAAAACAACCAGTGGAGAAAAACAACAGCTTTTTGCCTATTTTATTTAGGGGAGAGGTTTTTTCAAGTAAATTTTAATTAGTTTTTTTAAAAACAAAATAATCCTATAGCGTTGCAACAGAGATCATGTGCAAGACTGACCCAGCACATCAGAGTTTGGCTGCCCTCAGCCAGCACTTGTAACCCTATCAGCCAAAACCACTGAATGCTGCAGAAGAATATGCGAGTTTGACAGGAGGGGAAACATTTTAGATGTTTACCATCAGTTGAGTTTTCAAATGAGCATGGACTATTTTTACCAGTCCAGTGGGAGTAGGGCTTATATTCAGTACAAAACAGCTGATTGCTTGTTTAAACAATTTACAGTTGGGCTGTTGAACACACCCTGGATGAAGCTTCTGTAAGTAAAATAATCAACAAGCTGTCTGCCACTGGGAAATGCCCCATTTTGGGAAATAGATGCATCCCTGGTGGGAACATTCTGCCAGATTTTGTAGAGCTTCTAGAAACACAGAAAGCCAGGCAAGGCAATTTCAATGGAGGTTCAAACAATATCCATGAAGGGCGTGGGAGGAAATTAAGCTTTTAATCAGATTTTTGGTGGACATTTCAATTTCATGCATGATAAACCTCCAGAGGTGGAGGCCAGGTGTCACCTGCTGGAATGTCATTTAGGGAACGTCTCTTAGAAGATGGTCAGTGGCAACAGGAATGGAAAACATGCATCATTATCACTGAATGAATCATAAAATGAATGGTCTGGGTTGGAAGAGACCTTAAAGACAATGAGGTCCCATGGGCATGGGCCACTAGACCAGGTTGCTATAAGCTCTGTGCAACCAGGCCTTGACCCCAGAATTGGGACAGCCACAGTTTCTCTGGGCACTTTCAGGTAGCTAGGTGTGACAAAGCAAACAGGAAGGCCCTCAACTTCCTTGAGGGATTCCCCTGAACAAGGGAGGTGACATCTATGAAAATGTATTAATGGCAAACTGCCAGCGCTCACAATTTCTTACCGCACCTCATTACGACATTTCCAAGTGATGGGCAGAAATGCAAACAAAGAACTGAAACCCTGCCCCAAAAGGGGGGAGGTGAGAGCTCTTGTGAAACCACTGCCCATCAACACTTCAGCCCAGGAGCTCTGGGCACAGAGTCCCCCAGGCACAGCAAGTGCAGCAACCCACCAGAAAATGCCACGCTTTGAACGAGCACCCACTCACACCTCTGTTGGCAAAGCCTGAGCATTTTGTCCCCTACTTGGAGCAAGTCTCACCCACGTGTAGCTGAAGTTCTTGTCACTGCTGCTCCATTCAGGGTGCCAAGGGAGAACACACAAGCCATTCACACAGCTAAAATAATCAGGTTTTCTAGTCCAACGAGCAAACTGAAGGCTCTGATCTTCCATGTCCTGAATCCATACAGAAGTTCGCCATCCTCTCTGTCCATGAACTCCATTTATCCACTGCAAGTTTCAAATATCCAGCCAATATTTGTAACATGCCATCACTGCACGACCACAGTGCCCCTCCCTAGAGCAGCCAAGTATTTTTAAAACATATCCAGTTATTTGTAACAGCTGCCAGCAGAACAAGACAAAAGTTCCACAGACATGAGAAAATCCAGGTGCCATTGTCTGTGCACACCCACCCCTCACACTGCTCCAGGTAGTTATGATAACAACCACAGCCCCAAACCCATGCAGAAAGACAGCATTGCACAAAACCAACTTTTTCAGGTAGGGCTCTAGGTTCAGCACAAATTATTAAATCCCTCATGCTGAATCTAGAGAGCTGTCAGAGCAATGAGGAGGATGAGGAAAAAGTACTAAATGAGAACATAAAAACTGGTGTCATTTACACAGCAGCACTGCACTTGCACTCACAGCAGCTCAGCCAAGAGCCTCTCAGACTAAAGTACCATGCTGGGTCAGAACCATGGCTGATGTTTGGCCTCCAGGTGCAACAGCAGCAGGAGGTGCTGTTTCTGGAGCACATCAGCCTGGCCACCACCAGCAATTCTGTTTCAACACTGCCCTTGGCAGTCCTGCTGCTGACCCTGGAGAGTGTCCACTGAAAGTGAGGAAGCAAAGGGCAAGGCTAAAGCAGCTCCATAAAAACATTGTTGCTCCAGGCACACTTGAACTACTTTCCTGAACACACTTTTGTGGGAAACCTCCCCAAGGTGGTGTGAAAAGAGCCGTCTCTGCAGGCTCAGTGCCATCAGCCTCGTGCTCCAGCAGTCTGCCAGCAGCTCCACCACCTCTCCCAGTGACCCTGTTCCACTGCACCCCCAGGGATACAAGTCAGATTTACTGGTTCCCAGGACCCTCTCCATTGCCCTCTCTGGGCTAAGGGGGACTGGCAACCTCCCAGCCCTTGGCACTGCAGCTTTTTGTAAATACCACCAGTATACCCTGGCCAGCAGCTCTGCAATTCCACATTCAAGTTCCTGCCCCTATCTGGGGCACATGCCATTTAATCCTGGGCACGTATGGACATCCCACTTGTTTATCTGGTCCAATACTTCCTGGATAATCCCTTGGATTTATATGGATGGATGCTGTATCCCTGCCAGAAGCAGCTACCAAAGGTTTCTGAGCAAAAGGCTGCAAAGAACCAGATCCAACAAAACTCAAATGAAAGCTGCTCCCTTGATTCAAGGCAGCTGAGCTGCTCTCCCAGGCAGGAGAGATCAAACAATCCCTGTCCTCACTGCTTTACCATGGAGCAACCACCCAAGTGCTACCTGAGTGCCTTCTCTCTTAAGAGATTTGACTTAACAGAGAAGAAAAATCCCACTCTGTCTCCAGGAGCAGGATTATGTGGTATTTGAGCTCAGCAAAAACTACTTCCAGAGAAAATCTTCAATAATGTGGAATGCCCTCCCATGGAGGCACATGTCCAGGGGTGCTTCTGAATGGGCAAAACCACAGGAGACCACAGGCACTGGGTAATCAAGTGTCACCAAGCTTTAATATCTGTCCCCTTCCTTCCTTGCACTGCAGAGCAGAATGAGAGCATTTGCCAGCTCCCTGCTCCTGCCCTGCCTGGCATCCTGGGATGGAAGAGGCTCTGCAAAGCAGGAATGGGGCCTGAGATCTCCAAAACATCAAACTTCTCACCCTTCCCTGCATCTCCCTGCAAACCAGCAAGTGTACCTGACAGGGATGAGTCAAGTTCTGCTTTCAAGTCACTCCTTGCAATGGAAAAACAACTTCCAGTGACTCTGAGCATGCCAAGTGCCTGAGCACCACAGTGCTCAATCTGCTGACTCACAGCATCCAGGAAAGCACACCCCACATGCGCCTGAAGGAGGCAGTTTGCTGTTCTCCGGATATTTATCTCATCCTTTTGGCACAACCACTCACCTGGGAACTACCTTGCAGATTTCACTAGTAATGAACAGAACACAGGATGCAGCACATGAGAACAACAGAACACTTGGGACAGAAGAACCTCAAGATATGACAGGGGAAAATGGGTCTCAGCACACACACACAGAGCCCTTGGTTACAAGTTTTAGATCACAATCCCTGTGTTTTCCAGCCCCTCAGGCCAAAGTGACAACCTCAAACCCTTAAGCAGCATCACCGTGCTGCCCTGGAGCAGCATCATCTTTGTATCTCATCTGCACCCTAGAGCAGGGAATTCAGAGCAGTTACATGAAATCAGTTAATTTTAAACCCATCATGACCTTGCTCCAAACAGCCACAGCCAAAGTTAGAGGCTCCATCCACCTATGGAGGAAGGTCAGGGAGCTACACCTGGGGAGAAGCTGTGAGTCCCTCCTGTCCCAGCCTGTACTTCATAAATGAGTGTCCAAACACAGGGGATGCTTGCACTACCACACCATGCTGCTTGGTGACTGCCCAGATCTAGAAGAGGAAAAATTTCAAAGAAGCCAGGAAAGCACATGCCTTGACATGCCTGAGGTACTACACTACTCCCTGTTTTAATATCCCATGTTTCTACTGATGCTCCCCCCACTCCTGCACTACCCACGCAGCTCAGTCATCCCCACAACACAGGGATATTTTTTTCCCTTTTGGAGGGATGAGAAATGCTGTCTGAAACTCCCAGTTTTGTCACCCTCTCCCACACTGGCAGATTTCAAAGCCCACTAGAAAAGAGCTACACTTTCTGTCATGGAATCTACAACTATCATTGCCCCTGAAGAAGGTACAAGATTTACAGCTTCATAAAATACTAATACATTCATTGTAATTTATTACCTATTTTAGGTGCACATAATGTGCCTGATTTCCAGAAGCAGAGCACTGCAGTGTTCAGCAGTGCTTCTAAAATAATTAATATCTGCCAAAACCAACAATCTATCTCATCTCTGATGCTCTGATCATCAGAAGAGCATTTAAAGAGGATGCATCACTGAAAGGGTAACAAGTCATGCAGGAAGTTACCAAAGAATTGAATGGTCAGTTTGACACAGGATGATCCAAAATCCTGGAGCCAGTGGGAGCAGCAGAGCCAACTGCATCATGTAGAAGCCCTTGGAAAGGCTGGATGTTAACAGTGAGCATCTGTGCATATAACAGATGTGCGAGGCTGGTTTGTATATTTTATTAATTTTTTTAAACATGCTTTCATAGTTGTTTGGTTTTTTCTTATAGAAATATTTATAGAAAGAAACCTCAAGGCTACAAGGCCCTAAATCCATGATTACATTTTAAAGTCAAATCATATAAAGAAACCCAAACCAAACAAACCACACCTCCTAATTCTATATTTGCATGTCCTGTTTGTTCTAGGCCCAGAAGAGGAACCATAGGCACTTATTATTTTGTTAAACAAAGTTCCAATAAGCTCTGGCAGCCTTTACTATCTTTATTGCTCCTTTCTAGATGTGTAATGTCATATATCAATATAAATAAAAGCAGAAGGTGAATACATTTTCCCAGAGATGGCAGAAGCCAGGAGCACTGGCCAAGCCCCATCTCCTTGGCTAGAGGGATTCTAAAAACAAAATTTTACCTCCTGCCTCTGCCCCTGGTCCCACCAGGCACTACCAGCACTGCAGCTGGGATAACTGGTTTGAGAAACAGAGGCACAGGTTACATATAAAACAGGCCTCATCCAAATACTTTCACACCTCAGGGTCTAATTAGAGAGTTTTGCAATAGGTGGCTGTTTTTTAATTCCCTCATGGTTGTATTTTTACCTCTACAGGCTGCCCAGGCTGAAGTTTATATGAGATTATTAACAGACACTCCAGCACAGAACTAAGGGCTGTCCAAGTGACTTAGGCATGTCCACAGCAGGGTGAAGGAATACTGTGCCCCTGCCCTAATTAACCACCCCTCACAAAGTCCCTCAGCACTGCTGCAAGTCCCCTTCATGTCCCAGTGACTGCTCCAGTCTGTCTCCCCTGCAAAGCCCACCACAGGTACCCACCTGCACAGCAACCACTGCCACTGACCTCAGCCTTTACACACCATTACGAAAGAGAATTCACTTTTGAGAGCAGCACTTTATCAGATCATTTCCTGAAGCTTCTGTTCCTTTTTTTAGGCCACATCAGCAATACTAAGCAGAGAAAGAGGAATCAGAAGCCGAGAAACCAGAAATATTTGTAACGTTCACAAGCAGCCTGAGATACCCTAGTGAAGGAGAAAACAGGGAAAAATCCATGTTTCCTACCACCTCAGGATGGCCATTTGGAACTACACAATCCTAGCAGCACCATGAGGAGGACACCATGACAGCAAACACCACCTATGTACAAGTTCTGCAGCATTAGGCAATGCCATGTGCTGCTCTTTGTGCTGCAAACGCAATTCCATGTGGCTTGGGATTCCACCCTCTGAGTGGAGCCAATTTGGGCAGTCCTGGACTGTTGCTGGTGCAGGAACCTTTAGTGCAGCTTGGCCCTAACCAACCCAGATGAGCTGCTGGCTCCTTCCCATCCAAGCAGGACTGGAGACAGCCACAGGCAGCAGTTCTGAGTTTTGTAAGGACATGTTGCTTCTCAGAGACACTCAGCAATGCTCCAAACATAATTCAACTTTTCCCTAATCTCCTCCTCTCTGAAAGCAAAGACCATGGTCCTGTATCTTTTCAGAGCTCTCAGAGCTGGGCAGTCAAGCAAACCTTGGTATAAGTTCAGCACCTTTCCCATCCAGCAGGCTACAGACTTTCTTAGATGTAATCTGGTGGCTCAGGTGTTTAAAAATAAAAAACTTCTTCACCTTTCAGAGGCTTTAATATTTTTTTTGACCTTCCATACACTGTGACAAGTGTCAAGTGTTTTAGGGAGTCAGGCTCATTACAACACAAAATGTGAGAGGACAAGATGAGAGAAATTAATTATTGTTTAGTTTTGAAGAAAACCACGTGCCTAGAGAGGAGTAATTTTATGAGTTGCAACCCTCAGCCCTGCTTTCCCCAGTCCTCAGTGCCACAGGTTTGTCACAGTGTGCCTCTTCCATTGCTCCTACCAGCACTCCTGGCTGACAGCTCCACACCACAGTGCCTGGTCACCTGTGACAGAGCCACACTAGGAGAGTTTGTCCCAAAACAGGCAGGGGAAACTCTCTGCTTAGGAGGAAGAGATTTTATTTTTTAGCACTGTGAACACCATGACTGACAACCACCCACCATTTTCATATCCACCCCAAGCTTTTCTCAGCATCACAAATACCCCACAAAGGCTGCCAGAATAACCAAGAAAAATGTTCACCAAGCCCAAATTAAAACTGTGAGTAGCTGCCTCACAGTCACACAAAGATTTACGTGCATGAAGAACCCAGTCTCTCAACAAACCCCAGCACAGGCTGCTAAATGGCTTTGTTTGCTTTACAGTTTTACCTGCAGGAGTTTACAAAGGAGTTTTCATTCAGAAGCTGCAGTCATTTTACATCAGAGCCAGCTATAGAATCTATTTAACTAGAAGGGAAGTAAACACTTTCCAGCATTTCACCTGTGCCTTATCAATATGATTAACTACTAGGCAGTGTGTGTAATTCTTTCACTGAAGGAACAGGGCTGTGGATAGAAACTGCAGAAACTCTGTGAAGGCAATTTGACAGCCACAGCCAGAGCCACACTGGTATAACCATGTTCCCTTCAGCAGCGGGGCGGCTCCCCAGTCAACTTTACACCAGGTGACTCAGGGGGACCTTCAGCTGCACAATAAATCACTCAGACTATCTATCTGATATTTTTATTGCAATGACAGTAAGATTCTCCATCTGCTCTGCTGTGCTCAAGGGACTCACCACATCCCAACGAGTTACTGCATGCCTACCATGGGGTACATCTAATTGTGCTTCTGCCCTGTCACATACAGTCACAGCCAGGTTACATGAATACAAGCTCAAGGGAAACAGCAAAATGCACAGGAGAGCCAGGCACAGCTCTGTCTGAGGACGCAGCTGCCAGCTGAGCTAGTTCAGCAGGAGTGCATTACTTCTGGAGCTTGGACATCACGAGTGAAACCTACTTTGCATCAATATGAAAAGTAAGTTTTACATGGATTTTAACACTAGTAACTACTCTTGTGAAAAAAAAAAACCCAGAAACATACTTCAGATAAGGCTGAAAGTAACTTTTCTTCCCAAAGGTAGAGAAGCCAGGCTGTCTGAAAGCACCTCACATTCAAGTTCAAGGAATCTACATATACACTCAGGTATTAGCAGAACCTTTCTGCCACAGGAGTGGAAACTCGCCAGCCCACAAAACATAAACACGAGAGATAATGGAGCTCATTAGCTTTTAGCCGTCGGATGTTGGCTGCTGCTCTACCCACATCTCCCTCCTTCCCCAGGCGGTTGTGGCACCTACCTCACTCCAGTCTGAGCGCTCCGAGCTCTCAGCAGGTGCAGCTGCAGAGGCAGAGCTGGGAGTCAGCGCTCTCCTCACTGCCATGCCGGGCACCTCCTGCATCCCACAAGGGCAGAGAAGCTTCCCGGGAAGGGCAGAGAAGCTTCCCGGGACAGCTCTTCCCAAGGACACCGCAAGCAAACACGCGCTGAACCCATCTAAGGATTAGCCCCCCTCAGGTTTTACGTTTTCATTCACCTCAGTAGAAACTGACACTGTTTGTACATTTCAGGGTGCTATTTACACATCCTCTCCACCACTATAAAAACAGAAACCTACCAGTAAAAAGCAATTTTGTCCCCAAGCTTCTTGTCATTGACATTTCTGTCCAGGACGTTGTAGCAGATGTTGGTGGTCGCTCCTTTCATCCATTCGATGAAGATCTTCCCCTTGGTCACATCGAAGTTGTACTTCAGGAACGGTCCCGTGGGCTGACTCTTCCAGTAGAACTCTTTAGCGATGTCCCCCCAGAATTCTGCAAAGGCAACGGGCACCGGAGCCCGTGAGCGGGAAATAGGGATGAAGGAAGGGGGATGAGGCAGGTAACGTCTGTGGGGACACGCGCGGCACCCCCGAGCACCCCACAGGCGGAGGCTCTCGGGGGGCTCCCCACAGCCCCCGGAGGGCCCGGGCAGCCGCCGCCCCGCCGCGCCGGCCCCGCTCACCGTGAGGCTCTTCCACGGAGCGCTGGTACATGCGCTGGTAGTGGGACAGGGAGGGGATGTGGGCCGCGGGCAGGAGTTCGGGCCGCGGCGGATAGACAAGGGCCTTCTCCCCCGGCAGACCCATGGCGAGGCACCGTTGCTGCGCGCGGGCGGGGGCCGCCCAGTCCCGCTCCGCCGCCGCGCGGAGCCGGGGGCGGGTACGGCGGGCACGGCCCGCCCTCGCGGCGGAGCGAGGCGGCGGCCATGTTCAACGGCCTGTGCTCGTGGCGCCGTGTCTCTGGTGTCCCGCTGTCAGTGGTGTCACCCTCCCTGCAGTGTCCCTGTGTCAGTGGTGTCCCCTTGTTTGCTTTGTGCTTTCTGCCAGCGGTGTCCCCCTGTCAGCCGTGTCCTTGTTTCAGTGCTGTCCCGTGTCAGAGGTGGCGCCCTGTCAGCCGTGTCCCCTATGTTAGTGGTGTCCCCTGTGTCAGTGGTGACCCCCTATCAGCCATGTCACCCTGCAGCTATGTAAGCTATGTGCCCTACACACCGTGTCCCTCCTGGCACCAGTGTGTCCCTCTCCAGTGGTGTTCCACTGTCAGACATGGCCCTTCTGTCAGTGGTGTCCCCCTGCTGGCCACGTCCCCATGATCTGTGGTGGGCCCTGTCAGCAGTGTCCCCTGACACTGGTATATCCCTGACAGCCATGTCCCCATGACCAGCAGTGTCCCCTGTCAGCAGTGTCTCCTGTCAGTGGTGTCCCTGTGCCAGCCATGTCCCCAAGATCTGTGGTGACCCCTGTCAGCAGTGACCCCCTGTCAGCCACGTCCCCATAATCAGCGGTGACCCCTGCCACTGGTGTCCCCGCCATGATCAGCCATGTCCCACTGTCAGTGGTGTCCCCCTAACAGCCATGTCCCCAAGACCAGCAGTGACCCCTGCCAGCAGTGTCCTCTGTCACTGGTGTCCTCCTGACAGCCGTGTCCCCCTGTCCTGCACCATCAGCCCTGTCCCCCATGCCAGCAGTGTCCCCATTTAACAGCCCTGCCCTGTCAGCCGCCTCTCCCTCACCAGCAGGAGTTGTGTCCCCTCTGTGCCAGTCCCTGCCACTTTGCCAGGCAGAGGGATTGAGATCCATGAGCTCCTCCTTCACCAGCCCCAGCACAGGCCAGTGGGTATGGCCACACTCCGTGCCTTGTCCCCATGCAGAAAACAACTTTCCTGTGGATCCATGGCCCTCCACTTCTCCACTGAGCTGTGTGTGCACAGCAAGCTGTGGCAGTCCATTGAGCACCTTCCTCCTGCAAAAACTTTGTACAGATCTCCTGAAGTAGTGAGAAATTAAGAATTTTTTCACTTTTTTTCACCAAGAAGGCAGCTAAATGCTGGAACAGAAGCCCAAAGTAGGAGCAGGATCACAATCCTTAGACACAGACAAAATTCAAGATAAGCCCCTGAGTGGCCATGCCCATTGCAGCAGGAGGCTGGAGCTGGGGTCTCCCAGGGACCAATGTGGTTCCAATAGTCTGGTTCCAGAGCAGGAGTTGCCTGTGGTTGTACCTCCTGCAGCAAACCCCCTGTTATCCCAATCCTTAACATCCCCTGCATTGAGCCCAGCTGCCCCAACAGCATTGCCTGCCCCTGTGACACTGCCTGCCAAGAAGATATTTCTTAGGAAGGCTGCCAAAACCTCAAATTCCTTTTCTTCACTGGGGAACCCACCCCTTGGAGCAAAGCACTGCCATGCCCAGGCAGCCACCTGCCCTGGGAATTTCTTGCTGGTTTGGGCCAGGGCCAAAGAGCACTCAAAAGATTAAAGTGCATAAACTTAAAGTTGGCACAGTGTCAGTGGGCAGGTACAGCCTACTCTGGTATCCTTGGGTTTTCCCAAGTGCAATTGTGCACTCCCTGGGTGTGTTGCCCTGCTCTGGATTGGAGGAGACACAAATCTGTGGATTGGTGAGCACTGTCTGGCACTCCAAGCAATGTTCTCATCAGCGAAGAGGCCAGAAACAGTTCTGTACACAAAAGCAGCAGCGCTGGTGTGTATTTTTCATTAAGGATGTTCCCTGGTTTTGAAGGGCACGGCTGTGCTGCAGCTCCCTGCTCTGTGTCAGTTTGCTGCCTGCCCACACTGCTTCAGGGCAAAGGTTCTTCTGTGACCCCTTGTGGGAGGACACAGCTGGTTTACTCCGAGGTGAAACCCAGGAGTAGCTCAGGTGATACCTCCCTCCATGGACTGTGCCCTATGGGCAGTATCACTCCAGAGATATTCTCTACACACCTCCAACATGAGCTCAGCAGGATTTACATCCCAAATCTGTCAGTCACCTTCACACCATGCTGTAGCCCATGTAACAAAGCTTCTTCAGCCATGTGCTATAAAATCCTTGTCCTGGAAAGCTACAGTGTGGCCTTATACTATTGATTCTATTGTAAATATAAATAAATATAAATATAAATATAAATATAAATATAAATATAAATATAAATATAAATATAAATATGCTATATATTATATATAATGTCTACATAGTTTATATATATATAAGCTATATAGACATTATATATATCATATATATTTACTTAATATATATTATATAAAATATACATTTATATATTATTATGTATAGTATAATTTTTATATAATATAATATGAATAAAAATAAATAATGAAGAATAGATAATATATATTTATATATTGTGTATTTATATAATTTTAATATTTTTATTATATATTATATTTTTAATTTTATTTAAAAAATTAAAAAAAATTTAAAAATCACAGGAAGATTAGTGTGCAGGGTCTCAATCTCTATCACACAGATGAAGATGAAGTCTCCAACACAATTCCAATGCCCAGATTTAGCCCATTCCTTTTTGGGCTTTCATCTGGGATCAGCAGTTTCTGAGCCCAGGCCTTCTCTGTGGGTAAACCAGTAAGGATACAGCTGAATCCTGCAAGAAGTTTTCCTTGACCAGCCAGCAGTATCATTACCTCCAAGTTCCCAATTACAAAAGGTGGGGTTTTTTTTAAGAAAAAGTCATTTTGGCTCTGCAGCCTGGGCCCTTGGACAGGGTTATTTTTGAAGCTCCTCAGGAGTTTTGGGAATTTGCACTCCAGCACTCCCCTTGGATCGATGGTCTGGGAATGGCTTCATGAATTTCTGGATACACTTGGCACATCATTTAACCCCAGCTGGAAACCACTCTGATCCTCTCCTGAGAAGTGGGACAAACCCTGCACCTCTAATGTCATTCAGAAGACACCTCAAGGTGATAATTTTCTGTTAGGAGTTGCCAACCTTCAGTTCCAGCAGCCTGTGTCCCAGGGATTTTGCATTTACCAGCAGCTCTCTAACAAACCCTCTGTCTCCCTCAGTGCCAGGAAGGGGGCTGTCACTCACCCCATGGCAGGAAAGGGCTTTGTCACTCTCTTTGTCACAGGACAGTGTCCCAGAGCCAGTGAAGAGGTGCTTTGCAGATCTCGGAGGTGTCCTCTGCTTCCCTTCTCATTGGCCTTTTGCTTTCAGTGATTTAGGCAGCTGAAATCCCCCACCAGCCTCAGTGACAGCATGATTTCTGTCCAGCAACTGTTGCCTGTGTGTGTAGGACATTGTGAGCCATGAGGCTGGGACAGCCCCACAGCCCCTTATCCAGTATTGTCCAGCCTGGGCTGCTGCAGCCAGGGAATTTTGTTCTTGTGCTGCAGCTGTCCAGCCCAGGAAGCTGCCTGATGGGGAGAAGGTGCATCTCCTCTCAGAAAGCACCTGCAAAGCAGAAAATTCCAAATAGCCTCCTATTGTTTTCCCCGGCTCTCTCATGTTCCAGTAAATCTCCCAGCAGCTGCATACAGGGTTGTGAACCACAGAGACCCATGGCACAAACACAGCCCTCCTCACCTTTTCATTTCAGTGTCTCACAGCTGGAAAACCACAGAATCATGGAATGCTTTGGGTTGGAAGGGAACTTAAAGCTCATGTCATTCCAACCGCCTGCCATGTGCAGGGGCACCTTCCATTAGGCCAGATTGTTCCAGGCCCCATCCAACCTGGTCTTGAACACTCTGTGGGCATGCCCAGCCTTCCCTTGGTGATTTTACAGGATCTAGGAAAGGGAATCCTGCTGTGTGACCATGCTTTGCTGCTCCAGTTCCTCCACCCCGGGGCAGTTTGCATCCAGCTGGGCTCCTGCCCTGGGGGCTGGTGTGTGCTGGAGCTGGATGCTGCAGGTTTGCTCTGAGCTTGGCTCCCAGCTCTCCTAACTCACCAGGCAGTCCTGGAAAATAAAGGTCCTTTATTGCCTCTTCCTGTAGAGGAATAAAAGTACTTTAAGTGTATATGTTAATGTAATTACTTGGTGTATATATTAATGCATATTAAGGTCTCTTGAAGAGACTCAGAGGGTCAAAAAAAAAAAATACTGGCCAGGATATGTGGTATCTTGCTCAAACTCTGCTTTGGATACTGTGGAAGCTTGGGGAAACAGCCTCTAGTGCAGCACCCACAGCAGCTCAGCAGCTGTGGTGGGACCCTTCACTGCATCTCCCCTGACAAGAAAGATCTCAGTCCTGGAGATGCTGGGGGTGGGGGAAAGAAACTGGAGAGTGTGGACTGGTTTGTACACCTCAGACCTCCTGATGCTGGTGGGGTGAGCAGGAGGCAGCCTCACATGGGAACCTTGTGCTAATTTGGGGTAAGTACTGCTCCAGGTGGGCAGGTGACTTACCTGGGGGTCCAACAGGGGTCACAGGGCATTGCCTTCTGGCCTTATTGCCAATAAAAGTGGGAATCACATCCCCATTCATGCAAATCACTGAGAGGATCAGGCAGGAAGGATGCAGCCCAGAGCAGTGGAGGAAGGAAGCCAGGAAGGCACGGACGAGTCTGAGCTACACCAAGGCACCAGTGTGATGGCTGAGCCTCATGGGCATGTCTGGAGGAGGGCAGCAAGCCAGCTCCTCTCCCACTGCCTGTCCACTCCTCCCAGAGCATCTCCTGGGCAGGGCAGCCTGGACCAGGGCCTGGTGAGGCAGATTGAGCAGCTTGGTGTAACACCTGTCAATGATGCTAATCAGAGAAGGCATCTTTTTATCATGGATCTTACTCTTGGTGAACTTATCACAAGTTAAGTTTGTGCCTTGCATGGCTGTGCCAGAGGCACTCGGAGCCTTTATCAGAATATCCCAAAGTGGGAAGGGAAAGATTTCTTTAACCACAGGCAAGGGAAGAGAACTGAGGGGCAGAACAAAAGAGCAAAGGATCTGGAAGGTATCACAAGTGACACCAGCAAAAACTCCTGGGACCTGCAGAGCAGGGGTGAGATGGAGTGGGAGGCACAGGAGATGGAGTGAGAGGATGTGACCAAGCTGTGGATCTTCCTGCTGGGGCTTTCTGGGCTAATTTTCAGCACATAGCCAGGCTGTGCAGCCCTTCACTTGTGCTGGATGAATCAGCACTCGGCAGTAGCAGGGTTAAACACCGGGTTGTTCTGTCTCCCCACTGAGGACACTCCCCCTCGTCGCTGGCTGCAGAGGAAATTTTAATCAACACCGTGATAAGAGCCCTTCAGTCCTGCTGGGAGTTATCAGCTCCTTTGTTTGTAAATGTAACTGCTCAATACCAACACACTTGGCTCTGGGTTCCTGCACTTCCCTGCTCCACAGCCCTTTGGCTCAGGCTGCTCCCTCCCTCCAGCTACCCCTTAATCAGGGTGTTAAAACAGCCCAGGTTGTGCTGAAAACACGGATCAACCCTGAGCTGTTTCCTTTCTACCCCTGCTGTCACTGGGAGAGAGGGTTCTGAATTTGAGGCGGTTTTAAGCTTCAAGGAGTAGCTGATGAATATCAGAGCCTGGTAATTTAGCCCTCTGCAGAGTACAGACAATATATTCATAATCATTCTATATGGAGATGAGCTAGTAATGCAATCAGGCTTATAAATCAAACCCAGGAGACATGTTGGTGCTGTTTGCCTGAGCTTCTCGAGCGATCTATCCACAGGAAAATGTCTGTCTGACTCTTAGATGGGGCCAATTAACTTATAAAGATGCTCTCTCCTCTCACAGTGGCTCATTTGTTTACTTGGGCTCTGCCAGCTGGTGCTATTTTCATTCTGGGAGAGGGGGCCTGGTTGGTAAGAGATTTGTTGGACGCCTGGGCTGCAGAGGAAGGGAAACTGCTTCAGGAGAGGCAGTGCCTTCATCAGCAGCACAGCAAGGAGACTGGGGTTTAATAAACAGCTTCCCTGTGTGAGCTGTCCCCAGGCTTCAGAGCATGTCCTTTCACTCCCATAAACGTGGCTGCCTCCTTTTGTCCCTGTTTTATTGAGCAGGGAGGGATAGCTGGAGCTCTGGTCATGCCCAGGGTGAGGCTGTGTGGACACAGGAGCACATCCCACACTCTGGCAGATTGGGAATCAGCACCAGTGGGGCTGGGAGGGTGATGCCAGCACCCAACAAAGCAGCTCTGCTCTTGCTTTGCTTCTTTCTGGCTTGGCCACATCCTGCCCCACGCCACGTGCTGGGAGCAGGATGGGATCTGCTTTGACTGAGCAGGATTTAAGGTGTGCCGGCAGCCAGGCAGGGCTGGGAGCAAAGGGACAAGGAGTAAAGGGACACAGCTGGAGCAGGGCCAGCACGGAGCTGAGCTGAGGTCGGTGCTGACACCAGAGGGTGGTGTGGTCTCACGCTGGAAATTCACCGCTGGAGACACATCCCTGCTCTGGCACGTGTGTAAGGAGACAAGCTCACATTTATTTTTTTCATAGAGATTTTTAATGTTTATTTTTTAACAGACTCGGTTTAAATTTTTGCTTTCTACAATAATTCAATGTAAAAATCCCAGTACAATATACAACAGTTTGAACATTTGGAATAAGAAATCCAGCTTGGGGAGACACGTAAGTTCAGCTAGTTCCTAACACAGGTAGCAAATTCCCTCCACCCTCCCCCAGATTTCCCAGCCAGGAAGGCATATGGGCAGGAATGCTTCACAAATGTCACACCCACCCTATAAAGACACTGGGTGCTGTGTCCCTGCAGTGGGACATCCCCTAGGAAAGGGCATTTTCCCCTCCATGGGACGGCTGGGAGCCTCCAGCATGGCAAGGCAATTTTCAGGGAAGCAAGGCTGGCTGGCCCTTGTGCGTGAGTGACATGGGATGCTCTGAGAAGTTCCTGCATGCAGGTCCTGCAGGGTTTGGAGCTCCCTTGGCATGGAGAGGAGACCTGTCCTCCCCTTGGCAGCACTGCCAGCAGCCTGGTGCCCTACTGCAGCTGTAAGGCTGTTGGAAGGGGATGGCCCTGCAGGGGCAGAAAACAAGGATGATGAAAGATCCCTGGCTCTTGGGTCTGAAGGGACATCTCAGGGATCACTCACTGGCCTGGGAGCTGGTAGCTTTTTCAGGAAGCCTCTTTGGGTTGGTCCATGGTACTCAAGCAGCCTGGGAATAGTCCTGTTTGAACAGCCTGGGGTGGTCCTGCTTGGGCAACATGGGAAGGTTCTGCTCCAGCTACATTGGATGATCCTGCCCAAGCAGCCTGGAGAGGTCCTGCTTGAACAGTTTGGGGTGCTACTGATCAAGCAGGATGGGATGGTCCTACTCAATCAGCATGGGATGGTCCTGCTGGAACAGCATGGAATGGTCCTGCTCAGGCAGCATGGGATGGCCCTGCTGGAGCACAGTGGGATGGTCCTTGTTGAGCATGGGATGGTCCTGCTAGAACACGGTGCGATGGTCCTTGTGGAGCATAGGGTGGTCCTGCTTGAGCAGTGTGTGTGGTGGTCTGCTTGAGCACCATGGAGCAGCTGCAAGTGGCAGGGATAGTTCTTCATGTCCTAGAGCATCCCAAGCAATGCATTCAAAGCCATTCCTGGACTTTCTCGCCCCTCTTGCAAATCCTTCACTGCTGGAAGTGATCCTAGGGGAATCTAGTCAAGCTGCATGTTCCACATCAGTTATTGCTATTGTTAGACTGGGACATTGGTGACTTTATCTGGCTGAAACCTTTATCTGGTTACTGAAGCCTTCCAAGGGCAGAGGTTATCCCCTTTCCCCCCATGACCAGTTCCAGCTGCACTAGCCCTAGGGAGAAGTGTTTTCTGATGTCAGGAAGAGCCCTTCCTATATGCATCAGGGGTGGCTGAGCTGGTAGTGGCTTTCCTGGGTCGGTAAGGGATGGGATATAAGGCAGGAGAAGTGGGAACAGAAGCAGAAAATTGTAGCTGGAGTCAGATGTGCTGGGAGTAAAAGTGCAGGGAGGAATGGGAGAGGTCAGGCTGGGAGAAGACTGGAAGTCAGGACAGAGGTAGGAGATGAAGGAGAATGTAAGGACAGTTAGAGAGGGAGCTGTGAGGTAAGGAAGGATGGATGGAGGTCAGGGAGGGGTGGAGAGGGAAATCTGTGAGGTTGGTGGACACTTAGAGCGTAAAGAGGGATAGGAAGGTGGGGAGAAGTGGAGGAGCATAAGGAGAAACAGGGACACTGTGGGAGGCAAATGACACAGGATGGTGAGATAGCCAGAGATTGAGTGTGAGAGGGACAGGAAGAGGTGAAACTGCAGGAAGAAGTATGGGGAACAATGGGAAGTGAAGGGTCACAGGAAGAACTAAGGTGGAGGAAGAAGTGTGAGATGGAGGATGAAGGAGATGGAAGATGGGAAGGACAATGAATATGAAAAGTGAGGTTGGGGAGGATGAGGAGACTGGGCAGATGGTAGGAAGTGGAGGGTGAGGAAGGACAGGCAAATAGTGGGTGGTGTGGGGCATGGGGAAGGATGGAGGACAGTGGGAAGTGGAGGATGAAGAAAGTGGATAAAATCGAAGAGGAAAACAAGAAGAGTGGAGGAAAAGATGGAGGGGAGATAGAGAAGAAGGGGAAGGATGAGGAAACACTGGGAGATGGACATGGATGACAGGAGGAACAGAGACACACTAAGGGGACAGAAGAAGACAAAGACTGGAGGGCAGTGGAGGAAGATGAATGAGGAAATGGGAAATGGATAAGCACAAAGAGGGACTGGAAATGTGGAGGTTAAGAAGGTAAAATTGGGTGACATTAGCAGTTGAAAGGATGGTGAAATAGTGGGAGGTGAGGGTGGAGAAGTTAAGGACATTAAGAGAGCAGAGAGGAAGAGAGAAGAGGATGAAGAAAGATGTGGAGAAGATGAGGAGGGGAGGAGGTTGGGGTGAAGGTGGGAACTAATGGAGAATAAGCAGTGATAAATTAATGGTAAGATGTAGAGGGCAGTGGTGGGGGGAGCTGAAGAAGACAGTGAAATGTTGACATGAATATGAAAGGAAAAGCTGGAGGCAAAGCAAGGCAAGGATGGATGGGGCAGGGTGAAGGGGAAGAAGGAAAAAACATGAGAAGAAGGTGGGGGTGAATGAAGCTAAGGAACAGGATGGGGTGAATGGAGGAGCAGGTTAGAGGGATGGGATCGAAGTGTGGCAGGAAAACTGGAGGGTGGGATATGGAAGGCAGTGGAGGAACAAAGGAAGGAGGGATGGGAGGTGATGGGTGATGGAGCAGAACAAGGAGGGAGAGGATGCAGTGTAGGATGCAGGAGCACAAGGGGTTTGGAAGGGACATGGTGGGTAATGGAGGAGCACAGCAAGGCAGGGAGGGATGGGACACAGCTGATGACAGCACACTGGAAGGAGCGTGGAAGGAGGGATGGCATGTGAAGGGAGTGGGGGGAACAGGGGGGATTGGAGGTGGTGAGCGACAGTGGAGCACAAAGAAAGCACAGGACACAAAGGAGGATGCAGGACAGGAAGGAGGGACAAGACATGGTGGCTGATGGATGAGCACAGAAAAGAAGGATGGGACCTGCTGGGTGATGGAGGTGGGTGGCAGGGAAGGATGGGACACAGTAGATCACTGCAAGGAAGGAGGGGTGGGTGAACAACAGAGAAGCAGTAGAAGAAGGGTTGAGACATAAAAGAAGATACACAGGAGGGATGGGGTATGGTGGGAACAAGGGAAGGAGGAATGGGATGGAGTAGCACAGGAAGGAGGGCTGGGTTGGGTTAGGGTTGATGAAAGAGCACAATAAAGAGGGATGGAACATGGCAGATCAAAGATAAGGGATGAAAGGAATAGGACATGAAGGATGATGGAAGAGCCAAAGAAGGAGGGTGGGTTTTAGTGGGTGATGGAGGACCTCAGGGTGGAACAGTTTAATGGAATGAACCTGAGGGAAGGCTGGGACCAGCAGGTGGTCAGGGAATCACAGAATCATTAAGGTTGGAAATGATCTCTGAGATCATCAAGTCCAACTGAAGGGCACAAGGGCAGGGAGCCATGGGCAGCAGAGGAAGGGGGATGTGGGTGTGTGTGCAGGCTGGGGTGAGCTGCTGGGCAGGCTGGCATGGCACATGGCAGCTGTGACAAACACCAGCGCACCACAGGGACAATGCAGAGCTGAGGGCAGCCTGGTGACAGTGCTGGCAGTGAGGATCCACAAGGAGCCCTGCTGGTGTGGCACAGCTGGGGTCAGCACATGGGGACCGTGCCAGGGACAGACAGATGGGTGAGGAGAGCATGGGACACCATGTGTGGGCTGGGCAGCAGGCAGGATGGCAGGAACAGAGGCACAGGATCAGGTCACCCCACACCTCCCTCTGCAGCAGCCCTGCCCCAGACAGGACAGGCAGCACAGTCCCCCACCACAGCATGGGAAGGCAGCACCAAGGGTGGGGTGAGGGGTTGCAGGGCCTTTATTCATCACACAACAAGCAGGCATGACACAGGGGCGCAGGATGGGGTGGGCAGAGAGCCTGTCATCGGGGCAGGAGGTGCCCTTCATGCGACCTTGGCATGGGCTGGTGAGAGGAAGCAGGAGGACAGGGCAGGGGCAAACGGCTTTACCCAAAACACCTCAGGTTTCACCCCAGGCTGGGCACTGGCATGTGGACAGGGGCAGAATCATGGAGGGGCTGGAGTAGAATCAGCCACCTCCACATCTCAAGCAAATTTTCCCCACAAATTCCTTGCCAGCCTCATCTCAGCCCCCCTGGGAAATGCTCAGCACCGCTATTTACAGAGTAAGACAGAACTGACCAATATTACAAATAATTAAAAGGCAGTTTTAAAAATGAGAAACCACATTCCAAAAAAGTAGAGAGTCTTTTAAAAAAAAACCAAACCAAACCAAAACCCCGATTATCCATGAAAATGCTAAAAACCACCCCGAAAATATCTATGTACAGCAGGAGATTGCCCGTGGCAGTGCTGGACCCAACAACTCCGTGGCAGGCAGGGACACAGCCCGGCCCTGGCTGCTGGTGAGGGTGGGCAGCACCCAGCTGGGTGATGAGGGTGCCCCGGGGGCTGGCTGGGTGCTGCAGGAGCAAAAGGCCATGGGTAGTGGGCCTGCTGGGCCCTGGCTGATGCTGGTGTGTCCGGGGACACCGGCAGTGAGCGGCTGTCGCGGAGATGCTGACGGAGGCTGCGACGTGGCAGTGATGCAGCAGCTGCTGCGGGCAGGAGAGGGCAGCAGCCTCGGCAGCACCGGCAGTTCTTTAGAGAAACTGCGAGATGACAATGTGCAGAGGCCCTGGGAGTGGTGTACAGAGCTCCAGAGCAATGCACAGAGCCCTTGGAGTGGTGTACAGAGCTCCAGAGCGATGCACAGAGCCCGTGGAACAGCATACAGAGCCCCTGGAGCACTGTACAGAGCCCCAGAGCAATGCAGAGCCCTTGGAGCAATGGATGGAGCCCCTGGGGCAATGCAGAGCCCTTGGAGCCGTGCACAGAGACCCCAGAACAAGGCACACAGCCCCAGAGCAATGCGTTGAGCCCCAGGCACCTGCAGGCAGCTCCATCTGGGTGAATCCCTGCCTGGCCCCTGGCAGGCGGCTGGAAAATAGGTCAGGCAGCTGCCTCAGAAATCTCTGTTCTCTCCTGGAGCTGCACAGGGGAACCAAGGCTGCTCTGAGTGGGACTGGGTCGCAGTCCCCCAGCCCCAGGAGCTCTGCAGTGCTGTGGGGGCTGTGGCTGCTGCCCCCTCCCTCCCTGGGTAAGGCTTTTTCTGGTGGTGACAGAGGGACGTGCGGCACAGACCACGGGCCACGCTGCAGCCTCCCAAACCACAATCTCTTAATCCAATTGGTGCCTCTCCAAAGTAGCTCATTTCGGTATTTTTAAAATGCACTTGGTTTTACATTGCAGGCTGTCCGGAGTTGGGCAGGGCCAGAAGTGGAGAAATGAAAAAAAAAAAAAAGAGAAAAGAAAAAAAAAAAGAGAAATATGTATATTCAGCACTTGGAGAAGAAATAACTACAAGTGGCCCCAAGCAGGGAGGTGGGTGCAAGGCAGGGGCACCACAACCCCTTGAGAGCAGGGGATGTGCACACACACACACACAGAGGCACAGGCCACCTCTCCCCATGCTGTGCACCCAGTGATCCCCACCTGCAGCTGGAGGAGCCCGGGGACCACCCAGACCCCTGCCAGCAGCCAAGGGCCTCAGCAGCACCCCAAGAGCAGGAGGGTGGCCGAGGAGGGCCCCCAGCCAGCCCAGCCCGGGTGAGCACAGGGAGCCTCCCTCCTCCTTCCTGCCGGGGAAGCACACTCAGCCCGCGGCTGATGCAACCGCACAGCAATCGGGCAACGGGCCCGGGATGGGCAGGATGCTGCAGCCACAGCCAGCACCAGCACCCTCCATCCGCGGGGTGGCTGCAGCATCACCCCTACAGCGGCCCGGCCCTCCCTATCGACAGCAGCAGCCTCCCCTGGCTGCTCTCCCTTTCTCAGCCCTCGGCACAGCAGGGTCTCGCTGACACTCCCGGCGCGGTGGCACCAGCCAGGATGCCCCGGTGCCACCTCTGCACAGGCAGGAGGTGATGCAGCCACCCTGCCAGGGTGTCCCCGCACCCCGGGGCTACCTCTGGCTCCACATCTGCTTCGTAAGCGTCCCCGGGGCCGAGGGGACGTTTAGGAGACAGATGAGCCTGCGCCGCCTCCGCGAGGGGCCCCGCGGGCTCAGCGCGGGCGCTCTTCCGGCAGGACAGTGGATGGCAGGCACACTGCGTCCCCCGGCCCCCCGTCCTCACTCACTCGAGGCCCCCGGCTTCTCCTCCGCCCTGGGGGGCTCCGCGGGGTGCAGTTTGCACTTGGAGGGGGAGTGGCGGACCGCGGAGCGGGACGGCCGGGCAAAGCACGAGGTGAGGGACTGGGAGCTGCAGTCACACGCCGTGTCCTGCAAAGATAGACAGGGCACAGCGGAGTTAGAGGGGTCAGGCACCCTGTCCCCCGCCACGGCGGGACACCCCGGGGGCCTCTGTGCCTCGTTACCTCGCTGGCTAGAGCCGAGATGAGGTCGGGGTCCCGCAGGGCTGCGTCCTTACTGCCCTGGCCAGGGGACGAGGGCTTGGGGTCCTCGCAGCTGCCCTGCTTGAGGACCTTCTTGTTCAAGACACGGGAGATGTTTTCGTGGTGGGTGGCGGGGCTGGGGTGCTCGGCTCTCTTGCTCTCTTCCCCAGTCGCCTCCTTCTTCTCCTGGGGGGCAGTGGGGCTCTGCGCCCGCCCGCAGACATTCCTGAAGAACTCCTGCACGAGGCCGTACTTGGGTGCTTCGGGCTTGGCCCGGCTGCTCTCAGGGCAGCCCGGCTTCCAGATGGACTCGGTGCTGCCCGCGTGCTCCACCACACTGAACAGGCTGGACAGGCCATCGTTGATGTTGCTGAGGACGGGGCTGTCACGGGTGGTGGTGGAGCGGGCCCAGGCAGAGCCGTTCTGCTTGCTCTGGTGCAAGTTCCACAGGCTCCTGTCCTTGGAGGCATCCAGCTTGGAGGAAGACCTCCTTTGGAGCTTCGGAGAGCCGTATTTTGGGGAGCAGCATGGCCGCTCGATCCTGGAGTGGACCTTATCCAGGGAGGAGGAGATCTGCTTGCTGCGCACGGACACGAGGGAGGAGCTGCGCGGGGACCAGCTCTTGCCATGCATGCCGGCAGCACGGGGCAGGTCGGTCTGCAGGCCCACGCTCACCGTCTGGATGGTCTGTGTGCCCACGTGGGCCAGCCCCACGGTCTGGCTGGAGGTGCTTTTCACCTTCCTCTCGAGCGAGCTGGAGCGGATGGCCTGGCGCACGCAGTTGGTGATCTCCTTCATGTCGTCGCTCATGTTGCCGGAGATCTCCAGGTCGTGCAGCGAGGAGGGGAAGCGCGGCACCGGCGGCACCGCGCTCTCCCCTGTGCCACCATCCAGCAGCTCCTGCTGCTGCTTGGAGAAGTTGCACAGCCACTGGCTGTAGGTGCCCTCGGCGCTGGCCGACTCCTCCGGCTCCTTGGGCTTGGCCATGGTGAACAGGAATCCGGGCTCGATCATGATCTTGCCCTCCTTGTTGTGCACCAGCGGCGCCTCCAGCCGCCGCACCACCGGCGGGCTGTAGTAGATGCGGATCCCTGTCTTGTCGGGGGCCGTGTAGCTCCTCTGGATTTGTTTCTGAGCTGGGTCGTGCCCAGAGAGGCTGCTTGCCCGTGAGTAGTCCCAGGAGGAGATGCCCAGCTTCTCCTTGGCCAGGCTGTCGGGGACAGGTTGTTCGATATTCACATATGTACAGTTGGAGGGAGGGAGGCTGGCGCTGTCCCGGATCCCGTTGGGCAGCATCTGGGTGGTTGAGGATGACTTTTTGCACCGGGCATGGTCACCCAGCCCTGGCATGGTCTTTCCAGAGAGGTAGGGAGAACAGTCGAGCAAGCTTTCAAACTCTGACATGGAGGAAACAGACTTGGTCCTGTGGGAGGAGAGAGGATAGGGATCAAAACAGGGCAGGGAAGGGATTGGGGACAGCTGAGACACACTGTTCCCACCCCAATGGGACCTTCCTGGGCACCCAGTCCTGCTCCTCACCGGGAGCCCTTTGCTTCCAGTACTATCATGGAACAGGGTTGCATCTCCCCTGTGACTCTCAGGGATGTCAAGCCCTCTATGTTCCAGGGGCTATGGAGGCATCAGCACACTCACCTTTTGAGGTTGGTTCCCTTGGCTTCTGCTTCAGAGATTGTCTCCTTGTCTGTGATTTTCTCATTGAGAGCCTAGGAGGGCACAGGAGAAAGCTCCAGGGTCAGAAGGCACAGGACCAGGGCACAGAGATGGGCTGGGGCTCAGGGGCTGCATCCTGCTCCCCTCCAGCACCACCAGCTTCCCCACACACCGAGGCACAGCAGTCCCGGGACTGCATGGGGCTTGCTGCAACCACATCTATTTAAAATCAGCTTTTTATAAAAAGAAGCTCTTGGGGGTTCAGCCATGCCCTTCATGCTCACATTCTCCTGGTGTTCTCCCTTGCAGCCTCATTTGCTGTTTAAAGGGGTGTTAATTTGGGTTCACACATCCTCCTTAGCACAGATCTGGGCTCCAGGAGCATCCTGAGAGCACTCCACACTCTCTTACCCACCTCTTTCCAGTTGCTGCCATGCTTCTCCATTTCAGAGTGCTTCAATGCCCATGGATTGGATCCTTTCTGCAACTGGAGAATGCATTGGTCACTCAGCAGGTGCAACATGAGCCTCTCTGGGCAAGCAAAAGCACGAAACATTCTTGGGGCAAGCAGCAGAGGCTGGAGGACACGTGCAGGATGGGGGACACCATACCTGGTTGAGTTTGTTCTGCAGGTCCTTCGCTTGCTGCTCTGCCTGCTGCTGCTCCTCCTTGAAGCGAGCCAGCAGCTCCACCTTCTCCTGGTTCCAGTTCTTCTCGCTGATCTGCAGCTGCTTGGTGAGGTCCATGACAGCGCTGTAGGACTCGGCCAGGAGATGCTGGTGCTCCTCACGCTCCCTCTTCAGTGCCACCTTCCAGTCTGGCAGCGCACGCTCTGCGATCCCTTTGCCTGCCTTTGACTCCAGCTGTGGGGACACGGTGGTGGCTGTGAGGGACCCAGGGCTCCAGTGTGGTGCTGGACATCTCCAGCAAACAGGCAGGGCTGCAGGCATCCCTCTTGCCAGTGCCAGTCCCATGCTGCCGGGCTGGGCAATAAGCATGTCCCCAAGGACGTGACACACACAACATGGCTTGCCCATGGCACAGCCAAGCCATGGCTTGCAGCCACAACATGCCAGCTGGCCAGCAGATGGTCACCCAGCAGGACACAGGCTGAATGTCCTGCCGGCCTGGCTGTGCTCCTGCCTGCAGGACATGGCTCCTGGAGAGGGGCACCATCACCTGAGTGGCCCCCAAGGATGCAGCACCAGTGGGGCGGTGCCACCATAGCTGCTATGCTTGCTTTTGAGGAGATATGGGAACTGGGGACTTATGCTCTGCCAGGAGAAATCCTGCCTGGAAAGTGCTGGGGAGCAGAGCTGATGTGCAGCCATGGGCTGCTGCCAGCACAGCATGAATGGAAACCTCTCAGCACTGGGAGGGCAGGGCTGAGGGACTGGTGAGACTCATCCTACAGGCAGGAGCTTCCCCCACTGCCCAGGCTGCCCTTTCTCCACCTCCTGCCTTCCCTGCAGCCCTGCATCCCTTCTGCAGCATCCACAGGGATCCTGTGCTGTGACTCAGGGTGGGGGAGAGGTGGGCTCTGATGCTGCTCTCAGCTGCCTGTCCTCAGGGGGGATGCTGAGCCCCTGTCCCATCCCACCCTCCCCAGACAGAGGAATAAAGAGCATCCTCTGCTGCTCCACAGGCAGATTTCCATGCCAGCCCCGTTGCCATGGAAACTCTCCTGCCTGAGTGGCTGCTAATTAAGATTCCCACAGTGCCACCCTGCTCCCAGCCCAGCGCTTGGCACAGGGCACAGGCAGGCCCCCAGCCCCCCAGCAGGCACGGGGGGGGCTCTGCCAGCCCATGGGGTGCCCAGGGCTCCCACCTGGGCAATGTGGCACTTGAGCTCAGCACGCTCCATCTCCCAGGCAGCCTTGGCCTTGGTGAACTGCTGCTGCAGCTCGCTGGCACCACGCCGCTCCTCCCGCAGCTCCGTGCACAGCTCCTTCAGGGTCACCTTCATGTCTGCCAGAGTCTTGATGCACTCGTTGGGCTGCAGGAGAACAGGGGTGAGCACAGGCAGCACGAGGGGATTCAACAGGGTGCGACTCTGTGGGAGCTGTCCTCTCTGCATCCCAGCCCTGCAGGCTGCTGCCAAGGTGAGGGACAGGGACCATCCCCACCCAGGCACACACCCCAAGAGGAGCCACCAGCCACAGCAGGACCTGATCCTATCCTGATCCACCCCCTGGGCTCGTGGGGACCCTGCTCACCGTGTTGGGGGTCCAGGAGTCCCCAGCACACATCTTGTTGTCTGCCTGTTGTTGTGGAGCTAGTTCCTCCTCTTCCAGCAGCAGGTACAGCTCCTTCATGCTGTTCACCTGTGGGTGACACCGTGGCTGGGGTGATATGGGGACCCACAGCCCCTGGGCAGGATGGGGGACACCCAAACAGCCCTGGGCAGGACAAAGAGGCATGAGGGACACACCCAACAGTGTGGTCTCCCCTCCATGACAGCCCACTGTACCTCCAGAAAGTCCTCGCCCTCACTGTGCACCACTTTGCCCTGGCGCCAGCGCTTGAGGAACCACTTGAGCTTCATGAAGAGCAGGAGGAAGCTCTGCCTGAACTGCTGGGACTCCTGCACCAGCAGGTTCTTCTCCTGGCTCCAGAACTTCTGCTCCAGCCGCCTCTGCAGGTTGAGGCTCTGCAGCTCAAACTCCCGCCGCAGCAGTGCTTTCTGGTGGTCCTCCTTCAACTATGGAGAGATGAGTGGCTCCAGGACAAGCACTGGTGGCAGCCATGTGATGCTTCCCCCCCAGGGTCTGGGCTGAGCCTGGTGCCAGCCCCATATCCCCATCTGGGGGAGCTTCACCACTCTGGGAGCATGCTGGGGATGGGGGAAGCCCTGCATGGCTCCATGTGCAGGGAGGAGTGTGCTCAGCCTTGAAAATGGGACATGAGCCTGGTGCCAGCCCCATATCCCCATCTGGAGGAGCTGCACCACTCTGGAGCATGCTGGGGACAGCAGGGCCATGGGGGAAGCCCTGCATGGCACCATGTGCAAGGAGCGTGCTCAGCCTTGAAAATGGGACATGCTGTGTGTGCTCCCAGGTGACACCCAAGTCCCCACGTGGGTCATAGGGCTGAGGCTGGAGGTGGCAGTGCCATAGGTTGAGGACAGCTGTCTCCCAGGGGGAGAGGCTGTTCCCTACTCACCTGGCAGATCTTCTGTGAGAAGTTCTCCACCTCGTCCTTCCTCAGCTGCCTCTCCTGTGAGAGCTGCTCCTGCAGCCCCCGCAGGCTCTCGTTGGCCTCAGACAGCACCAGCTGCAGCTCCTTCATCTGTAACAGCCCCAGAAGGGGATGGCAAAGCTGCCCTGCACTTCCCTTGTCCCCAGCTCCCCAAAGCCTGTCCCACAGCCCTGTGGCCGAGGGGACACGGCTCCCAGGCTGTGCCATACCTCGGTGGCGTAGGAGTCGTTCTCCTCAGCCCGGCAGGGTTTGTAGCTCCGGGCATGGGCGGGGTCCGTGTCCTTGGCGTGGGGGATGCGGAAAGGGTCGGCGTCCCTAAAATCAGGCTGCTGCATGCGTGGGCAAGTTAATGAGAACAAACCAAAAGAGCGGGAAGGGGGAAAAAAAAACAAAACAGAAAACAAAACAATGGGTCTCCGAAACAGTAAAGAACTACAAGACAACAAAAAGGATGAGGAGGAGAAGGAGCTTCATCACCATGGCGGGAGACAATGTGGAAACCAAAAGGAAACACAGGATGAGGAGACACGTGGCCTGGATAGTTTGGGGAAAGGGGAAAAAAGAGAGAAAGAGGGAAAAAATGTGCAAACACCAGTTACGGTGCCATGCAGTGACTGGGGGAGACTGGGACCTCGGGCTGGGGGGACCACATGCAGAACAATAGGACTCTGAACAAGGGAGTGTGCTCCAGAAAGGGGCTTGTGCCTGCAGCCCCAACCACCACTGACACCCCTGGCACGAGCTGGGACCCCTGAGGACAGTGGGACAGCAGGGCATGAGCTGCTCTGCACTGCTCCAAAGGTGTTCTCCCCTGGATGCAGATTTGCCCTGAAGCCTTTGCTCTCCAAATTACCCTGCCTGGGTGTTTCTGGGGATGGAGGATTCCTGCAAGTGGGGTCCCTGCAATTTGGGCTGCTTTTGGAGGCTGCAGACTGCTCTCCTCCCACCCAGCTCATCCCCAATAAGCAAAGAGCTTCTGAGACACAATGTTGGGCTAAGCCAGGGAGAGCAGCCCTGCTAGGGTGGGATTGCACCTGAGAGCCCCTGGCCATGGGCAGGGCAGCCTTGGCACAACCAGCCTGTGCCAGGATGCCCACTGCCTCCTGCCCTGGGCACACTCTGTTGGAGCAGAGTCCTACCTTGTCCCCGGTGCCACTGGCATGCAGTGAGGTGTTAGTTTGGATTTTGCTCTGGAGAGGCAGGAGGGAGGTTACAGTGGGGATCAGGGTTTGCTCCATTAAAGCAGGAGGAAACGTGGTGGCAAATAAAGCGGCAGCTGCTGTGAGGGATGTGGGAAGAAGCCATACCTGGAAGTCAGAGGAATGCTCTTTGGTGACATCGTGGCTGCTGGGGCTGGAGAAGGGGAACGAGTCCGTGTGCTCCTTGAAGCCACTGGTGAGGTGGTCCACCTTCCTCACGAAGCAGCCCAGGTCCTGCTGGAGCACGCCCAGCCTCATCAGCAGCACGTTCATCAGCTTGGCATCGCTGGGGCTGTCACCACCGCTGCCCACCGCCTCTCCCAGCAGCACCCCCGCACACTCATTGTCCAAGCAAGCCTTCAGCCCCGCAGTGAACCCGTTGGCATCTGAAATCAACACGTCGATCGCTTTGCTGACCAGCGTCGCCTGGTCCCGGATGCCCAGCAAGGTCTCCAGGTCCTTGGGCTTGAGCAGTTTGGCAGGGCCATCGGGCACCTTCCCAGTGCCCAGCCCCCTGTCCTGCCCGTCGGGCTCACTGCTGCCCACACCGTCCCTCCAGCCGGCGGTGGGCACGCACTGCGCCGAGTCGCCGGCCTCGGCATCGGTCTCCAGCATGGGCCGGGTGCTCTGGCAGGAGGCCAGGTCGCAGCGCTGCAGGTTGGACAGCAGCACCCTGTTCTCGTACTGCAGCTTCTTCACCTTGCCGCTGAGCTCGCTGATCTGCACCTTGGCCGTGGCCAGCTCCTCCTGCGAGGGCTCGCTGACCACCGAGCAGCTGTCCTCCGAGAGCGTCACGTCCAGCTCGTGCTCCGACTTGTACTTGCTCAGCTCGTTCAGGAGCAGCTTGTTCTGGTCCTCCAGCTCCAGCAGCGAGCGCCTCAGCAGCTCGGCCTCCTCCTCCACGAACTGCAGGTGCCGCCGCAGCTCGGCCACCGTGTCCCCCGCGTCCCCAGAGACGCCCGCCAGGAACCGCGCGTCCTGCCCCGGCAGCTCCCTGTCCCCCTGGCCCTTCATGTCGTCCATCTCCGCCCGCAGCCCGCGGTTCTCCACCTCCAGCTCCACTATCCTCCTGCTCAGGATGTTGGCTTCCTCCTCCACCAGCTTGAGGTGGACCTTCAGCTCGGCCTCGCGGGAATGGGGGGAGTCAGCCAGCTCCTCCACAGACAGGGAGCTGTCCAGGTCACCATAAAGGGACCTGTACTTCAGCAGCTCCTCCTTCATGCCATCGTTCTCCTTGGCCAGCTTGGTCAGCTTCTTGCACATCAGGGCTGACTCCTCCTTGGCAAAATGCAGCTGGCACTTCAGGTCTGCGCTGTCCTCCTGGGGACCCAGAGGGGGTGGGTGTTAGAAAGATGCTCCCAGGAACCATGGTGATTCCCAGAGAGCCCTGGGGATGTGCCACCTGTCGCAGACATCTTTTATGAAAAATCCTTTCCTTAGGATTTTTCCTCCTGAGAAGCTGAGAGGCCTCAGGAACAAAATGTAAACATTGATTATCTGCTGTGGAATGCAACAGGTGCATCTGTGATTGGTCTCATGTGGCCAATCACAGTCAGCTGGCTTGGACAGAGAGCCGAGCCACAAACCTTTGTTATCATTCCTTTCTATTCTATTCTTAGCCAGCCTTCTGATGAAACCTTTTCTTCTATTCTTTTAGTATAATTGTAATGTAATATATATAATAAAATAATAAATCAGCCTTCTGAAACATAGAATCAGATTCTTGTCTCTTCCCTCATCCAAGAACCCCTGTGAACACAGTCACAGCCACCCTCCCATGCCAGTCATCCCAGGGAAGCTGCTGGCTCTGCTCCTGGAGGAGGAAAAGCTTTGAGATCCATCCTGGAGACTTTCAGGGCGAGCCTGGAGATGGGACAGGATGCCCTGGATGAGGAGACCTTGGGGTCTTGCCCCAAGAAGGACATTGAGCCACTACCAGGGATGTAAAGACCAAGTCCAGCCTGATCCACAACAGGGCAGAGGGGAAGGGAAAGGTCTCAGGACTCCACAGGGTTTTTAAGGCTTCCTCCCCAAAACTGCCACTGAAATGCCCTCATCAGGGCTCTGCTTCTCTTGCTCAGCCTCCACTCTCATCACAGGGCAGAGAAGCAGCTGAAAACCTCTCAAAGTCCCAACCCCCAGCCTTGCTGCCACCACCTTGCCAGGGCACTGAAAACCCAGGCAAAGCCTCAGCACCAGCTCACCAGTCCCTTCCCAAGGCCCTCTGCTTCCCAGGACCGTTTCTCCATGTGTTCTTTTTTTATTCAGCAGTTAGGCTCTTGGCTGTCTGCCCAGACAGACCGTTTCTCTGCTCTGGGAGCTTTTTGGATGGAGGACCAGGATTTCCTGACGTCCAGCTCGCAGCTTCCCGTGCCCTGGGGTCACCTGAGTGCTCTGAGCTGAGCTGTGGTCACTGCCAGGAGGGGACTGGCTGGACTGTGCCTCTCACCTCGCTGCACCCACTGCAGCTGGGCAGTGCTGGAGATGCCCAAGCCCTGTGGCTGGGTGGCTGCTGGCCCTGGTACCCCTCTGCCTGGCTGAACTCACCCCCTTTCCCCCTTTCTTGCTGGAAAAAACAAGCTGCCCCCTTCTCTGGGTGCTCTGCACCCCCAGCCACACCCATGCTCATCCCAAACCCCACAGCAGTATTTACTCTGCTGACTTCCTGCACTGCTCATAACAAGGCCAGGGGTGATGGAAAGGGGGTTCCCATGAGTTTGGGGTGCCATTTATTCCCTAAATGTCCTGCAGTGACCATGGGAACCACCCTGCTGCACTTCCATGCTTGTGCACCGGGACACGACCTCACTAAGGAGCATTAAAGCTGTGCCCCCCTAATTAGGTGAGGAGATTAGGGGAGGGCTGCTGTGGGCAGGGCAGACATGACCTCAGTTCCTGTTTTTCCAGGGGGAAAAAAAAAAAGCAGCAACCCAGTGTGTCCCTCTATGGCACCAGCAAAGAGACACACACAGGTCCCCAAGACCACCTGGAGTGCTCCTGGGGTCTGGGGAGATCTCAGTGTTGAGTTTGTCCCCTCCCAGCTCCATTTTTGGGGAGTGCTGAAGCTCAGCCAGCACAGCCAGGCAGGAAAGGGGCCCAGGAAGCCACAGATGAGTCACAGCATCTGTGCCACAGGGCCACCAGCCACAGCTGAGCAGGGACAGGGAGCCCATGGGGGCCACATCCAGGGGCATCTGCACCCACCTGGGGAAGCCCAGAGTTCCTGGAACACTGGTCCAAGCAGAATTGGGGCCACTCTGACCCCAAGATGAAGGGCCTTAGTTCCATGGGGAAGCAGAGGGGGCTGGGGTTGTTTCCTGCCTCAGGAGGAGGCAGATGAGGGGCTCAGCTTCAGGAAAGGGGTGATGGAGGAGCTCCCTCAGCTCAGGGCAGAGCTGGCTGTAAGTGCTCTCTGGGGAACTGAGGGGAAGGATGCTGGGACCATCAACTGGCCAGAAAGGGCTCTGAAGAATGGAGTTAAAGGGAGATGATAAATAAGGACTGGAAGGGAAAGTCTTTGAGGACCTGGGGGTCTCTGTCCTGTGGCTGCACAGAAGGGCCTGTGCCAAGAAGGACACAGGTCACCCAAACCCCTTGGGCTGCTCAGGGCTCCTGCTGGCAGACACTCAGCAGCATGTCAGGAGTGTCTTTCCATGGTCTGCCTCCCTGTCCCAGCTTTGGGGGAGCAGATCTGTTCCCCAAAATAAACCCTTCAGGTCTGTTGCCTTTGAAAGAGGATTTCTCCTCCTGCCTTTCTATCCCTGCAACAGCAGCTCTGCCTCTCCAAGCCCTGGTAACAGCATTAGTGAGTCACAGCAGCTCAGCTCAACAGCAAGTGACAGCTGAAATCCTGCTGCCATCGGCAAATCCCCTGAGAGGGCAGGAGTGCTGTGGCCTCCAGCCATCCCCACAGGGACCCTCTGCTCCCCCAGACCCTGTGAAGCTCCCAGGGCACCCTCAAACACAGCTGGAGGCACACAGGCTGCAAGAGCCACAGGAGCAGGAGCAGCTTTGCAATGTCAAAGCCAAACTCCTTCAGCTCCTTACACAGGGAAAGGGTTAAAGCCACTGCTGCTCCATTGATAAATGAGACAAGGGAGTGAGTGAGGACAAAGAGGATGGCCCAGCACATCAATCCCTCCCTTATGCAGGGGCTCTGAGAGGCAGCAAAGCCCTGCAAGGGGGGGATGGCACTGCCATGCCCGGATTTGCTCCAGGTCTGGGCTCAGTGTCCAGCTGGCACCATGAGCTGGGGGGTAGGGGGTCACTGTGGCGTGCCCTGGGTGCTTAGGTGATACTCTGGGTGCTCAGGTGGTACCCTTGGGTGCTCAGGTGATACCCTGGGTGCTCAGGTGCTGATACCTGCACAGATGGCTTCTTCTCAGTCTTGCCCAAGGAGCGAGAGCTCCGCTTCTTCAGGGAGTTCTGCAGGAAGAACAGAGAGTTATGAGGTCCCTGCACCCCAGCAGTGACAGACAGACAGATTCAGCGTGCATGGACATTGGTGCTGACATTCCCAGGTGCTCCTGGACCCCAGGAGTACACCCTAGCCCTGGTGTTCCCTTTGCTTTGAGGCAGCTGGACTGGCAAGCATCACATCATGAGGTTTGGTCAGAAATTCCCCCTGCAGGCAAAGGAGCAGTGAAAAAGCAGGAGTGAGCAGGAAATGAGCCATGGAGAGTGGAGAGGCTGAGTCACTGTCCCTGTCAGGGCTGCATGCAGCAGGGAATCCAGCCCCCAGGCCAAGGGACAGCTCTCAGGACATTCCAGTGTGGGAGCAGCAGATGATGACATTCCCCATCACCTCCCCAAGCAAGGGATATGTGCTGCTCCCTCAGCAGCATGATGCTGACTCTGCTCTCAAGGTCACAAGGGGACACAAGGGACAATGTCCAGGCTAGTGAGGACAGCTGGGAGGTGGGGAAGGCAGGCAGAGCAATAAGGCAGAGCAAAAACATGGTAAAAATGGAGGTGCCCAGAGCAGAGCCAGTTATCTGGGGAAGGGAGCTGGGACAAGACCCTCAAGAACATGCACAGAGCCTCCCATGAGTGCTGGCTGATCCATGCAGCTGCCCTGGACCTCTTTCCAAGCTGGTGCTGAGGCCCCCAGCCAGAGAAAGCAGCTGTGAAATGTAAGCTGCTGCCTGTGCCAAGGTGCAGGGCTCCAGGCTTTCCTATTAAGGCCACGACCATGCCTGGAGCTGCTGGAGCTGCAGAGCCTCTCCCAGGGGCTGCTGGTGCCACATCACATCCCTCACCCACACTCTGCTGGGGACTGCAGCAGGCAAAGGGCAGCTCCAAGGAGCCCCAGGCACAGCACCCTGGGGCAGATGTGGCTGTCACTGCTCCACCCTGGGGTGCCCTCAAAGCCAAGCTTGGTGTGGCAGGCTTGGCATGGGGTACCCAGATTGATCCCACTTTTTCTGACCCCTTTAGGAGACAGGAGAGGGGAAAATGCCTGTGCCTTTGGGAATGATCCCCTAAAATTATCCAATTATGGGAGAAACCTCTTGGAAGGGAGGGATAATCAGCCCCTAGGGGTGAGTGCAGCCCTGCACAGTCCCTGGCTCTGGCTGCTAACAAGCTCTGCCAGGCTCTGTGCCCTGCAGCAGCAGGGAGGAGGAGGGCTTTTAGCTCACTTTGTCTCATGTTTGCCTAATTAGCACTCTGCAATCAGCCAGTAACCCCAACGCCCTTGCTAGCCTGGGGGTGTGCCATGCTGAGCTTGGGGACCATCTCTGAGCCAGCAGTGTCCCCAGGGCTCAGGCAGCTGCAGGAGGGGCTGTGTCCCACCCCAGCCCCTTCAGCAGTGCCTGCCTCTCAGAGCTCCCCACAGAACCACTTCCCCTGCCTGTTTTCCAGCGAGCGAGAGCTCCAGCCCAGCTCCCACTGCTGCCATTTGTTATTCAGCCCAGCTCCCAGCTGCAGGGAAACCCATTTCACGGCTGTTAGCAGGGCTGTGCAAGGCACCAGTGTGGGGGATGCTGCTGAGTGTCACCAGCACGGCCATGGCTGACAGGGGATGGCTGCAGCTGGATCCTGCAGCCTCCCAGGAGCTGGGCTTTTAGCAGGGATGGCCCCAGAGATGCCGAGCTGCCTGTGCAGGAAGCACAGTGGGGAAGTGAGAGCCTTCCCTTGGCTGTGCCTCCTCCTCCACACTGTCCTGAGGCTCAGCCAGAGCCATCCCGAGGCTCCCCGGGGACCAAAGGCATCCTGGGCAGTAGGGAAGTGGGTTACAAGGGCTCTGCAATGGATCTCAAGTCCATGCTGTCACCAGGATGCCTTTCCTGTCACTGAGATTGACACAGATCCCAGCCAGAAGCTGGCTGCAAACAGAGCATGACATGGAGTGCCCTGGACCTGTGCATGTGGGTACATTTGTGACTGCCCAGGGCACAGAGGGGATTGTGCAGCCACCCAGCTCCACAGCAGCACTGGGACACTGCTGGCACCTGCAGGATGCAGCCAGCACCAGGCACTCTGCCAGGGACAGGGACCCCACACATCATTTGGAGCTTTGCCCAGATGGAATTGGGCACGGCCCAGGGGGCTGGGCTGAGCAAGTGGCCAGGGACATATAAAGTGTCCCCAGAGCAGTGGGGAAGTCCCAGAGCCCCCCCTGGCTGGGGCAGAGCCAGCAGGGTGGGATGGAGCACGCCGAGGGCAGGTGCTGCTTGGGTTTCACAAGCATCTGTAGCACGGTTTGGGTTTCAGTGACTCAGGCAGGGCTGGGGGATCCCATGATGCAGGGCCAGGACACCTGCTATGAGCAGAGCCTTGGGGACACCTCCTGGTCCCCACTCACCTCTCTGAGCTTGTCCATCTCGTTCTGCACCACCTGCTTGGCCAGCTCTGTCTCGATGAGCCGCTGGCGCAGCTCCTCGTTCTCCTCCTCCAGCCGGATCCTCTTCTTCTCCACCACCTCCAGCTCATTGTGGAGCCGCACTGAGACGTCCTTGGCCACCTGGGGACACAGCAGGGCTCTCACCAGACGGGGCACAGTGTGCAGGGGGCTGAGACTCCAGCTCCTGGGCACCCACAGTCCTCATGAGGAGATCACCAGGCAGTTACTCCTCAGGGGGAGATACTGGTCCTTGTATCTGTCCCTGATGTGACTGCTCTTGTTCCTTCACCAGCTGCAAGGCTGCCCTGCATCCCCATCCCCTGGCCAAATCCTGCCTTCCCCAGCCCTAGCATGATGCTGGGAGACATTAATCACCTTTTTCCCATAGCACAAAGCTGGAGAAGCCCCCAGCAGGCTGGAAGAGCTGGTAGGCAGCAGCAGAGCAGGCAGCCTGTCACTGCAGGCAGCAGCTGTGCTGGCCAGGAGAAAGAGGAGCTGCTGCATCACATTACAGAAAAAGCAGCAGCTGCCCCAGGGTGAAGAGTGCCTACATCACTCCCAGAGCTCCCCCTCTCCAGATCCCTGCACAGGAGCAGTCCCCAGCATAAAGGGAGCTTAATAACACAAAACATTCACTCCTGCCTTTGCAGGACAGCAAAACTTGTCCCAAATGCCACTGCTCTCCTGCACAGCCTGGGATATGAGCACTTTGGAGGCAGCAGCAAGCCCTGCTGCAGGATCTCAGGCCATGGGGCTGGGCTCTGCTCCCCCGAGGATGGGCTGTGCTTTCTTTCCCAGAAAGGGAGAAGCTGGAGGGGTGTTTCTGGCAGCAGCCACCCAAGCTGGGGGGGAGCTGATGCTGATGGGTGGTTTGGGGAGGGGATTGGGGCCCCAGCAGGGATGGGCAGTGAGGAGGGTTCACAGCCCAGCACTTGTGGCACGTCTTGGCTCCAGGACTGGCTGTTTTCTGCTCAAAAAACAAAGTCAGTCCTCGAGCTGTTGCACATCCATCCCGAGCTGTCTCTGAGTGCCACCGCACCCCCTCTTGGCAGCAGGCTCGCTGGTGAGAGCCCTCAGCAAACACTCACCAGGCTCCTGGAGGGCGAAGCAACGTCACCCTGCAGAAATCCTCCTGTCCCTGCCCCAGCCCCACGTGCCACCATGCCTGGGGCTCTGCAAGGTTTTCCTGAAGGCCGAGAGAAGCAGCTCCCAAGCCTGCAGGGCCCTGGTCCCTGCAGTGGTGGCCCCATCACATCCCCACAGGAGCAGGACAAGGGAGCTCAGCCCCAGGGCACAGGGCTGGGCTGGGCTCCAGCCTGCCCAGGATGAGCCTCACATATTTCAGGCAGTTTCAGGCACATTCTCAGGCAGTGCTGGCCCTCTCCACCACCAGGACCCCCTCAGACCTGTGAGCTGAAAGCACTGCTCCCCACTTCCCACATCAACACCGCTAGCAGGGAATTATAACGCCTCCAACCAAACTGCACATCACAAACTGCACATCCTCACAGAGCTCCCTGCGCCCTGACATCCCCTGCCCACAACTCAGCAAAACCCCCTTGTGGGGGGTGTCTGGGTGGGGAGGAGCCCTCCCAGGCTGACCTTGACGTCCTGCTCGAGGCTGTGGATGAGCTCTCCGTCCACCTGGCCGGTCTGTGCCACGCGCAGGCTGCGGCGCTCGGCCTTGCGCAGCCGGTACTGCAGGATGCGGCACGTCTTGCTGGCCTGGTCCAGCTGCTGCCTCAGCTCCTGCAGCTGGTACACGTCCTCCTCCATGTAGACATCCCGCATCTCCAGCATCTCGGCGCGCAGCTCCTCGATCTCATCCTGCAGGGAGATGGTGGGTTAGACCCTGCGGCTTGCTCTGCTTGCTTTTTGCCTGTGATACCTCCCCACCATGGCTCTCCATCATCCATCCATCCATCCATCCATCCATCCATCCATCCATCCATCCATCCTTCCCTCCATCCCTCTATCTATCCATCCATCATCCATCCATGCATCCATCCATCCATCCATGGATCCATCATCCATCCATCCATCCATCCATCCATCCATCCATCCATCCATCCATCCATCCATCCATCCATCCATCCATCCCTCCATCATTCATCATCTATCCATCCATCCATCCTCTCCTCCATCCCTCTATCTATCCGTTCATACTCCATCCATCATCCATCCATGGATCCATCATCCATCCATCCATCCATCCATCCATCCCTCCATCCATGAGCCATTTTCACAGGTCTCCAAGCCCAGTCCTTGCAGAGCAGGCTCAGAGCCAGCTGGATGCCGTCACCCAGGGGTGAGCCAGTCACGCGGGGGGGAACAGCCAACAAAAGCGCCTGAGAGTCTTTGTGGTAAAAGAAAGAGGAAGGTGGGGGAGGGAGAGGAGCTGCAGGAGCAGCTCAGGCAGCAGCCACAGGGAGAAAAAATTAGGTTATGTTTGGAAAAGATGTGTCAGGGAGGCAGGCGAGGGAAGGAGGAGACGGCAGGCGAGGACAGCTCTTAGGGGAGGCAATGTGGGGACATGAACCAGATGCCACCAGTGCTGGGGACCAGAGGCTGCCTCTTGTTTTGCTACCAAGCAGCAGCCCTTGGGCTGGGTCCCTGTTCCACCTCTTCCCAGTCTCATCAGCTCTCCCAGTGAGCTCCTCCAGCACAGCAGAGCCTCTGGCACAGAGCAATTGCATCAGTGCCACAGCAGGGCCAAGGGTGACATCCTGCTGGCACCAACACTGGCCCAGAGCCTCCTCTGGGGATGGGGCACACGACTGCTGTGGGGTCCCCAGTGCCACCTCCTGACCCAGAACAGGACTGTGGTCATGGGGATACTCAAGGACTGTCCCCTCTGCTCCCCAGGGACTGACCAAGCTCTGTCCACGTCACCATGAACATGGTGCCAGCCCAAATCCCCCAGGCAAACACTCCACCCACCACACCAGCTGTCCTCCTTGACCAGACCCAGTGGGACCAGGGATCCCTCCTGGGAGGGATCAAGCATCTGCTGTCCTGCCAAAACCCCTGCCACTAAAGACTCCTGACACTGCCAATGCCACTGCCACTTGAGAGTGGCTCACACTGCCACTCTGCACCGTGGCATGCTCAGGGAGGAAACAAAAGGCTGTGGCACAGGATTGGGGATGCTCAGCCCTGATTCCCGCTGGGCAGAGGGGACAGAGGACTGTCCCCTCATTGCTGTGACAGTGCCCTAGAGCCCGAGATGGCAGCTCTGTGCTGGCTCTGCCAGGCGCTGGCACGGTGGCTGCCACACTCGCCCTGCCTGACAAAGCCCCAGCTGCAAGAACTGCCCGAAAGGAGCAGCCAAGCCTGGGGAAAGGGCCTGCAGCTGCAGGGACGAGTCACAGTCGCTCACTGTTGGCTTTAAACACTTTGTAACAAAGAAAGAACCTCAATTAGACAATCCCGGATTATCCCCTGGCCTGGGAGCCCGGTGGCACCATGGCCACCAGGGTCCTGCCACCCTCTGCTGCTCTGCTTCCACACAGGGGGTCCTGAGAACAGATCTGCCTCTGTTCTGTCTCAGAACACAAACAGCCCCGAGGCTCTGAGATGGGCACGGGGATCCTGGGGACAGACAGGCTGTTCAGGGACAGCCAGAGACTGTGCTGTGAAGGGGCATCACTGCAGACATGTCTGAGAAAACCTCCTGGACAGGTGTGAAACCGCCCAGGAACAAACCACATGTTCCTGCAAGGGCTGGGATGCACCATGGAGTGACAAACTCGATGGGAATCCCCCACCAGCACTGCCACCTCCTCACCCTGGCAGGGCCACAGCAAAACCCCCATAAAGCAAACCAGGAGAGCTGATTTGTGGCATCTATTCCTTGTAGAGCTTTTGTAAATAAAAAGGCATTATGGATTGCAGGTGAGCAGGCACACTGCAGAGGGTGGGGAAAACCCTTCCTTTCACCACCAAGGAATCGTGGCTTGAATACAACTGCAATCCTCCTTCAGTGCTCACCATTCCAGCTCTCACTTGCCATGTGGCTTTCCCAGGCAGCAGCTGAGCAGGGCAGGGAGCAGGGACCTTGGAAAAAACCCAACCACATCTTGCATTTGCTGGAAGAAAGCCTGGCCTTGCCCTGCTAAGAGCTCCTGCTTGTTTATGCTTTGGGTTGTAGCAACCGTTATTTTAGGGGGAGGCTGAGTCCAGCCTGGGCAAAACCTGGAAATGCAGCCAGGGAGTGGGGCTGGGGGGATCTGCAGCACAGCAGGGCCTGTCTTTGCTCCAGCTGCAGGAATTCACCCACATCCACAACCTGATAAATCCTCTGAGTGCATGCAGCAGGCATCCACAGCCTGCCCCAGTTTGCCCCACGGAGGTAAAGCATGCTGCTAAGCCACAGTAAAGGGATTAGGACTGGAGAGTGGAAAAATGCCAGGGAGAGAGCTTGGAGGACAGAGCTGATCTGCTAAGGCAGCACATGGGGGTGCACTGGGGTCCCCTCACAGCTTCAGGGGTCTGTGATGGCCACAGAGCCTCACCCTTTGCACATATTCTGGAACTGATGCCTAACCCAGCAAAAAATCAAAAAAAATTGGATTAAGGTGAGAGCAGAACAAGGAGAGGGGAGGAACCCCACAGAAACATCCCAAATTCAGGGGTGGCATTGAGGAATGTAAATGATGTTAAATTAAGTGTGACATGGTGACAGGTGGGCACAGAGGAGGAGATAAATGACTTCTCTCCACCACAAATGCCCTGGGGAGTGCCCTGCTGCTCCATCACCCTGTAAACAACAGAATGCCCATCCCTATGGGAGTCACAGCCTCCCAGCACCCATGGGCTGCACCCCTGCTTGTCCTCCAGGATCACCCAGCACTGCACCCTGCTCACCCCATCTCTGCAGCAGCAAAGATTTCACAGGTTGTTCAAATTCAACGATTTTTTTTACACTAGAAATCTCCTGTCTCGGAAAAAACGCTGGGAAGCTGCAGTCCAGAGAGACTCATTTGGATGCCCCAGGGATTGTTGCAGAAGCAAACAGCCCATTTCGTGGCTACAGGAGCCAGGTTATGCTCAGTGGAGGAGCTCAAGAGACAACCTACCTTCATCCTCCTCTGCACAAACCTCAGAGACACTGTCTCTCCCTGGGGAGATTATTAAGGAAGCTAAGGAGCGGAAAGGTGGGATGCAAAGTGCCTGTTTGCAGCTCAGGAAAAAGAAACCATGCATTTTTAGAGCAGGAGGAGGCAACAGCTGTGTCCACACATGCACTTGAAGGACATCAGCTCTTTCAGGAAGGGCTGAGCTTTGGGGTGATGACCCTGAGCAGTGACAGGGACCAGTGGAGGTGACAGAGCAAAGTGCAGGCCAGACCAGAAGCAGAATTAAACCTTCAGATCTCCTACCCAAGCCTGACTTTGGCTCCTGCAAGGATGCAGCAAGCTCTGAGCAGAGAGGGGGCACACACTGTGCAACCAACCCAGCAGGACCTGCTATCTCCAAGGAGCAGAAAACAGCAAGGGACACACAACAGCCTCATGCAGCTCACCCAGAGCTGGCTGTGCCTGGCTGATTGTGGCAACCTTGGCAGGCAGGCCTGAGCTTTAGGGTGATAACCCTGAGCAGTGACAGGGCAGGAGAGGGACCAGCAGAGATGGCAGAGCACACCTCAGAGTGCAGACCACACCAGAAGCAGAATTAAACCCTCAGATCTCCTACCCAAGCGGAGTTACACGCTGGCTTTGGCTCCTGCAAGAATGCAGCAAGCTCTGAGCAGAGAGGGAGCACACACTGAGCAACCCAGCAGGACCTGCTATCTCCAAGGAGCAGAAAAAAGCACAGGATACAAAACAGGCTCATACAGCACAGTCACAGCAGGCTGTGGCAACCTTGGCAAGCACATCCCAGCAGCAGCAGCCTGCCCATGGAGGATGGGCAGCATTTTGGGGGGCACACCCTGCAGTTTCCCCCCAAACCTCAGCAGAGGAGGAGGAAGGGTGGGAGCAGGCTGGGTGTGAGGCAGAGGAGCCTTTGTGCAGAGCTGGCTGTGCTGGCAGGGCTGTGCCTGCGGCTGGCCCCGTGCAAAGATGGGGATTACAGTGCAGGAGAGCAACAAGCACGGCTCCCTCCCAGATTACAGCACAAAAGCAGCAGCTTTCAATTAACTCTGAGCAGGCAGCCCGGCAGGCAGCACAGGGAATTATGCCTGAATTTGCTAGGGGGAAAAAAAAAAAGAAAAACCAGAGGGGATTTTTAAAGGAAACTGCCCAGGGTGCTCAGGTATGGGAGATGCAAGGGGAATGCAGGAAAGGCAGCACACCACAAGCCCATGGCAGGGTGAAAGGATGGGCAAGGCACACCCATGTCACACACAGGGGTTTCTCTGGGTGCATTAACAGCAGCTCTGACAGCAAGCACTGGCCATCCATGTCGTGCTGATCCCTGCCCCTGGCTGGCATGGCAGCTCCCCCTTGGTAATGGGAGTGAGGGGAAAAAATCAACATTTCTCAGCTTTACACCTGCCCCCATAAATTACCAGGCAAACAGCTGGGGGCTCTCTGCAGCCCATCCCATGCTGTGCAGCATCCAAAAAGGCAAGAGGCTGCAAAAGCCCTTGCAGGGTGGCTGCTTGACAGAGCTCTGCTCCCCAGCTCTGCAGGTGGCTACTGGGGCTCCCAGGCAGAGCAGGGACTCAGTGCCAACCAGGCTGCCCAGACACAGCCCCCAGTACCCCTGTGGGGGCTCTCAGAGAGCCCTGGCTGGTGGCATGACTACCTTGGGGGAAACAAGGCACCCAGCCACATTAAATGTCTCTCCAGAGAGCTGGGAAATGCATGTGAGCCCCAGGGGATGTGGGATGACTCAGGGAGGGAGCAGGAGGGGGACAGGCAGCAGGAAAGGGCACTCAGCTCCCAGGGTTACACGGCTCTTGCCTAAACCCCTTCCTTTGCAGAGGAGAGGAGAGGGAGAGGCTTTGCAGGCATCCCCTCCCCTTGCTCCAAACCCTCCCGTGCCCACTCTTTGTCTGCCTGTCCCTCTGCAGCTGCTGCCGTATCACATCTCACATTTTCCAGCCTGCTGAGCAGGGCTGGGAGCTGCTCTCCATCACACAGCTCAGCAACAGCGAGCTGGGGCAAGGACACCGAGCCACCGCCTCCCTCCCTCCCCAGGCTGCCAGGCTGCCTCTGAAAACAGCCCTTTTTGGGGAAACACTCAGAATAACCCCTCCAGGGCGGTCACAGCAGGTGCAGAGAGCTGAGAGCAGCGGCAAGAGGAGATCCCAGCACAGCCAGAGCAGGAGGAGGAAAGCAAAGCCTTGCACAAATGTGGGGTGCAAAAAGAAATGGGTAAAATGTGCTTAAACAAGTGGGTTTTATATGGCAGCGGAGGGAGGATGGGATGTGAGCTGGCACTGCTGGAGCTCTGCTGGGAAGCTCCCAAGCCCAGCGTGCATCACACGGGTGTAGTAGCACCACACACGTCTGGCTCGTGCCACAACGTCACCAAAGCCCTTCCTCCCACCCCCAAAAATCCTCATCTCGCTCCAAATACGCACTGGTGCTGATGAATACGTGACAAAAATATTCATCTGCAGCTTTTTGGGTGAGTCCTAGGAAATAAGTCACCTGGGATAAGTCTGATTCATCCACACCCGAGATGGGCAGTGCCAATCCCTCGGGTTAGGGCTTTATTTTTGTTTTTAATCCTGAAATGCCTGAATTTTTAGCACAGATGGCACAAGCCAGCACTCTGCTGCAGCCCAGCCCAGTTTTCTGCTCCTTGCTGGAGAAACTAGGCAAATCTTCCAACATTTTTTGGACCATGAGAGGTGTGTGCACTGGGCTTCTGCCCAGCTGGAGCCAGGGCAGCACCCCAGCCACCTCCTGCTCCAGAGTTAGCAGAAGTGAGCTACAACATGGAAACATGGATATAAGCAGGATGCACATGTCCTGGCAAAGAAGGGATGATGCCAGCATCCCCATGGCCATTCCTGGTGCATGCCTCCAGCAGCTCTGCCCTCTCCCACTGCCCCTGGCCAGGGGGTTTCAGCTGCCAGCCCTCAGGGCAGGTAAATCACTCGCTCCCTGCTGGCCTGCAGCTTGCCAGGAAGGAGATCACGTGGCAATGGAGGAAGCAGGAATGGCAGCACTCGTTCTTGGAAGCCCAGGGGCCTCATCTGTATTTTTCCAGCCCCCAGTAAATCAAAGCCTTTAAGCTGTTGCTGCTAATTTTGGCAGGAGTTGGGACAGCAGCCGTGCACTGGGGCTTTGCTGATGGACAAAGGGCCTGATTGAGCATCTTCCAGTGCATCACCCAGTGCCCACCTCGGGCTGGAATCCTGACACTTCCACAAACTTGGGCAGCAGCAGAGGAGAGCTGGCCTGACTTGCAGCCTGCAGCACCCTAAGAGCAGCTGGGGAGCCCTGGTACCCAGCCCTGAGCTTGCCAGCAGCTGACTGCCCAAACAGCTCAGCCACAGCTCCACCATGAAGGAGAGCAGAGGGCACCAAATCCCTGCAGCCACCCCAGGACGTGGCACCCACCAGGCTGGTGTGTGATGATGGCTCAGTGTCCCTGTCCCCTCACAGCACGTCTGCCCCTATGAACCAGGCAGACCTGGAAAATGGCCCCAGGGAGCACAGGAACCAATGGGAAGAAGAGAGCTGGAAAATGTCCCCAGGGTCTGGCAGCAGCAGCAGGGAGAGCAGCAGGGAGCCATGCCCAACTGCCAGGCCATGCCCAGCTGCACAGGGTCAGGTTATGCCACACTGTGTCCCAGGCTGAGCACATCCATACCATGCTGAGCTGTGCCAGCCCAGGCTGTGCCAAGCCTGGCCATGCCAAGCTGGGTCCATGCTAGGCTTGGTCGTTCTGCACCCAGTGTGCTGTGCCAGGGAAGCCATGCCCAGCTGGGTCATGCCTGGCTAACCTGCCCACATTGTGCCAAAGGCTGCCCTGTGCCAAACCATGCCATGGAACACTGAGCTGAGCAGTGCCACACCACGCTGGACCATGCCCAGCTGGGCCATGCTGTGCCAAGCTGAGCTCTGCTCTAAGTTCAGCATGGCCATGCCAGGCTTAGACAAGCCAGGCTTAGACAAGCCAGACCCTACATCCAGTCATGCTATGCTGTGCCAAGTTAAGCCCAGCCACGGCATGGCAGGCCAGCATTCTCTGGCTCTGCCATGTTCAGGGATGCCATGCTGGGCTGAGCCATGCCAAGCCCTGCACCCAGCCATGCTGTGCTGTGCTGCTCATCTGAGCCATGCCAGGCTGAGCTGAGCTGTGCCCTGTGCCCAGCCATGCCCTGGGATGCTGAACTCCACCAGGCTGGACCCGAGGATGCTGTGCCACATGGAGCTACACCTTGGGATGCAGTGCCATGCCACGTCATGCCATTGCCAGGGATGCTGTGTCATGCTGAGCCATGCTGTGCCATGCCATTGCCAGGGAAGCTGTGCCATGCTGCCCTGTGCACAGGGCTGCCATGCTGTGATAACCACGGATGCTCTATTGTGCTCAGGGATGCTGCACCATGCTGAGCCATGCCCTCAGATGCCCGGCAAAGCTCTGGGGACGTTAAACCACGCTGTGATGTTTAGCCAGGGGATGCTGACCCTGACTGACCCGTGCCCTGGGATGCCATGCGGTACCACTACTGCCCAGGGATGCCACATCACACCGAGCCGTACCAGGGATGCCACTGCACACCGAGCTGTGCCACGGATGCCACGCCGAGCCTTGACAGGGATATGACTGCACACAGAGACGTGGCAGGGATGCCACACCGAGCTGTGACAGGGATGCCACCCCGAGCCGTGCCCACCTTGAGATAGTCGTTCTCGGAGCGCAAGTCCTCCAGCTCGCGGAGCAGCCCGTCGGTGCCGGCGTCCAGCATCTCCTCGGTGAGGTCGGAGAAGGCGAGCGAGGTGCTGAGCTGCAGGCGGCTGCTGGCCACGGAGGCGGCCGAGGGCTCCTCGGGCAGCGGCGACGCCTCTCCGGCCGAGGGCGGCGGCGGCGGGGCGCTGCCCGGGGACTCGCCATCGCTGCCGCTCAGCCCCAGCTCCAGCGACAGCAGCTTCGCCTCCTCCGAGGCGCTGCAGTCCGACACCTCCGAGCTGCTGTCGGTCAGCCCCGAGCCCGGCCCGGGCGCGGCGGGCACCGAGCGCGGTCCCGAGCCGCTCCTCCTGGCCGCGGGGGCCGCCGTGTCGGCTCCGTGCCGCCGGCCCTTGGGCCGCACCGCGCCGCGCCCCGCCGGCCCCTTGCCGCCGGCCCGGGCCCCCGGCGGGCCCCGCTTGTCGGCTCGCCCGTCCTTGCTGCCGCCCGGGCGCCGCGGGTGCGGGTGCGGGTGCGCGCCGCTCGCCGCCAGCCGCGGGGCCGCGCCCGGGTGTCCCCCGCCGCCGCCGCGCCGGCTCTTGGCCAGCGACCAGCCCGGCACCTCCTTGGGGCGGGCGGGCGACGGCGCCCGCTGCGGCTTCTTCTTCCTCTCGGGGAGCGGCGGCGGCGGCGGCGGCGGCGCGGGGGGACCCGGCTGTGCTGCCGGCGCGGCCTCCATGTCCCGCTGCGCTGCGCTGGGCTCGGCCCCGGCTGCGGCTGCGGCCCCGGCCCGGCCCCGGCCCCGGCTCCGCCCGCCGCCGCCGGGCGGGGACGAGCGCGGGCGGCGAACAAAAGGCGGCGGAGGGAGTGTGTGGGGGGAGGCGGGGGGCGGCCGTGCTGGCGGCAACAGCGACCCCTCCGCCCGCCCGGAGCCGCACCAGCCCACCCTGCCCCGGTGGATGGGGCATCCCCGTGGGTAGAGCATCCCCGGGGTGAGGGGTGCCCCGCGGGTGTCTTCAGCAACGCGTGTTCTTTGGGGAGCCGTGACAAGGCAGGCGGAGCATCCCTGGGGACAGGGTCCCCTCCTGTGTCCCCTGCAGAGCGGGTCGCTGCGGTACCCCTGCGGATGAGGGTTACTCTGGGGTATTTCAGCTCCTGGGACACCCCCGAGGGTAAATGTCCCCGAGGACAGGCCTGGGGAAGGAGGTCCCCAGGGTGTTCCTGTAAGCGCAGCTCCTCCGGGGCAGTCTCGGAGGTGAAGATCCCCGAGGGACACTGAGTGTGACTGTCCCCCGGGGCACCACTGTCACTGCAGGGCATCCTCTGAGCTGGAAGTCCCCCATGTTCCCCGTGGGTGGGAGCTCCCTGGCCACCCTGAGCCGCCTCCGCTCCCCTGACGCTGCCCAGGGCCGCTGCAGCCTCCTCCGGAGCAGCGGGAGCACAGTGCCTCTCCAGGGGGAAGCCTGGAGCAGCGAGTGCCTGTTCCAGTCTGCTCCCACCCACCCGCCGCGTCTGCCGTACGTTACCAGCCGGCCCCGAGCCCACTGCGGAGCGTCCAGAGGCTCCGTTTGAAAAATGCTCCTCGGCTGTGTTTGTAAAATGCTCCTCTGCGCTTTCCCGCGTGGCCTCAGCACGGGAAGCGATGCTCTGCTGCACCACACAGAGCCCGGGACCCCCTCGCTGCTCAGATTCCGTTCCCGATGCTGGGCAGCGCAGCCCCAAGGCAGCGCCTGCTTCTGCCCGGGGCAAACCCGAGCCTGGCACAGGGGCAGAACCCGCAGCACATCTCGGTCTTAATCCGCCCAAAATAAACCCACGTGGGGCTGATTAGCACGTTGCTCAATACCCCTCTCTGTTCAGCCCACAGCCCCCTGCCCCCTCCCCAAACACCCTCTGGACACAGGCTGGGATTGCACTGCTGCTCTGCCCTGAGCCAGATGTGCCTCCAGCACAGGAAAACCGGGATTGTACAGCAAACCAGGGCTGTACAGCAAACCAGGATTGTACAGCTCACCAGAATTGTACAGCGCACCAGGGCTGTGCAGCACACCAGGATTGTACGACAAACCAGGGCTACCAGAGCTGTAAAACAAACCAGGATTGTACAGCAAACCAGGATTGTACAACAAACCAGGATTGTATGACAAACCAGGATTGTATAGCAAACCAGGATTGTACAGCAAACCAGGGGCTGTGCAACACACCAGGGCTGTACAACACACCAGGAATGTACAGCAAACCAGGATTGTACAACAAACCAGGGCTGTACAACACACCACGACTGCAGTGATACCTTTTGTTGCAGGTATCACTCCCTGCAGCTCGTGGAGCTGTAAATCTCTGTGTGCCTCTGGCCACGGCTTGCTGAGCCCCCCCGTGGCTCCATGAATGCCAAGGTGGTGTCTCCAGCCTGTCAGCAGCTTGTGAGCATGACAAGGGGGGGTGCGAGTGGAATAAGGGACCCCAGGAAGATGGGAAGGGCTCTGTGTCCCATCCCCACCCTGCAGCACACGAGAGGGGCTCTGTACCCCAGCCCCACCCTGCAGCGCAGCCACTGCACTGGGAAAGGAAGGTTCCTGGGCATCCTGCCCTTTCCAGGAAGATTTGCAGCCACAGGTGCCGCTTTCCAGGCTCTGGCACGTTGCCTGGCACCACACCTTGCAGCAAAGCAGGCTGAGCAGTGCCAGGCGCTGTCCCACGAGGGATGCAGGGCGGGTGGCACAGCCGTGCCCTTCTGTACGTGCCCGTGGCCAGGGCTGGCGGCAGGGCTGCCCTCCCCAGCACCATTAGCAGCCGTGCCGTGACTCAGAGCTGCTGCATGACTGCACATGCCCCGAGCGGGACAGGCGCTGACCGAGCCGTGCTGCCTGTGCTCATTAGCGATCATCATTAGTCCTGCTCCCGGCAGTGCTAATTGCGTAACGCCGGCACACGGTGGGCTGCCCTCGGGGAGCCACAGAGCTGCAGGGCAGAGAGCGATGAGGGCAGCATGTCGGCAGCCTGGTCCTGGGGAACAGCCCCTGGTCCTTGGGAACAGCCCCCAGGATGTTGGGAACAGCCCCCAGGATGTTGGGAACATGCCTGGACCTTGGGAACAACCCCCAGGATGTGGGGAACAGCCTTGGGAACAACCCCCAGGATCTTGGGAACAGCCCCTGTCCTTGGGAACAGCCCCCAAGGAGGTTGAGAACAACTCCCAGGATGTTGGGAAGAGCCCCTGGTCCTTGGAAACAGCCCTCAGGATGTTGGGAACAGTCCCCAGGATATTGGGAACAGTCCCTGGTCCTTGGGAACGGCCCCCAGGATGTTGAGAAGAGCCCTCAGGATGTTGGGAACAGTCCCCAGAATATGTGGAAGAGCCCCTGGTCCTTGGGAACAACCCCAGGATGTTTGGAACAGCTCCCAGGATGTTTGGAATAGCTCCTGATCCTTGGGAACAGCCCCCAGGATGTTGGCAACGGCCCCCAGGATGCCATAAGGAGGGACAGGACATGCCCAAACTCTGCTTGGGGCTGAGCTCAGTGTAGAAAGGCTTTCCCAGAGCTCAGCCTCCTTTAGGGAAGCCCACTCTGTCAGATCTCATCACTCACAGTCCACCTGCTGGAGCTGGGGTCTCATCCCTGCCCTCCCAGCCTGGCCCTGGCTTGTCCCCACTCCTGTCCAGGTGCTCTCAGATTGTTGTACCCCTGCTGGGTTTGTGTGGCCAGGTTTTGGCAGCAAGGAGAGGGCTACAGGGGTGGCTCCTGCCTCCCCCATGTCCAGCAGAGCCAATCCCTGGTGGCTCCAAGATGGATGTGAACCCTGGCTGTAAATCTGGCCAACCCAAAGAGGACGTGAATCCCATCAGAGCAGGATGTGCCTCCCGTGGTACCTGTGCATCCCCACAGGCAGGGTGTGTCTCACCCCCTCTTTGGAGGCTTTGGAGGCAGCTGAGGGCTGAGCCCCTTTCTGGCACTGCTGCCCAAGGCAGGAGCAGGTTTGGGGTGGAAGTGGCAGGGATGTGAACAGAGCTCAGAACATCCCCTGGGGCTGGAGGCAGTGCAGGCAGCCAGGTTTAGGGCTGAGCCAAGGCAGGTGCCTGGCCCCGTGCTCACCTCCATCACCCTGGCACTGCCACGGAGCTGTGCTGGAGGGCACAGAGCCCTCGATGGCCAGGGCTGTGCCAACTGATCTCACTGATGGTCTGCTGTAGTGGCTGCTCCTGAACTAGTTGTTCCCAGGGGAATTATTCAATAAATTTGAATTAAATGTGGGCAGGCGGCTTTCTGAAGCCTCTGAAAGGAAAGCAATGAGCTTAAGCAGCCCCCTGGGCCCTCGGGAGGTCTGGCTGGCAGCCAGCTGAGCCAGGATCCAGCACAGCCCTGAGCAGAGCAGGGGAGAGCTCTCACCAGCACCGTGCCTGGAGCTGGGGCTGAGCAGGGCTCTGCTGCCCACCCAGCCCCTCCTGAGCCTCACCAGGGCCTGGAAAGGGACACAGGAGAGGGGACCAGAGGCAAAATCAGCCTGTGCTGGCTCCTGGCACAGGGACAACCCTGCAGATGGATCCCAGCTGTCACCTCCAGAGCCACCACTGGTGTGCACAAGGGCAGGAGCACCCCAGGGGCTCAGGCTGACATCCCAAAGGACAGGGCCCAGGGGAGAGGCAGGAACCAGTGAAGGTGTTGACACCTGGGCACCCTTCTGGACCAGGCTCTGCACACTCCCTGCTCCTTCTCTGGCTCCCAGAGGCAGTGCTGGCTTCTCTCCAGCCCTGTGATGGGTGAGGCTGTCAGGTGCATCACAGCTGAGGGTGCTCAACCCTGTAGCAAAGTGCAGCAGGGCCTGAGGAGTGGCAGGAGGCAGGGCCTGAGCCCTCAGTCCCCAAGGTGCAGATGGACCCTGTGATCCTGGCCCAGGCTGTGGTGAGCAAAGCCAAACCCCCTCTGCCTTGAGCTGATGATTCTCCAGTTTCTTAGGGGAAAAAAAAAAAGTAGAAATGGTTGTGATGCTCAGGCACCATTCAGCAACCCCCCCTTGTTCAAACAGCATCCAGCACTTTATATAGACACTGACACACTGTTGGAATGACAAACATCCCAGGTGCATCATTTTTAAACACCTACATGCATTGTTTGCTGTTTGCTGTGCTCCCCCTCCCCAGTGCTGCTCCCACTGAGGGGATTTTGCTGCCAGGGAGGGCCCTGAGCAGGGACACGAAGCCAAGGATCCCAGGGGAGGCTGTGGCACCCCAGGGCACTCTGTGTGGCACCCCAGGGCACTCTGTGTGGCCTGCCAGGCCTTGCTCACATCTGGGGGAATCACTTTGCTCTCCAGCTGTGGCACATCTGCTTGCAGAGCTGCTGAACATGATGTTGCACCAGGATGGTCTGCAGCAGCCATAGCAACGGGGCTGCCTTGGGTTCCCACCTTCCCCAGCAGAAATGAGGCTGATTTCTCCCAAATTTGCTGCTGCCTGACAGACACCAGCAAAAACCTCTGGCCAGGAAGGGGAGAGGAGTTCTGGGAAGGTGCTCAGGCTGAGAATCTGCTGTCCCCTGTCAGGTGAGGGCTCTGGTGCAGTGAGCAGCTCCAGAGGCTCCAGCCAGTCCCACCTGCACCAGCTGGACCCTCCAGAGATCCTGAGCTGCATCCCAAACCCTGGTTCACTCCTCCAGCATCAGCAAGGTGGGGAGCACTGCTCCTCTGTCCTACAGCTTGGATTCCACAGGGGGCAGGAGGAAGCACCAGACACCCAACACCTCTGTGTGACCGTGTTCACAGGGGTCTTGTGTTGAGGGAAGAGACAAGGATCTGACTCCATGTTTCAGAAAGCTTGATTTATTATTTTATGATATATTTTAGATTAAAACTATACTAAAAGAATGGAAGAAAAGATTTCATCAGAAGACTAGCTAAGCTAAGAATAGAATCAGAAAGAATGATAACAAAGGTTTGTGGCTTGGCTCTCTGCCTGAGCCAGCTGACTGTGACTGTCATTAATTACAAACAACCACATGAGACCAATCACAGATGCACCTCTTCCATCCCACAGCAGCAGATAATCAATGTTTACATTTTGTTCCTGAGGCCTCTCAGCTTCTCAGGAGGAAAAATCCTAAGGAAAGGGTTTTCCATAAAAGATGTCTGTGACACCTCTGGGCTCAGCAGCAGCCTGTGGAGGGACAGCTGTGCCAACCCAACAGCAGAGCACGAGGGCATTGCCCTCTGAAATGGCTGCTGGCCTTGGGAGATGGAGGCCCTGGGCCCAGGAATGGTCACAGGGATTTAAGGAGTCACAGCAGCCCTCCCAAATGCTGAGGGCTCCCTGGGATAAGGGCAGCACCAGTTTCCATGGCACAGCACAAGCTTCTCCTTGACTGGCAGTGAAGAATTAAAAACCTGCAGGTGTAGGGAAAAAAACCAAACAAGAGACACCCTGGGCTCTCCTTCCCTGGCCCTGAGCTCACCCACTGCTGGGCCAGCCAGGATCAGCACCCACTGCTCTGCCACAGCCTGTGTCTGAGCCAGTCCCAGCTCCCAGCACTTTGCAGCTCACACTCTCCTGTCATCACGGCTTCCTCAGAGCAAGTCCCAGAGCTCCACTGAGCCCCCCAGCCTGCTCTGCCCTCCCCCTGGGCTGTTTGGCTGCTGCTCAGTGCTCCTGGGACCTGCTTTGGGGAGGAAGTGGGGAGCTCTTGCTTTTGGGGTACAAGATCACCACACTGAGCTCCATCCTGCCCTCCCCATGCTCTCCCCCACCCAGGCAATGTGGCTCTGCAGGGACAGCAGTGCAGGATTCCCAGGCTGGCTGTCCCCAACACCAGTGCGGCAGGGTGGGGATGTTCCTGAGCAGAATCCTGCTCCAGGAGTGCAGCACAGCCCTCAGCACATCCCACTGCTGTGGGACAGGGAGGTGCCACACTGGCAGGACCTTGGCAGGGCAGCCTGGCTCTCCCAGGCTGGACATGATGGCTCTCCTGGGCTGGATGTGGCTCTCCCAGGTTGGAGATGGCTCTCCCAGGTTGGAGGTGGCTCTTCCCAGGTTGGAGGAGATGGCTTTCCTGGGCTGGATGTGCCTCTCCTAGGCTGGAGGTGGCTCTTCCCTGGTTGGAGATGGCTCCACCAGGTTGGACATGGCTCTTCCCAGGCTGGAGATGGCTCTCCTGGGCTGGAGGTGATGACTTTCCCGGGCTGATATGGCTCTTCCCATGTTAAAGATGGCTCTCCTGGGCTGGACATGATGTCTCTCCAGAGCTGGACGTGGCTGCCATGGTGTAGGAATGCCTGTGGTAATTTAGGGCAGCAGAGTGGCCCTAGAAACCCTGAGAGCTCCCCCAGCCCAGCTGTCAGTGACTCCTGTTTGGGACAGGGACAATGGCCATGCGTCAGGTGGGTCCTGTCACCCGTGAGTCTTCTCCTACCCGAAAGCCCAAAGCAAACCGAGACCTTTAACAACGGAGTTGTGCAAAAAACCCCAAATTTGCGTTTTCTGCCCCATTTCTGCTGGGCTGGAGCTGCGGGGCTGCGTCGCCACCTGGTGGCCACAGGGAGCAGCGCAGCCGCCTTGGCGCTGCTGTCGAGAATGGGGAAAAAATGAAAAAAAAAAAAGAAAAAAAAAGGGTGAAAAGAGTTTTGAACACTCTGCAGACACAGCACCGTTGTAGAAGTACGGTTATAAATCGTTATCCATATAAATGTTATTATGTTTGCCTTTATATATAAAAGTGATACAAAGTTCCTTCAGTTTATATCCAGTGTTTAATTTGAATTTTGTATCCCTATGCTGGATACCTCCAGCACTTTTGTGCCTTTCCCTTGGAGACCGCAGCTGTGCTCCAGCCCTGCCCAACCTGTTTTAGGCACTACCAGCAACATTTTAGCAGGGGAAAAAGCCTTCCCTTGGCTCCCACCACACTGGTGGGTTTGTGCTAGGAACATTAACATGGCAAAGAGTGGGGTCATAGTGAAAGGATACAAAATATTAATTTATTTTTTCTGGACACCTAATAGGACATTTTAACAAGACTAGAAATGTAAAACCCAGTCAGAGCTGAGAGCACAGGTGTCCATCTCCCCTACAGGCACCAGAGACACCTGAGGATGTTCAGCCAGGGGTCCAAGCTAGGGAGGAAGGACAGCAACTCAACCAAAAGCTGAAGAATACATAAATAAAAATCTAAATAAACTCTTTCCTGTTGTTAACCTGGCCACTGAGAAATTACAACCTCCTGCTATGTGAGAATTTTCAAGGCTGGACTCTTTCATTGATGCTCTGACACCAAACTGGCTTTTGAGAAGTCTCCAGTATGCACAACAAGCTTTTAAAAAATGTATCTGTCAGAAATAAAAGAAGTAAACAATCAAAGCCTGAAGTTTTAGCAACATTCTGAAGCCAGTGCAGTATTCTGCAGCTCCAGCAGTGCCCAGGAGCTCTGACCCCAGCTACCCTTGCACTCACCCTTCAGAAAAGACTTTGTAATCAGAAACCCAGGGCAGGACTCGAACAGTGATAAGGAAGAGAGCTCATGAAACCATCATAGCTGTTCCAAGGAGAGGTCTCCCAAGAAAAGCAAGAGCTGCACTTTGTAGCTTTAAAAACAAACTGTCAACATTTACTAATTGGATAGAGATAGCAAGTGATCACAGAGGAGAAGGAAATAACCCACTAATATTTAATCGTTGTTGGGATTCCCGAGGTAATTTGGCTTTCTCTGCCAGCTGCACTGACCATTATGGGGGCTCAACTCATCCAAGCAGGGTCATTGCCTGACCAGCTACCCCTGGTGAGCCTGAACTCCCCAGATCCCACCTGGGACCCCACTGCCACCCTCCACATGAAGTTCTGGAGTTCTATTGAAATGCAAACCCCGGCTCCTCCTCTCAGGCCTTGCCCGTGGCACTTTCTGGGCTGGTTTCTCTCTCCTGACTGCTGGAGGTGATGCTGTGAGGGAATTCCTCTGCAGCCTTTGTCCACCTGGGCTGCTCTCCAACAGGCAGGGAGTGTTGCAATGGCTTTGCTGTTTGTGAACAGCCCCATTTACACACAAAGGAATCGTTTGCAGCTGCCAAGGGCAGTTTCCAGCTCTAACCCAGCTGTGGGCCAGTGCTATTCCAGTGGGAAGCCCTAGGGAAGAGCTGTGTTGCAAGGAGCATTTCCCCTGCTAGGAGATAGGGGGAAATTCCTGTGGTTGCTGCGCTGCTTCTCCCCTGTTTGGCGAGTCCAGGGATGACATCCTTGGGCAGCTCATCCTGGAGCTCATTTGGGTGATCAGAGATCGTGCTCAGCCAGACCTTCCTCTAGGGAAGATCTGGGTACAAACTGGAAGGGCTCAGAAGAAGCAGTGAATGGTTTCTCACACCGCCGTGGGTGAAGCTCTTTGTGCTGAGAAAAGAAACTTTTTTTCAGGCTCAGAAAAGAAACTTTCTGTCACCTTGTGGGAAGGGAAAAGGCTGGGACTGAGGGCTGGGCCAGCAACTTCTGTGGTATTTTCAGGGTCTCCCATTGTTGGGAGGAATGATGAATCTGACTCCATGGTCTTAGAAGGCTAATTTATTATTTTATGATCTATGTTATATTAAAGAATGCTATACTAAACTGTACTAAAGAATAGTGACAGGATACAGACAGAAGGCTAAAAGATAATAATGAAAACTTGTGACTCCTTCCAAAGCCCAGACACAGCTGGACTGTGATTGCTCATTAAGTTAAAACAATTCACATGATGGATAAACAATCTCCAACCACATTCCAAAGCAGCAAACACAGGAGAAGCAAATGAGATAATATTGTTTTCCTTTTCTCTGAGGCTTCTCAGCTTCCCAGGAGAGAAATCCTGTGCAAAGGGATTTTTCAGAAAATATGACAGTGACAAACTTCCTGCAAGGAAGAGGAGTGAATGTGTCCATATGTGAGGGAAGAGGCTGGCTGGATATGAAAAGCAAGCAAAAAAAAAAAAGTTTAAATGAGCTGTAAATTTAAATGTGGCAAGGAGATCTCTTCAATCAAGTGATGGGACCTTGCACTGCTCCATTCCCTGTGCCCTGGATGTACCATGTTCTCCTCATCTTTCACATCTGTTTCATGTGCTGTTTGAAGAGTGTTTCTAATTAGCAGAGCTCAGACAGCAAAATCCAGAGGAGAGCCAGTGCAGAGACCAAACCCTCAGCGTTCAAGGGGATTTAGTCCAGCCAAAACTGAGTGGCACACTTAGAAAATTCTCCCGAATTCAAGTTTTGATCAGTCTGTGTCCCAAATTTCTTGCATTTGGAGTATGAGGAAGGCTCTGTCTCTGGCAATTTTTGAGTTGTGACCTCTGTAGGAGCAGTACTGGAAATGTGGCTGCAGCTCTTTGGGCTGTGCTCTCAGCTCCTCTCAGCCAAGCTCAGCAGCTTTGTGCCAGGTCCCTGGTAACCAGGAGAGCTGGGATTTCTTGGGATGAGTGCCTCTCCAGAAATAAAACTCACACTAGCTTCGCTTTTTCTTGAGAGCTTGAGCAAAATGGGATTTTTACAAGTTTTATTCACTGTAGGGCCTTCAGACCATGTGAAACCAGCAAAGTTAAGGCAACTTTTAAGCAGTGGAGCAGATCCACTGTTGAATAGAAACAAGTAGTTAATGTAAGGTAGATTCTCAGTATAAGGGATAAGAATTCTCAGATCAGGTATAAGAATAAAATATAAGAATAAGGTAGAGAATTCTCAGTATAAGGTATAACAATAAGGTATAAAAATAAGGTGGATTCTCTTTTTTTTTTTTACAGCTTAATCCCTGGGTTGCCTGTCTCAGCTCTGTTACTGTCCCCTGCTCTGTGCAGTGTGGGGAAGGCCACCTTGATGCTGGTGACAGGGACAGTCCAAGGGAAGGTGCCTGCAGTGCTGTCTGCCCTGAAGGTGGCAAATGAAGCCCCTGTAATGAGCTGGCCAGGGCACAAGGGCACAGCCACCACCCCCAGATGGGCTTGGAATTGCTTGGCTTTGGGCAGCAGCCCTAATTACTGCTCATTAATGGAAAACCCTTTTCAGTTTAATTGATGAGAGTTTGTGCTCTGATTTAGAGGGTTTGGTTTCTGATCCCCTGCTCCAAGCAGGTCCTGCAGTTTAGGGAGGAACTTCAGCTTCCATCTGGTCACAGCAGAATTCGAAATGTGACTGAAGCTTTTCCATGCTGGGCTTTAATTCCCAAAGATCTGGATGCCAACAGAAATCCTGTGGTGGTGTTTTCAGGGGCCCCAGGATGAGGGAAGAGATGAGAATCTTGACTCCATGTTTCAGAGGGCTGATTTATTATTTTATGATATATATTATATTAAAAGAAAATGATAGAATATAACTATACTAAAAGAATAGAAGAAAGGATTTCATCAGAAGGCTTAAAAGGAATAGAAAGGGATGATAATAAAATCTTGTGACTGCTCACAGCCTCGACACAGGTGGCTGTCATTGGTCATCAAGGAAAGACAATTTCACATGCTGGGTAAACAATTCTCCAGATCGCATTCCAAAAATGTGGAGAAGCTGAAGCTTCTCAGCTTCTCAGGAGAAAATATCCTGGCAAAAGGATTTTTCATAAAATATGTCTGTGACAAAATCCTTTCCATCTTTGCCTCTTAGCTGCTTCTCTGAAAAACAAAGCATCAGCCAGGCTTGATTTCAGTGAGTTTGAGGGGTGGAAGCACTGGGGAGCTGATGGGCTGGTGGTGTGATAAATAAATGGGTTAATAAGTGTTGGAGAAAGCCCATGGGAGTGGACTCTTGGAATGTTTTGGGAGGTTTCAGCTTGCAGCTGACTCCCTGTGCAAGGAGGTCTGCCTTTCCTGGGTGGAGAGAGCACAAAATGCTCGTGGTGAGACAAAAATCTGTGCAAAACATGAACCAGACAAACTTCCCTGCATGGGCTGGCTCCTTCAGGGGATGGAGGAAGCTGTGGGGTGAACCCTGGGCTCTGCCCTGCTAAGTGGACTCACAGCATTCCCAGAATCATTGGGGTTGGAAGAGACCTCCAAGATCATCGAGTCCAGCCCAGCCCCAACCCCTTACCCAAACCCTGGCACCCAGTGCCACATCCAGGCTTTGTTAAACACACCCAGGGATGGGGACTCCACCACCTCCCTGGGCAGCCATTCCAGAACTTTATCACCCTTTCTGTAAAAGCTTTTTCCCGATCTCCAGCCTGTATTTCCCTTGGTGCAGCCTGAGGCTGTGTGCTCTGGCTGTGTCAGTGCTGCTGCAGACAGAGCCCAGCCCCAGCTGAGCACAGGCACCTTTCAGGGGCTGCAGAGAGTGATGGGGGCAGCCCTGAGTCTCCTTTTCTCCAGGCTGAGCACCCCCAGCTCCCTCAGGGCTTCCTCTCAGGGTTTGTGCTCCCAGCCCCTCTCCAGCCTCGTTGCCTCCCTAAACATCTCAACATCTTTGCAGAGCAAAGAGCATCTGGTGCAGAAGGGAGGATGGAGCTTCCTGGCTGTCTGACACACCACATTTTCACGTGCTGGTGGAAAAAAACCCATAATAAATGGAGAACAAAAACCAAAAAATATGGAGAAAAATAAATGGAGAACACCAAACCAAAACAAATGAAGAACATCAATAGCCCTCCAGGGCTGAGGCTCCTACAGCTCCAAGCTGGAGGTTGAACTCTACTTTTGGGTATGGAGGTGGGAGGTGTAGCCAGACATCTGGGGCTCCTGCCTTTGTGTGCAGGCTGCTGCTCCCAAAGGGATCCCAGAGCTGGGGGGGGGGGGGGGGGGGGAAGAGGCATTAGCTGCTAATTTGATGTGCTTTATGTCAAATGTTTGCAGCAGAGAACAGCTGTTTGCTACTCCCACTGTTCTCACTGCAGCTAAGAAGGGTGAGAGCTGCTGAAAAGGGTGATAATTTGATTAAAGATGCAGCAGAAGATGTTTTTATGGAATATCAGTGTAGAGGCCCATCAGGGAAAGCAGTGCTGTTGAAACAGGCTTGGGTGATGCTTTTCCAGCAGGTGGAAGGTGTTGGGTGTCTCCATGGCCCATGGTGGGACTCAGTTGATGTCCTGGAGCACTCTTTCTCCTCTATTTTTCCCAGCATCCTGTAAATCCACAGCTGAGATGGATAATCATACTTTTTCCATGTAGAAAATAAGAAAAATTTCATTAAACAATGGTTTTTAACATGGTAATTCCACCTTCCAACGTGGAAACCTCAGGAGAAAGAACAGGCTCTGAGTCTAAGCCTGGCACATTCTCTGGGCAGGAACCTCACCCATACCCAGGGTCTGGACCCCTCTTCCCTGACACCCAGCAGTGCTGCCATGGCAAATCTTGTACATATTGGAAAAATCATCCCAGCAATAGCTGCTCCACTTAAGTTATGGCCTCCAAAAGATGGAACCACAAATACAAACCTGTTCTTGAGATGATGAAAACTTTCTCTGTTCTAAGCATCTCTTCAGGCACATGGTTTGGGCCCACTGAAAGATCTCCCAGACCAAGGAGAGATTTTATGAAATTATTTTATGGCTTTGGGGATTCTTTTGGATTCTTCTCTCACTGATCCTGTTGTGAGACCTGAGCAAGCAGCACTGCAGGTTCTTCTGTGAAGGGTGGAATTGCAATAGGGCACTTCACAAATGGGCTAAATAGTTCAAATAATTCAATAACTCAATAATAATTCATGTAATTCAATAGTTCAATAATTCAGTTTGGAAAAGCCTTTTAAGGTTAAGTTCCAACCAACACTGCCAAAGCCACCACTAAACCACATCCCTAAGCATCACATCTACACCTTTTAAAAACCATTTCCAGGGCTGATGATTCCATCACTGCCCTGGGCAGCTCTTCCAATGCCTGGCAGCCCTTTCAGTGAAGAAATTTTTTGTAATTTCCAATTTCATATTGTAATATCCAATATCCAATTTTGTAATATCCAATCGAAACCCCACTGGTTGAACTTGAGGTTGTTCCCTCCTGTCCTGACGCTTGTTACCTGGGAGAAAAGACCTGGATTTCTTTGAAAGACCTGGATTCCTTTGAAAATACCTGGATTTCTTTGATAAGAGCCAGGTGCATTTGTGCACTTCTGGTCCTGGAAAGATAAACTCAGGGTGAGGCTGAGCCATGGAAGTGCTTCCCTGTCCCTTTTTAGGGGAAACACTGCAAGCCCTGCAAAGATGCAGTGTTTGTCCTGCTGTGCAGAGATTTGGAGCTAAGGGAAGAGCAGTGGCATGCTTGGAAATGGATTTGCTCCAGGCTGGTGGTTTTGCTGGTGGGTTTTTCCAAGCTGCAGTCTCCCACGAGATGGTGCTGTGGGATAGGGGACGCTGTCACCCAGACACGACTGCAGCTTCTGGCTAGAACAGAAAATTAATTTGTGGCTTTGTCAGAAACTGAGGGTTTTGTTTGCAAAATCTCTTCAGGGAGAAAAATGGGGAGTGAGTAACATCAGCTGCTTTCCTACCCCAGGAAAGCCCAATCAGAGGGAAAGGAGTCTCCAAATTCCACTAAACAATTCACAGATGGCACCTTGTACTGGGTCACTTTTAACTCAGAAATTAATGCTGCTAATGTTCTGCTTTTCACAGCATCGCAGAGGGTTTTGATTTGGGAAGGGACCTTTCAGATCATCCAATCCCACCCCTGCCATGGACACCTGTCCCAGGCTGCTCCCAGCCCATCCAGCCTGGCCTTGGACATTTCCAGGGATCCAGGGGCAGCCACAGCTGCTCTGGGCACCCTGTGCCAGGGCCTGCCCACCCTCACAGGGAACAATTTCATCCCAATATCTCTGCCAGTTTAAAGCCATTCCTCCTGTCACTGCAGGAGAAAAGGAAGCACATTTAACACGTGAGGAAAGCCTCACATATTACTGGTATGTGCAATATCTTTGCAGTTTATTAGATAAGTTGTTACAGAAAAACAATTGAAGTATTTATACATGCACTTGGATTTTACCCCTCTTTTGTGGGGAGGGGTTTATGCTCATCTCTGCCTTGTTGTCCTGGCTGGGGAATGAACTCCTTGGTGGTTTCATTCTGGGAGAAGTGAGGGATGTTACAGCAATTTGCCAGTGCCTGAATCCTTTGCTAAGGATGTGAAGTTCTCAGTGGTAATTTTGGATTCCTTGCCCCAGGCCAGTTCTTTGTTTGCTGACACACCTTTACACCTCTGCTCTCTCTTTGATGACTTCAGAGCACTGCTGCTTCCTTCATAGTCTGCAGCTGAGTTATATCTGAATTTATCCCATGCGTTTTTCATGCATTAATTGCTGATTCTGCCACTCTAAACCCAACTCTGCCCAGCTCCGGGGCTGCATTTCCTTATCTGACCATTACTGAGGTGTTTGCAGTCCCAGTGCCAGCCTGTGTCCCAGCTCCTGGCACCCCTCTGTGCTGCAGCCCATGGCTCTCTTGCAGTCCTGTGTCACTGTCACATTTTTAGGAAAAATCCCTCTGCCCAGGATTTCTCTCTTGGGAAGCTGAGAAGCCTGAGAGAAAAATGAAAACAATAATTATTTTATTTGCTTCTCCTGTGTTTTGCTGCTTTGGTATGTGATTGGAGATTGTTTATCCAACATGTGAGTTGTTTTGACTGAATGACCAACCATGGTCAGGCTGTGTCGGGTCTCTGGAGAGAATCACAGTTTTCATTATTATCTTTTTCTAAATTTATCTTTTATCTTTTATTATCTTTTAGCCTTTTGTCTGTGTCCTTTCTGTATTCTTTATTATAGTTTTAGTATCATATCATATCATATCATATCATAATAAATTAGCCTTCTAAGAACATGGAGTCAGATTCATCATTCCTCCCTTCAATGGGGATCTCAGAAAACACCACAGCTCTGGGCTTTTCTTAACTTGGTACAAAGCTTTTGTTGGTGGGTTCCAAGGTGTGTGCTTACTCTGTGGGATTTCTGTCCCACAACCCTGTCAGTGCCTTTTTCCTCCACTCACTTTGTGCATCCAGCACATTTTTGGGGCTTTTTCAACTCTGAGCTGATGATCTGAAAGTCTTGTTAGGGGAAAATGATTTTTTTTGAACATGCCCTGTCCAGTGATGCTCCTTGTTAATAATGATACCTTTGATCAGTGCCATGGAAAATGTGGAAAATGCCTAGAAGATTTGGTATTTTGCAGAGAAGCTGCAAGAAAGTGAAGGAATGGACAAATATTTGCCACAGGGATCCTGCTTTCTTTTCAAGCAAACATCTGGGTTATTCCAATTTAAAAAAAAAAAAAAAAGGTACTGTGGCAAATATGAAAAGATCCAGGAATTTCATGTCAGCCTGTGTTTTTATTCTTTAATTTCAGAGCCTCTCCATCTGGAAATAAAAGCATTACTGGGGTTTGATCTGGAGTCCTCTGAAGTCCAAGGAAGATTTCCCCTCCGAGTGCTTCAGTAACAGTAAATGCTGGATGGAGAGAGGCTGAATAAATTAGGCAGCAATTCCCGGTGCTGTGTGCTTGCTGCCCAAACACACTGTGAGCCAAGGGTGCCCTGAGATGCCCATGAATACAGAGCTCCCCTCCACTTCCAGTGCCCTGGCTGCTTCCAGCAGCAGCTGAGCCCCTGCCAGCCCTCCTGGCTCCTTAAACCTCCCTTTGTGGCAGCTCCAGGGTTTTGTCCATGTTCCCACCATGGGGATGGGGTGGGATTTGTCCCTCCTGGGTGTAGATTGATGATGGGCAGAGCTCTGTGCTCTCACCAAGTGATGGTGGTGTCTCTGTAGCCCAGGGGAGCTGTGGGTGACTGCCAGAGGCAATGGGGTTGCACTGTGCAATTAATTCAGTCAGCTGAATTTGCCTTTTTCTGTTTGTTTTTATTCTGAGGAGGAGGCTGGCCAGCTAACAAGTAAAACACAAGTTGCAACCTACTCCTGTAATGTGCCAAAAGCAAAATAATCTTGGTTTGGGGTTTTTCTCTTGCTCCTGTTGATTGGCAGGGCCCTTCATTACTGTTCACACAGTTATTTTAAGCTGTGCTTCTACAGCAGTAAAAATGATGATCAGTTGTATTTTTCACCAACAAATGTGATTAATTTATCTCACCCAGTCACTCAGGGGTGACCTTCCCCCAGTCTTTCCTTAATGAACTGTTTTGTGATATAATGCACCTCTGCTCTAAGGCTACAGGAATTGTTACCTGCTGCAAAGGGGGTCATGGTGGGTGGGCTTTGGGTAGGGAAGGTGTCCCTGTCCATGGCAGGGGGTGGAATGAGGTGAACTTTACATCCCTTCCAACCCAAACCCTTCTGTGGTTCTAAGAAATGCTCAGCTCCTGATTTTGTGCAGATGAATTGTATCTCTGGTCACTCCACTTGTGTTTCCTCCGTCCACACAAAAATCTCAGCCTGTCTCTTCAGAGTCCTCTGGAGTTTCAGCCATCAGCCCAATCCCCACGTGGCAGAGTCCTCAGCCTCTTCCCTGTGCCCTTCCCTCCTTGATCTGCTGCCAATATTGTGATTATCATTCAGGTCAGCTCCCTGTTGCTTCCTCAGACTCACATTTCCCTCAGGGTCCTGATGTTGAAGCTGCTTCTGAATTTTGCAGAATTTCTGCCTAACCTTTCTATAATTCAACCCTTCTGGTCCAGCATGCAGGGGTGCTGTGTGTGCCTGTCAGCTTTGCTAGGAATCCAGTGTTCCTGCCCCAGTGCAGGGGGAAGAATTAAAAACTTCCACAGCTACAGTGGGTATGGGGCTTCTCCAACTTACTGCAGGTTTGGAGGTTCCTCAAGCCAACTCTAATTATTTCTCTTAAAGGACTTCCAGAGAAATGCAAACCTGGGCAATGTTGTGAATCCTGTTCTCTTCTCTCCCCACCAAGACTTTTTTCATTGAGATGGAAAAGAACAACACAACTAGGTGTTCAGTAAACCCAGACATGTCAGAAAATTGGGAATGTGACTTCACCTCTGCTGCTGCTCTGTTCTTCCCTCAGCAAATGCAGTCCTGCCCCATTCAGCTTGGTTAAAGCTTCCCTGAGAACCTTGTTTCAGCAAATTTTCTAGGACCACCTCCTCTCTGCCTGCACCCCTGCAGCTCCCCTTCCCTGCCACAGCAAAAGCTGTTGTCTACAGCACCAAAACTGTTGTTTTCACTCTTCAGGTGTCTCCAAGTGCATTCCTTCCCTGATGCTCCGGACAAGCATCTCTGCAGCCCCTCCTCTGCAGTCTCCCACAGCTGCATAAAATCTGCCTGTAAAGAATTCCTAGATTCCTCACCAGGGGCCTTTTCAAATCTTGACAGCAAGTAGAGCATCCCAATGGGATTTTTGTCTGTGGGGCTGCTCAGTGTAATCTCACTGGCTCCTTATTGCTCCTTTGCTCTCACTGAGGGCAGCAGGAGGTCATAGGGGCATGACTGACTCAGCACAGAATCATGGCATGGTTTGGGTTAGAAGGAGCCTTTAAGATTGTCTCATTCCAGCGCCCCTGCCATGGGCAGGGACACTTTCCTAGATCAAGCCCTGGCCAGCCTGGCCTTGAACTCTGCTAGGGATGGGGCAGCCACAACTTCTCTGAAAACCTGTGCCAGTGCATCCCAGTTGGCAATTTCTTCCTAATATCCCATCTAAACCTCCCCTCTGTAGGTTTGAAGCCATTCCCCTTTGTCCTGTCACTCCAGGCCCTTTAAAAACTCTCTCTCCATCGTTTTCTAGACTCCCTTCAGTTATTGCAAGGCTGGAATTAGATCAGCTCAAAGCCTTCTCCTTTCCAGGCTGAACAGCCCCAACTTCTGGGGTTCACATTCTGTGAACCTGAAAGAAGCAGTGAGAGAAGCAGAGAAAAGAATGATCAAAGCAATCCTTATCTCATTTGCTGCTCCTGTGTTGTGCCAAAGCAGAATGCAATGTGGAGATTGTTTGCCCACAGTGATGGTGTTTTGTTTCCTTGGCCTGTCAGGGCCAGATGTGTGCAGACTGTGGGTCAGCAGGCAATCACAAGGTTCTGGGCAGTTGAGTGCTTGGGCAGTCCCAATTGAGATGTAGTGTAATATAGTATAGAATAATATACAATAATAAAGTAATTAATTAGCCTTCTGATATCATGGAGTCCCCCTCATCATTCCTCCTGCCAGCTGGGTGAAATTTCACCAATACCAGCTCTCCAGCCCTTCCTCCCAGCAGAGCTGCTCCATCCCTCTGGTGATCCTGCTGCCTCCTCTGGGCTCTTCCCAGCAGCTCCACATCCTCCTTGTGCCCTATGATGGAAGGAGCTCACACCAGCTCCCTGCTCTGTGCTTCTTGCTGCTCCCAGTTCTATGGCCTGGAGACCTGCTCCCAGTTCCACAGCCCATTCCATGGCCTGGAGGCCTGCTCCCAGTTCCACAGTCTGCAGACCTGTTCACAGTTCCATGGCCTGGGGACCTGCTCCCAGTTCCATGGCCTACAAACCTGTTCCCAGTTCCATAGCCCAGTTCCATGGCCTGGGGACTTGCTCCCAATTCCATGGCCTGGAGACCTGCTCCCAGTTCCATAGCCCAGACCACAGCCTGGAGATCTGCTCCCATTTCCATGGCCCAGACTTTGGCCTGGACACCTGTTCCCATTTCCATGGCCCAGACCACGGCCTGCAGACCTGCTCCCAGTTCCCTCTGCCAATCCCACCAGTTTGGCATGTGATGCCCTCATCATGTGAGGCAGAGCCTCCTTTGTGCTGAGAACACCCGAGCCACCGCCGTCCTTCCCGGCATTTGCGCAAACCATCGCTAATTGCATCCCGAGGCTCTGGCCTGCTTTCCTGCAGGCACACGGCCCTGGCGCCAGCATTGTGAAATTGCCTATTTTATGATTGGCTTTTCACAAATATGAAAATGAATATTATGTGTGTTCTGTTAGAAAGTTATGCTGTGTTAATTTTTTAAAGTAATGTGTTAAATATAGTTTTAGGTTATAACATAATGTTAAAATAGAAACTATGCTATGTAGGATACTTTTTTTAAAGAGAGGACTTGCACCGGAGATAGCCACAGGACACCTGAATCTTTCAGAGAAAGAGAATTTATTGCTCTCTTATCAAGTTCTTACTGCCTCACTCAGCCCTGAGATGCTGTCAGGATTAAGAGGAAGAAGCTGACACTGCCCAGACAGAATCCTGTGTTTGAATGGAATTTATGCATCATGTATGAGGTGTATGAATATGCAACAGGCTGTTGCTTTTAAGGATTAATCCTCTATTAATGTGTGTCCTTTTTCGGGCTGATTTTGCCCAGAAAAAGGTACCCAGACCATCCATAACTCTTTGTCTCTATTGTCTCATATTGTCCTAAATCCTAATTGTCCAAATTTTTATTACTCTAATTATATTACTATTTTTATAACCATTTTACTACTATTACACTTTTAAAATTTTAAAAACAAGTGATTGGTGTTTTTCACAAGCATGCAGGGGGAAATTGGTGTTCTGGACAGGGCTGGTGCTGGCCCAGATCTCTCTGATGTTCTTTGTCTTTGCAGCTCCCAGGCTTTGTTTGTCAGTGCTAAGTCACGATGCGAAGCGGAACAGTCCAGACTTAGGGAAACTGGGTCAAACTCCTAAGGAGGAGCACAAAAGCCTAGTGTGTGAGCCTGGGAGGGCAGAACAAACAGGCCAGGGCACAAAATGGAGAGGGAACTGGGAAGGACAGAGAGGAAGATGCTCTGCACCAGTGTGTTAGACACAAGAGGCCATTGGGGAAATGTTGGGCTGGTCCTTGGAGCACAAGGAAGCTTGTGGAGGAGCAAAGCCCAGTTCATTCCTATTGATGTTGAATTGCTTCAGATTCAACTCAAATGTGCAGCTGCCACCAGGCAGCCAACACAGGAAAAAAGAAATTAAAAAGTGTGGATTGTTGTTGTGGAATCACGTTGGTGCTGGGGAAAATCACCACAGGGTGATTTGCTCCACCATGGAGCTGCTCATCACTGGTTTTGCAAAGTGTGAAAAATATGTCCTGGCAAAGATAATAAAAATAAATTCCCATTCAAATGGGGTTAAGGAAGCTCCATATACAGATCAGCAGTTTAACTTTATCTGCCAGGAAAATATTGGAGCAAACAATGAAAATGTTAGCACATAGTGAGGAGGTCAGCAGCATCCTGCGGGCTTGTCTAGAACAAGTGGCTTCCAAACAATTTTGATTTTTCTGCTGTGACAGTATAATTCAGTTTTAAGAGCAAAAGAAAAGCAGTAGATTTTGTATAAATTGACATTAATAAAGCTTTTGATTTTCTCCAATTATGTTTTTGATAATCAAGATAGAGAAACCTCATTAGAAGAAAATTTTCATTTGGTCATTGCAAAACTGGTTGGAAAGCCATGCTGGAGAGTTGTTTCTCATCAAAAGAGAAGACTTCAGAAACTGGGGTTCTGCAAAGTGTTTGCTGTCAATCAGTGTCTTCATTAATCATCTCAAGGATGAGATAAAGATTGCTCTTATTAAATTTGCAAATGAGGTCAAGCAGAGACTCTAAGCTGCAAATATGTCAGAGAAGAATTAGGATATAAAACTAACCTGCTCTCTTTGCCCACTGTTCATGGGTGGAGAAGTCATGGGTGTAGGTTCAGCTATTTAGAATATTGAGTGAGACTTCCCAACAGGAAGGATAATCCAGGACTGGCACCAGTGGCCTCAGGGCACTCCAGCAGAAGCTTGGTGTCAGAAAAGGGAATTAAGCTATGGCTTGTGTAAAGATGATCCTCCCCCAGTGCAGAGGGCTTCTCTTTGAGGTCTCTTCCCACCTCATTCCTGGCCTGTAAGGTGGGAGAGAGCTCCTGGGATCAACCCCAGCATCAGGAACCAGCCCTGTGTGTGGGTGCTGGAAAGCAAGGATGTGCAGGTTCCCCTGCCATGACTTCCAGATCTTTTCTTCTCTTTACAGAGAATCTTCTGCTGCCTTGAGGACCACCAGGCCATTTAAAACTGCTTTTGCTGTTCCTTTCTGTGGTTGTGGGGGTGAATGTGGGAATTCATAATGTGTTTTATCAACTACACAAGTTAATAATGTGGATCTTGTGTAATTTGGAACACTACCAAAGGATGAATCAATGATGCACAGTTCTAAGTTCACTAAATCCCCAGAAGTAAAACTTATTCAAAATATATCTGTATCTGGAATAGTGTTGTCTTATCCTTTACACTTGTGTTTCTATTTCTGTACTGATACAGCTCATATAACATTTCATTTCCCGTTTTGAACTTGAAATGCAGCAAGATGAAAAACCGATTTTTGGTAAACAGGGATTTTTATTTTGGATTCTATAGAGAGAACAAAATTGGCTGTGCGTGGAAGCGCTTGCTGCTTTGAAGTGGTTAATTTGCCTTTATCTTCCAGACACATGACATCAGATTGGATCCAAGTGTGTTCCTAAGCAGAGATGAAGTCCTGACACCCCCTAACTTGGGGTTCATTTACAGCTGGGTTAGAAAAGTAGAAAGCAATCCTCACTAGGGCCAGGCAAAACCCTGGAGCCTTCCCCCAAACCTTGGCTTAAATGGGATTTTTGAAACTAGACCTGACCTGGATGCTAATTTAGCACTATTTTTTTGTGCTTAAAGGCAATGTATAGGCAAGGAACATATTGTGCTCTGTTGTAATAAGATCTGAGTTTCATCAATATTCAGTACTAGCACATGCTGGGTGGTGTTAGGGACTGAGCAGATACTGCGAGCACCAGCTGCTGCTTTTATGCCAGTTTTTCATGCTGAACAGTAGGAGACTAAACTCTAGCATCACGCAGAATGGAGAGCTATCAGGAGCTGGGAGCAGCACGGGGAAATTCATGCAAATCCCCCTGTGCTCCTTAATGGTGTCTGTGATTGGGCTGGAGGAGGCTGCGAGGGGCAGAGCTGTTCCCCTGTGCTCTCACAGTGGCTGTGCCACCCCAGGCATGTCTCCAAGGCATAATTATTTTGAGACATTGAGGTCCACAGAAGCCTTTACTTTAAGGTTGACTAATGCATTATAATGTCTTTAAAACTCTGGCCCCCGGGCTTCTTGGTGGTGAGTCATCTGACTAAAAGCATCTGGCCATGTGCTGTTCCCTCACTGTGGGAGGGTCTGCAGCTCTCTGGGCCCTCAGCTGGTGACACAGGGCTCCCCAGGGCCTTGTCCCAGACTGTCCCAACCCTCAGGGCAGGCACAAGCACCCTGCCCAATCTGCCTTTCCTGCCTCTGCGTGCAGCCATTTGTTTGTCTTCATTCTCAACCCTCTGCTTTGCACAATGACCTTGTTGGTGGTTTTGCCCTTTTCTCAGGTACTTTGAGAATAGATCTTGCAGGTCTCCATGCTTTAGATGACTCCAAAAATCCCAACAGAGTGTTCCAGGATGAAAAGCACTGGGGGTGGAGGCTGTGCTTTTTTCTAGAGTGACACCCGGCCAAAGACCTTATGGTTGTCATACTGCCTGCCTGGGGCCACCACCAGTAGAGGCAGGTCCAGTGTTATCACCAAAGGGGCCTCCAGTTATCACCAAAGGGGTCACCAATTATCACCAAAAGGGATCACCAATTATCACCAAAGGGACACTGGGGACAAATAAAGCTGATACAGAGACTCCATCATCCGAAGGCATGAAAAGGCACTTTATTATTAGAAATTCACAGTTCTTATACAAACAATGGTGGTCCTAAGACCTGATTGGCCTTTAGGAATCTTCTCTCACCTCTTGGTCAAGAAGGGACAGTTCCTTCTTGTAAACATCTTTGACAAACAGGAGATTTCCTGCCAGGTGCCGAGATTGGGATAATAATTGTTTTAATTCTTTCTCTGGGCTTTCTCACAGCGTCTCAGGAAAATCAGGGGAGAGCTGTGTCTCTCTCTGCTCAGAGGATGTGTGATTACCACACAGTGATACCAGGAGATCCCATCATTGTGTTGATGATTTCTTGACTGACACTGGACCAGCCATCCAGCCCCTCCCAGATCTCAGCAGATTTTTGTGGAGGGCAACAGTTGTCATTTTCCACTCTCTGTCTGCCTTGAGCTGTCAAATTGAGGCATCCCATAGTGGGATGTTCTTCTTTCAGTGACTGATCTATGGGAAAGCTCAAATCTTGGTGGCAGTCAGGGCAATTTTAGAGCTCCTGGGGTTAAAGTGTTGGGACTAATGTCTGGAGAACGAACCATTTTTTGGTCCTCTAAAATCCAAGCACAGCTGTTCATCCTCTTTCAAACTTGTATTTACAAAGTATATATCATAACCGTAGGAAATTCTCCTTCGACTAGGAGTGGAAGTTTCTCTGAGATTGGAACCTGCTTTGATAATAAGTCTGCAGTGTGTGGTCAGAAATCTTAATCTTTAATGATTAAGACATTTTTCCCCTCAGTCCATTTTCCCCCTCAGTCCTGTCATTCTTGGTGGCAGCTTCTTGCCATAATATAGAATTTCAATTTATGTATATGTGTTTTTGAGAGCAGGTCTCCATGTTGAATGCCTTTAGGCTAACTGAATTCAGTCATCAAATTCCAATTAAATCACAGCTCAGAAATGTCTGTAATTAGGACTCTTTAAGGGTTGTTATTATTACTATTTTTGTAATTCACAATACAAGAATGACTTCTACTATAATGTTAAGTTTTACTGTTAATTTTCCTATACTGAAAGACAGGAAGCACTGTTGGACTTTATCTCTGATTTGCAGGAGCGAGGGAGGTGGCATCAAACAGCAATTTCCATCCTGTCTGGTCCAATGACAAGATGGTGAATCTGCAGGAATGGGAACACACTGGGTTATGTGCCATTTGCCAGGGGAGGAAGCAATTTCCTGTGGAGACTGAAGGCCTCTGTTCCCTCAGCAAGGTCAGCAGAAGCATTTGCAGCCTTTGGCTACATCATAATTGCATTAATAAAGACAGCAGCTCCCATGGGGCAAAGGCTGCAATTAGCAGCAGCATCAGAGGTTTCATCCCTGCCTCTGCAGTGCTCCCCTGCAAGCAGAGAGGTTCTGCTGGAATTTATTGATGCCATTCCTGCCTTTGAATGAGCAGCTCCCACTGCGCTTTCACCACCCAGCAAATCTCTCCACAGCTGGAAATGGGCTCTGGGGGCGCTAATGGGGAAATCAGGTCTGCTCCCTGCAGCCCCCAGCTGGGGGAGGAGCTGGGAGCTCCCCCCAGCCCAGCACTGAAAATCAAAGGATTTGGGGAATCATCTGGCTCTTGCAGGGAAGGGGATGATCATGAGCAGCTTGCTGTGGTTGTCTGGCTGTGTGGGGTGTCTTGGTGTAACTTCTGCCTGCTCTGCCTGCCTTGGATGCTCTTCCAAGTTTAGGGTTGGTCAGGAATGGCAATATGTGCCCAGAGCATTCTGCAAGAGTGACAGAATCCCAGAATGGATTGGGTTGGAAGGGACTTGAAAAATCATCTCATTCCACCCCCCTGCCATGGGCAGGGACACCTTCCACTGTCCCAGGGTGCTCCAAGCCCTGTCCAGCCTGGCCTTGGACACTGCCAGGGATCCAGGGGCAGCCACAGCTGCTCTGGGCAATCCTTCATGCACAGGGAAGAATTTTTTCCCACTCTCTGACCTAAACCTACTCCTTGTCAGTTTAAAGAAATTCCCCTTTGTCCTGTCACTCCATGGCATTGTCCAAAGTCCCTCCCCAGCTCCCTCAGAACCCTTTAGGCACTGGAAAATGCTCTCAGGTCTCCCCAGCACCTTCTCTTCTCTCATCTGTGCCTTCACAGAACCCACTTAAGTAACAATTCCTTGGCAGGCCTTGGCTGGATTGACATCTTCACTTCATTGCAAAAATAAATGGTAGAATACAAAACATTTGAAGACCTCCAATCCATGACACTGGCTTAGATTTTGGAAGTGTGGGCCTGTTTGAGCACACACACACAGCTGCACACACATGATCACAGAGAAAGGCACAAACCCCATGTGGCACTGTTGGTGACCTGCCAGCCACAGCTCCTGCACCCATACCTGGGAGAGCTCTCCAGGAGAACTGCTGCCTGCCAGAGCTGCCACTGAGCTTTTCTTTCTGAAAACCCCCTCCTCTGTGCTGCTGCCTGCTCAGGAGCTTATTAACTTTCTCCAAAAATTGAAAATACCGGGGAGCTCTTAAACAGCTTCTTGATCTACCCATTGCATTTTGTGGAGTTGCTGCTCTTCAACATTTCAACTTGAGTGAAACTGCTTTTAAAGCAAAGGAAAGGAGTAAAGTAGTGTGGTAGTTTACTCACTGCTTCCATGTGGGAAGTGTGGGTAGAGCAGAGCAACGTGCAGGAGAGCTGATGGGCTCACAGCTCGTTAGCACTCCCCTCAGAGCTCCAATGAGGAGGGGCACAGCAGGGATGTGTAGGAGACTTGGACCTGACCCATAACTGGAGTAAATCAGCCAGATCTTTTGTTGGATTCAGTGGAACAGAGCACGAAAAAGCTCCCACCCAATAGCAGGAGTATATTCCCATCCAGGGCTAACTTTGGTGAGCCTGCAGTGCTGTTTCATTCCATGTCATACTGCACAAATGGAGGAGAATGCTCCTGGTTCCTCCCCCTGCCACATCACCACCCACCAACCTGCTGCACCACACCACCCCTCTCTCCCTTTTCCCCTTGCCAGTCTGAGAAACTTTAAATGGGGGGGGAAAAAAAAAGAAAAAAAAAAAAAGATGAACCACCATCTGGTCCCCACGAACAGGATCAGCTCTCAGGCCATTTCCTCAGCACAAGCTGGCACAGTTCCCTCCTCTGCAGCAGATCCACTCATCTTGCTCTAGCTTTGGGTCTGCTCCCATATGGTCAGTGCCTAAATTATTGATATTATTTATACTGCTGTTATGCCTCAGGTCCAGGGCATTTTGTGCTGGCTACTGTGAAGAATCAAACAAAACCAGTCCCTGCTCTGGGATCCAATACCTGTTAGTACCAATTATGCTCAGTATCTGGCTGTATTTTTACACAGTAACTTTCCAGGAGCTTCATACTCTTCCTCTAGACAGTGCCTGTGGCTCACAGCTTTTCTTCAGCAGCATTTGACCATTTTCTTCAAATCCCAGGTGGAGTCATGCACTTATATGAAAATCACTGCTTTTAAAACAGGAAATTGAAGTTTATATCACTATAATTTTTGTTATGAAAACTTCATATCCTAAAGACTCAAACCTCAGGGGTTCCAGCAAATTGAATGAATTTCTTATAAGATTAAGTTTAAGGAGACATTGACTTCGTCAGTCTCAGCCTGAGGTGAGAATTGAGATTAATAATGGCAATTTTGTCCCAATAAAGCCTGTTTATCATGGAATTGTACACAGTATTTAAACTGTGTGTTCTCTTATTTACCTAATAATTTGGGAAAAAAAGAAAAGATTTAAATGATGTTCATCAAATGAAATATCTGGAACTCTTTGCCCTGCAAAAGTGAATGAATAAGCAATTGGAAATGGATTCTCACTAAGCCACTTGGGTGTTCAGGCTGTGCTATATCTGTTCCTTCTAGATGTCAAGAATAAGATGATCTGGACCAGTGGAAATTAAATGGCAAAGAGTTCTACCCTTTGATGGAAGTCTGGGACCTCCTGGTGGCAGCAGCCCCAGCCCATGAACACAGAAAGCACCACTGGAGCTGTTTTACCTGCAGGAACCATGTGAAGAAATGGATGTTTTCACATCCAGAGCATTCTGAAGGATCTTCCTGACCAATCTAGAACTTGTAGCCAGGGTGGTCTTCCCCATTTGGCAGCTAGAGGGTGATAATGGATAGAATTCATGATAATAGAGAAGCCAAAGCCCAGTGGATGCTGCTCTGGAGCTTAAGTGAAATCTCCACAGCAGTTTGGGAATGGAGAAATTGTCTGCACTGAGGGGAAGAAGAGAGGATTACTACAAGAAAAACTCAAAATTTTTTTTTGTTTTGGTGGATTGATCAAATTTAGTGCAGTTAAATGGCATTTATAGCCCCTGAAAGCAGGAAAATAACTTCAAATTGAATAACCTTTGATTTTTAAACAAACACTAATAATACTGGATCAATGAGTGAAAGTCAATTACAGTTCAGTTAAGCTGTGCCCTTTAAAGCATCCCAGAACTGCTCTGCTGTTTCCTCCAGTGATGTATCACAGCTCCCAGAGCTGCTCAGACAGCAGGAACCCTTCTTTAATTCCAAAAATCAGCAAAAGACAGTCCTGAGCCTCTTTTTTTCTATCTTCTGAAAGAGGGAAGAGTTCCTTAACAGCTGAAGAATTGTCAAGGGAAGAAGTGATGAAAAAACATGTGCCCATCTGAAATGGAGTACTTTGACATGCTCCCCTGCCATTCCCCATGGGTATTTCTATAAGTGACAGCCACTTATGCCTTTAGAAATGAAACCCGGTCACTGACAGGGCACAGCAGCACAAAAGGGCTTTAAAAAAAAAGGAAATAAAAAAGAATTAGTGACCCTATGACCACAGCCCTGCTGTATAATCTCAGATTCTGCTTTTTGCCCCTGTTATATTTATTTACTCTGTGTTTCAAACCATGTTTTGTGGGTTGTTATGGAAGCTTTTCAGTGGTGGCCACATCTTTCCTTCATGATGGAAGACAGAAATGCCTCCTGGGGATGCAACTGGATGTGGAAGGGCTTGAAAAGGTTGATATCAGGATATCTCCAACAAATCTGTTTATCAGCAACATGAAACAGTCTTTGTAGACATCAGGCAATTTTTTTTCATGTTTAATTATATTAAAAATCAGTCTTGTACACACTGAGGAGCCAAGTTGGAAGGGAAGAACCCAAAATAAAATCTACTAATGGCTTTGTGTGTACCTTGGATTTACCCAGCATGAGATGAAGTGAGATACTGATGCAACAGAAAGCACAAAACTTAGATTTTCTTTGTGCTATTGAACTCTTGGACAGTTTTGTTGTATGAACTGCATGTAGGAAGGCTCAGGACGAATGGGGCACCTTGAGCCTGGAGTGTGGTGTTTCCATCATTTCATCCCTGTGAAGTTTTGCCTCTTGAAGGAGCCACAAAACTGTGTTTGAGAGGACATCATGGTTGAGGGAGTGTGTATGGCACTGCATTGCAATTACCACGAGCCAGCAAGTGCAAGGAGTTTCTGCTAATCCAGAGGCTGAATTTTATCGGTAAATTAGGGGATAATACAGATACATAAAAGTAGTAGCATGTTACAGTGGAATGATTTTGTGGTTAAGCTTATTAAAGAACAATTTCTCAGCTAGTCAGTGTCCCAGGCTGGATTTGCTGGGAGCCTTTTCCCATTTCCATTTCCTTGTGTGCATTGGTCTAGACGGAAACATAATTTTATGTGTGGGACAGGCTGGGTCCTGATGCTTTTTATGATAAAGAGAAGACAGATATCTAAGGCAGAAAGAGTTAATCCATTAACATCCTTTAATTGTGCTGCTGTCAATCAGCCTGGTTGTGCACCTGACCAAGTGAACCTGGGATGCTTTTTATGCAGCAGAAAAAGAAGCTTCTGGAAAGTGTATCCACTGTGGCTTTCCAATTACTGCTGCCCTTTTTGTGCTTTGTTCATTTTGCATTAATTTAGATGAGTTCAGAGATATCAGGTTAGCCAGCATGATAAATAAATTAACCTTTATTAATTAGACTCTTTAGAACTGATTCATTTATTTTGTTTCAGCATTTGTGATTCACCACAAATGAATGTGCTCTGTCTCTCTGCCTCACAATCTGTTTGTCTTGAATTTCAGTTTATTGTTGCATCTGTTTGGGATCTTTCAATATGGGAGAGAGCTATGATTTAAAGATTATAAACATGTATAAACAGTGTAGGAATAAACTGAGAGGCTTGGCATGTTGCTTTGGGCTCTGTGCCCTGCTAATGTGACTATTGGGTTTATCTGGTCTCGAGCTGTCTCATATCTGTCTGCTTTGGGCATGGTGAGAACAGGCAGCTGTCTGTGTCTGTCCATGCTGAATCATTCCTCCCTGCCAAAATTAGGAAACACTCCCTGCTGAAGCACCAGGAAATAGCCCAAGCTGCCTTCCAGTGGTCAGAATTTGACTGGTTTAGGTGGGATGGACACACACCCTGCGGCATGTGTGTTGGACACACCGGGCACTGAGCACAGCATCCCTGCCTCTCAGCCTTGCAGAGTGGGACTGAGCATGGGCTGAGCTCTATTTCTCCTCTGAGAAGAGGAGCACAGCTCTGGTGTCCCCTGGCTGGACACCAGCCAAGCCCCCAGAAGACAGAAGGGAGCAGTCAGGCTGTGCTGCCCTTTTCTCCTGCTGCTGGGGTGAGCCTGTCCCTGCACAGACTCTGTCACACACACTCTATCTTCAGCATGGCACCAGGTTTGTGCCTTGACAGCCCCTAATAAAGCCATTTTTCTTTCCCAGACTCCACCAGGCAGGCCTGCTCGGGATGCTGATCAACAATTTAGCTTTACTTGGGTGACTTGGAACAATCCTGGCTCTTTCAAGGCTGAGTGGAAAAATGTTCCCAGCATGTCTAAGGGAAGACCTCGAAGATTTGTCTACAGTTCTTATTGCTGGTGCATCCCACTGGGCATTTGATTCCCACGTTGAAATTCTGAGCAGATAGCACTTAGTCTTCACCAGAACAGGGTTTTTTTTGCAACTCCACCAGCACATCAGAGAACAATATTAATGCTTTAAAGTGCAAGTCCCTGACACCCCAGCTCTGCCTGGAGCAAGCAGCAGGCTGAGGCATCCAGTGGTAAATAAGCTCAGCAGATTCCTGATGGAGAGTAAGAGAAGGAGCATGTTGGGAAAAAACAACAAAATGTTTGTGAGTCCATTTGACTTTGTAAATTTGCTAGAAAAGGACATGATTTCCACATAGCACTTTTGGTTTGTAATTTGTGTGTCTCCAGCTTTCTGGTTTGCTCATATCAATGTTGGTTTGTCCTTGCCAAAAATTTCCTCACTTTAGGCAGTGCCATGGTATCAACTGCAGCCCAAGTAGGAATTCCAGGCTTTGTGTGTGGTTTCACTTTTCCTGCATCTGTCTTTAGATATCACTCTAAATAAACAGGTCTAAAATATCTCAAGCTGCCTTTATGTAGGGAGCAACTGGGCATATAATGCAAATTTTGTAAAATACTACTGGGATGAGCACCCCTATTCCCTCTGAAAGTGGGTGGGATTAATTACTTTTGGGTAGCAATAGCTGCTGGGTTTTAACTCCATTAATGACTCTGTCTCAAGTCTGAGGTTTCCATTTCTTATTAAAAAATAGCAATAGGACTCAGCTAGAGTGAAGTTCTCAGAAACCTAGCCTTGGAAAAGGATAGCTTTCTTTCCTGGAGAACGCAATAACTCACAGTTGTTTTCTTTCAAATGGATAGCATAAAAATACTTGTAAAAAACCCCTAATTTTAGCTCTCAACAATTTTGAAAATTACTTGTGGAATGCCAAGGTTGTTTATTCTCAAGACAGGCTGGTGAGACATGAGCTTGTATCAGCCATGTTTGTAGTTTTGTGTGTTGAGTAGGTGAGAAGGTAAAACAACAGAAATAGAGTAGTTTGGGCAGATTTGTTAATGGGACTGGTAACTTTCCCCACCCACTCATCCCCCTCCTACAGGCTCCCATAGGTAGAAGTCACAAAGCAAAATATTTTTTCTCTTCCTGCCTGTCCTTTACAACTTACCTTGAGCTGTGGAACCATCTGGAGCCATAAAACAAAGAGCAAATCCTCACTGGAGCTGCTTTGCTTCTGTACATGTCACTTTTATGGGCAAATAATTAACACCACGAGGGATTCGAAAACAAAGGTGATAGTTGCAAAAATATTTGCAGGCTGTGGTTCATTTCCAGCAACCTTTGCTTTATGCCCCAGGACTGAGCAGCAGAGATTGTTCCTTTCCTGAAGCAGCCCCAGCCAGACGTGCCTGAGGTGTTTTAGCAGCAATACTGAGGAGGAATTGCTAATGTGCTTTTTCATCTCGAGAGCGAGCGGCTTCTGTTGCGTGTGCCTTGCAATTAATAGGCAAAGAGACACCTTGTGTGAAGCTGGCATGCTCAGACTCAAAACACCACCCCTGTTAACCATTCTGCTGCTGCATTTTGGTTGGAATGCCACTTCAAACCCCCCAAAGACAGACACAAACATATGCTGCAGTGTAAAAGAGCCCTGAGCCTCACGTCCGCTTCCTTGCACTCCGCGGAAACAAAGAATGAGTTTTTGATATGCAAATCTCTCCTCTCATTAAAATATAATGCTGGCTTGTCCTTTATCAACAGGCTTGTTCATCTCTGAGGCTCAGCTTGTCATATCTAATCGTGTGCTGTATCAGCTGGCCTCTGGGGAGGGGGGATATTGAGAGCAGACAGTTGGTGCTGCCCAGCCACATCTACTTAGATCTCAAATATTTCTGCCTGTGCCAGCATCAGTGGCCTTGTGGAATGTCCCTTTCTGGCCTTGCAGCCTCTCTTGCTTCTCTGATTTCAGTGAATTGCTCCTCACTTGGCTGGAGCTGCTCTGATCTGTATCTGTTAAAGCCAGATCAAACTCCAGCACTGCTTTTGCCTCCTTAATTTGATTGATCTACCCCAAAGTTTCAGAAGAACGAGCTCTGTTCCTGCAGACAGGCAGGGGTGTGTAATTGCAGAAAATGTGACATCTTGCACAGGGATCTGTCATCTCAGAAATTCCTCTAAAAAGTTTTTCTGGCGTTGATTTCTCTCAGACACAGCAGTTCCCAGCCTCCAACACCACACACCTTAGGGCAGACTGGATTGCAGATTATTTTCCTACCATAACCATTCCTTACACTTTCCTCTGGCCTCTGCTGAGATTCCAGCACATGATACAGACACTGCTTAGGAATAATTTATTTTATTAAACTCATCCATTTGTGGCTACAGAAAGCAAATCAAAAGCTTAAACTTCTCATACCACAGGCAGGTGTGATTTGGGGAGCAGCACACTCTCCTGCCATCAGCTCTCCAGGGGTAAAGCCTGATATTTCCTGGCTGGTTTTTTGGAACGGCAAGACAAAGGGAGACGAATATTTCCTGTCATATACATTGTGAATTTGCAATGAGTGGGATTATTTTAGTTTATATGCAGTGAGAGTCCCAGATCCACATTTTCCATGCTGATATTTGTGACCACACTCATCCTCTCTCCTCTCCTATTTATCTCCATCCACGCACTTGGTGAGTTGGTGGCATCACTGCCACAAAAGCCTGGCTGGGCACCAGGAGTGATACCCAGGGAGGCAAAATCCATCCTGCAGTGCCCTGTCCTCCATGTCTTGGCTGAAGGTGGGTCAGGCAAACAGCCCTGGCCAGCAAAACAAATCCTCCCTGAGGAGCAGCACGTTGTCCAGGTCTGCCCGGTGCAAAGTGCTATTGATCCCACATTAAGGCATTTAGGAATGGCTGTAATACACAGGAATAAATGTCACACTCATGTCACACTCATAAATAAAGAGTTGAACTAATTTGAATTATCCTTGCAAGACAATTAGAAGTTGTTCCAGCTCTGGATCTGTGTGCCCCATGCTTGAGATAGATAATTTGGAAGCAGACAGTCCCTTTCTTCTGTATTTGTATTTTTTTGCAACTTTCAAAGGGCATGACAGTAATATTGGATGGAAATGAGAAAGATGCTTACAGCATGGATTGTGCTTTCCTATCAGGCATCTCGGAAAAGCTCTCTCCTCATTCCATGTCAATAAAAAAGCTAAAGAGAGAGGGCAGAGAAACAGAGCCTTAAGCTTTCAGAAGCAATCTTTCTAAACTTGCTATCCCATACTGGCTTTTAAATTAAAAATTTATCCCCCAAATTACTTCTGGTTTCCATCTGATTTCGGTTTTTATTTACCTTTTTTTGACTGGCTCCTATTTTGGCACGTGCAGCAGCACAGAGAGGGGTGGGGGTCAGTCTCTCCATGGGTGTGGGTGCCTTCCCTGTTTACCTCCAGCCTTGCATCTCCCTCCTCTGCTGCATATGCTGAGCATCTGGCAGCTACCCAAACACGTTTGACTACTGTCTGCAAATAACAGGATTCCAAATATAAAATATTCTGTGACTCGCATTAATTACAAACAGAAAAAGAACAAAAGGAGGGGGTGAAAAAAGGAAAGAAAAAAAATTAAGGGAGGGTTCTAAAGAACTGGAAGTTTTCCTGAGAAGATGAAGACATCTGCCATGAGCCAAGTAAAGAACAAGATAAATCCACTGAGGAAAAGAGAAGTCTCAATTACAGTCTCGAAGACAGTGAGCTGTGTATTTTAGATAATAGATTTAAAATTATACTGTTTTACAGTAGTCTCTGATGACATCCTACCTTGCCTTGCACTGTGCCCTTTTCCAAAGCTGAGAATAAGCCAAATTTATTTGTTGGTGTTTGGCAATGTAGATACTAAACCAGTTCAAATATATTTTGTGCACCTACATTCCTTAAAAGTTGGGATATCATGCCAAATTGCTGCAGCTGCCCTTTCCTCTGTCCTCCCATGTTAGGAACTCTGACTTTTCTCTGTCTCTCTCCCACACTGTCTGGGCTACCTGTTTGCAGGGAAATCTAAAAACTCCATAGGAAAGCACATGGAGAAGGTGACCCTCAGTGAGAGAAATGCTATTTTGAAGCTTATAGTCAAGTACTGCAAATAATTATGAAGCAGCTCTGTATTTATGTAGCTTAGGGTTATTTAAATGTGCATTGATCAGTGCTTGCTCCAACCCTTTGCCTGGAAAATTCTGTGGAGGATAATCCTGAAAGGTGCCTGTGCTCAGCTGGGGCTGGGCTCTGTCTGCAGCAGCACTGACACAGCCAGAGCACACAGCTTCAGGGAAATACAGGCTGGAGATTGGGAAAAATCTTTTACAGAAAGGGTGATAAAGTTCTGGCATGGCTGCCCAGGGAGGTGGTGGAGTCCCCATCCCTGGGTGTGTTTAACAAAGCCTGGATGTGGCACTGGGTGCCAGGGTTTGGGTGAGGGGCTGGGGCTGGGCTGGACTCAATGATCCTGAAGGTCTCTTCCAACCTGGTCATTCTGTGAATTCTGTAAGTTCTGTGAATTCTGTGAATGCTCATTCACTGTGGTTCCATGGGCAGGAACAGATGCTCAGGTGATCCAGCCACAATGAGCCCCTTTAAAGCAGATATTGTTATTGTGTGCTTCTCTCAAAGGCTCACAGGGAGGAGGGAAAGAGCACTCTGAGACAACAGCGAGCTGCTTCAGGAGCTCCACGTGAGGCAAGCTGGAGGTGCAGCCCTCCCAAGGCCAGGCAAACATCCACAGCCTGCATGAAATGCAAATGATGTGGATGAAAGGAGAACAACTTGCAGAAACAAAGGAGAGACCAGCAAAGGCCAATTAAAATGAGATGGATGCAAATCTTTGCAGGGGTTTGGAAGGGAACCAGGGCTGAGCTGTTCTGTCAGTGAGGATGCTTGCAGAGCTGTTTGCTGTCAGATTGGCAGCTGGGACAGGTAGTTGGAGTGTTGATTTCTTCAAAAAATGCATGTTTTTGTGTGTTTCTTGGATGTTTTAACAGGCTTACAAGGCTGGAAGAAGCAGAGACTTGTTCTCCAAATCAGGTACTGGGTCAGGCTTTCTGTACAAACACCACAGAGCCTCAGTTAAATGTTTTTATCCAAGGAGGTAACAACAAAAAAATTGTATTTTAAAGGTCACACTAGTTTGTCTTGCCTGTATCACAGTACAGCCTCTCCCTGGGCTGGGAGCTGCTTTTCATAGGATTGGGTTGGGAGGGACCTTAAAGCCCATCCAGTGCCACCCCTGCCATGGCAGGGACACCTTCCACTGTCCCAGGCTGCTCCAGCCCTGTCCAGCCTGGCATTGGGCACTGCCAGGGATCCAGGGGCAGCCACAGCTGTGCCAGGGCCTGCCCACCCTCACAGCGAAGGATTTCTTCCTAACATCAATTCTAACCCTGCTCTCTGTCAGTTTAAAGCCATCATCGCTTGCCCTATAACCCGATGCCCTTATAAAAATATATCTTTGGATTATAATGGAAACAATAAAAAGTGCACCCAAATGTTGCACTACCCTAAATACCACGGGGAAATGGCAGCACTAGGCAGGGAGGTGATACCCCAGTGTGCAAAATCCATGGAGGTGTTTTGGAGCTTCAGGATAAACGAGGTGTGAAATGCTCTCTTGAGTCAATCGTCACTGAATGAAACCCTTTTTTTGTCCTGAATGCCCTTTACTTATTGAAGTAGCTCATGACTCTGAGGGGGTGAGAACTCGAGGATGTAATTAGATGTGCATTCATCACTCCTGCTGCTAATTGTTTTCTAAGAATGCATGAGGAGAGCATGGATTGCTTTCTGAAGTGCCTCATCCCGCTGCAGGTACCACTCAAGCAGCACGTGGAGCTGTGAGCCCAGCCCTGTCCCTGCTGGGGCTCATCTCCAGTTGGACCCCACTGCTCTGTGTCCACAGGAAACCTGGGAGCTGTGTCAGGAACAAGGAACACCCCTGGGAGGTTTGGTGGCACCATTCTAGCTCCTACAGAGGGCCCACAGGAAGGATGGACAGGGGCTTTTGGCCAGGGCAAGCACTGGCAGGACAAGGGAGAATGGTTTAAGGTGAAAGAGGGTAGATATTGGTTCTTTATCTTCTTTTCTACCTGGGTCAGGGTCGGGATTGAAAGTGCCAGAGATGGTATTTCTTATTTAGACTCAGATGTTTATTAATTCCTATCCATAGCACAGTCCTACAAGTGGTGATTTCTGCAGCATTTCACCAACAAGGTACAAAATGTCCCCATATCTATCTCTGCAAGGCTTTTTAAGGATAAGCTGTCCAATTAAGAAATGACACCTAAATTATTTTTACTTTTAACCCAATAACTAATCACCCATGTCTCGCAGCGTGGACTTTTCTGTCCAATTACACAAAACCACCCAAACCCATGGAGAAGAAGGTGAAGAAGAAGGCACAGAAGAACATAAAGAAGAAGGTGAAGAAGAAGGACTATGCCCCAAAACCTCCATCTTGCTATATATATATTACTATATTTTAAACCTTAAACTCTGTTTTTCACCCTGTGATATCACACACTTCTATTCAAACTCCACACCCACAATCCCCATTCAATTTTTGAAGCCTTCTCCATGGCCTCAGGTCAATGCAGTGTTCTCTTTGGGGTCAGTGCCTAAACCCACAGAAAGTCTGAAATTATCTGCACCCAGGGTTCCAACAGGCAGATTCACCTTGGATATTGGGAAGAAATTTTTCCTTGTGAGGATGCTGAGGACCTGGCACAGGAGGAAAGGAAAGGAAAAGGGAAAAGGAGGGGAGAGGAAAGGAAAGGAGAAAGGGAAGGGAAGGGAAGGGAAGGGAAGGGAAGGGAAGGGAAGGGAAGGGAAGGGAAGGGAAGGGAAGGGAAGGGAAGGGAAGGGAAGGGAAGGGAAGGGAAGGGAAGGGAAGGGAAGGGAAGGGAAGGGAAAAGGAAAATAAACCAGGTTACTTTATTCAGATTTGTGATTCAGCCTTTGCCTTCATTGTGAGAGCGTGCATCAACCCAAATTTATTTTAGAGAGCTCTGACTGCAAATGATGCATTTTGTGATCTGTCAGGGAAGGGTTTAAAAGTCTTGCTGTAAAAATGAGGCCAGTTGATCTGTGCCTTGGCTGTTTATTCCACAAAATCAAAGTGTGCATAAAATGTTCCTGAATCAAAACAGCAATACTTGCTACCAGCTGGAGAGAGCCTCTGATCAGTGCCCCAGTGCTCATGTCCGCCTTGAAGTTTATCTTCTGCTGGGTGACCCAAAATAGGCTGCAGATGTGGTCTAATGATGACCAAGATAGGGAAAATTCTTCCTTTGAGTTGTTTCTTTGGCCACAGCAGGGACAGCCAGACAGGGCTGTTAGAGGGTTTTCTCAGGTCAATAATAAATTATCTAAAATTATATTAAAAATATAATATAAATATAAATTATATAAAATATACAAAATTATATTGTAATATATTTATAGATTAAAATATAGTATATAATTATTGTAGTATATAATTAGATATTATATTATTCATATTATATAATAATTATTATATAATAATATAATTATATTAATAATAAGTTTATATATTATATAAACATAGATATAGATATAGATATAGATATATGAATATTAATAGTGAAGGATTTTGCCCCATCCATTCTCCCCTTTGTGATGGGGCTGCCCTGACACTCCCCTGCCCACTGGCTGCAAAACCCTGGGAGACACCAGAAAGAATTAAAAGTATCACTGTGGGTTTAACAACAAAAAACCCCCAGACTGTAAACAAATACACAAACACCCACCCCATAAATAAATAAATAGCATGCTGCCCCCTCAAGCAAATCAGAGCAAAACATCAAACCAATAACAGAACATCAAATAACATGATAAACAAATTTAAAAATCACTATTCAAGCAAGTGCTGCTCCTAGCAGGCTGAGGACAGGCCACTCAGCACAGCCTGGAAATGATGGATCCATCTCTCCATGTGTGATTCAGGCTCCATTTTTATAAAAACTCTTCTGTCTGGAGCTGACAGAATACAGGGTAACCTGTTCCTTCTGCTGGTGCTCAATCAGATAATGTCTACCAAAAAGTGCAAGCCAGTCTTTTGTTTCATGACCCTTTTAATTGGCTGCACAGTCCATAATGTGCATTATTGCACTCTGGAAATTAGGTTTATTGTGTATTGCACCAGGTGCAATTGCCATTCCAAGGGGCTCCCTGTGCCCCTGTAAATTCTGAATTTAGCTCATGATGTAGGTGCTGAATAGAAAAATCTGTTTCTCTGTGAGCTTTCCTGTCATTGTGATATTTTCTGAGAAATGTAAATAATAATTATCTGATTGCTTCTCCTTGTGTTTTTCTGCTTTGGAACGTGGTAGGTGATTCTTTCATTGGCTCCATGTGAATTGTTTTAACTTAATGACCAATCCCAGTCCAGCTGTGTCAGGACTCTGGTAAGTCATGAGTTTTTATTATTCATTCCTTTCTAGCTTTCTGATGTATCCTTTCTCTATTCTTTAGTATAGTTTTGGTATGATATGATATGATATGATATGATATGATATGATATGATATGATATGATATGATATGATATGATATACATCAGTCTTCTGAGAACTTGGAGTCAACTTTTCATCTCTCATCTCGTCCTGGGAGACCCATCAACCCCACATTTTCCTTCTTGGTAAACTCTAAAAAGCTGCTGAACAGTATTCAGTGCACCAGTTGAGAAACCTGCCTGCAATGGGAGCCCCTTGGAGGAACTTGTCACTATAGGACACAAAATACGACACACACACACTGTTGTTCTCAAGGTGAAAAAAACAAATTTATTTTCTGGCTTAAACATTTATAGATTTCTAAAAGTGACAGTGGATTGGAGGGTGACAGTGCCACCTCTCCAACGACACTGGACAAACCAACAGTCTATTAAATTTTTTATCATCTATAAAGGAATGCAAAACAATGAGTTATTTACAGAAAGTGTGGGAGAAAGTTCGTTACAAGAATGTAAACATCAGAAGGCTTAGAAAATCTTAAAAAATCAGGGTACAGAAACCTGCCTGCAATAGGAGCCCCTTCTGTGAGCCCCAGCCCTGCCAGAACAGCAAACCCTGCCAGGCACGACAGTAGATGGTGCTCTTGGTTTGCTTTAGCTGCTTTAGCAGACACAGCACCAGGAGATTCTCTGCTCTCAGGCCTGTTCCCACGGAAATGTCCTGCAGAAAAAAACACTTGGGATGCACCAGCTTCTTGGTGAGTGTCCCAGTGGCCACAGCCCCCAAATCACCCTGTGTGCAGTCCAATATGTGTTTCAAGAACTGCTGAGGCTAAATGTGTATTTCCCAGAGCAGCTGGGGCTGTCCCTGGATCCTTGGAAGAGTCCAAGGCCAGGCTGGATGGGGTTTGGAGCAACCTGGGACAGTGGAATGAGATGAGCTTTAGGGCTCCCAACCCAAACATTCTGTGACTCTGTTAGTGTTCAGGAACACATCATCATGCAATGATCCTATGCAGGTTCTTTTATTCAGAGTTCTGGGTGTCAGGGGTACACAAACCCGAATCTGACTCTGACATGGTTTCAGGCCCAACATGTTTTATATTCTATCATTATATCTCTTACATATTGATTATTTAACTTAAATTGTTCTATTGTATACATTGATTTCATCCAAGTATGGATTTCTCATGGTCCCCTTCAATCCTCTAACGCAGTTGCTCATGATTCTTTAAACAATAATTGTATCTAATCACATCTAACAATTATATCATTTATCATATACTGACTACACAAGTGCAGTTTCACATGATCTGATTAGCAAATACAAGGCCTAACATTTCCCAAGGCCTATCTTTAACATTTCCCCAGGGCCTACTAAGCCTAACTTTCTTTCTAACTCCCTGAATTTTCTATGATTTTAAATTCTTTTACTATCAACTCCCTGATATAGACAACAAAGCAGCTTTTCCACGGCTTCTTTTCCAAGCACCATGTCCTGGAGAGGCCTATGGGTGAAGGAGATCTCCCTGCTCAGCTGATGAGTGGTTACAGCTCTGCAAAACCCTCCAGCAAAACCCCATTGACAGCAGGAATAATGCAAGATTGCTGTTTTATGTTTTTTAATGTCTGTAGGAAGTGGAAAGGCAGTAAGGATGGGTGTGGGCAAAGCTTGGTGTGGTGAACACAGCCCCAGCAGCATCCCCAGCACAGAGAGGCTGCTTGGGGCTGGTGGTGCTCTGCACTGAGAGGATCTATCGCCAGGCAGGCAAGGGAAAGCCTTAAAAATACTTTCCAAAGGGATAAACACATGTGTGAAGTCTTCTCTGGGGACTCAGAGCTCAGGGTGAGAATGTGATAAGGCCTTAAAATGCAAGGTGAGCTGTAAAAGGCTTGGCTGCCCAGCGCTGGTATAAACAGCTCCTTCTCAGTCCAAACATGTGCTCCAGAGCAAAATGTGCTCTCTGAGCCTTATTGATTTATATAAACTCCATTCAGCCACTATAGGCCATGGCTGAGTAGCACCAGTTTAAGATTACACATAATCTATAAAAATATTTCTACTTCAACAAGTGGTGTTCCATCATCAAACAGCACAGCTGTGCCTGGGTGGGAAGGAGAAGAACAGAGATGATTTTACACACACAGATGTATATTGCCTGGATGTGCCTTCATGCCTGTGCACAGGCACAAACTCATCTTTTAAACCCCGTTGCCAGGACATTAAAAGGCTTGAAAAAAAGTAAGGAAAAATGAATGCTTCTGCAGCTTCCCTGGCACTAATTGAATTTCTGTCCATAACATTTACAGAGTTTAAGAAGAGCCCACTTATTTACCTTTTCTCTTGGATTTTTTTTTTCTCTCCATTTAAAACTCATTGTGTTGTGTCATTTTATAGGCGCCAGGAATAAATCTTTTGTCAACTCTATTGCATTATTATGCAAAGTACACAAAAAGTATAGGAATAAAACAGCCCAGGAGAAGCTGAGTGCTGTTCCTTTCAGCCCTCCCAGTAGCAAACTCTCCAAGTTTGCTAACACAATCATTTTCTCAGGAAAACTTCCTTACCCTTGGTCATTGATTGCAAAAAGAGTTCACTTGACCATGCTAATGCCGGATGCAGGGAAGTGAATTTACTGAGGGAAGAAAGGCTTGGTGAAGGAGCCATCAATTAAATCTGCAGAACCGATCCTGGGGGACGAAGGAACTGCTGGGCACTGGGAGGATTTCTTGGCAGCAGGAGAGAGGTCAGCTGCAATAAACTCCCTTCTTCCCAGTGCTGGAGATGTGTCCCAAGAAGAGTCAATTTGGGGAAAACCAAAATTATTGCTGTTAAAAATATTTCAGAGGGCAAAGCTCGAGGCAGAGCTCAGCTCCTACAGGTGCTGTGGTTTGTGAGAGGGGCTCAGGGCCAGACCTGAGCTGTGAGAAGGGGGACCTGAAGCTGGGGGTGACCCTGCCAGCAAACCCCACATTACTGGGGGGCTTCAGCTTTGCTCGCACAGCTCTGACACCAAGTGGAATTAAGTAACTTAATTAGGCTGGGGGGAGCACAAAGAGGGATTGAGGAATGAGGCAATAAACTCCCTTCTTCCCCAGTGCTGGAGATGTGTCCCAAGAAGAGTCAATTGAGGGAAAACCAAAATCATTGCTGTTAAAAATATTTCAGAGGGCACAGCTCAGCTCCTACAGGTGCTGTGGTCAGGCTGTGGTTTGTGAGAGGGGCTCAGAGCCAGACCTGGGCTGTGAGAAGAGGAAAACCTGACCCTGCCAGCACACCCCACATTGCTGAGGGGCTTCAGCTCCTCACCCAGGCTCGTTAACATTGCTGGAGCACAGCTTTGCCCTCACAGACTAGTCACCAAGTGGAATTAAGTAAATTAATTAGGCTGGGGGGAGCACAAAGAGGGATTGAGGAGTGAGGGGACTTGGCTGCTCTCTGCAAGGTGACGTCAGGGGCTGCTGGAAAAGCTCATCCACACAGCTTTGACCCTGGAAATTCCCTCTGCTGGAAAAGTGCTGGAGAAGGATGTTTGCCTATGATTTGTTTGTTTTGGTTTGTGTTGTTTTTTATTCTGTCTTACCATAAAACATTGCAGGGAGCAGGACTGATGGTATGAGAAAACCCTGGCACTCCTGCCACCCATTTCTCTTCCCCTCCTTGTTTACATAAATAAAGGCCCTTTGCTGAGGAGAAGGCAAGTACAGCAACTGTGCTGGTGGAAAAAGGAAAAAGGAAGGGAGAAAAGAGTCAGGAGGGAGCCAATAGTGAACTTGTATCTTCTGGGAGGCAAATAATAAATCTATGGTCACCTGGGGAGCTCTGTCCAGGGGGTTACTCAAACTTATCCACTCCCATCCACCTATTATTGCCCATTTTTTTTGGTTGACAATATGGAGCTTGCAATGATGGGAGCAACAGCCCCCTGCCAAATGGAAAAGTGTGAAATACTTTGCTCTTTGTTATTTATTTACTCAAGCGTGTGTTTAAATGAAAGGCTGAGGACTCCACACACACCTCCTGGAGCCATCCTTGGAGCACCTTTCTGGTGGAGCACAGACCCTGGACCCTGCTCAGTGCCTGGAGCTGGATCTGTGCAGGGTGGGATGGGGTCTGGGAGCCTGGAGCAGCTGCTGGCTGTTGGCTGTGCAGTGCCTTGTCTCTCTTCAGAGGTGCCAGAGCACCATGGGAAAGGTGGAGGAGCTGCCAAGGGAAAGGTCTCACTCCATTTCTTGGACAAATGTAATTCTTCTGAAAGTTCAGATGGAGACATGCATCCCTGGGAAGGGTTTACCACCCCTGCAGGCATTAATCTCCCAGGGATGTGTTGCACAGTGGGGTGGTTGGGTTGCTTCACCTTTCCTTGGCATGAGCTGATCAATTCTGATCCCACAGGGATCCTTGCCATGAGCCAGCTTGCTCTTCCCCTGCCCCACAGCCCCTGCTGGCTCCACTCCTCCTGCCCTGAGGAGCTGTTTCAGTCATTTAAATTCCTCCAATATTTATTCACTTTATTCATTAAACACCAGAATGGGTATTTTTTCTGAAGATTTTTCATTATTTTCTTTCATTGTCTCCAGCTATTTTTTACCTTCAGTCGAGCCCCTTATATACAATGTCACCTGTCTGCACCTTTGCCTCAGGTATCCTGGCACCCCAGACTGTACTGACAAAACATCCCACCTGCAGACCTGAACAAATGAGGAGAAACCACCACGTTTTAAAGCAGGATGATGAATTTAAATTCATCAAGCCTCATGACATTACCTTATGTGACTTGGCAGATCACCCCACTGCGAGTCCTGAGCCCTGCCACTGAACTCTTTATCAAATCAAACACTAATGAGAGCAGGCTAATCCCATTTCTTTGGGATGGAAAGACATTTATTGCTGTGCCTTATCTTGCCCCTTTCAGTACAGCTGGCTGCAACTGTTTGCTCTGCTTTTATGCTGCTGTTTGCAAATAGAGATGGAGAAGGGGCTGGGAGCATCATTGCACCAACAGGTTTCTGTTTGTGGAGCTGTGCTGTGCACGGCCCCCAGGATGAGCAGAAACAAGTATTTATGAATTATTTACATTTCTTTAGTTGCTGTTCATCATTTTGCTGTTTAAACAGTTTGTCCTCTGTTCTAGGAGCAGAAAGAAAGCCAAAATGACTTCAGTGACAGCTCAAATATCCCACAGAATGACTAGTAAGTAATCAAAGTAAACAACTTGTGAGGAAAATAGAGCCTGAAAAATTATTCATCCCATCCACCCAACAAATCGGTCATTGAAGAGGAATTTTTATTCTACAGAAAACCCTCAAAATAAAAAGCAAAGAGTAGAAAAATGGTTTACCTTTCCCACCACAGAATGGGCATGTTCCAAAAAAAGTAGAATAAATATTCAACATTATTGTGGCTCTTTGTCTCTAAATTGTGAGGACATCTGAATCCTGCAGAAAAGTAAAGAATTGGATTGATTCAGCTAAGGAGGTGATTTTTTTTCCTTATCAAAATGAGACAGAAGCACTTTATTTTGACTTTTCCCCATCAAAAATGTTATGGAAATCAGTGATTTCCTTTGCAAGATTTCGATGAAGATGAAAATCCCATTTGCTAATGAAATACCAGCCTGCAGTGGGTGCCTCCCAGCTGTGGGGCTGTTTCTGGTACCAGCTTCCCCTCAGCACAGGCCTGTGGAGTTCTCTGGGGCTGTTCTTGGCTCCAGCAGCTCAGAGGTACCTCACAAAATCCTCCTGAGCTCTGCTCGTGGCTCATTTATCTCCCATGAATAATTCAACAACTTCTTGTCATTGCTGTGCCACACACCACGCTGGATTTTATCACTGACACCTCCAAGTGGAGCTGGGAAGGGCAGAACAAGATTCCCAAGGCCTGGTCTGGAACATTCCCTGTGGTGTTGGTGTTGGGTGGAGATGAGAACTGCAGAACTGCAGCAGCTCAGGGCTTGCAATGTATCCCCCAAACCCAACCAATACATCCCCCAAACCCAATGAATACCTGCAACACATCCCCCAAATCCAACCAATGCATCCCCAAACCCAACCAATTCCTGCAGTACATCCCCCAAACCCAACCAACATCTGCAGTAAATCCCCCAAACCCAAACAATACCTGCAATACATCCCCCAAACCCAACCAATACATCCCCCAAACCCTACCAATACCTACAGTACATCCACCAAACCAAACCAAATCAGGGCTGTGCATAACTACAGCATCACTGGGTTTGAATATTTGTATTTTAGCCAAGTTTACTGAAAAAAAGAAACCCAAAAATCCCAAAAGCAATAAAAACCAAAATCAAATCAACTTGTTTCTGCACATAGGTATGGAGAAAATGGCATTTTTATGTAAACAAAAATTGCAGCAAAAAAATCCATTCTTGTATTTGAGGATAAAAACTCCAGGGTTTATTTTGCAGGTGAGCTGCTGGAGCTTTAACTCTATAAATAAGCCTGGCTCCATTGATCTCAATGGCACAATGCTGATTGACACCTGCTGAGGATACATGCAGAACTATTTCCCATAACGAGCTCCTTCTGAGTGCCAGCTGATGTGGCAATTACACATTAATACCTGTGACTGTGCACAATCAAACTGGGCCAGAAGGGATGCAACCTTTTGTTTTTTAAAATTAATAAAATATTTATTGCAATCAGCTCATACCTCCCAATTTGTTGCCAATTAACTAGAGTGTTTAGTGGGAAGCTGATTGAGGCTGCAGCCACAGGGCTGCACTCAGGGAACAAATTGGAGGCATCTTGCCCTGAATTTCTCTCTGTTTCATTCTCTCCAGGTAGGAACAGAACAGCAGGAGCTGGGAAATGGTGAGGACTTTCCTCTCCAGGGAAAGACATCTCCAGTCATCAAGAGGAGACAAAGCCAGCAGACAGCTAAAACACCCCACAGATTAAAACTCTGAAGTGCATCAGGCTAAACTCCTGTTGATGAGAATTCAGCCGATAAGATGAAGATGGCTTTTAAATATGTTGGGGTTTTTTTGGTTTTTTTTCGGGAATATTGATTAAATGTGGAGCTGCAGAACAGAACGACACCAAGCTTTGAAATATGTTTGCCATGGAATTTCAAACTTTGATTTTTAGCTGGTCTGGTGTATGGGGTCTGTTAATCTAATCTGAGGAGATCCCTGTAGTGTGGGATCTCAAGGCATGGCAGAAGATTTATATGATCACACAGAGGCCAAGAAAGGACAGGAAAAGTACTGGAGATAGTGTCTTGGGTTGGCAGGGAGCCTCCTCAGCTGTCGTGGGATGCACTAATGCTGCTGGGAAGATGACTTGGCTGCTTGGATGGCACATGGTGTAAATCTCTTCTGGAAGTCAGCAACAACACAACTGCCTTGAACTGGAGATCTGATGAACATTTGCTGCTGTCCAATGCTTTGCCCCTGCTCCTTTTGAGCATCTTTCTCCTGGCACAGCGCAGCTGATGTCCCTGGGCAAGCCAAAAAAACCCTAACCCCAAACCCCCAAAGGCCAAGTTATTCCAATACTTGAATTCTCACTTGTGTCCCATAGAAGTTCATTATTTAAATTACATTCACAGCCTCAGTGCCTTGATGACTTCTTCTCAGAGCATTTTCTTCCCGTTTGTTTATTTTTAATTTAAACCAATGAACTATTCCTGCATTCCTTCCCTCATGTCAGAGAGCAGGACAGACTTGTTAGAACTCCAGTGAACTCTGGAAATGAGCTTATAAAACCTTTACTTGGGATGTTTTAGAGGAGCACAGGCTGTGTCAGAGGGAGAGCCAGGTTCTGTGCCAAGAGAAAGAGCAGGCCCTGGGTTTTGTTTATGGCTTTTGTTCAGCTTGTTCAAACTCTGTAATGAGGGACTGTCTCTTCATCACATCTGTCTAATGGGATCTTTGATCTCCATTAGGAGCTGGAGCTCAGTGAGAGCAGAATCAGCATCAGTAACACGTTTTATCTGAAGCTCCCCACTGATACAGAAAAGGTGATTCATCCCCAAACTGGGCCATTTTTTTCAATGAGCTTGCCATTCATGGGAATTAGGTCTAGTCCTGGCTGCTGCAGCTTACATAATTAGTAATAAACTGAACGTCTGCATCTAAAACAAGATCAAATCACATCTACTTTTCTAAGAATGACTGGGCAGAGCAGAGCTGGCTTTGTTCTAGCTGAAGGGCAGCAGAGAGCCAAGCCCCAGCAGAGGGAACATTTAATGGTGGCTCACTCCAGCAGAGAAGGAGGTGCCAGGGACACAGGAGGTGGCAGCAGTGTCACAGGTTCATCCTTGCTGGAGCTGAGCTGGGTTGGACAGGGCTGGATCCCTGCTCTGTAGCATCCCCCAGGGTCAACGTGTCTTCTTGGAGCTGCACAAATGTTTACTGTGAACATGGGAAGGGACATGATGGGTGAGGACAGGGAATGCTCCTTGGAAGTCTCCCTTTTCCTTCTTATGGCAATCTGAATTAATAATTCCCTGATGGAGCCCCTCATTTTCAAGAGAGGTTAGCACTTCATCCTCTCTGCACAGAAAACGATCACCCACATGCAGAAATACCCTGTTGGCACAGGACCAAGGCATTTTTAGGTGATCCAGGCTCAGGTGGAGCTCAGCAGCTCCAGCTCTATCCCCTGATGGTGCTTTCAGCCTTCCCAAGGGTGCTGCAGAGCCTGGAGCTGCTCCCTGAGCACAGCTGGGGAGTTCATCCAGCACAGACTGAGACAGGCTCTAAATCCACACGTGCAGCTCCACTCCCCCTGGAAATGGGCACAGATTGGGTCCACGACAGCAAGATTTATTGCAGTGAGAACAGTGGGGTAGAGCACAGAAAGAACACTGGGAAAGAAACCTCTGGCCAAATATCTTGATCTGCTTCTTTCTATCATTTTGTTGCACAGTGTATAATGGTGAGGCAAAAAAATCTTGCAGAAATATAAAGGGGAAAAGGAGTATTTCCGTCATTTCACAACTGTTGGTGGAAATTCATGGAGTTAACAAATTCCTGCCCCAGTGCAAGGATCATTTAAATGGAGTCAGTGCTGAATCCTGTCATGTGGAAAAGAGCTGTTCTCCACTGCAGGGGCTGCAAGTGGGATCAGAGGGATTCTGCCTCCTAAAACTGTGAATGTTGGAGGATTTCTCCCAGACAAAAGCTGCCAGGGACAAAGGGTCTCTCTGGTCTCCCTGGGGATGGATCTCTGTTGCTGCAAAGACACTTGAGCACCAGACTTTGCTTCCTGTGGAGAAGAGCTGTCCTCCAAGGCAGGGAGCCTGGTGCCACAAGTGGGATTTCACCTAAAACTGCCAACATCCAAGCATTGCTGCCAGACAAACGCTGCCAGATGGGTCTGGCTGGCCTTGGCCTCCCAGGGGCCACCTCAGGTCATCAGTTCTGGGACACTGAGGGGCCTGGGTGACCTTTCTGTGGCAGAGTCATCCTTCTCATCCTTCTCATCCTTCTCATCCTTCTCAGCCATCCATCCATGACCCAAGGTGGGATTCTTCCTAAAACTGGGAATCTCACTGACCTGTTTTAATTTATTTCTGGGAAACTACAGGTAGAATTGTTGAATCTTAGAAGAGCCTGAGTTGGAAGGAACTTTAGAGATCATCCAGTGACAGATTCCACTGTCCCAGGCTGCTCCAAGCCCTGGCCTGGGACATTTCCAGGGGTCCAGGGACAGCCACAGCTGCTCTGGGCACCCTGTGCAAGGGCCTCCAACCATCCTCAGTAAAGAATTTATTCCTAACATCAAATCTAAACCCACTCTCCTTAAGTTTGAAGGCATTCCCCTTTGTCCTGTCCCTACAGCTCCATGTGAAGAATCCCTTTACATCTTCCCTGCAGGCTCCCCTTGAGCAGGTTGATATTTGAGGTGCATCAGAAAAAGGGAGAAATGCAAATATTGTACTACTCATCAGCAGATCAGAGAGAGAATGACACAGTTACCATCCATTGAATTTCTCACTTCGAAGCAAATATTAGGAGATAAATATTTCTTTGAGGGTGGGTTTGTACAGAAAAAAAATAAACTTGCAGACAAATTCAATATCATATTAAAATAGAATTACAGTTACTAGCTGAAGGGGATGTGGTGGGTGTAGTCTATTTGAAATTTAGAAAAGCATCTGATGCAATCTCTCATAAAATTTTAATCTCAAAATAAATTAAAACTAGCTTTGATATAAGCACAGCGACGTGGATCCATAACTGGCTAAAGAATCATAAAAGTAAGAATGAAAAGTGGCATTTACATGGCACTGGAGGAAATCATCTTTCTTACTGCAACTCTGATAAGAATAATTGCCCTTATTTATTATCTGCCCAGCAATAGAGAAGGGGAAGCATTAACAGCACATTGCCAGACTAAACAGGAAGGCATTTAATGCACATGAACTTTGGGCAAGAAGTAATACAGTGTTTTTCTGTCCGTGGTGGGCAGTTGGAGCAGGAGAGGTGCTTTAAATTCATGGCTTTGCTTGCTCAGAGGTACCTTGGGCAGCTGAGGAGCAGCAGGGAGGCAGCTCTCCTGCTCTGAGCCCACAGGCAGCAAAGTGAAATGCTTGTCTTTCCCAGGCTTTAATGTGCATGGTATTCATGATATTAACAGGGTTATCAGTGTTTTCCCTTAATTGGATACAGCCTGCAAGAAGGAGCCTGCTGAGTCTCATTAGGAGGCTCTGGGGCCCTGCTGGGGCTCGGGGCTGGCTTGTGCCTCTGTCACCTCTGTTTGGGGGAAATTGAGCTGTTCTCCCTTTTGGGGGGTCCAAACTGGATGGGCTGGAGCTGTCAGTAACTTGTCCATACAGAAGGTGGGAGTGAAAAGCCATTGGTGACTGATCCTACACTGCAGCACTTGCAATTTGGGAGTTGGCTTAGACCTCCTTGCTCTAATTAATCCATATACACAACTGAGCTAGTTTGCCTGGGAAAAAAAAAAATTAAAAAATCTTTGAAAGTTCCAGGAGAGCAAAAATTGAGCTGGAAAGTCCAGATGAGGCAGAAGGAGATATCATCTCTGCACAGAGGTAATTGACTTTGAAGACACTATTCATCTGAATTACTCAGTTTGCAAGGGTTTCCATCCATTCCGTCTTCACAGAGAAATTCAATATATTTAAGAGTAAAGATGTACAAAGAACTGATTTTTCTGTCATTTGCACAACCCAAATGAGGAAATGTAAAAAGAAATCATTCACATTAAGCTGAAGCAATTTATGAAATTCATTCAGGGAAATTAAAGTTAAAAAAAATCTTTCTCATGAAACCAAAGACTTTCATTATCCATTTTTAATTAATTTAAAATAAAATAGATGTCTTGTTGCTATATAACGTAGAAATATTTCATTCAAAGGCATCGAGAAAAAATACCCTAGTTTAGATTTTTCTCCAAAGGAGTTTTTTCCAAAATAATTTCTCAACCCAAAATTTATTCAAAACGTTACTTCAATTAATAGCTTCATTTTTCTGATGGAAATGTTCAGAGCAAATCCTTCCCCAAGTCTGGCTGATCTGGATGTTCCTGGGTGCTTGTTTTCCTTTGTGCAGTGCACCCAGGAGGGCAGAGGCAGGTGGTGGTGACCCCTCAGTGCTCTCCACAGCAGCATCTTCTCCAGGAATGTCACCATGATCTTTTCTGAAAAATCCCTTCACTAGGATTTTTTCTCCTGAGACACTGAGAAGCCTCAGAAAAGAAATGTCAAAAATAATTATCTGATTGCTTGGAATGTGGTCTGGAGGTTGCTTACCAACAGGTGCATCTTTGATTGGTGCCATGTGGATTGTTTTTAATTAATGACCAACCCCAGTCCAGTTGTGTCGGACTCTCTGGTCTATCACAGGTTTTTTATTATTCATTCTTGTCAAGCCTTCTAATGTAACCTTTCTCTTTCTTTAGTATAGTTTTAGTATATAATTTTCTTTTAATATAATATCAAAATATAATAAATCAGCCTTCTGAGAACATGGAGTCAATTCTCATCTCTCACCTCATCCTGGGACCCTCATAACACCACAACAAGGAACAAGCTCCCACTGTGTGATGGGGCTAACCTGCACTGTGCTGGTTGGAGCTATCACTGACCCTCCTTCCTGTGGGTTTTTGGGACCATTCCTTGCTTTGAATGGGCTACAGGGTGCAGACAGAGTTTGGAAATTCAATCACAGAGAAGATGTCTGCAGTGGAGGTGCTCCAGAGCCTCACTGAAGCCATGGAATTCTACTTCAAACTCATGGGGATTTCCACAGAGCTCTTAACTCTTGGCATTCCAGCCTTCCTCTGTCCCAGCCTTCCATGCCAAGGATCCCAGTGAGCCTTGGACTAGAGCTGGGCTCATTGTTATTGATGCCACATCCCTGGAAGTGTCCAAGACCATGTTGGATGGGGTTTGTAGCAACCTCTTCTAGCAGAATGTTGACCCTGCCCATGGCAGGGCAGAGGAATGAGATGTTCCTTCCAACACCCAAATAATTCTGGGATCCCATGTTCCCACGGGGAGCACATTCACTAGCTCTGCTCACCTGGATGAGAAGAAATGTGGGCTCCTGGAGCAAGCCTGTAGCTGCTGTGCCACCTCAGCCTGGTGCTCCATCTTCCTGCCCCATAAAGCACCGCTGTCACATCTGGAGCTCCCTGCTCCAGCAGCCTTTACTGCATCCTTCATTTTGATGCCTCGTTCCAGGTTTTAAATAGCTGTGAGTCCCTCATTGCTCATTAGCAGGCTCAGAGAAACGGCTTTTATAGACCCATGTATTAAACAAATAAAAGACGTCAAGGAAACTTAAAAACACATCCAGCTGCTCGCAGATTTACTGCGCCAACATTAAACTCTCATTAAATGCACTTTTACAAGGGGTGGCTCTATTTTTTGACTCTGAATACCTGTGACAGCGGGAAGTGGGGGTTATCAAGATCTACTGGCTAAATGAGAACATTTATTGGTGGAAGGTTTATTGGGCACGTCGTGGTGACAGTGCAGAGCATGCCAGGTGTTTTGTGGGCTGTCACGCAGGAAGGCCTCGCTAACAGGGAGTTTATGAAGCAAATAAACATTTTCTTGCTGTCTGGCTTCCTTGCTTCTCCCCCCCCCACCACGGTCTCTTTGTCTCCTAGGAAGTTATGCTAAATGTTTCAGGGCATTAAAAATTTCACTGTTTTATCCAGAGGATGCTTTTGTGCATTCAGGAGTAACCTTGTCTCAAATTCCACATTTGGAACTCTGAGGTAGTTGAGATGGGGATTTCACAGGAGTATAGAAAAAGTTTGAGTTGGAAGAGACCTTAAAGATCAACTAATTTCATCCCTTTCCATGGGCAGAGACACCTTCCACTATCACAGGGTGCTCCAAGCCCTGTCCAGCCCTGCCTTGGGCACTGCCAGGGATCCAGGGGCAGCCCCAGCTGCTCTGGGCACCCTGTGCCAGGGCCTGCCCACCCTCAAAAGGAAGAATTCTTCCTAATATCTGATCTAAACCTGCCCTCTGCCAGTTTTAAGCTGTTGTCCCTTGTCCTGTGACCACTCCAGCAGAGACCACCTTTTCCCATCAGTCCTGCACAGAAATACCTTGAAACCAGATGTTTCTGCTTCTGGTCCTTACTGAAGCCAAGGCCAAAGATGCCCCATGAGGTTTGCAGAAGGGCTGGCTCTCACCTGGCCCCCACAGCCTGTGTGGCAGAGGTTTTGGTGGACACACCCTACAGGACAAAGCAGTGACACCTCTGCTGGCACCTCTCTTTCTCCCTCACTGCCAAGGTGCTGAGGCGGAGCAGGGAATCTGCTCACTGCAGCACATGTACTCATCAGATGCTAGATTGATATGGACAAATGTGAACAAACCAAATTGGTTTATGCCATATTTGAATTTTTATCTGCAACAATAATCCGTTTATTAGTGAATAATTCAGGGTATTAAATACTAAAACCACATTTTTGTTGCTGAAAGTCACTGAGCCCCGGAGTGCTGGAGGCTGAGGGAGTGTGCTCAGCCAGGCCTGGGACATGCTGCTCATCTTCTTCATCCTTCAGCTGGTACAGATTGGTAAGAGTGTGGACAGACCTGCACTCTGACCCAATGTGACCATCCTAGTTTTCTGAAAATAATATTTTTCCTATTATGACTTATTTATATTCAATTTCTTGTTTCAAGTACAAAGTGATTTGATGGCAGAAGAAAGGGTTTATGTCTTTGGGGCCCAATTTTCTGAATATTGCACAAAAATATACATGCAATTCTTGGCAATAATTGAGATTTTGTATGCAAATTGGGTCATTCTGTGTGTGTAATTGCCCTTTCAATGCATAATTGCCCGTGGGCAGGTTTTGCAGAAGATCATATCAACTGCATGTGCAGATAAGTCACACATTTTTATTCACTTCAGGAAATGTGCACAAGCAGGAATTTAAAACCAGACACCCAAGAGGGCTGGGGACTTCTTAGTGGTCTGGAAACAATGGATGCTCGGGCTGTAATCAGCAGGCAGGATTTGGTGAAGATTATGAACCTGAGAAACAGAATAAATATTTGTGATGGATGCTGAGAACATCCCATGGCACCGGAGGGGACAGCACGGGGATGGCTCTGCTGGGAGAGCCTGGCTCACCTTAACCCTTCCTTCCTCTGTGCAGGAGACAAGGGAAAGGCAAACTCCCCTTTATTAATTAGCACCCCTTAATCACTTTGCAGGGAGGATGGCATTTGGACAAGCATTCCATCCCCTGTGGAAACCTGATTCTCCATGCACAGCAGAGAGCAGAGCCTGCTGAGAGTTAAGCCCGTGCTTAACTTTAAGCATGTTTGTTTTCTGTTCCAATTAATACAAATGCTGATTACTTAAGAGCTTTGCTGAAATGGGTCCAAAGCACCAGAATGGCCTGAATGGGAGAGGCATTTTGATATTCTGATTAGAGAAAACCTGTTTCAGGCTCTTCAAGGAATATCTAGAGAATTTTTGTGAGCCATTTTCCCTTCTGCAATCTTTCTACCTAAGTTTTAAAGACACTTTTACTGAAGATTTACTATTAGAAACCTTCTACTGAGTGCATTTGATTGCTCCATATTTCAGAAACAATGTGGGAATGGAAAAATCTCTCTCTTTAGGCTCCATTATCTTAGACTCCTGTTGTTGGCATGGAGTTATAAAGAACCAATACTACCTTTAAACACCGAATAGCTTAACTGCTCAAAACATAAAATGAAAGCACTAAACATATCAGTTTTGTGTAAAAAACCCTGCACTTTTTCCCTTGTAATAAACAAATAGATATATAACAGCAGCCAAAATAAACCAGGTAAAAGCTTCAGCTCCTCTTCTCAGAGTGCTGGGCTGTAACTGGACGAAAATCCATCACTGTGTGACTTTAGCCTCCATACAGGGAATGAGGGTCGCTGTCTGTTCACAGCCTCCAGTGACAGAGTGGGTCATTCCAAGGGTTAGCAGTGAGGAAATACTGTCCCTGGAATTAGGGTCCCCTTGACAAGGGTGTGTGTCCAGCAGAGCTGCAGGGAGCACAGCCTGCCCTCCCATTTTCTGTTGCAGTCACGATCGTCCTGGTTGGTGATTAAATTCTTCTGGGCAAACCCTGTCTGTTTGTGATAAATTTGATAAGATAAATGATTTTTCTAGACAAAGGAAATGCAAGATATCTCATCTATCTGGACCAGAGATGCCATTTGATATAGTGCCACATGGGAAATTATCAGCTCAGCTGAAAGCGCCGAGAATTTATACAGGAGCTGTGAAGTGGGAACAGCGCTGGCTAAAGGGGAGCCCGTGACAGGGAGCAGCAAAAGGGGAATTATCACTCTGAAGTGAGGTTACCAGCAAACATCCCTGAGGATCAGGACTGGATCTGAGCATATTTCATTTCTGCATTGACCTTGGAAGGGAATGAGGAGAGTGACAATGACACTCGGAGCTCACGCGATGGAAGGTGCATCCTCAATGCAAACCAGGATGGGGCTGCTAACTTGAAAACTGAACTTGGGGACTGACCTTGGAAACTGAAGCAATAGAAAAGGCATAAAATACAATAATATATCATGTATGGAGGAGTACTTATGGAGCAGTAGTGAGAATTCCAGCTATTTGTTAGAAATGACTGAGGAAGAGAAAGACCTGAATGTACTTGGGCATCACAGGTTAATCATTAAGTGGCAATTATATGGTTTGAAGGGAAAAAATGATCAGATATACCCAATTCACTTTTTTCAGTTAAGGCTACAGGTCTAGAGAAGCACTAATTCAATTTCACAAAGGTAGGCCTGACCTCATCAGAATAGTGTGTGCAGTTCTCTTCCCCCAAGAGTGAGAGGGAAGAATTCAAACAGTAAATGGTGCCATAAGGGGATTTAGGACAATCAGAGGAATGCAGGGACTGTCCAGTATTTCCAGAGAGGAAAAAACCACTTAGTTTAGTTAGGTAAATACTGGGAGTATAACATATGGAGGGGCAAACAGTCAAAGGAGAAAATTGCTGCTGGAAAGAAATAACAGTGATGGGCACGAGGACAAATGACTTAAATAAGCCAGGAGTTAATTTAGGCTTGAAATTAGAGGAAGATCGATGTAGGAGCAAGTGGGGGCAAACCCCTTTAACAGTAATGTGAAATAAAACATGAATGCTGTATTACAAAATTTTTAATGGAGCTGGAGGAGGATTTGGGTGCCAGGAGCAGGGACATGTCCCTGAGTGGTGTTTTTTGGGCAGGACTGAGAATTGTGGCTGCAATGTGCTGTGCAATGGCAGCCCAGGGGCATGTAAAGATTTCTGTCTAGAGGGAAGCTGGAGGAATAGCAGCTCATAAAACAGACACCTTTGAAAGTAAGCCTGAGGAAAACTATTTGGGATTACCATTGTACACTTGGTTTTAAGCCTCTAAACCATCCACTGAAAGAGGCAGAGATTGGATTGTGAGAGTTACCTGTGTGACCGTGTTCACAGGGGTCTGAGGATGAGGGAAGAGACGAGGATCTGACTCCATGTTTCAGAAGGGCGATTTATTATTTTATGATATATATTACATTAAAACTATACTAAAAGAATAGAAGAAATTATTTCATCAGAAGGCTAGCTAAGAATAGAATAGGAAGGAATGATAACAAAGGTTTGTGGCTCAGGCTCTGTGTCCAAGCGAGCTCACTGTGATTGGCCATTAATTAGAAACAACCACATGAGACCAATCACAGATGCACCTGTTGCATTCTACAGCAGCAGATAACCAATGTTTACATTTTGTTCTTGAGGCTTCTTAGCTTCTCAAAAGGAAAAATCCTGAGAAAAAGATTTTTCATAAAAGATGCCTGTGACATACCTGCCCTGACTGAGGGCTCTGTGTAGCCAACAGCCCTGATGGGCAGCCTGTGCTCAGCATTAGAGGAGAGGATACTTACAGAAAATACACATTTTTGCCAAAACTTGACTCTGGCCATGAATGATTCATGACTGGAAAACAAGGCTACATTCATCAGATAATTTATATGTAAACCACTAGTTCCAGCAGGCCCAGATGCCCGTGGGTCAGAGCTGTAATGAGCCTGTGGCAGAGGGAAGGATGCTCTGCTGGCGCTGCCCGGGGCTGTGTCCCCTTTAGCCTGGCACAGCCCCTCATGGCAGGGCAGGGGGTGCTGGTGCTGCTGAGCTCTGTGGCCCTTCCTGGCTGCCAGCAGCTGCTGCACAGCCTTGGCTGGGCTCTGCTCACCCAGGGCAGCCTCTGTGGGTGCTGAGCTCACTGCAGGAGTGTGACCGTGTTCGCAGGGGTCTCATGTTGAGGGAAGAGACGAGGATCTGACTCCATGTTTCGGAAGGCTGATTTATTATTTTATTATATATATTACATTAAAACTATACTAAAAGAATAGAAGGAAAGGTTTCATCTCAGAAGGCTGGCTAAACTAAGAATAGAAAGAGTGATAACAAAAGGCAGCTGTCCCAGACTCTCTGCCCGAGCCAGCTGATTGTGATTGGCCATTAATTAGAAACAACCACATGAGACCAATCACAGATGCACCTGTTGCATTCCACAGCAGCAGATAACCATTGTTTACATTTTGTTCCTGAGGCCTGTCAGCTTCTCAGGAGGAAAAATCCTAAGGAAAGGATTTTTAATGAAAAGATGTCTGCGACACAGGAGCTTTGAGTTGAGCAGTGATGGCAGAGCTCACTGAAATCCAAATGCCAAAATCCTTGTTCCCACCATGACTGGGATGTGCTGGGTGGGAAGGGAATAATGGTCTTTTCCCATGGCCTGGTCAACTAGCAAACAAAAAATAAGCTTCACTAGTGGAAAAAGTAACCTTCTCTAGTATTGGTCTGCCAGTTTAGTTGCAGAAGAATCCTGAACCTGCTGCAGGACATAATAGGCAGTAGAAATACATTTCACCTGCAAGTAAAGGGCTTGGAACCTATGAAATTTAACTGCATGTGCTCACCCAACCCACTCACCTTGTACCTAGCAACCCTACCAATTAGCTTTTTAAAACCTCTTTCTTTATAGGGAGTTAGATGAGATGGACAGCTGGTCTGACCCAGTAGTGCTGCTGTTATTTTTTTTATTAGAAATAGGCTGAGTTAATAGCAAATTTATACCAGCTTCCAGCTGGAGCTGCTCCAAGGCTGTGCAGCTGCAGAGTGATGTGACCAGGGGGGAACACACATTCCTGTTGGGAGTCTGACTTCCCAGGAGGATTTTGCAGAAGAGGCAAAAAGTCTTTTAATATCACTGGGTGAGCCAGACAAATCAGTCCATATCTACCTGTAGATTATCAGTTTTGGATCTAGGAAATGAGCCAGGAGGCTTTCTGGGCATGAATAATGGGAATGTGATCCAATGCTCTGCTTCCTCATGGCTTGGAGAACAGCAGTGAGGTGACCCCACTGTCCTGACCCCACTGTGCAAGCTGAGCCCCACGGGGAAGGCAGAGCTCCTGTCCTCAGTGCTGTGCCCAGGCTGGAATCAGCACAATCCAGACCACAAGTCTTTCACATTCCTGTTAAAGGGGTTTGCCCCCACTTGTTCCTACATCGATCTTCCTCTAATTTCAAGCCTAAATTAACTCCTGCCTTATTTAAGTCATTTGTCCTCGTGCCCATCACTGTTATTTCTTTTCAGCAGCAATTTTCTCCTTTGAGTGTTTGCCCCTCCATATGTTCCAGACCACAATCAATTCAGTTTGTGCTTTGTGCCCTGCCCCACTGTGGGGCTGCTCCTCTGCCACAGCCTCCTCATTTTCTGCAGAGCATTTTTACTTTTCCCTTTCCTTTGTCCTGGTCTCTTCCCTGTGAATATGGACACCTCCAAAATGTCTCACAACACTGGTCTCCTACTCACCTGGTTTTCCTATTCTTGCTTTCTAAACTGATTCCCTTTGCACCTGCCCTTCCTCAGGGCTCTCACTAACACAGGGTTCCCTCCATGGGCTGGTTCCTTCCTCCTCTGGTGCTTGCAGCTCCCTGCTCCATCTCTCCCTCCTGCCCACCCATTTATTTTTAGCTCTTTTCTCACACCACTGCACTGATTTCAGCCCTCCCCAGCAATTTTTAAAAGACATTCTGTCTCCAGCCTACCTTTGCATGTAGCTCATACAGTTAAACACAGTAAGTTTTCTCCTCTGAAGAGAGGCTAAATAGAGTTAGAAAGGGACCTTTTAGACACTTCCCTCACATCTTCTTTTGGCTCTCCAGATGTGGGCAGATGTGTTGACTTTCTTCTTAGCAAACACATCAGGCTGTTTGCTATGGATAACTTCAGAGATCTGGTAACTCCCTGAATTTTCAGAAATAAATTATATTTGCTATCAAGAGTTTCTGTGGCATTTGCTCTTAAAGCTATTTCATATCTGCCTATATCCAATATGGATTTTCAGTTTCCACATTCATATGTTAAGAGAGAAATGAAAAAAGCAAAAAATGCCCTTTAGGATGCTAATCTACAGAGTTTCAATAACCAAATATTTCTTTTTAAGATGGTAGAGGCAGAGACCATCTTCTAATTCACAGCATTATTTCCTCTCTGAAATTTTCACAGCACAGGAGATTGTTGCTGCCAACACATGCCAAGAAGTTTTTTAATTGTCATCCCTACCTTCCAAAGCTGTTATTGAGCCTGAAACCACTGCAGTGATAACTGAGCTTGTTTGCAGCATGAATATTACAAGTATTTTCCCCACAGCTCTGCATTGCCTTCTGGTCCTCACTTCAGTGTTGGCTAAGCTGTCATTTACAGGAGTGATGCTGTCATTACAATATTTGATATTTTTCTGAGTTTAGCTGTCATTGTAAGCACATTATGTACTTCCCAAGGAAATTTGCTATTTGTCTCTTGCCATGAAGTTGGTGGCAGTGCCAAGTGGCAGGTGTGGATAAAGTCACCTGTGAGTTCAGCATGGCTGAGCATCAGGCAGACAAGCTGCCACTGGGTCAGCCTGGCCTGGGACAGCCCCTGACAGAGGCACATCTGTGTTTGTGTTGTACTGCACCTCCAGATATCCCAGATGTGCTGCCATGGGCACTGCCAGGTGGTTTTTACAATCTAGACACTATTTGATGGTAATTCCCTGAGCCTGGAGACTGGGATCTTGCTTTCTGGGCTTTTTAAAAATTATAACTTATCCTGTTTTGATTTGTTCTCATGGTTTATAGAATCATAGACACATTTAAGTTGGGAAAGCCCTCTAAGACCACAGAGTCCAACCACTAACCCAGCGCTGCCAAGCCTAGTGCCACATCTCCACATCTTTTACTGAACCACAGCACTCACCCCACTTGTTCCATAGCCAAGTCCTTTAGTTTGGTGAGAAAGACACTGCAGACCTTCCCAGTTTACCAGAACATTTCTCTTTCACAGAACTCCCAGAATGACCAGGTTGGAAGAGACCTTCAAGATCATCGAGTCCAACCCAGCTCCAACCCCTCACCCAAACCCTGGCACCCAGTGCCACATCCAGGCTTTGTTAAACACACCCAGGGATGGGGACTCCACCACCTCCCTGGGCAGCCATTCCAGAACTTTATCACCCTTTCTGTAAAAGCTTTTTCCCAATCTCCAGCCTGTATTTCCCTTGGTGCAGCCTGAGGCTGTGTGCTCTGGCTGTGTCAGTGCTGCTGCAGACAGAGCCCAGCCCCAGCTGAGCACAGGCACCTTTCAGGGGCTGCAGAGAGTGATGGGGGCAGCCCTGAGTCTCCTTTTCTCCAGGCTGAGCACCCCCAGCTCCCTCAGGGCTTCCTCACAGGGTTTGTGTCCCCAGCCCCTCTCCAGCCTCGTTGCCCCCTCTGGATGTGCTCAAGCATCCCACTGAGAGATTTTGTTTGCTCCTTGCAGGGCTTTGCTGGCTCCAGGTTTTGCAGAGCAGTTACAAGATTTACTTTGTTCTTCCATTCCAGCATGTCCTCATTCCAGTAACACTGATGGACTGCAACTTTGGGAAAGCTGCTGTTGAATTTTCTGTGTAGTGTTTAACTCCTGTTTTTCTAAATGCTCAAAGTTTATTTGCCAAAACCAACAGCTTCACGTAGTTTCTGTTTGCTGCTTTCTAGAAGTGGTTTGTCCACTTAACTTTTGCTTTTTGCTGTCAAAAATCTTCCATTGTTGATCCCTGAGAGGGGCTCCAGCTGCTGTAACCTGACCATATAAACTTTGGTGAGTGAATGTTTTCCTCTCGTTTATTTGAAAATCCCCTTTGCCTTCATGATCCATCTCCTTCCCCTTGTCTTGATTTGTGTGGCATTTTCCAGCATTGCTCTTTGTTTTATGAAGGATTTCTTCAGCTGCTTTTGTGAGATATATTGGAGAAGCTGATAGTGCTGTTTCAAGCCTCTCACACAGTCTCAGCTGACCTCACCTGCCCTGACTTTAGGTTCATTTACCTGTAAGCTGGCAGAGGCTGGTGCTGCTCGATCACATCCTGCAGGAAGATGTGTGACCTGTAAATCAAAGCCTTGTAGCAGCTGATTTATTCTTTAGTTCAAATTGAAATTGATCCTGTGCTTGTCTTACAGCTTTCACTGTCAGTTTGGTTAATGAATTAGGATTTTATTTGGGTCTGTAGTTTAGTCCCATACCTTTCCCTGCAAACTCTGGTTCCCTCTCCCCTCACTCAGTCCATACCAGTGGTGGCTGTGCAGCTGCAGCTGATAGTGGGGTAAATGTTACCAATCTCTCACCATGTGCATTTCCATAATCAACTCAGCCATTTGATTGCTTTTCCTCACAGTGGTTGATCCTTCTCAGCAGAAATCTCCTATTGTTTAGAGGAACTCATGCCTGGCTTTCATCAGAGTCTGGAGACAGCTCCAGCCCTGACCCTGCCTCCCCTCCCCATGGCTCCTTGGAGGTGTGTGATGGTGGATAAATTACAATCAGCTGCCTGGAAACCTGGCTATAAGCAATTCTTCTGACATGCAAATTGCTGAAAATTATTGGTTGTGCTCTCCTAACACGAAAGCATGCACATAACCTAAACATTTAAAGCTCAGTGCAAACTGCTGCAGGGGCATTGCTGCTCCCAGCAGGACTGGAAGGGAGTGCAGCAACAGATATATTTACTGTTTTATGGGTCTTAGGGCTCAGCACAGGTCCTATAGGTTGAACCAGTGTAACTTCCTTGGTATTTTCCTGTTGTTCCAGATTGCAATGCAAGATGTTTTCCATTACCATCTGTATGGCAGATTATCTTTTGTCAAGTGGGCAGTTTGCCTTATCTCTCTCTTTGAGTGACCACAATCACTCCTCCCTCGGGAGGGGACATTGCTGATAACAGCTATTGAATGTCCCTGCATGGCTGATAAGAACTACAGCATCCCATTGGGAGATGTCAGCCCAGAGGGAGGAGCCAAGCATTCCTACCTGGATATAATCTGGAGGTTCTGGAACACCAGCACAGCTTCTGCACTGGATTCCCCAGAGGAACAGCAGCTGCCTCTCCCACTGCATCTTCAGAGGAAGAGACTGCACCTTTCTCCAGGATCCCTGCTCCAGCAGAACCAGCCCTGACACTGCAGGAGGGCTGAGCCACAATTCCAATGGGACTGCTGCCAACAGCCTGACCCACAGGGTGTCAGGTTGGGTTCTGACTCTGGCAGTGTTGTTCTAGTGTACTGCATTGTTTATTTTATCCTTTTATTTTTTTCTTTTCCCTATTAAAGAACTGTTATTTCCTGCTCCCATATTTTTGCCTGAGAACCCCTTAATTTAACATGTATAGCAATACAGAGGGGTGGGGAGGGTTTACATTCTCCATTTCAGGGGAGGCTCCGGCCTTCCTTAGCAGACTCCTGTCTTTCTAAACCAAGACACCTGCCTGCTGGGATTACAGGAATTCTGCCTCTCCCTTGGATGTCTCTCCCTTTATGTTCTCCTTAATGGTGTCTCTAGTGCTCAGGCAGCTCCACTCCTCCAGCTGGGAGGTCTGGTTTGTCTCTTCAGCTCTTACAAGAGTCCCAAGAACTGAACCTGTGACATAAACCTTTAAAATTCTCCAAAATCAAAGATATTCTTTCTGTGGCTTCACGAATTCTCAGGAGGAATTGCTGCCTAAAATAACACAGTGGCACCCAGCCAGGAGCACATAGTACAAATCAAGTCTCCTTATCTCAAGTTAGAGACATAGAATGAATTCCAGAATGGTTTGGGTTGGAAGGGACCTTAAAGGCCATCTCATTCCACCCCTGCCATGGGCAGGGACACCTTCCACTGTCCCAGGGTGCTCCAAGCCCTGTCCAGCCTGGCCTTGGGCACTGCCAGGGATCCAGGGGCAGCCACAGCTGCTCTGGGCACCCTGTGCCAGGGCCTGCCCACCCTCACAGGGAAGAAATTCCTTCTAATATCTAATATGAAACTACTGTTTTCAGTTTGAAGCCATTCCCCTTGTCCTTTAACTATCTGATTATAGAAAAAGTCACTTTCCCTCTTTATGGCATTCAGGAAAACTCTCAGTCATCCACAGAAACTGTAAAGCAGAGGCAATGTGCTAAAAGAGTTATAAAAAAAGAGGGAAATCTGAAAGTTGTGTTGAGATTGGTACTGAAACATGCTAACTTCCGTTTTGCTCTGGGGTCAAAGTTCCACACTGAGCTGGTGACAATGTGGGATTTCCTGCAGATTTCCAGTAAACATCCACAGGGGAGAGCAGCATCCTTGTCAGCCTCCTCCTTCAGAGCACTGATTGAAAGGCTAAAATGGACCAAATCTAAGAGTGGACCAAGTGTGGTGGTGTTCACAGGGGTCCCAGGATGAGGGAAGAGATGAGAATCTGACTCCATGTTTCAGAAGGCTGATTTATTATTTTATGATATATATTATATTAAAAGAAAATGAATATTAAAACTATACTAATAGAATAGAAGAAAGGAGACATCAGAAGGCTTGAAAGGAACAGAAAGGAAAGATAATAAAATCTTGTGACTGACCAGAGAGTCTGAGACAGATGGACTGTGATTGGCCATTAATTAAAAACAACCACATGAGGCCAATCACAGATGCACCTGTTGCATTCCACAGCAGCAGATAATCATTGTTTACATTTTGTTCCTGAGGCCTCCCAGCTTCTCAGGAGTAAAAAGTCCTGTCAAAAGGATTTTTCATAAAATGTCTCTGTGACAGACCAAGTCTAAGAGTGGAGCAGCTGCTGAACCTCAGTGTCAGATGCTGTAAGAGCAGCAGGAAGGCTTTACCTGGCTGCCTCTGTTGGTAATTTTCTGATGGTAATTTTCTTTCCCACTGTTTTGGAAGTGCCCCCTTCCCCCAGCCCTCCCTTAGTGTTAAATCCTGACACTGCAGCTGAAGCTGTGTGTGCAGCATCTGCTCTCCTCCCCCTTGCATCACATGCACGGCCTCTATTTATAGCAGGAACAAAGTTTTGTTCTTGTGCATCGTTCCAGCCAGCAGAAAGCAAAACAGGAGGAGAAGCTGATGCAGGAAAATGTTCCCCCAAGTCAGATTTTCAACAGAGAAAGGAGCAGCAGCCTCCTTCCCTTTGCAGTGCCCTCACAGCCCAGAGTGTCCATCCAGGATCCTCCATGGCCAGGTTCCTCCTGGAGGCCACCACGCCACAATAATGAGCACATTCAAATTGAGCCAAGTGTATTTAGTTTTTAGAAGACTGGCATAAGTCATCTTTATTGAATATAATTTAGTTTTAACATATTGCTCTGTGCTTGAGTTATTATCTTCACTGTGCTTGGAGAAATAAATTACATTGAAGCCTTTATTTTTGACCTGTGACATCAATACACGCCATGGACAGATTCCAAAATCTTATCAGCTTTGGCATGGCTATTAAATTACAGTGGTGAACAAACCTCTTTAGAAATGAAAAATGCTTTTGGAGCTTTGACCTTTTACATTTCAATTCGTAAAGAGCCCAGTGCAAATGGGAAATGCTGATCAAAATCCAGTTACTTTAATCTTCTGGGGCGTCCTTTCTGCAGAAGAAAAGAACAAAATGTATCTTCTTGCTTTGTGTGTAGCCCTTCAGATCTTGACACCAAACTTTGCCTGCAACTCTGAGATTTGGTGTTGGAAGAAGAGCTTGAAAACACAGAACATGGCAAATCAGCCAGAGTCACACAATTTCCACAAAGAAACCCACTGCAAGATAAAGATATTAATTAAAACTGGACAAAGGCACAAGGGCTGTGTTCAGTGGTGTTCCAAGAGGATGTGTGAGGATCTGCAATATTTTTACCTCTGCTCCTCTTCCCTGAGAATGCACCGAGGCTTTGTCTGCTGAAAGATGAGGAATTGTACCCAAACTGCAATTTTATGTACTCTTAACCCAAGTATTTCAGTATTCTCAAGCCAGCACACCAAGATTTGAGCTGTTTTCTCACTTCCCCCACTGTCTTCACAGAGCCATTTTCCACTTTTTAAAAAATTCTGCCTGATCCTTGTGCAGCACATGGTGATACCCAGTTGGATGGGGAGGGACACTGGGATCAAAGGACACAGTTTAGGAGCAATATTGCACTTGGCTGAGGGAGCTGTAGGGACAGGTCTATAATAAAATGAAGGAGGTTACAGAAATATTATTCACATTACCCATGGTTTTTACCTTCCCTTGCTCTTTTCAGCCACCTGAAGCACAAGCTTTGGCTGGCTGTGCTCATGGGGGAAGGATGAGGGAGTTCTGTTCCCAAATCTCCACAGTGCAAGTGGAGATTTAACCCAAGTATTTCAGTATTCTGAAGCCAGAACACCAAGATTTGGGCTCTTTTCTCACTTCTCCCACTGTGTTCACAGAGCTATTTTCCATTTTTTAAAAAGTTCTTCCTGATTCCTTGTGCAGCACATGGTGATGCCCAGTCAGATTGGGAGGGACATTGGGGTCCAAGGACACAGTTTAGGAGCAATATTGCACCTGGCTGAGGAAGCTGCAGGGAGAGGTCTATGACAAAATGAAGCAGGTTACAGAAATATTATTCACATTCCCCATGGTTTTTACCTTCCCTTCAGGGTTTGGCTGCCTGTGCTCATGGGGGAAGGATCAGGGAGTTCCCAAATCTCCACCTGGCACAGCTCTGAGGCACCTTCAGAGTGCTGAAAATTCATTCCTTTCTCATCAGTCCTCTGGCTGTGCTTGCTTTCAGTATTATTTAATACAGCTTTCTGTATTTCTCACAGCTTTTGGAGAGAGATATTTTTTCTACTGCTGATGAGAACAAAACCACAAGTTACACTGAAATTAATGAATACAGCTGGACAAAGACCCAGTTGCTCCTTATTAAGCTTTAATTAAACTGTAGCACTACAGAGAGGCAGAGGAGATTCTGGGTTGTTTGTGATGTTTCAAGTGAGTAATTCCACCCTAGGACATCCATCAGCAATGCTCATTTAAATTCCACTTTAATCCTACATTACCTTTGCAGAGCCAGGGAAAATCTTGACATCCCAAAGAAGGGACAAGCCAGCTTCTTTTGTTGAATCAGAAAACAAGGATGGCCCCAACAGCCTGGGGCACAGAAAGGTCCCTAGAGCTGGGAACATAGAGAAGATAATTGAGTTTACTGATGCACCAAATGGGATTTACATTTCTAAATGAGTAATTATGGTCAATAAATTCACCAAGAGCAAGATGGATGTTATTTTTTGGTTTTGCTATATTCCAGGTAACATGTTGGACCTAAATTATGGACAGCAAGTGGTTAACAAGTCTGCAAGGCTGGTCTGTTGGACAGAGAGCTAAAATAAAGCACCGTGCTGCAGGAAAAACCTAATGTATGTAAATTGAATGCCAATTGATTAAACATATTCATTGAGGTTTCACATCTAGGTCATAAGTAATGTATCTATTACATACTTGTTAAACCTCATTAAATAATTGCCTAGTGGTATTTAACATGCAATAAGTATCCCCTGAAATTCAGCTAAAATGTATTCCTGCATTTGCTTAGGAACTTGCCCGAGTGAATTGATTGAAGATTTGAATAAAAGGGATCTGCTGTATGGTGGTGTGAGATATCCCAGTAAATCTGCTAGAAGACACAGGGTATCTGCACAATTATCCATGTAATTCCATGCAGAGGAAAGGATTAGTCTCTGCAAAGCTGAGCTCAGGGATGGAGAGCTGGAGCCTGCAGGACAGAAGCAGAACAGGAGACCTTGGAAGAGTTTTCCAAGGTACGCGGACTTGGAGCTGCAAATTTTACTTTTATTTTCATAGGTGAAAAATGTTTGCTACAAATCTAAATGTTTATCCCCAGGTACAGGGCTCACTTGTTGCTGGTGAATTATTAGCAACGTCTTGCAGTTACAGGCTCTGGAGCGAAACAGCTCCAGTCACCTCTCCAACATAAATTAAAGACTCATGGGGTCTGTGGGAGGCAGCCACTTTATATCATCCATTGCTCATCGAAGGCATAAGCAAACTCAGGCACTGAGTTTAAATTATTTGCCTAGGCTGTCTCAGGAAAATCGATGGGGAACATCAGCCAGAAAATTCAGACACATCTACCTCTCACCCAGGGCTGTGCCAGGTAACCCCCAGTGAGTGCTGCAGCCTGGGTGTGCAAATCCTCTGCTCCTGCAGAACAGCCTGGAAACTCCCCATTCCCCTCAGCCCAACGCACCTGGGCTCCTCTGCAGCCAGAACCAATCATGAGCAGCAAACTAAAAACAAAAACAAAGCAAAAAAACCCCCAAACTGTCAGAACTCAGCACATCCCTCTGGGTGTCCAGAGTTGCCCAGGACCCTGTCAGGGGGCTCAGAGACCCTGGCACACAGCCCAGAACACCTGGGGATTTGATTGTGACCCTTGGAGCAAGTTACCAGCTTTGTATGAGGACCTGAAAGTCACACAGGTTTGAATAGTGTAATAACAAAATGGTCACAGGGTTAAAATGTAGATTTTAGGATTTTTGGTGTGGGGGTTATGGGGAAAACATGGAGGAATCTGGGCGTGTCCAGCCTTTCTTTCTTCTTCTTCTTGTTCTCCATTTTCTGCAGTGATGTTGGCACTTTGGGATTGGTTTAGAGTAGAAGTGCATTGTCTAACATAGGTGATAGGTATTGGGAATTAAGTGTAAATGAAATATACAGTTTGTAGTATAAAAGGACAACACCACCTCAGGGGTGGTCAGAGTGCCTGTGGCTGCCCTGCTGAGCTGATCTCGGCTGGGCAGAAAGAAAATTTTATAGATAAGAATTAATAAACAACCTCAAGACCGAAAGGTGAAGAGTCCAGACTCGTTCTTCAGTTGTGTGGGCTGAAACAGAGACATCCTGCACATCTTGGGGCAGCAATTATCAACAGCAACCCGAGACCAAACCAACAAAAGTAAAAAGAATTTTATCAGCTACAGCCTAATTTTTGATGGATCACAGAGGCCTGCTTGTGGCACAAATGACCAGCCTGGGCAATGGATGGTCCTTCCATCCTGCTCAGGATGTTGGCCAGGATTATTCTTCACAGGATCTTCCTGCAGAGCCCCACTGAGCCCCAAGGCAAGGGGAATATTCCCCTTTTCCCCCTCACTGCTCTGAGCTCTTTGCAGTCACCAGAGTGTCCTGGGGGCATCCAGCTGGAGATGAATTCCCATTAGCACCTCTCCCATCCCACACAGACCTGATCCTGTAATTAAACCACTTTAATCATCCCGTGGAGCAATTCAGACTGATTCCTGAGAGACCAGAGAGACAGAAGTGTGACAATGACTAAGAATCCTAAATATCTAAGTTGCTTTTTTTTTTCTGTGATATTTTACAGACACGAGTTAGAAATGTTGCTGAAACCTGCTGATTCCCCCCCCCCCCCTACAGCTTTATCTAATATTTTTTAAGCTTGTAGGGAATTTCTAGCCAAAACTCTAGTAGGAGGATGAGAGCAAACACACGGGGGAGCACTTAGACTGTAACATCTGGAGTACTCCATACACCCAGCTCGTGTACCTGAAATGCCCATTTCAGTGGAAAACCTGCCTTTTCAAAAACCCCCATTTGTTCTGAAGAGTTCACCGTTTCCCAGAAACCAAAAGTACCACGTGGGATTTTCTAAATGCCAGGACCACAGGGTGACCCACTCTGTCTCTCTGTGCAAGAAAAGAGGAGCACTTTTAGAAACTCTCACTATTCTCAGCAACAAAGAAATGCTGAATTTTGAAGCCTGTTTCCACTAAATGCCTTTAAAAAAAATTTTACTCTCAGCTCTATAGTTGGAAATGTCTTTCAACAAGCTTTGCATTTATATTGGGTTGCCAGTTTGCCTAATCTTCGATGTCCAGCTCAGCAAACTCCTCTGTTTGGAAAGGTATCTCCTAAAATGCAGATTTGAGACTTAAAAGAGGGTATTTAGTGTGTCCACCATATGAGTGAAGCACTTGGCCCCCACAATAAATTCCCTGCATTTGCAGAGTTTTTGTCATGTTTGCACAGCAAACATTTGTGAAATCGATTTAATGGTTTAATTTTTCCAGTGCTTGTGAAGACAGGTACTTCAGGAACATTGCTTAATACACAGCCAAAGCATAAACCCAGCCACTAAACAGTATTATATAATTAAATTTCTATTTCATGGTGTTTATGCTTCTGTTTGGAAGCTGGAAATGTGATATATGCACACACCTCATAGCAGGTGTGTTGTAATGTTATTAGCAGGCAATGATGCTAACGCTTCGAGTTCCTTTAATTTGTGCATTATTAAAGAATCCTTGCCTCATTCTCACATAACAAATTCCAGAATTACCTTCACAGAGGTAAATACCACAATGCTGGAATAACTATTGCCTCTTTGCAGCCATCAAAGCTCTCTGTAAGACGCAGGTGCAGCACTTCTCCATCCTCCCCAGCCTTGCCCACAACTCAGGTTGTGTTTAATAGGGCCCAAGAGAGAGCAGAGATTAGGAAAAAGGGTTTTTATGCACATACTCACAAATACAGTGGAAATAACATTCCTCTGGCTCTTTCCTGGTACAACAAAGGGTTCTGAGGCTGAGGAAGAGTGTGGCTGAAGGGAGAGGAAGGCAGGCATTTTTATTACCTGGTAAAGTGAGGAGTTAATTGAAAGGAGTAGCACATTTCACTTATTTTTATAATCTGTTGTATTTAAATGTTAACATTAAAGTTTGGTAACTCTCCAGAAATGGGATAAACATAGTGGTACCAGGGACATAAAACTTTTAGCATATATAGGATTATGGAGGTGAGGAGTTCTGGGCTCCTTGGAATTATGGAATATTTTGGTGGAAAAAGCCCTCTGAGATCACCAGGTCCATCCACTAACCCAGCACTGCCACGTTCACCTCTGAACCATGTCCCCAAGTGCCACGTCCACACACCTGCTGAACACTTCCTTGGAAGTCCACAGGCAGGCTATTGTGTTTCAACACCTCTGGATGCTCCTAAGGCTGTGTTTATGAAGGTTTCCAAATGGAAAATAACAATATCTCTCTTTCTTGCACTGATGCTTATTTACAGTCAGCAGGGTTAATGGAAAATTGTTATCGTGATGATTTAAGAATGGATTTTACAGAAAAACAGAAAGATCTGGTGGCTTTTTCATCACATGGTAAGAGAAAAAAGATCTTTACATTATTTTTTGCTGTGGATGGGTTCAATATGCTTAACAAAACAAGGTCGATATCGTGATCTGCATTGTTTAAATGTGAAAACAGAGCCAAAGTGTGCTGCTTCTCTGGGGTTATGTACAATGCAGTGTCACAGGCTGCTGATGGAGTGGCAGGTACATCACAGGTGAGAATTGCTCATTAGGAAATACCTGGAAAGCAAAGAGAAATGGTACTCACTTTAATCAAATAAATGAGCTAAAAGTATGGTGATGATAAAATGCTGCTTAATCTGATCTCATGGACAAAAACTGCTCCATGCTGTAAAAAATAATAATCATTTCTCTCCAGCCTATTACACTTCTTTGTGTTCCTGCAGCAGAGCGGAGAGAGCAGGAGATTTCAAAAATTTCCATCTGCAAGGAGGTTTTAAATAGTCTCAGACAAACCTTTCCTGGCAGAGCTCCCTTGTGAGGAGAAGGGGAATAACACAGACAGGGCAGGGCTGGAGGTGGGATGCTCCAGGACCAGCAAGCCAAAATAAGGATTTCAACAGCCAAAGGCATCAGTGAAATGATAAATCATTCCAGGAGTCTCTAAAAGAGCTGGGTGGAGTGCGTTCCAGGGATCAGCTCAGCTCAAGTAAGCAGAAGTGAAGCGTAGTGAAAGGAAAAAGAAAACAATTTAAACTGCTCACGTGTGGTAAATTAACTGTAGGCAGTCAGGAGAGCAACAAGGTGTCACTGCCAACGAGGCATCCCTTCAGTGAGCAGTGGTGGCCAGAAAAGCAACAAAACGTTGGTTTGCATTAAGAAAAAGCTCGAGGAAAGCACAGAATTATTCCTTATCTGTAATATGAAGTGACACCACACTATGGATCCTCTGCTCAGCTTTGCTCTCCAGTCTTGTGGAAGGAGAGAGCAGAAATAAAACAGGTCTGGGGAAGGCAATGAAAATGATTAAGTGAACAGAAAGTTGAAGTGTGTGGAAAGATTAAAATATTAGAACTATATATCTTAGACATTAGGGGAATAAGGGGTGATGACAGAGAGAAATAAAAAAATAGCAAAGTGATGATAGAGATATAAAAAATAGCAGAAGGTTTAAAGAAGGTAAGTCAAGCACTCTTCCTTGAGCAGGAGGTGTATAAGATGAAACTAAAAATCAATAGTTTAGACCTTCTTTACACATTGAGTGATGCTCAAGGAAAGACTGATGTGGTATTTTTGGGGTCCCCCATCGTGGGGAGGAAAGATGAATCTGACTCCATTAGTTCTTAGAAGGCTAATATATTATATTATATTATATTATATTATATTATATTATATTATATTATATTATATTATATTATATTATATTATATTATATTATATTATATTATATTATATTATATTATGCTATGCTATGCTATGCTAAACTATACTATAGTCTCTATAAAGAACAGAGAGAGGATACAGACAGAAGGCTACAAAGAATGATAATTAAAAACTCATGACTGACTCCTCAGAGTCTGACACAGCCTGACTGTGATTGGTCATTAAGTCAAAACAATTCACATGTTGGATAAACAATGTCCAAACCACATTCGAAAGCAGCAAAACACAGGAGAAGCAAATGAGATAATTATTATTTTCATTTTTCTCTGAGGCTTCCCGGTTTCCCAGGAGAAGAAATCCTGGTGAAGAGATTTTTCATAACATATGTCAATGACAGACTGACATGTGTATAAATGGTGTCCAAGTGTGCATTTGAACAGTAACCTGCAACAGGTAGGAACCCTCACAATCCTGGGCTCGGGCCAGCTGTGGATTCTTGAAGTCTGAATGACCAGAAGGTGTCTTAGCTCATGAATGGATTTATTGCCTCTGCCCCTGGATCAGCAGGCAGAATGAATTTCAGAGAAAAATACAATATTATGTATCTCTGCACTGAGATAGAGATCAGGGGTGGTGGTTTTTTTTATTCTTTGGAATTAATGAAGTAGAAACCTCTCTGTGTGAAATCTACAGCAACAGGAATTATGCTCACTGCGTGTGCCAGTAGATATCTGAGATATGTCCCAGACAGACACCACAACTTTCCCAGCAGACTGTTCTAAGTGCTACAAGATAACAAAGAGCAGATTCTAAAACACTTCCAGAGCCGTCCAGAACAAAATGAAATGGATTTTGTGTGTGCATCAGTGCTGGGCGAGGTGAGCTCAATCACACCAGGTACCACGGCACAGCTCTGAGCCAGGAGAAGGCTGGGCTTCCCAGGAACACCATAAGAAATCCTGTGCCCAGCCCCATCCCACGGCCCTGGCTGCTGCCCTGACCCTTTGGCATGGTGAAAGAGAGATGGGAGACTGATGGGAGGCACTGCCATCATCTCAGAATGTAAAGCTGGTCCTACTCTTTGGCATTTATTACCAAGTGTATTTCACTGCGCCAGCAGCGCTCTGGGATGGGCATTTCCAGGGAATTGTTACACTTCTCCAATGGCTAATCACTTGGCCTTTGTCTCCTGCCTTATAACTCTGTTTGACATGTGCTATAATTACTACTTGGAGAGTTTTATTACTTAATTATGCAATCAGCTATTGCTGTTTAACATGCCATCAATCCCTCCCCACCAGCCTCCCCATAAGGCCCCAAACAAGTTTCCCTTTTCAATCCCATTTCTCAAAAATTTTCCACAAAGCAACGAACTGCTGAATTTGTGCTTTGATGAATAAGGTGTAAAATTTTCCAATGCACAAAATCCTTGCTGATTTTCAGTGCTTCTCCCACTCCTCCACTCCTGAGCCCTTTGATTTCAGGCTGTGATAATATATGTAGTCACATTTACCAATGCTGGCAGAAAGCAGAAAGAGCACCTCATCCTTTTTACTACAGCTCCTAAAAACAAATTAAGACTCCACCAGACAAGCTGTTGGCATGTGTGAACATCTGCCTGGCACTTTGTGGGCTGCTTGCAGAACACTCCCAACCCCTGAACCGTGTCCTCTTATGGATTTGTGGCTCAGCCTTTCCTACCCAGTGCACATTTGCTGCAGCCATGAACCATTCCAGCACACTTTATACACCAGGTTTGCTGCTCTTGTGTCACTGGAAGATGAAGAGAACATTGCCATGCCATTCAGGAGGGTTTGGATTTGGGGAAGAGCTGTCAGCCACTCCTTATTCCATGGTCCTCCCATCAGGAGAAGCAAGGCTGAGGTTCTGTGGTTCCTGGAGGCAAAAAATCACAGTGAAAAATAATTTTAAACCAACTAGGTTGTCATCCCCAGTCCAGGGTGTGCTGATTTATGACAAGCTCCCAAAGCTGCCCCCAGACTGTTTGACAGCCCAGACAGACAGAGATTCTTAATAGCATGAAGTGCAGACCCATCCCCTTCCACCTCCAACATCTCCCCTGCACCAGGACCTCAGCTCCACATAAATCTGCCGTGCCTGTGCCAGGGGAATTGTCTCCTGGCCTCCTGCAGCTTGTAAGGGCTGTTTCAGGAGATAGAATTAGTACCTTGATGCTTGGTATTGATCTCTGTTTGATTTATATTCCCCGAATCTGATTTTCTGCTCGGCGTCATGAGTATAAATCAAAAGTAATGCCCACAGGAGTCAGGAGTTACGCTGGCTTTAGACTTGTGCAAGTGAAATTGAGGTTCCTCAACTCCAGGCTGTTCTGGTGAAAAGGGAGGGCAGAGTAAAAGATCAGCTGCCTGACTCATGGGAAAACAAAATAGCCACTCAGTGTAGGATGGAGTCTTCAGCCATTCCTTTATTTCACTTCCTGAACCTGGTGAAAGAATTCCTGGAGTTTCTGTCCTACGATATTTTGGAAACATCCTTGTCTGCAATAGCCAGCAATCCTCCCTTTTGGACCTCCATATGGGAGCTGAGTTAAAACTTCCTTGTGGGATGTGAGAAGGAGTCCTAGGAGAGACAAGAAATGTCCCTTTGCAGTGTGATTTCCAATGTGTGACCATTTCATGTTGTGTCACTTGGGTAAAAACCCACAAAGACACCAAAACTCTGTTGTCACAGGCATCTTTTATGAAAAATCCTTTCCTCAGGATTTTTCCTCCTGAGAAGCTGAGAGGCCTCAGGAACAAAATGCAAACAATGATTATCTGCTGCTGTGGAATGCAACAGGTGCATCTGTGATTGGCCCATGTTGGATGTTTCTAATTAGCGGCCAATCACAGTCAGCTGGCTCAGACTCTCTGTCCCAGACACAAGCTTTTCCTTTTGCTATCATTCCTTCCTTTTCTATTCTTAGGTACCCTTCTGATGAAATCCTTTCTTCTATTCTTTTAGTATAGTTTTAATATAATATATATAATAAAATAATAAGTCAAGGCTTCTGAAACATGGAGTCAGATCCTCGTCTCTTCCCTCATCCTAAAACCCCTGTGAACACAGTCACACTCTGTCATCATTTTTATTTCCAAGGCAGTCTTTGATGGCCATTCATGGTCGTATTCAAGGGACTGGAGATTTTCTTTACAAAATTTGTTGCATTTTTCTAAGACCACTCTTCAGACGTCCTAAAATATCCATTAATTTATCCTGAAGCTCTCCCTTACGTGCTGAAGAGGTGCTGAGTGATGGAAAAAGCAGGAAGAGTGGTCTGCATGCACTATAATTCTTCATTGTGGCAGAAGCAGAGAGGGTTGAGAGAGGTCTGGGGGGATCAGGCTGCACCCTCACAGAGTGAAAGTCCACTCCAGGTAATAGAACTGGTGTGAAAAATTTATAAAGGAGAAAGCTTCCAGGGGGTCCCCTGGCAGCAGCCCGGAGGTTCTGATGTGACTGATGGAAAAGTAAATGTATCTGAGTAAAGGCCAGGGACCATAAAAGGCTTTGTAGAGAAAATGGACCCTCTTAATTAAGTTCTCTGTGTGTTTTTGCATAGCTGGAGGCAGAAGTGCTGGACTGTCAGGAGGAGCCACACAACCTCCTCCTCTTTATTTCTCCTCCATGCTCAGGTATTCTTCAGCAGCTTCCTCTCAGCACTCTCTGACAAGGCACAGAGTGAAATTTTAGTAGAAGCATTGAAAGGTTTTTTTAAAAATTTTATTTATTTTTAAACCCAACAGTTAAGAAGCAAGTACCTGTGGGTGTAGAGCCAATTATTCATATAGTATCAGTATTGCCATAGCTTGCTTAAATTTAATTTAAATATAAATGGTCTACATTTACAACACTTGCTCGGGGAATAATCCCAGCCTCTTTCAGTCCTTTGCCTTTAAATTATTGACTGTCATGCTTTGGCCTCAAGTGAAGGAATAAAGCTGTTAAAGGAATGCATTTGCATGCCAATGGTCTGAGACTGCATCAAACCCAGCTGCACAGATTATTTTGAGGTTTTGTCTGATTTTATGTTTGTTACACCACGCTTTGAGAGAGCCCTGCTGTTGGGCTCCAACACGCCCTGGGGGAAGGCTCTCCACACTCAAACACCACCTCGGGGCAGGAGGCAGCAAACCAGGGAGCACCTGCAGGAGATTTTTGCAATATAATGCTGCAAGTATCATCTCATAGCCTTGGGGAGAGAGAAGGGAATCAGTGCAGGCAAAGCAATGCCTTTTCTGTTTGTTGTCAACACACTGTCAGCTCTTTCTTGTATTCCCTGTCGCCTGTTAATGACAAAGGGAAAGGGAAGTGATGAGGGATGGGGTTTTTTGGGTTTTAGCCTTGCTGCAGCTCCTGTGAGCAAACACACACACACAGCACTGTGAGGGGGGTGTCGGCAATGGGCTCTTTCATTTCCACGAGGCCTCATTTCTTAGGGTAAACAATAAACACGTCTGGTGAAATTCCAAAGAGCTTCTGGGATTAGTTGTAGTCTCTGCTGGGAAACCAATTACTCTCAAGCTCCAGAGCTCTTTCAGATTGCCACACTTGCTAAATTGGGTTCAGGGAGCGCTGGGTGGACACAAAGGTGTGTGTTTTTGTTATTCCATATCAGAGAGCTCCTGTGTGTGTGTTTTGTCACAGACATATTTTATGAAAATCCTTTCACTGGGATTTTTCTCCTGAGAAGCTGAGAAGCCTCAGAAAAGAAATGTAAACAATAACTGTCTGATGGCTGTGGAATGTGGTCTGGAGATGGTTTACCAACACATGCATCTTTGATTGGTTCCATGTGAATTGTTTTCACTTGATGACCAATCATGGTCCAGCTGTGTCAGACTCTCTGGTCAGTCACAAGATTTTATTTTTCATTCCTTTCTAGCTTTCTGATGGCTTCTTTCTCTTTCTTTAGTATAGTTTTAGTATAGCATTTATAATATAATATAACATTATAATATACTATGATATACTGTGATATAATACGGTATGATACTATATGATATGATATAATAATGTAATATAATATAATTAATATATATCAGCCTTCTGAAACATGGAGTCAAGATTCTCATCTCTTCCCTCATCCTGGGGACCCTCAGACACCACCACAGTGTTCAAACAAAGAGGGGGAGACAGAAAAAAGCCATTTCCCACCAGCCTCCATCTCTGAGTGACATCAGACAGAACAGAAAGAGATGCAGGGACTGGAGGAGATTTGAGATGAGTTTGGCTTGTGGCTGCAGGATGGAAACAGGAACGGCTGCCTTTGATTAATATATGCCCAAGGTCACACATGCAACTGGAGCAGTCAATAGCAATCAGATTAGTGTAATGTATTATTCAGTGTTTATGATGGTGAATTTGTATAGCGCCCGTGAGGCGGCTTTGATCCCCTTGAAATGTTTCCTGAATGCCATCTGGGAATGCCTCAGAGCCCAGGCAGCCCTGTGGCCTCTCCAGCTCACCCTCCTCGTGTCAGCAATGCAGAATTACCCACCTCTGCTGCTCCTGTGTGGACACACACTCACATTTAATTAGTCGGAAATTGGTTACCAGCCTGATTTTTTTTTTTTTTTTGCCCCTAGGTGTTAGAGAAATAAGGGAAATAATAAAAAGTAATGCATTTAATTGAAGGTCCCAAGTGCTTTCCAAATACTGCTCCATTAGGCTTTGCTATGAATTGGTGATAGCTTTATCCATATTCAGTCCTGGCCCGTGGATGAGCACACAGTGCCCTGTGGGATGCAGCACCACTCTGTGGGATAGGCAGATAATAGAGCATAATTTATGCTTTATTTATCAATCTTGCTCTATGGAGTCTTGAAATAATTTTCAGCTCCCTTCATATTTTGAAAAGATTTTTCTGAACAATTTTACAAATAAGTTTTGGGTTTTGTTTTATTCTCTTTTTCTCAGTCTTTGCAAAGGGATTGAGGAGGTGAAGAGAATTTACTCACATACAGGACATCTCTGAAAATAAACATCAGTATTTTGACAAAAGTGAGCAAATTGTTGGGGAGTGGGATGTAATGCTCATTCTGTTCAGTTTTATTGCACTCAGCCCACCTCAGGACTGGGCCAAATTCTGGTGGTGTGGATGCACCATTGGGGTGTGTCTGCAGGAGAAACCCAGCATTGCCCTTCAGCCAGAAGTGCTGCTGCTCCCAGCCAGACCAGACAGGGCAGGATGCTGGCAGGAATGGGAAAACTTATAAAGGCCTGGCAGGAGGCTGGCATTCCCTCTGGAAGGGATTTGGAATTGTATGGTCTTTAGGGTCTTTCCTACCCAAAGCATTTTGGGATTCATTCAGGTAAATGATGCACAGTCCACAAGGGGACCTGCATAAATCCCAGAGGAGAGGAGGATACAGAAGGGAGAGCAGCTGATGTTTCTAGCTGAAAGGAGCTTGCTGGGTTAGTTGTTTTATTAAATTTGCATGTCAAACCTTTATTTTGTCATTTTTGGACTCCAGTAAATAATTTTATACAGTGACTTACAAACCCTTACTCAAAAACCAGCTCTATCTAATTCCTTGGAGTGATTCCACATGGATTGAGCATTCCCTGGATTCTGTTAGCTGTGCCACATCAGCCTGCAAGGCCCAGTTAGGGGAAACTGTGCTAAGGCTACCTCAGGGACTCCTATTATGTCCAGTCTTGCTCAAATTCACAGTTACTGACCTGGAAAAGCAGGCAGAAAACACAGTAATTAAATTCCCAGGTGATGCTCAAATTGGAAGGCATAGCAAGAAACAATGGGAAAACCATTCTGGGGAAAACACTGATGGACCAAGAGAGAAAAGAAATGAGGCAATGCACAGTGAGATGAATCCAATGGAGGGATGGATTCTAGGTGGGATTGATTGGTGCTGGTAGGTGGGACACACTCAGCAGGGGGAGGCAATATGGAAACCCCAAATATTCTGATATTGCAGAATATATTTTCTGAATATATTTTGCACAGCTGCAAATAAGTCAACCAAACAGGTCTGAAAGAACTGAGGCTTGAAAGGGAGAAAAGATGTGAATATTGTCCATAAAAGAGCAGCTGGGCACATGTAGAAAATTGTATTCTGTTATGACCACTTCAACACCAGGAAGAAGCCAACAAATGAGAAGCAATTAAGAAGGAGTGACAGAGAGTTATGTGATAAATAAAAGCTGTATTATGGCAGTGTTGCTGAGCTAAAATTTGAATGGAGGAGGGACAATTATAGTGAGCAACAAGTATTTAAGGTGTAGATAGAAGCATTAACATGTAGATAGAGAGAGGGAGGGATTTCTGGTGGCAGCCAGATAGTGCCCACTGGGGAGGAGAGGGAAATATTGGCTGAACATCAGCATCAGTTCCCTATTATCCGAGCAATTAGTCCTGTGGAATGAGCTCTGGAGAAACGTGCTGACTGATTTTAAACTGGTACAGTCAGAACTGGAAAACAAACCATCCAGCAGCAAACAGCCTTCCACTGGCACAGGGATTCAAAAAAATCCTCCTTTTCCAGAAGTTTTGTTTACAGCTCTTGACAGTTACACCATCCTGACATCCAACATTGTGACTGTTCCAAGGACTTTGTTCTTTACCGCTTTTATTTTAACACATAGGAGGGCAGCAGTTAATAAGGAAAAACCTCCCAGAGTGGATGAAGGACCTTTCCTATTCATTCTTGGTAAAACAATGTGAGCAGAAGACTAAACCAACTTTCATCAAACTTTGTGATGCTCTGAGTTGGTGGGAACATTTCTGCAGCTCCTTGGTGTTCTGCTCCAGCCTGTGCAGCCCAGGCACCCCTGGGATTATTTGTGGAAAGCTGCAGGACATAACAAGACATATTTCAGCTGACTCTTGTCAGTCTTTGGTTAAAATGACATAAAAGTGGTGCCTACTTGCTATGCAGAGTGAAACCACAGTGTAAGATATTCCTTTGTGAAGAGGGAGAAGGGTTTCTCCAGCTCTCCATTTTTGTTCCCTCCCAGGGATTACGAGAAACTGAGCACTTAAATCAAGCCCTGTGTCTTGTTTCAGCAGGAGGAGATGCTAGGTGCTGCAAATGGGGACTTCAAATGGTGATATATTTGTGTGGAAAGAGTCAGCTGTGAATGCAACACCCATTTTCAGAGCTGCAGGAGAGAAAAGGCTGGTTAGATACAGGAACAGCTTTTCCTCTAGCCTGAGACAGAACAGAGACAGATAATAAGGTCCTGGAGCTCATGCAAATGTGCTTCTTTTTGAATTTATGCTACTTTGAAGCTAGCCCAGCTCTGAGAAGTGGGTTGGACAGGGTGACCTCTAAAGTCTCTTCCAACCTGAATTATTCTGGATTTGCCATTGTAATTCTGCACTTTCATCTCACAAAGATGTGTAGTGTAGGCTGCCCAAGGAGGATCAGGACTGCTCCCAAAGCATGTCCTGCTGACCATCCCCTGCTGGGGAAAGGACATATCTGCTCCTGAGGCTTCCAGACATTTTTAGGGAGCTCATTATGTTCTAGATAAATTCACAGCATTTAGCATTCGTCTGCCAGTGCAATCTGTTGAGTTTGGATCAGAAAGAGAATTTGACCAAAATGAAACTTGGGAGTTTCATGAGAACATTCACAAGCGAGTGTTGAGTTCTGCCTGCTGATGCAAGGCTCAGATTTCCCAGCACCAATCCTGCCCCAAAGGCTGGATCAGGGTGCTGAAGCACAGACTGGTGCTTCCACCCACCACAAGCCATGGCACTGCCTTGCACAGGGCAGGGCGTGCCCCCAGCCCCTCCTGCCCTCCTTGTGCCACCACTGTCCCCATCCAGGGCTGCTCCATCCCCAGGGCTGGTGCTGGACCAAGTGTCAGCCAGCACCAGCAGCAAGAAATGCTCCTGCAATCATTTCATTGCTTACACAATGATTGTACTGCACTGCAGGATAAAAAGGTTCTTTCATATCCAGTGCAGGAGCCAACCTCAATCCCTATTGTACCTTCTCACTCACTTTATTAAGTTTACTTCATTTCTGCTCTGCCTCTGTACCTCTGTGCCCTCTGCTGTGTGTACCAAATCTTATTGACATTTTAATATTAAATTATTATGACAAGAAGATATTCCACTTGCTAAGTAATTTGTTTTATTCGGAGGAAAATTGGAAGCTGCAGAAAAACCATTATGAAAGATTAAGACAATGGAGTGATACTGACTGATACAATATAAATTATTATTTTGTCGGCAGCACACCCAAAACCTCTACTAAAATTTTAAGCAATAAAGCCAACAAGTTAGAAAATTAAATTTGGGGGATGAAAAGAATATTATGCACACAGAAAAAAAATAAAATAACAGCAGACAGACATTATAGAAAAACACATCCCAGAGAAATCTGCAGGAACCAGAAGGGAATCAAGAGAGGAGCCTGAACTGGGCTCATCCAGGGTGGCGCTGTTGGGATTGTCACTGAGTTTGGGACAGAATGGATTCTCATAAAAACAGATTAATGAGGATAAGGAATTTCCTTAAGTGATTGTTGAAATGTGTGTCCTTATTCTGTCATCCCCCCTTGTCCTGCTGAAGGCCTGAGCACCAGCCCTATGGAAGAACTTGCAGTTCCTGTCCCTTATTTCTCTCTGCCTTCCATCTCCAGAAGCTCTTGAGATGCTCCAAGAGCTAAAATAAGCCCTTGCCTCCTGCTTTGGGACAGTCAAACCTCGAATACTGGAAAGGAGGTGACTTGAGAAGTGCCATGTCATGGTTCGCAGGCAGCCTGGGGAGTGCAGCACACGTCCTTGCTGCTCCTGTGCTCCTCTCAGCAAGGGAAGCAGCTGGCAGGGATCATGCTCTGGCACTGAGCAAAGCTCCTGACTTCTGGAAATGCCTTCCTGCTTCTAGGGTAGACCCAAGCTCACAGGAAATCTGGGAAATAAGGAGCCAGGGAACATGGCTGGTAAAGAAAGGATAATTTTACAAGCAACTTGTGGGGTTTCAGTTAAGATGTGACACCTTTTGGGTAAAGAACAATCAACCAAAATATTGCTCCCACCTGGCAACTAACCTCAAAAGCAGTAGAACTGTAATTTAAAGCAATGTAACTTGTTCTTTATCATCATATTTTCAAGAGTGAGGTTGCTGTTGGCTTTCTGGACACTCTTGATTTGACATCACCATGTGTGTTCAGCTTAGACACAATTTCCTTTGTTCGAGCAACCTTGATAACACATGAGGGGAACAGAGGTTTTATATGAGTGTGTGAAAAAATTGTGCCTTGCAGATACACCCAGGAATGGAATGCCAGGACTCTTCCCAGCTCTCAGGGCTCTGGGATGGGTAAAACTGGCAAAAGCCTCTGACCTTGTACAGAAGCCAATGTTGTGGTGTTGTGAGGGTCCCCAAGGATGAGGTGAGAGGTGAGAATTTGACTCCAAGTTCTCAGAAGGCTGATTTATATTATATTATATTATATTATATTATATTATATTATATTATATTATATTATATTATATATCATATCAGTACATTACATTACATTGCATTGCATTACATATTATGTTAAAAGAAAATGCTATACTAAAACTATACTAAAGAAAGAGAAAGGATACATCAGAAGGCTTAACAAGAATGAATAGTAAAAACCTGTGACAGACCAGAGTCCTGACACAGCTGGACTGGGATTGGTCATTAAGTTAAAACAATTCACATGCTGGGTAAACAATTCTCCAAATCACATTCCAGAGGAGCAAAAAGTGGAGAAGCTGAGGTTTCTCATCTTGCCAGGAGAAGAAATCCTGGCAAAGGGATTTTTCAGAAAATATCACTGTGACAAGCCAAGGATACACATCTTCCTGGTGCAACTTTGGCTGGGGAAGCCTAAAGGCTGTAGGATTTCAGGGGAGCCAGTGGAGCAGGCTGGGGAGAGACAAACATCAGTCACTAAATCCAGTCAGGCTTGTACTGGAAATCAGAGCAAGCTGCAAAGCTCAGTGCCTGTGTGGGTATCTCTGTCCCAGTGTGTTCCACACCTCCAGAGAAACCTGAGGATTACCTGTACACAGCTGCTCAAAGAATAGCCCATAAAAAGCCTTCCCAGAGGGCACAAGTTAAGGCACATACACTTTTTGAACCCAAGAGATCATGGGCACCAAAACACTCACGTGGCTGCAGTCTGTTCAAGGAGGGTGAGCTGATAGCAGAGCCATGACCTGACTCCTGCCTCTGCTGGGATTTATTTTTTCAGATGATTGCAGCAGCTATGTGACTACAGGTCAGTGTATAAGCAGCTTTATCCTCTACTAGCTGGATTTGTCCATAAACTCACTCCAGATTAGAAATGAGCCCTCACTCTCTGGTTTATTCAAAACCAATGGAAACTTCCTACTGCAAATCTGAGAAGGATGGGGCTCTGCAGAATTTTCGGGTGTCTGAGGTGTTTCATTCCAGGGCTTGCTTGCTAGCAAGAGAAAAGTAACTATTGCTAAGGGAAGTCAATTCTGGTTTGCTTTTATTATGGCCATTTTTCCCAAGTAAAAACTGAATTCCTGGAGTATTTCAGGAATATTCCTGGAATATTTCAGGGCTTCTGAAATAGGAATAGCTAGGAAAGAGGAGCTGCTGCCAAAATGGAATTGTGGCCAGAATGCTTCCAAACTGGAAGTGTGTCCTTGTGATGGTGCTGAGGCCCTGGCACAGGGTGCCCAGAGCAGCTGTGGCTGCCCCTGGATCCCTGGCAGTGCCCCAGGCCAGGCTGGACAGGGCTTGGAGCAATCTGGGACAGTGGAAGGTGTCCCTGCCCATGACAGGGGTGGCACTGGATGGGATTTAAATTCCCTTCCAAACCACACCATCCTGTGATTTTACAATTCTTAAGGCAGCTCTTCAAAATTTGTGGTGCAAGATTTTACCTTGCATTACGTCAAGACACCAGAAAGGAGGTTGTGGATGGAGCACTCTCAATTCCCACAATGAGCCCCATGCCTGAGAGCAGCACTTGGTGTCACCTGCCCTGGGGAAGGAAAACCACCCAACAGCTGGAGCTGGCTCCTTCCACCTCTGCTTCTCGGGAACACCAGGGCTTGCACCAGGGTAAGGTGACATTTTCACACTGAGTCAATTTAGCATTTTGTTCTTCTCTCCTCTGGGCAGCCTGGAGTTGTAACATTCTCCCTTCCTTCGCTGTTTAAGGCAGGAGGAGAAAAGGCAAAGTCGTGATTTGTTGGGAAATATAAATTTTTACAGCAGCTGTAAAACAGGGGAAGGATTTGGTTCATGGGCCTGTTGTATGTAATATCAGACTCTGAGCATGTGAGGTATTTGACTGACATTTGGGAAAAAAAAGATTCATTAATGAGCTGGGAAGTTGATGTATTTCTTGAAGATCTTTCAAAAATTCCTATTATAAGGACAGCATTCTCATGTACTAGACATGGAGTCCCTAGACACTTAACAGATGGAATTAGATCACAGTCTCTTTTTAATCTTTCAATGATGACCTCAATTGCAAAGGTACTGCTTCTCATCTTGTCCTGGCACTGATCTGGCTCCTCCTAGCATTTCACACTTGATGCTCAGTGGTACTGAATACAAGCTGAAAAGAAAATAGAGAATTAAAAGTGTTAGCTCATTTTTTAAGGCTCACAGGAGCACCATCACTGCCAGTGGGAGACAGAGAGGGAATTCAGGAATCCCTGTGTCCATAAAGTATTGTTATCATACTGAAGGCTAACTTTTGTAGGTCTGTGCTGATCAAGTTTTAAAGATAAAAGACTGGCCTGTAGAAATTACATTACAGAACAGACATTAAATATTAATCATTGGGTATCAGAGAGATTTCAGATTAAAATTTATGATCTAGTAACATCTCCACATAAAAACACCGATTTTCTTGGAAAATGCAACAATATTTGAAGACAGAAACCAATCCAGGTTGAGAGCCCAGCCAAACATCCCTGTGGAAATCCAGGGATTTTCAGTCGAGCTCCAGTGACTGTGGTCATGGCATGTCCACGGGAGGGCAGCAAGGACACGTCCTCATCTCCTGGCTGGATTTTCCACCGGGATCCCTCTGCTCTCCAGGGGCCACCAAAGTCAGTGCTGGGCCTGTGAGGAGCAGGGAGGGACTCAGAGGAGCTGCTGCTGCTCTGCAGGAGCTGTGGGATGTGCAAAGACACAAAAACTGTGGAATAGGAGATTTCTTGGCCGAGTTTGCAAAGTGGAGCAGAATAATCATCTGGGGTGAAGCTGTAATTAAAGGTGTGCTGGTGTTCTCAGGGAATGAGAGTAGAGGAAAAAAACATCACTTTGGGCTGGAAGGTTAATTTAAATGCCAAGTTTCCCTTCATCTTTTGAAGTAAAATTGGAATTAATCTGGAGATTAAATGTCACTTTGAGTACGTGTTAAAAAATGAGCCAAACTTGCCAGTGCTAGTGTGTAACTGAGCCAGTGCTCTCAGATTGGTTTGCCCTGCTTTTGGTTTGCTTTTATTATGGCCATTTTTCCCAAGTAAAAACTGAATTCCTGGAATATTTCAGGAATATTCCTGGAATATTTCAGGGCTTCTGTAAACTTCCCATGAATCAGGAGCATGAGAGCACCTGGAGCACCATCCTGTGACGGTGTTTACAGGCGTCTTGTGTTGAGGGAAGAGATGAGGATCTGACTCCATATTTCAGAAGGCTTGATTTATTATTTTATTATATATCTTACATTAAAGCTATACTAAAAGAATAGAAGAAAAAGTTCTCATCAGAAGGCCAGCTAAGAATGGAATAGGAAGGAATGATAACAAAGGTTTGTGGCTCGGACAGAGTCACAGCCAGCTGACTGTGATTGGCCATTAATTAGAAACAACCACATGAGACCAATCACAGATGCACCTGTTGCATTCCACAGCAGCAGATAATCATTGTTTACATTTTGTTCCTGAGGCCTCCCAGCTTCTCAGGAGGAAAAAAATCCCAAGGAAAGGATTTTCATAAAAAGATGTCTGCGACACCATCCCAAACCCAGCCCCTGCTGGTTTCTCTCTCCAAGCCTTGCCTGGGTCGGTACCTGCACATGGCACAATTGTCCCCTGTCCCCTGCCAGGGCAGGGACCCCTCATGGAGACCTGATTCCCCAGCCCTGCTGTCTGGCAGCCAGTCTCCAGGGATAAGTGTCAGACAGACCCTTCCAGGCAGCAGCTCTGAGCTGAAACAGGAGGAGAGGTTTGCAGAAGTGACGTGCTTGGCAGTCAGGCATGAGGGCTGAGTGGAGAGGGATGTTCAATAGGGCTCCAGTGGAACAGAAATCATGGGCTATATGAATTTTTTTTTTCATTTTATATCGATCTCAAGGCTTCCACATAGAAAAAAAAATAAAAAAGAGACTGCAGACTGAACAATAATTGAGCCTTATCTTAATTGAACATTAGGAGATGTTCCTGTGGCCAGCTCGGGGCTTCTGCTGGTTCAGCACTCAGGATGGTATCTCCCAATTACTGCCATTAGCACTGTGCTCAAGAGAAACGTTTTAACCTTTCCCAGGGAGGCTGAGCACCTGGAGGTGTCAGTGTGAATGAGCGAGGCTGCAGAACTGCAATTTGTTCTCCTCTGTTGTAAGTGCCCTTGTACCTGCTTTTAACCTCTCGTAAATGCAATGTAGCTCACTTTTTAATTTTTTTTTTTTAATCTGTTGAGTAAAAGGTCTGAAATTCCTTCAGAGAAAACCACAGGGTTGGAGATTCTTTATTGAGGAGGTGGGGAGGCCCTGGTACAGGGTGCCCAGAGAAGCTGTGGATGCCCCTGGAAGTGTCCAAGGCCAGGTTGGATGGGGTTTGGAGCACCCTGGGATAGTAGAAGGTGTTCCTGCCTATGGAACTGGTTGAGCTTTAAGATCCCTTCCAACCCACACCATTCTGGGATCCTGTGGTTCTGTGTGCAGGCAGACTCTTAAGTTACTATGGAGAAGAGAGCAGCTGTAAATTCACAGCCACTGGAGCTGCCGGTGGTGGCTGCACTACTGAGAGCCAGCAGGCTCAGGAGTGATTTTCTGCAGGCAATTTCTGGCTATTTGCACACAGGAGTTTTGCTGGTTTATTGATTTACCCATTCCTTCCAGCCAGATTCATTCCAATACCAGAAATCCAGTTTGTCACATTACAATTTTCCCTTCAGAAATGATTTGTGACAAGAGCACTACAAAAGTATATATTGACTGCAGTGTAATAAAATTATAGAATGGTTTGGGTTTGAAGGAACCTTAAAGCTCCTCTTGTTCCAGCCCCCCACCTCACATAAACCAGTTTGCCCAGTGCCCCATCCACCCAGGACTTGAACACTGCCTGAGAAACATCTATTTAAAAATATGTGTTTTTTACCATCCAGAGCTTAGGGAGATGATTTTTCATTCATTCTCTCCTTTCCCTGCTGGCTGGAAGTGCAGTGATACTGGAGATGCCTTACATTATGCACAGACTTGAGGAAAGCAACATGTATATTTTCCTGGTAACTTCACTCTTTTTTTCTGTTTTTTTGGGGATGTTCCAGTGTGTAGTAACTCTCCCCAGCTTTGTTTTCAGAATGCAGGCTGCTCCAGATGAAGTTTGGAGCGTGCTGCAGGGAGTTTCTGCTGCCAGGTTACGCCGTGCGGAGACGCAGAGATTTTTGTTTATCGTGTGGTTTCCTTACCCAAACACCCAAGATCGTGTTTTTCTCACTTCTCTTCCGAAGACATCACAAAGTGAGAGATGATTGTCATTTTGCATAGCTGATTGCTATCCCAGGGCCTCAAGTGATTGCTGGAGCTTTTTTGGAGAGCTCTGCCACACATTGCTGCCTGGGCGAGCAGTGACACCTCTCAGAGGAAAGCTGAATATGACAGAGGAGAAAGTCTGAGGAGAGGAAAAGCTCCTACAGTCCTTCCAGGAAGGACATGAGGATATAGAAAGCAAAAAAAAAAATGATTTTTAATTTGTTTCCCCAACACCCAGGAATGGGCAGTTTTGCTGGGAGATCACAGGGGAGGGAGCTCTTTCCTCTGTCAAATGTTCTGCAGGCAGAGCCAACTTGGTGCTAATTATATGGTGTTCATCTACCACCAGGGCCAAGAGTTATCCAAGGAGACTTTTTATCCTGTTGTTCAGCTTTAATTGACTGTGCCTAACTGAAATTTGCCTTTGGAAGTCGCTCCATACTCCCAGTATCTTGGAAACAGAACCTCTTCAAGGAAGAAGCCTAATAATATATTTTCCTTTTCCCAGCCAGAGCTTAGCTTAACAGACAAAAATTATTAAAATCCAAGTTCTAAGTAATTACAATCAGTCAAGATGTGGAAGCTCTTCCAATACTGAGTTTTGTGTGTCTTTTTGCTTTTACACAAATTCCCTCTGCTCTCTCTCCAGACTTTAAAGATTTAAGCAATCAAGTTTCCTGTTTTCTCTTAATGCTCTGCATTTTAGCTACCAGTAATTCTGGATCGTACTTTCCAAGCAAATGTTTCCAAGAATAGAAATAGATATAATTTTAATTATGGGGAAAAAAGGCCTGAGTTGCTTGAGGAAAACGAATGGAAGCAATTTATCCTGTGATTCCAACAGAGGTTGATACGGAGTATTGGACAAATCTTGAGTTCCTGTACAAATTCTCTTGTTCTGTTTTTAGTTTTCACTTAGAGCTGAACACAGGTGGCAGGAGAGAAGAGGAAACACTTGGAGTTTGTAAGGACCTGTTCCTGTCAGAAATCTCTCTACTCTTCCTTTCCTTCCACTGACAGCATTCCTCATGCAGATGAAGAGCTGCATAAATCCCTCCTAGTTCTCTTCCTTATTTTCAGGTAATTTCAGCTCTGCTGGAACTTTTCTGTTGCTCCCATCTTCCATTTGGGATATATTCCTTAAATCTCTCTTCACACCTGGTAATGTGCAGTATTCAATAATCTCTCAGGGTCCCAAGCACTTGAAACATTGTCTGTATGCACTGCCACATGTGCAACTGCTTCTGCTTAAAGGAGCATGAATTTCCTCAGCATGTCCAAATCCATGTTTCTGAGAACCTTTCTTAGTTACAGTCCCCAGTGCTGTAGTTACTGCCTTTAATAATTGTCTTTCTCCATTTTTATGTTGGGGAGTTCTTTTTAAGGCTCTCCTGGGGGGAACAAAAAGGCCATAAAATTCTTTAGTCTCAGGGTCATTTCAGAGCAGGTACAAATTTTGTAGGCACCAGACTGGTGCCTTATTGCTCCATCTGCAGAAATTCACTGAGGTAATGGGAATAGCTCAGCCTGTCCTCATGAGATCAGCTGAATGTCCTACAGAGCGCTGTGTGACACTGCCAGGAGGAGCTGGGAGCTGCCCATGGGGTGGCAAATCTGCCCTGCATCCCTCCCCTCTGTACCTCGCTGCAGGTACAGCCCCAGCAGCTTCCCTGGGGTTGCTGTGGCCATTCCAGAGGCTGGGATATGTGACAAGAGGTGGGAGATTCTGGTCACCACCTGGCTCAGATCCTTTGTGCTCCCTCCCCAGTGCAGCTGCCCGGGAGGGCCAGCTTGGCTTTGCTCCCTGTGAGCTCTCCAAGTGTCACAGACATGTTTTATGAAAAATCCTTTTGCTAGGATTTTTTTCTCCTGAGAAGCTGGGAGGCCTCAGGAATAAAATGTAAACAATGATTATCTGCTGCTGTGGAACACAGCAGGTGCATCTGTGATTGGTCTCATGTGGTTGTTTCTAATTAATGGCCAATCACAGTCCAGCTGTCCAGACTGTCTTGGTCAATCACAAGCCTTTGTTATCATTCTTTTTCTGTTCTTAGCTAGCCTTCTGATGAAATCCTTTCTTCTATTCTTTTAGCATAGTTTTAATATAATATATATCATAAAATAATAAATCAAGCCTCCTGAAACATGGAGTCAGATCCTCATCTCTTCTCTCAACCTGGGACCCCTGTGAACACCACCACACTCCAAGGAGCAAGAACCAGCACAGGGCACTGCTGTGGGTGCAGCTGTGCCCAGGGATCTGGGATCCCCTGATGGAACACAAATTATTCACTCCATAACTTTTGGAGGCCACAGGCTGTTGCCATTATAGTGCAAGAGTTCTAGTGCGTTACATTGCAAGGGTTCCATATTGCTAGAGCTTTGTACCTCATTGATGTTTCTCATAGGCAGCTCCTCTAGTTCCCACCAATCCACTCTTTTATATCACGCTTCTTATTGGCTACAGGTGTGGCCTGTTAACATCAGGCCTACTCCTAATCTTTAGTAATTGGTTCAGCTGCAATGCTTTAGGGATAAGATTACATTCTATACTACTTTTATTTACCCATACTGTGTCCCCTTAGAACAGGCTATGAGGGAGCTGAGAGAATCACAGAAACACTGAATGGTTTGGGTTGAAAGGAACCTCAAAGCTGATCCAGCTCCTCCTCCTGCCATGGGCAGGGACACCTTCCACTATCCCAGGTTTCTCCAAGCCCTGTCCAACCTGGCCTTGGGTACTGCCAGGGATGGAGACAAACCATTCATTGCATTTCAGCTGCCTTCTTTGTGCCTTTAACAAAGCCTCATCCTTGGAAATGGCTTCCTCCCCTGGATCCTCAGAAAGCTCTGGTTGCACACAGGGTTTTATCCTGCAGAGCTGGAGAGCCAGACAGTCTCTTGCCTTGCTCTGCATGGGCTTGGGAGTAATGGAATGAGTCATCAGCTGGGAGCTTCAAATTATGATGTGTAGCACCGCTTGTGAAAACCTAAAGAGATTAATATTAAAAAAAAAAAAAAAGGATCCAGTTCACTCAGTGCTGTAATGAAGAGGTATTATACACACCAGGCACCTGTGTGAAGGTATCCCTGTAACAATCTATTACCATTTGAATGCAGACAGATTAAATACACACTAGAAACTGAGCACTGGGGAATTTATAATGTTTTCTCCAGGACTGCACCATGAGAGAGAAGAAGCAGCAAGGAAAAATGTAAAAAAAAACCCCAAAATGCTCTAAAAGGATATTGCTGCCCTATATTTTGTGTCTCCCTGCTGCTCTCAGCACTAGGGATTTTCATGTAAAAACCCAAAATACTGATGCCAGTAGGAGTTGGGTCCAGGGTCTTCCTTGCACATTCAGGAACTGTTTCTAATGATCCTTAATGGAGATGCTCCCAAATGAATTTTCAAAGCCTCAGCTTCCCAAAATCCTTATCCATATCACTGATGGTCATGTTGTGTTGGAAACAGCATTCAGAAGGGAGCTCTGTAACAAATAAATCGCTGCCAAACTCCAAGAAACCAATACTCACACACAAAGTCATCTTAGTACACACTTTCAAGCAAGTACTTCCCTTGCATTTTCCTTCCCATCATTGCTGATAAATAAAATAATGTTACTTTTATCTGCTGCCTTTGTGAAGTGCTGCACATGTTATTTGTGCAAGGAGAATGCCAATGAACTCATTCTTTTTTTCTTTTACTTTCATGAGAATAAAGCTCAGTTTCTCAATAGAGGCAGCATCAGATTTCCAGTTGCTAGATGAGGCAAATCAGATATTTTTGTTCTTGTTTTTTAATTTTTTACTTGAAATTTAGCAGAGCTGAGTTTTCTAACACCAAACAACAAAGCTTTTGGGATAGATCAGTGACCTGAGGAAGTGCTGCCATTCCTCAGGTGCCCTGCAGATCCCCCACAGTCCCATTACAACCCCACATATTGATGTGCCAAAGCATCCTGCAGCTCAAAATAGGTTTTACTGGTGGTTCTTTAGGTTCTGCTTTTGTTGATGCTGTGCCTGACCCACCAGAAGACATTTCAAATGAAGCTCTTGGTGCCTTTAACGTGTTTGCCCTATTTGATGCTCCTTTGACTGCCAAATTATTGGGGGGATCATCTTTGAAGCAGAAAAAGTTTTGTCACATCTCTTTTTGTTTCTTAGAAAGTGTAGATGCCAATCCAAGCTGAACTGTGGCACCAGGTGAGGCAGAACCTTGGGATCACAGCTATTTCTTGACCCTTGCTACACCTGTATTTTCATTTATCCCTCCTTGTCTCGAGTTCTCTTTGTACAGCAGAGTTTTATCAGGATATCCCCAAGCTCTCCTGCAGATTCGATTTGTTGCTTTATTTTCATCAAGAAAAATGGGTGGGTGAAGAGGGAGGATGTTGATTTCTCCTGCATTAAAGCTGGCAAAGAAAAGCAGAAAGGATCTGAAACCTAAGGAAATTGCACCACTAATCATATTTTCGTAAAGCCGTCCTCTGTAGCATTACAGTCACAGAGTATATTTATAATTTGGTTTATATGAGCAACAGTTTAAGTTAAGGGAAATTGGTTTCCTTTTCAAAATGTCATGTTTCTCATTTCCTCACCGAATCTTGGGCTGCTCTGAGCTCATATCAGACTTTAAATCATTCAAAACCACACTCCATAATTAAAACGCCGTAAATCCTCATTAATCAATTTAGCGGGTTTGATTTGTTCTAAAACACATTAAAACCAAGCTGAAAGCTCACTAAAATTCTGGGTAGCACATACACAAGGGCAAAGCAAAGGAAAGATAAATCCACCACTACAGGAAGGCTGCACAGGGGTGGGATTGGACTTGGAATATTTTGATGCTCTGTCCTGACTAACCCTGGGTTAAAGGCTTCAGTTCTCAGCGTTGTGGGGTTTGTTTTGCTTGGGAATTGAGCTTTACTTTCTGGAATATTTAATGCTTTCTATAGCACTCACAGTGTCCAAATGCTCTCCTGACTCCTCAAACTTCCCCATGGACTATATTTTATTCCCTATTTCAATCAAAACCTTTGTCTTGATGGGTGAGGGCTCTGGGATTCTTTGTTGGGTGGAAATGGATACAGTTCTGCCACAGTTCACAGATGTGAAATAGATATTTTGGACATTGCTCGCCATGAGAGCCAGAAACAAATCACTGATTAACACAAGAATCTTGCACAGCCTTGTGACATTTGGTCTGGGGTTTGGACTTGTCCCGTTAGTAATTATAAGAATGTGATAAAATCACAGCATATGAGAAGACATGGAGACAGAATCTGTTGATTCATGGATCAAAAATTCTGAGTTTCACAGTGCAGTGTTGGTCAGCTGCCTCTTCCTTAAATCTGCTTTATGTGAAAATGAAAATAGGTGGGTTTACAGTGTTATAGAAGTCCCTGCTGAGGCTATATCCAACTACTGGTAATGGTATTTAGATTTATTCAACCAGAATAGTTGCCTTCAGATCTCCATAAGTGTTAGAGTAAGGGAAAATAAATTAAAATTAAAGCAAAGAGAAATGAAATAGGAAAGAGCTGACCCCTGGGCCCCAGGAACATATTTGCTCACTGCAGGCCTCGTTGCAGAAGCAGGTACAGTAACAAACTGGTTGCATTAGAAACAGCAAATAAAGGTGCCACCCTAGAGGGAACAAACATTAATATTTCAGAAAGGATATCTCCAGAAAAAAAAATTATATTTGGCCTTTTTTTTTTGTTCAGAGTTTTCACGCTTGTTGTTAGAGCAGGTAGAGCCAAAGCCAATAATTACACCTTATGTAAAGATTTAATGCTTTTGCTGGAAATTTAACAGCAAGAAAATGTGGCAAGGGAGAAGCAGGTTGTTGAGGATGAACACTATTAATACAGCACTTCACGGAAGAGAAAAATGAGGTTTTCTTGGAAAGGCAGGGAGATCAGTGTCCTTATATGTTTCTATTAAAGAGTGATAAAGCCCTGCTCTCCCAGGTTGTGGGACGTTGGCAGGCTCCTTGCATATAGATTTCCCTTTTCCTGCCAGCACTCAGCTGGATGAAAGCCCAGCAGTGCATTCTGTTAAGGAGCTTATTCATACAATTAAGTTTAATTGTCAGCAGTTTTGATACTTCAAAGTAAAATGAAACCTGGCTCCCTTTCTGCAACTCAGATTCACCTGCAGCCTGGGAGAATTCTGATGGTATTCAAATTAGAGTCTTGTATTGCTAAAATACCAGCCAGCTGCAGGGATGAATTCTGAACAAACAGGTTGTTTCCTCCCAGGCCTGGGGAACAGAGCAGCAGGTCTTCAACAGAGTCTATTTATTTTTCTTAAGCAACAGTTTCTCAGGTGCTGGAGCAGAAAGAAGGTGTCTTTCCTGCTCATGTTGGTTGTGTGGTCCTTCCCCAGCTCCATGGGCTTCCGGAGAGGTTTTTGAAACACAGACAGACACCATATTTCATTTTTTCCTGAGGCTGAAGGATGTGACATCCTGCCATCATCACCAGACTCATCACAATGTGCTAATGAACCTGAACCTCAGTGCTGCCCCCGGTATAGAACAGAGAATTTGAGGAATGCTCACTTCTGCTGTTGCTTCCTCTGACACTGGATCATCCTGATCTCTGACTCAAGAATTCCTGTGCTCTGTTTCTCTCTCATCCCTGGAAGTGTTCCAGGCCAGGTTGGGCAGGGCTTGGAGTGGCCTGGGATAGTGAAAGATGTCCCTGCCCATTGCAGCGGGGTGGAACAAGGTGGTCTTTAAAGTCCTTTTCAATCCAAGTTATTTGGGGATTCTGTGTTTTTGTGGTTCATTTTAAATCAGGATCACAACAAATCAGTGTCTGTGCTTCTCCAGTGTCAGTTTTTGCTTTAGGAATCTTGCTTGTGCACATTCTGAGCTGCCTGGGATGAGGATTTTATGCAGTTAAAAACAGTCCTGGCTCCCACACCAAAACAGGTGGGTGTGGTGACACCATCTAAGCTTTACTTTGATGAAAGCATCAGGAATTCATTATCTATCTTGGCCTGGATCATAGGGTGAGGTTGTGACCATGACTGGGCTGTTTGGCCTGGAGGATAAAAGGTGAGTGAGATGTTCTTTATTTGAACATTGATTTAACCAAAATGCACTTTCTGTACATGAGTGCCCAGCCCCCAGGCTGGAGCCATGGATGGTGAGAGGCACAGAACTGCAGCAGAGGCTTTGTCAGTCTCATGACTGGGATGCTCTCATAAAAAGCAGGATTATTTGGGTAAAATTGCTGCCTTAAATCTGTGCAAAGGAGGATTTGAGCTTGAAGTTCTGTAATTTTGGATGAGGCTTTTAACATTTGGTATGTAAGACCAGGAGAGTGGCATTCTACTTTCCCTCCTGCTTTGTAAATGGTGGCAAGGTCCTTTTCTAGCTCCATCACTCTCCTTCTATTTTTCCTTCACCTTTTAAAGTACCCCAAATCAAAACATTGTATTTTGCTTCATTTAAATCAGTTTCACATGTTCATACAAATTGCTTTAAATGCTGTCTCCAGGTGATCTTAATGGGCTGTTCCTTTTCCCCCAGATCTCTCATTATAATCACCTACTACAGCAGTGATCATTTCTTTGTGCTTTACTCAACATTGACAGGAAAACTTCAAGCAGCAAGAGTTTGGTGCACAGCCCATGTCACATTTCTGTGACATGAGCAGTGATTTGCAGAAGCAGGATAGCCACAACAAATCACATTTTGCAATTCATGAAAATTGTGACATTACTTAATTAGCCGCTGCCACAAACACCAAAACCTCTGTTCCTCTTTTTGAAACCAAATTACACGAGAAGGAATTTCATCCGAGCTTTACCTGTCTGTTACAGTGCTGCTGGATCATTAGAGAGAGTAATTAAACATCAAGCAGAAATAATTATTGTAATTATAGGATGTTTGAGATTTCATTTGCTTTCATGAAATATGAGTTACATAAACCAATTCCTTTTGTAAGGTCCTCTCATAATGGCAGTGAATGTCCAAACAGCTCCGGTCTTTGCCTGCTGATTTTGGCAGCACTATTGGCCCAACCTTATAGTAGCTATTAAAAACTCAAAAATTACCAACTATTATGATACCAGGATAGCCAAATGGCCTCTGTGTAGTTAGAAAATAGGAAATTACCATAGTAATTGTACTTGTTCTTTCTGTTCCTGCTTTCAGAGTGAGAAACTCTGGGAACAGTCCAGTATTTTCTCTACCACACTTAAAAGGTTCAGTTCCTGATGGCAACAGCCACTGCTATTTTTTTTTTTTTTTAACATTGTATTTTATAATTTGTTTACAGCTGGAATTTGATGCTGTGGTGACTTTGAGAGGGTGCTGATCTAATTCAGCACCCAAGCCCTGCAGCATCCTCTCCTCTGCCTCCTCAGGAGCAGTTTGCTCTTGGACTCTAGGTGAGCTGTCTTCTCTCCAGGATTTTGGCCAGCATGGCTGAGGCAATCTAAAGCAGCACCACTGAAATATTTGACAGTGAAATACTCCTTCCTGGTGAAGGTTTTGAGAGAAGTGAGCTGGCTCCTAGTGAAGTGCAGGGCAGCTTCCGGAGGGACTCTCATGAGTGTGTTCTTTTGCATGAGATTGCTCTGACATGCTGGACTAGCTTGAAAGCAAACCAGGGAGAGATTCCAAGTCAGAACTACAATTTAATAGGAAAATTAAAGTAAAGGCAGAGAATACTGGCTTAAACTGACAGAGTCAGGATACAACCTGGCACTCTGTGGGTCAGGGCGGTGGCAGCAGTCCCATTAAATGGTGGCTGCAGTCCTATTGAATTCACAGATGTGGTTCTGTTGAAGCAGTGATCCTGTAGAAGAGTTGGGTCTTCTTCTGAAGGTCCAGTGGTAGTTATGTGGCTCTTGACCTCTGGGAATCCAGTGGGTAAGGCTGCCTATGGTGTTCCAAACCTCAGATTATATCTGGGTAGGAATGTTTGCTCCTCCCCCTGGGTGGAGCATCTCCCAATGGGATGATGGAATTTTATCAGTTATGCAGTGACAACTGATGGCCCATGAACAGAAGATATCCCCAGGGGGAATTATCATGGATGAGTCATGGAGGAGATAAAGAACACTGCACCAGCTGTTTTTAACAGCTTGTGAAGATGGGGACAGAATACATACTTTTGGTTACATCTTACATTGAAACCTAAAAGACATGTGTACAGAAAATACAGATTTTGCCAAAAGACTGCATTAGGTCTGGACACTCACACTTACACATGTTACTTGCCTCTCTATTTACCTCATACACCAGGTGTTGATGTATGGGACAAGGCATCTCATTCACAGAGCCCTGCCCTATAAAAGCACTCCTGCTGCAATAGCAAGGGGTGTGTGTAGTAACAAAAAGTGGAAGAAGTCACACAAATATCAAAACCACCATTTTAATGCTATCTTATAATTGAATTTCTCCAAGAAAGGGAATGTGTCAGATTAGTGGGGCAATGTAAATGATAGAAATTAACCCAGAGAGATTGTATTTATGAAAAAAGTTTAAAATAGGGTTGTATCTTGGCTAAACAAATGCTTTGGACCTACATCCAGAGCACTTGCAAGCAGACATTGCTATTATTTCTTTTAAACCCCCCTCCATCAGTTTGTGACTGGCAAGTACTTTACATGCAGGGTACAGGGAGAAGGACACAGGCTTGAAAAAATTGCCAGAAAACACCACCAGCAACAGGGCAAAGTGACTTTGTGTTGTTTAATTTCTGCTAGACACATTAGCAGCAAATGTCCCCACACTCTGCAGAATTTGTTTCCTAATTTTGAAGCAGCAGAGCAGAGCTGCAGGGCAGGGGTAAAGGTGTCTCCCTGTGAGCTGTGGCAAACTGGGCAGGGCTGGGCAGTGCCAGCGGGCTCAGCTGGGGATGCAGGAGGTTTTCTCTTCCCTCCTCCCCCTGACCCAAGAGCCTGGATACCTGGAATGCATTTTCAGTTTGAACCAGCCTTCCCACCTCTTCCCTTTTTCCCTTTTCATGACTGAAACTCCAACCAGCCATGGCCACCCCACAGAGCTGCTCCAGCCAGGACTTGCACCAGCTGCCCTTTCAAATGGAAATAAGCAAAGAGTGGCCTGTGAATGCAGACTTCTTGAACAGGTTCCAGGATTACATTAAAGTGGGCGATTTGGGCACAGAAGATCAAAAAGAAAGTCACAGCCAAAGTTTACCCAGGTTTCCAGGGAGCAACATAATAAAGAAAAATGAATAATACCAAACGAGAGGCTACGACTCCTATTAATTCATTTGTTTGCTCGGCTCCCAGAGAGGTTCCTGCCACATTATCCTGCAGAGGAGGCTCAGGTGGCTTTTTATTTGCTTATTTAAACACCTTCCCCACCTTGTGCCAAGTCCCAGTGGGTTGTGAATCTTCCAGGCTGATTCTGCTAGTGTTATTCCCTGGAGTGTCTGAGTTTATTCAGTTTTCCATGGGATTATCAGGCAAGGAAGGAGATAACAAAGAGATCCATTGTCTACAGTTAGGAGAATAGAAACATATAAAATGAGTCCAGCATCTCCACAAAAGTATTTGTCTAAATGTATTCCTTCTCCTCACATAATGAAACAGGAATTAGAAATCATCATTGAAAAACCAAATTAATGCAACAAGTTACTGTTAATGCATAAATTTGGCAACCTGCTTGTCTTGTTTCCCCTATTCAGTTTCAAATGTACGCAATTAATAATTGCATTTTATCTCTGTTCTCCCTCCAGTCTGCAGCATCAAACCAGCACTTGATGGTGTCAAAGCTCATGACAGCCTGAGGAAAAAAATATAGGAGACCTTGCTGTACAGCTTCTAGGACTCTTTGGTATAGCAATTAAGATGTAAATGGAAAGGAGTTAATTGATATAAGTAAGTTATTATAATCACCATCGATTAAGTATAATCAAAATCGGTGTCTACACAAGCTATTGATTGCCACTTGCTTTTGTAAGTGTAATTGTAGCATGAATTGTCTGTGCATGGCTGGGCCTTTCATTGTTGTAAATACCCAGGCAAAGCAAGAGATTCAATTCTGCACCATCTCTAAAGCACCTGCACTAAGTGTGCAACCTTTGCTTTCATTCGTTGCCGTGAAGATTTCAATGGAGTATGAAGGAATATTTTTCAGTTCCCTCAATTGGATTACAGGTGTTGTCACATTTGTGTAAGGATAACAATCTCTAGGATGTGAGGTAGCTTTATAACCAGACCCAAACCACTCTGCAGTCTCTCAGGCCATATCTGGCACTGTCCACCAGCCTGGGCTGCTGCAGAAGAAGCCAATTCTGCAAAACAGATGGGCAATGGCATATGCAAAATTTAACTTCTTGCATAAATTCTCCAATTTGACCACAGGATTTATCCGATACCTAATACAGTAGGATTGCAGTCCCAGTAAATTTGGAAGTGCTTCAAGTGCAAAATCACTGCATTTCATTGTTGCTTATGGCACATTTTGGCAGCTGTGATCAGTATTGAGCCTTTTCAGTCACGTTACTTGAAAATCTAACTCTGTGTCTCATCTGGGGTATTTATGCCATAAGGAAAACAAAGACCTGATTGTACTGATTCACCCTTTTGAAGGCAATACCAAGAATTCTGATATAAATAGCAAAATACAGTAGGTGATCACAATGGTTGATTAGAAAAGTTACCTAATTACACCTTTTTCCCCCTAATTTGTTATTTAAAATCTGCTTCTGCTTTTCTTGCTTTGCACACAGTGTGGGGCCTTGCTTCACTTTCTCTTTGCAAACTCCATGAGAGGATGGGAAGAGTTGGAGGCTGGTAGTCTTAGGTGGGTTTTCAGTATCAGGCTATAATCTGGAATTATTTCAGTGTGACTAAAGGCTCCAGAATTCCATGGTTGAGCTGCTCCACTTCACCCAACCACTGAGCCACATTCTGCAGTGAGAAAATTAGGAGCAAATATCAGGATTCCAGACAGGTAACATCACTCTCAGATGGCTTACTAGCCACACTAGAAGATAATTCTGGAATCTTTTATCTTCAGTATGGGTTTTCAAATGAAAGCTGAAGTTCACTGGAGAGGCAAGGCAAGGAAATCTGCCCAGCTACTGTGGGTGCTGCCTGCTCAGTGTATGGGAGATTTCATTCTCCTGCTCAGTCCTCCTGGTTTATTTTAATTTAAAAAAAAAGTTTAGGTATTTATTTTCCTTGATGATGTTGCTCTTATCCATAGCTAGTACCAGAGAGTCAATCATTTGAGCTGGAAGGGGATGGACACTTGTTTTTAACATTTTTTTATGGTGCTGGTTCCTGTCAGTCCAAGCTGGACTGAGCTTCACAAGCAAAGAACAAATGTAGGTTGTCTGAGAAGGGTTTCCAAAGCTGTTTCTTCACCCTCATCAGCAAATTTAGAAAGAAATTTGAACCGAATGTGCTCAGCTCTGGGAGTTGCCATGGTTGCAACACAGACGATCTAAATGTGGGAGATTATATAATCAGACAGAATGACTATTTATACAAAGAGTTTAATTTAAACAAAAAAAAGGGAGAGAAAAGCAAATGTGCTGCACAATACCTGACTCTGTCCCTACAGCAGAGCTGCAGGAGCACCAAGGTGTTAAATCCCAGTGCTCACACTCCCCTTCTTGGCAAGGTGTTTGTAATGTGCACCAAATCTGAAATAAAAACAAGGAAAGCATAAAGCAAAAAGTAGTGTAGATTACAAAGATCCATCCAGGCCAGAAGGAAGCTGTTTATTACACCTGGGTCAAAAGCAGGATCTTCTTAATGGAAAATCCTGCAAAGTTTTAAAGCACAGTGGTATGGATCTCCTCCTTTGGAAGGATTATCCTGTGTAATTCTGTAAATCAGAGGGGCTGATTTATCTTCTCCAGCAGTGATTAAACATATGGGAGCGGATTCTGTGGCTCATAAGATGTTACCTATAGATGGTCATGTCATTCCTTGTGGTTCAGCTCTTGTGCTGCTCCACCAAGGCTGCTTCCTTGCAATTCCCTCTCCTGCACATCCTGGGTTCATCCCACATCAGAGACTGGTTGGAGTGGATTTCCCCCCTATAGATTTCCCTTTTAACAGGTCCTTGGGGTCTATAAAAATGCTGGAGCTCAGTGGGGATCTCCTCACAATGTGCTGTTAACCACAGTGTGGTGAGGAGCAAGGTGATAATCAACATTAACTGCGGGCAATGAGGGCAAAGAGCTGCAGCCCAGGGGTCAGGAGATTTGTTTTCCTGGAGTTCAGTCTCACCTCTGTTTACAGATTAGGCAGATGTGAACAGATTGCTTTCATATTTTAACATTATAGGACAAGTGCTCCCACAAGATCTCCCTTAGTGCCCACTGATGGGAGGCTGGAAGGAGTGTGTATTTATAAAATAACTTTTTGGAGTGGGGGAACTTTCTGCCCAGTGACAGCAAACGCTGAAGCAACCAAAGCAAACTGATGCTGCATTCTGGCATCAATCAGCTGAGCCATTAGTCTTTATAGTGGGTGTTTCTCCTCCCTGCCTTTTACTTTCTGTGATGATAAACTTTCCATGGAAGTTTAGTTCTGCTCAAATGACAATGAGAAATGGGCTGGGGAACTGCAGGGAGCAAAGACAGAAGAAAATCTCTATTGCAGACACAAAAATGTTCAGGTTGCACAAGTAAATCCAGTTAGAGGAGAGAGATATACAGCAGAACCCATCTGTTCATCAGACCATGGAGGAAAGGGCAGATCTTTTTTCATACTTTACTGATTTTCCAAGTTTTTTAATTACCTTATAGTTTAGTGTGGACATACCAAGACTGGGGTTTGAGTATGAACGAGCTCTTTTCAATTTTTGATGTGGCACCTGGCCCCTAAACCCAGTGCTGGGGCTGACAAAACTTCCCATGATGGGCAGTGCTGAGCTCTGGCTTGCAGAGACACCCATGACATCCATGACATCCATGACATCCCTGATGGGCAGTGCTGAGCTCTGGCTTGCAGAGACATCCATGACATCCATGACATCCATGACATCCCTGATGGGCAGTGCTGAGCTCTGGCTTGCAGAGGGAGGGTTTGGTCCCCATGGGTGCAGGGAAGATCACAGTTTCTGTCACTGCGGTGCTCTCTGGGGAGATGGCTCTGAGGGGAACACACAGTCCTGCAAGGAAAACAAAACTCATGCCAGGCAGTTTTCTCTCATGGCTTGGGCTGTTGTGGGAGCTGGATCTTGTCTCACTGCTGAGAGAGACCTTGGGTGGCTGCAGAGTGCAGAACACACACAGCCCCTTTGGTAGGACACCCTGCTTTTTTTCTCTTCAAATCCCATAGTGTGTGTCTCTTGCCATTGTAGGGCTCACCTCTTGTATCTTCCAGAGTGAAAAAAGGCTTGCCTATGTTGGCCCAGTTCTGGGAAATTCTTTATTTTCATTTTAGAGGAGTAGAAAGAGAAACCTTACATTTATAAATCAAACACTGCTCTGTGTTTCTAAGCTGAAAGCAAGGTGTGAGAGAGGCCTTGCAGCAGCCTGGAGCAGGTTCCTGCTGCTCTGCTATAAATCTCAGCAAACAGGGATGCTGCAGCCAGAGCTCTGCTTTTGCACAGGTTGTTGTCACTAGAAAATATGAGGATTTTTCAAAGGTGACTAATGCTGCTCTCCCACACCCTGAGGAGCCCCCAGCTCGCTGTCTGCAAGGCTTGTTCCAAAGGAGGGGATAGGTGAGAGCTGGAGGAGGGTCTCAAGGCAGCAGGGCACAAGCACCTTCACATGGTCAGAGAGAGCTGACAGATACAGGTGTGCAGAACCTGTATCCAGGTTAAACATCTGCTGCTTTCATCTCAGCTGAGAGCTTTAAATGCTGCTGCTGTAGGGCTCTGTCCACCCTTCTGCCACCTCCTTCTGGGTGGATAGCCATGGGTCACAATAAATGTGAGAACTGGGCTTACAGAGAAGTGGGAAGGGTGTGGGAAGCATTTCCCACTCACTTTTTTCTGTTGGGCCTCTTAGCTCTCAGTCTGGACAGTCAAAGGAGAATGTTCTTGCTGCATGTGCTCTCTGATCACAGTCTGGGTGGGGATGGGTTTGGGTTGCTGTGATGGTTTTGCTGTGTCTCATGCACATCCTGAAGCACACACAGCCCCTGTTTCCTGCAAACCCTGTCTTACAGGAGGGTGACTCTGGTGCTGCTCCTCTGCCTTCCAACCTCCCTTGAATGTGGTTCTAGATAGAGGAAAGGATAGACAAGACAGTTTTGGAACTCAGGGAGACTTGTCCCACCTCCTGTTCAGATCCCCATGGCCCAGTCTTTGACAAGGAGTGAGGTAATCATTTGGGGTGGATTCCCCTCTCTGTGCTTCAGAGTCCTTTTGCACCTTCTGGACTGAGTGAGCCCTAGTTCCCTAGGGAGGAGTGGGCGCTTGTAGGGGAACACAGTATGGGTGAATGAAGGTAATGTAGAATGTAGTCTTGTCCCCCAACGAGTTGCAACTGGAGCAATTACTGAAGATTAGGAGCAGGCCAGATGATAACAGGCAACACCTGTAGCCAATAAAAACAAGTGTTATAAAAGAGTGGGTTGGTGAGAACTGGAGTTAGATAGCTACTGCAAAGACCAAGAAGAGGTAGTGCTTAGAGGAGCTGCCTGTAGGAGACATTGAGGCGGTATGAGGCTCTGGTGATATGGAATCCTTGCACTATAATGATAATAGAACTCTTGCTATATAAGACAACAGGTGCTTTTCCAGGCTGATTCAGCTCTCTGCTGTGTTAGCACCCCCAAAATAGTTATTTCTTTCCCTTCACTTTGAGGTGGCTCACAGAAATGGAGACATTTACTTTTGGGCAAATAGTCCTACCCTGATGGATCAACAGGTCCCTGAATCTGATCTGTGAGTGTCAGAAATTTACATATTGAGATCCCAGGTTCAGTTATTTGAAGGTGTTTTGTATTGAGATCTAAGGCAGTGTGCCTGGCGTTGATTTAATTTCAGACATTCTTTTTCATTGGGAATCTTCTCTACAAGCTGTCATGTTTATTTTACCACCCCCCAAATCCTATTCACTTATACATGTTTCCTTAGTGGCATTTCTGGGATGACATGGGATTGTACTGAGGTCTTAAGAGGTCTTTTTTCATCTAGCCTTTTATCTTTCTAAAGCTCCATGTTATCTGAGAAGTACTTCAAACTGAATCTCACTGTCCTCTCATGTCTTCTAAGTAAAAAGTATGAAATAAGCTTAGTCCAAATCTCTGGGGGAATTTTTTTCTTATTGACAAGTCCTTGCAAATATGTCCTGGGACCTGTCTGTTCTGCCTAATAAATCATCATTAACTCTCAGCAGATGAAGAGAGATTCTCATCATCTGACAGGGTATCAATTCACTTGCCTTAATGTATGGAAGGTTTTAGGTCTCTCCCCCAGCGCTCTCCAAGAGAGGCTTTCTGTCAAGTGAAAAAATGGGATTCGGGCAGCAGAACTGAGCTGCCAGGTTTGCCAGTGATGGACGAGGCAGGTGGGAATGAGGCTCTTTCCTCCTCTGCTTTATTGATCCTGTGGCTCTGGCCAGTGTAGCAAAGCTTCCACAGCACTAAAACCAAGCAGGAAATGAAGAAGGGGGAGACGATGGCCTGAAGTCAGAGTCAAAGCCTGGCTGCCCTTGGGGAGAGCTTTTGGGAGCCCATCAGCATCAGCAATGTCACCTCCATCCTGGGCCAGTGCATGATTCACAGGACAGAAAGTTACAGTCTGGCACCAGCCTGTTGCAATAGGACACAAAATGAATGATACACACAAGCTGGAATTTCTCAGGTAAAAAGAACATAGTTTATTTTTGAACTCTAATATTTAGAGACTTTTGTCTTGGTTTGGAAAGACAGGTGTCTGCTAAGGAAGGCAGGAGCTTCCCCTGAAATAGAGAAAATGAACCTTCCCCCCCCCACTCCAAATTGCTATAAATTTTAAATTAAGGGTCTCTCAGGCAACAAAAATTATGGGAGCAGGAATTAACAGTTCTTTAATAGGGAACAAAATAAAAGAATAAAATAAACAATGCAGTACACTAGAACAACACTGCCAGAGTCAGAACCCAGCCTGACACCCTGTGGGTCAGGCTGTTGGCAGCAGTCCCATTGGAACTGTGGCTCAGCCCTCCTGCAGTGTCAGGGCTGGTTCTGCTGGAGCAGGGATCCTGGAGAAAGGTGCAGTCTCTTCCTCTGAAGATCCAGTGGAAGGAGAGGCAGCTGCTGTTCCTCTGGGGAATCCAGTGGAGAAGCTGTGCTGGTGTTCCAGAATCTCCAGATTATATCTGGGTAGGAATGCTTGGCTCCTCCCTCTGGGCTCACATCTCCCAATGGGATGCTGTAGTTCTTATCAGCCATGCAGGGACATTCAATAGCTGTTATCAGCAATGTCCCCTCCGAAGGGAGGAGTGATTGTGGTCACTCAGAGAGAGAGATAAGGCAAACTGCCCACTTGACAAAGATAATCTGCCAAACAGATGGTAATGGAAAACATCTTGCATTGCAATCTGGAACAACTTTCAAAAGTGACCATGAATTGGAGGATGAAACTGCCACTTCTCCAGCTACGCTGGTCAAACTAACAGTCTATTAATTTTCTCTTCCTTCAGGAAGGAATGCAAAACAATCATTATTTACATGGGAAATGCACGAGAAACTCCATTACAAAATGCAAACATCAGAAGGCTTAGAAGAACAGGGTGGCACCATCCCACTGATGGTAACACCATGTGGAAAGCAGTTTTCCATTTTCTTGATCTTTATCTTATTTAGGCACATCAACAAAGAGCTCTTCATAAGCAAATCAAGAAACCAATATATGCCAGGCAAGCCATGGTTGCAGTGTTCAGTGTTGGCCAAACCTTCCCATGCTGGAATTGAGAGGCTTGCTCCGGGTGAAGGGATGTGCTTCACCTTATCTGCCATTGTCTCCTGGACTTCCTCATTTCTGCTGTCCAAAGCTCAAAAAAACACCCCAAAGCCTCAACCCATCACATTGTCCTCCTCTGCCTTGGCCATTATTCACGTCAAAAGGGACACTTTTTATGCGCTAATAAATTAGAAATAATCCCCCAAATGTGCTGGAACCTTACAAAATAATAAAACCCAGAATGTTTTAATGTTATCAATTAATAAAAACCAGAATAGTTACCAAGTGCACAAATTCCTGCTAACATTAAATACAATCCAGTATTTCACTAAGGCCTTCATTTTCTTTCCTTATCTTTCTCTTTCTTAACTATTTGTAGATTAAAAAAAATACTGCTATGTATAACTGCAGCTTATATTCTTTTGCATTTTTCCACATAAATACAAGATTTTAAAAAAAGAGAAAGATTTAAGGATTTTTCAACTTAATCTTTTCCCTGCAAGAGCTCAGCTATAAAGAAATACACCAGACTGAAGTGTTTTAATGCACTCAGAGAAGTGGCAGTACTGAAATCTCTGCAGTTTTTTAGTCATTGTGTTTGAATACCAGGATCTTGTTTGGGAAAAAAAAAAAAAAGCAGTTTATTGTCTGTTTGTTGACTGAGTTGCTATGGCAGAGAGTTCAACATGAGTGGCTCTGTGGGGAGGCAAACACCTCCTGGTATCTGAGATTGGGCTGTGGCTCTGGAGGAACACAACAGAGTTTGTGCTGCCCATCAAAGGAGATGTGCAGGGAATATTCTAAAAGAGTGAAGGACATTCCCAGCATTCCAATATCCCAGCAGAATGGTTGTGCTCCCAGATTCACCATAAGGGCACCAGGGAAGTCAGATAAACATGCTGAGTTTGTTGAAATTAATTGTCCGGAATTAAGTAGATGTGTCTTTGCCCAGCTGGGGAGAAGAAGTTGGGGTGGAGAACAAAATTCTAAAGAAACACATAGCAGATGCTACCAACCAGCTGAAAGAAAGAGGAAGAAAGGAAAATTATTATGGTTGAGGCTGTTATGAAAACAGTCTGAGTGCCCAGATAAAGGAATCGACTGAAAAGTAAAAATCCCAGAATAGTTTGGATTGGAAGGGACCTTCCAAACCTCTGTCATGGCCAGAGAGACTTTTCACCAGAGCAGGTTTCTCCAAGCCCTGCCCAGCCTGGCCTTGAAATAAGTGGTTTTGTTCTGTTAATCACTAAGGTTTGTGTCATAGATTGCAAACAAGGTTAAAACATCTACTCAAATATTTCCATTCTGAATATGCAGCTATTTGAATAGTCATCCTCTTAGGATTGTCCGAGAGGTAAATCGGATCCTTTTCAATGTACAGCTTCTTTTCTGTCTTCTCCATTCCACAAGAAAGCTGAACTTTTGAGTCTGTTCTCCTTTCCAGCCTTGACTCTATAAAAAAAAAAGATTATTTTTATTGTCTGGTCCAAATTTTCAAGCTTTTGACAAGGCCTTTGAAAATAACACAGAAAATAATAGTAAAACACCTATACTCAAGATTTTGCCCAGTGTTTAGGTTGTGAGAGCATAACCATGTAGAGGTAGCATCTGGCGAACTGCCTCTGGGGATTGAAGGAGAAACAGGGCTTGGGGCATGGAGCAAAAGACCAAAGAAATGTGCAGCAAATGGCCACCAACCAGCAGAAGAAAAGGTGAAGGAAGGAAAATGCAACTACTCACATGGTTTAGGCTGTGCTAGAGAGAGTCTGGGTGTCCAGATAAAGGAGACATCAATGGAAAGTTAAAATAAGCAGTAGAATCAGCCATCACTAAAGCATCAGTGTCAAGAGGCACCCAACAAAGAGCAGAGTCCTTTTCTTTCTTATGTCTGGCAAGCAAAGGAGGTGTTGGATTATAAAAAGGAAATTTCTTAGAGTGCCTTCCAGTGCTCAGCCCTGACCCACTCAGTGCTTGGCACTCCTACAGCACCTCTCACCTGGGGAAACATTGAGTAGAGAGAACTTGTAAGACTTTTGTGGTGTGAGGTAAATCACATCACCCTGGACATCATGAACGTGCCCCTCTTGGATGGACTCCGAGCTGCTGGAGTGCCAGAGGACTGGGGTTTATTCAACTCCTCAGTCAGAAAAAGCAGAAGGAAACAACCCTGTGGAATAGGAAATCAAGAGTTCTGCTGCTTTTTTTCCTTATTATGGCATGTGTCATAAATTTACAGAGGGTTCCCAACAGCACGAACACTGTCAGGCTTGTTACAGCATCATGGTTTGTTTATGGCTTGGTTAACTTCACACACACACATAAAAATCTACCACAGCTGCGTGGAATCCACAGCAGAAACTGACATTAGTTGCCTCGTGAACTTTGGTTTATTGTGATCCTAAATTAGGCCTCTTTCTGTAGGTAAGTAATATTGAGTAATTTGCAGTGTTCTGGAGGAGGTTAACCAAGTGTTGGTGTGTCAGTGTGAGCTGGGGCTGTTTTCTCATGGTCTGTTACTGAAATACTGCATCTGCTACCTTTCTGTTGATAGCAGCTTCAGAAAACCTGGCCAGTTTCCAGAGCAGTACCTTTTTTTCATCACTGTCAGCTTCTGTCAGTTCATCTCTCAGTCATAAAATTTTTAAAACAAAGTCTACTGTCTGTTGTCTAATATTCCTTCCATTAGCCATGCCCTGCACTTTCATTGCAGGCATCTGACATTAACTTTTGGCACAGAGAGTGTTTCACAAATCTAAAATACCTTGCTGACACTACCTGACCCTCTGAGCACGCTTAGGAAATTGCCATAACTATCTCTATTTTATAGAAAAGCTTGAAAGGAGCCTCAGACATAAGTGATACCACAATTTTCGTTCAGGGACGGTAATTTAGGTGTCTTGTTAGTTGTGCTTTCAGCACTTCAGCCTGAATTTCACTGCTGTTAAATAATCAGCTCTAACAGGATATGTGTTTGGTTTATTCTCCTGGAAACAAGGCATTGTGAGCAGGATGCCCTAAAAGGATGTGCACACAATAGAAATTTTAGCCCCTTTAAAAACTGAAGTTTCTGTCTTGAACAATAGACAAGAACTTAAGGAGCCTTGCAGATCTTCTGCAGGAATTTCAATGTGCTTACAAATTCTTTATTATCTGGCCTTCATTTTTCCCCCCTGTCCTTCATCTGTGCTGTTTTCCTGCAGTAATTTCACGACCTTCTGTTGAGGTATGATGTGTCCCGGCTAGTGGAGGTCTTGTTCCTTGGTATTGACTGTGCTGCATTATTGGAAACCTGTGGTTCAGTTTATAACCCATCATATTGTCCCTGGTTCTCTCCAGAGGAATAGTGCTTCTGATTAATTTTATTAGTGGGTTTATTTCAGTTCAAAATGAGGCGTGGGTTTCCAAGTGACAGAAAATAGTCCTTTTCTTAGAGTATAACAATGTAGTTCAGAGAGGTATTATCCAGAGAAAATGAGAAGATTTTAAAGGTTTCTTTAAAGGAAGAAAATTTCAGGCTTGATTAAAAACAGAACTAAAGGGGGAAAGAAAGGTTCAGCAGTAATTTCAAAACAGGAGTTGCAAAGATTTCTGCCATGGGTGACTGCTGTAGTCTATTACTCTCACAGCAACACTGTGCTGAACACTGGGTGGCAAAAATTTCATTAGGCTAGGAGCTAGTGCACAAAATTTAGAAATTTCCAGATAAAAGAGAGGGACTGACTGAGGAACTAAACCTTAATACAAGAAGAAAAGGGAGGAACCACAAATTGTGTGTCAGTCTCTGGATCCAAGGGCACCAAATGAGGTGGATTTAATGATCTTTCCATGAATAAGATTATTTGTCTTAATTATCTGACGCAATTGATAGAAAATGATCAATTCTGGAATTCTTTCTTGCTCTCCCAAGACAGGCAGCATTCTTCCCCCACAGAGGACCATGTTCTCCACAAAACATTTCCTCATTTTTATTCCAGCTTCCCACCTTTACACCGAGCTCCTTTCTCACCTGTGAATCATCTGCCTTGCCTCTTGATACCAGAAGTGAAATGAATGCTACATTTTGCTTAAATTCAATGATCTTCTCTCCCAGCCCATCTCTTTTTAAAGTATTCATCAAGCAAATTATGGAGTCTCAAGAGAATGATGCCTTCCTGTTCAGCTCTTTCCTCCCATTTAAAGCAGTGAAGGCAGGGAGCAGAAATTAATGTAACTTTTGTCTCTGCCTTGACTTGAGAGCTCTTAAAACTGAGCATTTCCTTTTATCAAAAGCCCTTTCCAAGGTGGTGCTCACTTATTCAGAGTCTGTGTGCATTCATCTTCCCCCATGCTTCAATAATCACACAGGGGAGGTCTGTTGGGGAGGATCCTGGCTGGAATTCCACCTGTGTTTGGTTTAAACTGGGGGTTAATGGTTTGATACCTTTGTGGAACAAGCCCTTGTGGGGCAGGGAGCACTGGGAGCTCAGCCCATGGTTGTTGGCTCTTCTCATCCCTTCACACTGGGGCTTTCCAGTGAAGTTTTTCAGTGTTAGAAAGTCCAGCATTGCTTCATTCTAATGTCCTTTATTGTGCCAACAGCAGTGACTTACTTTTCCTGGCTGACATTTCTATACTTTTGTAAATGAATGATTGCACTGCCTGGTTCATGGTTATGCTCTTGTTGACAGCTACATGTTTAACTTCATTTTTATGAGTTATTTACAAGGGCAGAGTTAATTACAATTGTTTTTTACCTGGTTTGTGTAGAGGGTACACACAATTCATATGAAATATTTCAGATATCTGTGATTTTTTTCTGAAATGGCAAAGGCTGAACTATCGCAGAACATTAAAACCAAACAAGTAACCCCTTTCCCCAGGAACTCTAATTTAGAATAAGCTTCCAGCCCAGCACTTACAAATCAAATAAAGATTTGTTGTGACAGTATTTTGTACTTCCAGGTGTCTTTATATTCCTGGTATGCCCATTTCCCCTGTATAAGATATTCAAATTTTCATCCTTTACGTAAAAGCAATTTCATTTTGCGTCACTTGTTGTTGCATAAAGTAAATCTACAGAGGTAGGTGGTTTTTAGCAAATTTATTTATACTGTAAGTCTCCTCAGCAGATCATTGGTGAGCCAACATATCAAGACAGACCTTGAAAAGCAGGAAGAGAAATTGAGAAAAGGAAAGGAAGATAAATAGGTTCGGAGTTGGTCATAGTTTAAAAAGGTTTGAAAGCATTGACAGGAAGAAGAAAAGGCTGATGGAATTCCAGAGCTGGCACAAAGATAGGCCTTGCTCCACCTTACCCCACTACCCATGGAAAGAAATAATGCAAATCCTCAGTGATTAAAAATTACTTTGAATCAGTCACAAATAAGGAGAAGTCTGACCTCATCATGAGACATCCTGTGTTCTCATTTCTTTTGGTTTTAACTTTTTAGGATCCAGAATACAAACCTTCTTAACACAGGGTAACAGACAGAAATTCCATCTGTGAACTTCAGTTGAATTGGGAGTGGCCCAATTATTTTCCTTGAAAAGAAGGCTGAAATAAGGATGTCAGCATGACCCTCATAGTATATGTACATCTATCTATCTATCTATCTATCTATCCATATATATCTATATATACATACATATATATATGTATAGTGTGTATATATGTGTATATATGTATATATATGTGTGTATATATGTGTATATATGTATATATATGTGTATATATATATATATATAATATATATATATAAAACTAGTTACACAAACATTTGGGATTTGAATTAATAGACCCCAGGCTCCTTAATCCCATGGCAACAATCAGCCTTAAGGATCTTATAACCTGTCATTACAGATATAGGAAAAAGAAAAAGTAGTTAAATAATGGAAGATGTTAGGTAGGAAGTAAGGTTTTCATTTTAACAATATTCCTTAATCCTTTTTCCTTTAGCTATTTCAAAGGACAAGTCAGGTTTGGATACTTTCAGGTGGTGTAAAAAAATAAAAGAAATATTTAGGAGAAAAGACCCGTTAGTGCAGATAAGGGAGCTGATGTTACTGCTGCTGCTATTGTTCCTGTTGAAATCTAATTCTAATGCCTGAAGGGAAAAAAAAAAAAAAAAGGAAAAAAACCCCCGAGACACTCACACCAGGAGCAAGAAAAGATTAGCAAAGAAAAGATGCATCCTCTGTCTTTTGTGGGACAGATTGTCCCTGGCAGTTATGCTTGTAGAGAAGCAGAGAGAGCCTGTGATCTGATCAGCTTCTCCAGCACTGATTGGGGCTACTGGAACTTTGCTTTTAGCTTCATTTCCAGCAGCAAACACAGCCGTGCTGCAAAGAGATAGCGAAGTCTTGCCTGGCTGACCCTGCCTTCTTTGTTCTAATAGAAGAAGAAAATAGAGGAGGAGAATAGAAAACATAAGTAGATCTGTGAGGAGTACAAATTACTGAAGCCTTGTTTTCTACAGATGTGTGTCCAGTGGCTGACTGGATTTCCTGCCTGGGAAGATCACAGTGGAAATTCTTGTCCCCTTATCTTGGGGCTTTGAGCAGCCTGGTGTAGTGGGTAGCTTCCCTGCCCATGGCAGGGGGATGGAATAAGATTTAAAGTCCTTTCCAACCCAAACCATTCTGTGACCTATTGTTGGAACCCAGGACATTCTTCTGGGTGCCCTGGATGGCTCAAGCCCCTGGCAGGGGGCTCAGAGGCCTTGTCATAGAGTAAAAGACACCTGTGCCTTCAATTTTAACCCATGGAAACAATTACCAACTTTATGTGAAGATTTACAAGCCACAAGAGTTTAAATAGAATGATAGTGAATTTATCACAGGGTGAAAAAGTAGAAATTAGGGTTTTTAGAATGGGAGTTCAGAAGCCAAGATGGAGGGATTTGGGCATGCCTTGTCCTTCTTCTTTCTTCTTCTTAGTCTCCATCTTTTGCCGTGATGGTGCCACTTCTGGATTGGTTTAGAGTAGAGACAGACTGTCTAAGATAGGTGATAGGTATTGGAAAATTATTCTAAATAAAGTGCATGTAGTTTTTAGTATAAAAAGCTAACATCACCCCAAGGGCAGGGACTGTGCCACAACCCGACCTGCTGGACAGATCTCAGCAGGTCAGAGAAAGAATGCAATAGATAAGAAAAGATAAACAACCTTGAAAACCACAGCTGAGGAATCCTGACTCCTGCTTTGATCTCAGGGCTGTGAAAAAGAGACATTCCAACACCTTGGGGTCATCTCAACCACAGAGACTCCGAGAGCCTGCCATTTCTAGGGGCATTAATGTGCTTGTATTTCTCCTTGCCCCTGCCCCAGCTGCCCATCCTCAGCACACTCGTGAGGATCCAGTTGTCTTTGAGCTTTGCACTGTCAGTTCTGCTCAAGACAGAGCTGCAGGCTGAGGAGCTGTGTGTGAGGTGAAGGGATGAGAAAGACAGCGGGATCACATGAGCCTTGTTTCCATAGTAAATGAGGCTGAGAAGGTGGAGGAAGAAAGAGGAGCCATATGGCAAGTGGTGATGGCAGGAACCAGAGCTCTCTTCTGAGGGTGGCTTCAGGGTTTAGTCATGTGTTGGAGCCAGAGATATAATTTCTCTCAATCAGCCAAGATGCTTTAGAGGATCACATGGAGTTGCAAGAGCATCAGGGATCCAGGAAAGATAAGATTTGTTGTTATGGTAAACACTGTTCTTCTTCATGCCCTTCTATCCAATGTCACAATAGTTGTTCATGTTCCCTTTTAGATTATTTATTTGTTCATTCATTTTATTTGACAAAATACCCAAAATCTGATGGCTCACATTGTTTTTCAGGCCATTTTTTCCCTTCAGCTAGGCCAGGTTTCTTCCACCCAGTCTGGCAGGAGCCTCTGTTGGGGGCTCCCCAGACCCCACCACATCTCTTGGAGCTGGCAGTTCCCATCTGATCTGTAATTCCTGACTCTTCTACATCCAACCTCAGCATCAGCTCAGACCATGGGGCATGTGGAGCTGGTGCCAATTAATAGGAAAAGAGGAAATGACAGGAACTGATGCACAGCAAGTTCTACCTAAGTATGAGGAAAAACTTCTTTGCTGTGAGTACTGGAAGAGATTTTCCAGAGAGGATATGGAGTCTCCCTTAATGCCTTGGGTTTTTAGCTTTGATATTTTTCAGGTTCTCTGCTGCCTGGTATGTAACTCTGAAACCTCATATTAGGTGTTAGCAGGTTCTCTCCACAGGGTAGTTGGACAAAACAATCCCCTTCCAGCTGGAGAATCAAGGACAGCCTTTACCCAAAGAACACAAACAATGCAAAGAGAAGGGGGCAAGGCAAGGTGTGGTATTTACTGGGTCCCCAGGATGAAGAAAGAATTGAGAATCTGACTCCATGTTCTTAAAAGGGCAAATTTATTACTTTATGATATATTATATTAAAGAATGCTATACTAAAAGTATACTAAGTTTAGAGAAAGGATACAGATGGAAGGCTTAACAAGATACTAATGAAAAACTCGTGACTGACTCCCCACAGCCTTGACACAGCTGGCTTTGATTGGTCATTAATTTAAAAAAATTCACATGAAACCAATCAAACAATGACCAGTTGGTAAACAATGTCCAAACCACACTCCAAAACACAGGATAAGCAAATCAGATAATTATTGTTTTCATTTTTCTCTGAGGCTTCTCAGCTTCCCAGGAGAAGAATCCTGGGCAAAGGGATTTTTCAGAAAATATGACAGTGACACCAGGGGGCTGAGACTTCATGACCTGGAGCTGCAATTGGACAATTGAGCCCAATGTGCAGATGAACCAAAACTGATAAAAATGTAAAAACTCCTGACCAGGATCCAGCTTAAATTCCACCTGGGCTCAGCCCTGGCCAGGCTCTTGTGCTGCCCAAGGTGTGTCCTTTTAAGGCCTTGCAGTAAATACCTGTTTTGTCCATTTAGCTCTGTCTAGTCTCTGTTCCAGATCAGCCTCTCAAGGCATCACCCTCACTGGAGACATTCCAGACCCATCTGGACCCAGCCCTGTGCTCTGAGCAGGGAATTTGGCCCAAGTGACCCACTGAGGTCCCTTCCAAGCTGAACCATTCTGGGATTCTGCAATCCTGGGCTGGAAGAATTCAGTGGCAGATGCCCTACATCTTCCCCACGTGCTTGGAAGGCCATCAGCTCGGGAGGTGTGCTTTTGGTAGGACAGGCAATGTCCCCAGCAGCGGTGACACCGCCACCGCGGGTCCTGCACGTGATGCTCGTGCCAGGAACTGTGCCACCGCCTCTGGATGGCTGATTGAATGCAACTTGTTTGCCTCTGCCTGTCTCCTTCCCTCGTGCTCTGAATGATTCACTGTCAGAGTGAGGATGAAAGAAAGCAGAGCACAAAGGCACCTTTGTCTGCATCCCTGCTCTCCACGGAGCGGGGACCCATCTCTGCGCTCCAGCCCTGAGGATGCTGCTCTGGGGGGCTGCTGGAAATTAGGGGCACTTCTGCACCTTGTGTTGGGTCAAACGCAAGCTGTCCTTGCCCCTTGGGCTGTGCTCAGCCCCTGGGCTGCAGGGCAGAGAGGGAGGGTGAGGTTGTCCTTTGCCAAAGTGGCAAAGAGTGAATTAACGCAGCAGGTGACGTTTCGTTGCTTTTAAGTGATTGTCAAACATAATGGCAGTTACCTGCCTGTTTTCTTGAGGGATTTGTACTGAACAAGGGGAAGAGCTGCTAACAGGATCCCAGGGTTGAGGAGAGATTTGAGAGGAAGGATCAGAAGAATTAAATATGTGACATGTAGCGAGGAAAGATGATAATGAATGGGTATATCTGCCTGTGCTGCTCAGTGCCAGCCACTTGAATGAATTTATTTAGGGAACAGAAGCAAAATAGCTGAATTGCTGTGGTTCTCCATCCAGAAACATCCTTTTTTTCCCTCAAAAATGTCAGTTAGTTTAAGGAAAACCTTCTTTCTGGTCGCATGGGGCTGAATTGTTCCCATAGGCACATTTTTGGGGTGATCCAATAGCCATTCAAATCTATGGAAACCCTTTCTTGGATCAAGATTTTAAATCCAGCTGTTTGAGGAGGAAGGGATGTGATAGAGCTCTGTATATTTTGGAGGCTGTAAATGCTGAGGTGAGAGGAAGGGGTTATTTCATGTAGCACAGAGAGATCTATTTAAGCACAGAGTTGCACTATAATAGGAATTTTTATATGAGCCATAAGAGTGTCAGATGGCTCAGATAATAATAATATCACATAAAATAAAGTAATTGTATTGTATAAAGGTTGTCAGTTTATTTGCAACACATCTAGTCATAAAGCTGATCATTTTCTGTTAAATTAAAGTTGCACAACTTGCCTCTGAGCAAGAAATAAAGGCCTGGTGCTCTTTATTCCATTTTTGTAATTTGGCTTGCTCTGTTTATTGGATTTTTAAAGTCATTAGGTGAAAGACAGAGGGCCAGACGTCGACTCACTCAAATCCAGTCCATTTCAAGTGAAAAAGTGAAGTCAGCCTTGGAATATTGCTTTTAAAAAAGCACTTGGATGATGGAGAGTGTCTCTAGGAAGACAAAATGAGCATCAGGACTCGGCAGGGTTAAACCAGGCAGGACAGGGCAGCAGGAGGATGTTGCATTGAGTGCACTCAGGGGCATGGACTGGAACCTAATGGGGCTCTTACCTTGCCTGGAAACCACTTGTAGCAGAAAACTCTCTGTTGCAGAAAAGCACAGGGTAGGAAAAATTAGGATGGAAGTTCAGGTTTTTATGAAGAGTGCCAAAGTGGTTCCAATTCTGTATTCTCAGCAGCAAGTCTTGTACATCTTCCATCACAGGGCATCAGTTTGGTGGCCTGCATTAAGTGGCACAGCAAATAGCACTCATATTTTATTTACTCTCTGGAATGGGACATATATAATTGTCAAAACTCATCATAAAACCCCTTTTTTTTGGTCCTTGATAAATGAGTTTAAAACTCCAACCCTTCAGATCAGCGAGTAAGGAAGATGAAGTAGTAAAGCAGAGAAGATACTTATTGCCAAATGGATTAGGAATTTGAGAACTCCCTCTATATAGGCTATAAGTCCCAAATCAGATTTGATAAATCAAGTGATATTAGAAGAAATCTTCAGGGCTCAGTAGACTTAAATATTGCAAGGAACTATTACTGTCATATCCATCTCAACACACAACACTGCTGTATATTAAATGGCAATGGATCAGCCTCCCTCTGCTTCTTAAATATTCCTAAGACAATAGATCAGTAACTTAATTAAATAATATAAAAAAAGCAGTCCACGTGGAGCTGCATGAAGGACGATTTCTGGCTATTAATTTATTTGCACATTACTTCTGAGCAGCACAATATGCTTCCCCTCCATGGGGGCAGTACAGCCAAAGCTGGATATACCAGAGACATAGCTCAGATCTCTCAGACTTGAATGTGATTTTCAGTTTTTTATTAAACTTATTCCAGCTAGCAGTGAAAGCAGGGTTAGAGAGTGGTCTCAACCTCTCACAGGTTTGGACAGCACAGTCAGGGAATTTACACTAGACCTTTAATCCCTTTCTGCTCCAGAAGGGATTAACTGGACAACTGGACATTCCAGCTCTGTCCAGAGTCATGGTCAACATCTCGCTGGGAATGCAGCTCCTTTTGCTGGTGGAGAGTCACTTCAGGTCCAGGTCAGTTCAAGAGTGACACAGGTGCTGTGTAAGGAGCCCCTGGGTGTGTGAAATGCTGTACTTAAAGGACAAACCCTGGGAAAATGACTCAGTTAAGGTACCAAGGTGCTGCTCCAGCACACTCAGAGTTTACAACACACAGCCTATTGTATTTGTGGGGTGCCCTGATGAAGGAAGGAATGATGAATCTGACTCCATGTTCTCAGAAGGGTAATTTATTATTTTATTATACTATATTATATTAAACAATACTATATTATACTAAAGAATACAGAAAGGACACTGACTGAATGCTAAAAAGACAATAATGAAAACTCCTGACTCTCTCCAGAGTCCTGACATAGCTTGGCTGTGATTGACCAAAGAGTGAAAACAACTCCCAGCAGAATGCAATGGAACAATCACCTGTGGGTGAACAATCTCCAAACACATTCCACATGTGAGCACAGCACGGGAGAAGCAAATGAGCTAAGAATTGTTTTCCTTTTCTCTGATGCTTCTCAGCTTCCCAGGAGAAAAACCCTGGGTGAAGGGATTTTTCAGAGAATGTGAATGCCACAACAGCTCCAGTTTAACATGCTCTGGATGAGACTTAGAAGCAGTAAGGAAGGCACCTTTGTTCTCACCTGGTTTAGTGTCTGATGCTTCTTGGAAATAAACCAAGTGGCATAAATCTGCTGTGCTTTGTGCCAGCCTGTCGCCTCCAGGGCTGGAGGCAGATCAGGGGAACAAAGGGTCCCTCCAAGGGATCCACCTGTGGCAGGACATCCCTCCTAGCACAGCAGAGCTCACCTGCTCTGTCCATCAGCTGGTGCTGCTCAGGACATTCTCTCCTCACATGAACTGATGAGATAACCCAGGCCACCTCACTGGCCTCACTAGTAAATCCTCACTGGCTAGGGAGTTATTTCTCTCTCTGGTGCCAGGGGTGGAATTCCCATAAACAACTAGCCCTGAGAACAAGACATGGGGAAATAAGCTGGAATTCCTGACTGAGAGACACTATAAAAACTACACAAACTTTCATGAAGACAGAAGCCTCCTACACACACCCAGGAATCATGTAGGAATTCTCCTGTGCAGTTTGGGCACAAATTCTGTGGATACTTCCCTGGGAATTGAGTGAAAGAATCCTATGTGTACTCCATCAGTTTGGTGGTAAATTACATTGAATCCTAGTCTATACTATTTCTTCACTTGCTGTAATATAGATATCTTTATTTTCTGTAATTTCTCAACTGTATTTTATCTACTGGTAGTTATTTTTGTTTTATCCTGTGCAGTGAATAGTCTGTTCAAAGTCTTATGTCTGTTAAATTTGTCTAATCAATAAATAATTCATTTTGCAACAGACCTAATCAGCCATTATTAAGAACTTGTGAATGAGAACAATCTGGGACACAGGCTGCCTCAAACAGAGCTACTGCCAGAAATCTGAGTCAAGTCCTGCCCAAGCTTTTATCTCCATTTTTAACACCACATCCATGTCTCTGCACTCCTCCTGCCCTCAGCTCCCACATGCCCTCATACCTGGGGAGCTCCTGGAGAGCCCAGGAATGTCATTCAGCTGCTGGGGGTGGCACAAGCCAGCACAGAGACAGAGCTGGGGCCGAGCACATCTGATGGGTTCCTCTTCCACAGAAGCATTTGCAAAAGGTAGATGTTCCTTCCCAGCCACCAGGCTTCTTCCAGAAGTTTTTGAATCAAATGCAAAAGTCTTTTAGAGCAAGCAAAGGGTAATTTTGAGGACATTAATGAAGTTTGTAGAATAGTTACTCAGCACAGTTCTCTGCAGGTGTGCCTTGGTTTCAAAAGACAGGTGTCTGCTAAGGAAGGCAGGAGCCTCCCCTGAAATGGAAAATGCAAACCCCCTCCCTCTGAATTGCTATAAATTTTAAATTAAGGGGCTCTCAGGCAAAAAATATGGGAGCAGGATTAGCAGTTTTTTAATAGGGAAGAAAATAAAAGGATAAAATAAACAATGCAGTGCACTAGAAAAACACTGCCAGAGTCAGAACCCAGCCTGACACCCTGTGGGTCAGGCTGTTGGCAGCAGTCCCATTGGAATTGTGGCTCAGCCCTGCTGCAGTGTCAGGGCTGGTTCTGCTGGAGCAGGGATCCTGGAGAAAGGTGCAGTCTCTTCCTCTGAAGATGCAGTGGGAGAGGCAGCTGCTGTTCCTCTGGGGAATCCAGTGGAGAAGCTGTGCTGGTGTTCCAGAACCTCCAGATTATATCCAGGTAGGAATGCTTGGCTCCTCCCTCTGGGCTCACATCTCCCAATGGGATGCTGTAGTTCTTATCAGCCATGCAGGGACATTCAATAGCTGTTATCAGCAGGTGTCTCCCTGGAGGGAGGAGTGGCTGTGGACGAGATAAGGCAAACTGCCCACTGAACAGAAGACAACTGCCATACAGATGGCAAATAGAATACAATTTGCTCGGCAATCCAGGACAAGTTGTCCACATTTCTTGGCAGGCAGTTTGGTGCTCTAAATTTCAGCTGGGGTACCCACAGTGTGCTGAAGATGTGGCTGTTAACACCATTCAATTGTCTGTGTCTTCACAGCCATTTCACATTTTGCTTTAACTGGGGTCTGACAGCTCCAGTCCTGCTAACTCCTGTACAGATATCAAAATAACAGTACTTATCCCCGATAAACTGAGGATTATTTCACATCCACTTTTTTTTTTTTTTTTCCTTCCAGCCTCCCGTGAAGTGTAAAAGTGGCTGCTAGGTAGTCAGCTCAAAAAAAGAGAGGTAAAAGCACTTTCATTGACTTACTCTATAACCTGCCTTAAAAGGCTGGGTTGAATTCCACAGACAGAATATTTCTCCCTAGTAATTATGGTCATTTTTCATTATTATCACAACCAGGATCCATTTAATAGAAGATATTCTCTTTAGTAATTCCTTTTTATGCTATTTGCCAGTGCATGTGCATTGCCAGCACCTATTTTTGCATGTCCAGGTTATGGAATGAGAAGCAGAGATTGGCCAGGTGCAAAATAGGTGTGTGTGCAAAAAGGTGAATTACTCAGATTTGGAAAGGAACCCTCAATAAAATCATCTGAGACAGGGAGATGGTGGTGTGATGTCCTATATAATTGAGCAGTAGGGCTGGAAAGGCTTGTCAGAGGACTTGGATGAGGTTCCAGAGGAAGGGAATTCTGTCCAATTGGACAGGCACCCTTGGCTCTGAAAATCAGGCCTGGACATGTACAAATGTGTAGATTTGATGAGCCTATTTAAAGGGAAACTAATTAGAAATATAGACAATCCACCTTTCTTAAATGGAGTTATTGTAGTCTCTGATCCATAAATCTGACATTTATACACATTTATATGCTATTGCTTAATGAATACCTGATTAAGGAATACAGCTGCCAAGTGAATAAATTTGTTGTTAATCAAATGATCCCATAAAGACAGATCATCAGACCTATTAGAATATATTCATTTGGCAGATAAATCTGCTTGCTGCAGCCTGTTAGTGCAATGTGTAATGCAAATCAAATTGTTCTTTAGAGCTAAACCTTCATCTTTGCCAGAATAAAAAAGACTTTGCATGGAGCAGATGAGATGAAATCCTATATTTTTATGGAGGGTGTGAAAGCCCTTGGCATTATGTCTTGTATTGAAAGTAAATTTCACCCTAATTGAACACTAAAGACTGAGGAATGCTTAAGTCTGTGCACTGAAGATTTTACTGTGGTATATAATTGCCTCCCTCTTTTGTTGCTGTATCTAATTCAGCAGTATAAATTACCAGCTTAATTTTTGTCTTATTGTGTGATGTACTTATACTATTATTTTGTACTACCAAGAATTAGCAACTGGCATTTGTGTTTATAGATCCTTTCATCCAGGGAAAATCTAATAACAACATTGGTCTAAATATTACATTAAAGGGCTGAAGCATGTTGGAGATGAAAAGATAGCCTGAGGTAACTGTGAAATGGCCACAGTGTTTACAGGGATGTGTCAAAACACTACAGTGACTCTCAGCAGCTTTGCAATGCTGGTACATTTTTGAATGCAGATTTGAAGGGCTGTTTGCAGGCTGGATTTCATGCTGAACCATGAGAAGTGTATTTATGTTTCAGATATGAAAGGAAGGCAGACACAGGGCCTCTAGTCCGTGCTGGGAACTGCCCACCCTCCTCCAGCAGGCACTGATTCCATCAGAGTCAGCTCGAGGAGCTCAGTCTGTGAATTCTCCTCATGAGGAACCTGCTGATGCCTTTCCTCCAGCCCCTTGCCAAGGCTGGGCAATATTTTGAAGGGAAATGATGCACCTGCGCACAGCTGAAGTGTTCAGGGCAGGTTTATATCCAGCACAAGCCTTTTTACCCTGATCAACATGCAAAACTCCTGGCTGCCTTACACAAAACATTAAATCAGGTACTTGCTCCCTTTTTCCACTTCCAGCCAAGTTTTACTGCCCCAGCTACTTCTCCTCTTCAGCCTACTTTTCACCTGAGGAACATTGGCTCATGATAATAAATATAATAGTTCACGTTCAGTTGAAATTATTCCTACTAGGTTTATTAGTATCTGTGAAGGAATAAAGGACGTGAGCAAAAAGTTCAAGAAGAAGGGGAAAACTTTTGAGAGGTTCTTGTCTGGAACTACTTGGTCCAGACTGTAGATAGGAAGAAGTAATTTCCCCATATTGTTTTGCTTCCTCTGGCTGTGGAGAACTTGCTGGGAAAGTGGAAAAGGCTTGGAGAAGAGCAGGAGGAGGCTGGGCTGCAGTTTCCACCCAGGCCACCACCAAAGGAGCTGGGCTGAGGCAAGAGAAGACAGTGTGTCCAGGGTGTCACTATGTTATTTTCTGAAAAATCCCTTTGCCAAGATTTTTCTCCTGAGAAGCTGAGAAGCCTCAGAAAAAAAAATGTCAACAATAATTATCTGATTGCTTGGAATGTAGTTTAAAAGTTGCTTACCAACAGGTGCATCTTTGATTAGTTCCATGTGAATTGTTTTTAATTAACGACCAATCCTAGTCCAGCTGTGTCAGACTCTCTGGTCAGTCACAGGTTTTTATTATTCATTCTTGTTAAGCTTTCTGATGTCTCCTTTCACTTTCTTTAGTATAGTTTTAGTATATCATATAATACAATACAATAGCATATCATATTTTTAAGAACTTAGAGTTAATTCTTATCTCTCACCTTGTCCTAGAAACCTTCACAACACCGCAACACCAGGGAAAGGCTGTCCTCATCCTGGAGATAACTCCAGAGCAGAGGAAAGGAAAGCACCACGGCTGCCCCTTGTTTGCTGATCTGCTCCTGGCACAGAACAGTTTCCCACTCTATCTACTGTGCAAGATTGAATGTCAAAATCTAATCTAGTGCCTTATTAATTGCATTTATCATGTACTTTGACCATCTCACATGAAACTTACCCATTAATTTGTCTCTGATGGCTTTACTTGCTCATAAGAAACCTTGGAGCTGCTTCAAAAAATGTTTTTCAAGACAGATATTCTGGACAATTTCTCCTTAAAACCCAATTAAATCTCCTCAGCCTGCTCCAAGCATTGCCAATGTAAGTGTATGGAATGCAGCTCAATCTGCTTGTTTGTGCTGGGAATGTTCTCCTGGGCATGGACTGGCCAGTGGGCAAATACAACCAGTCAGGAATGCAGAGCTTGAGCCAAATAATCCAAAAAATGCAACAGAGAAAATTAAGACTCAAGTGGATTGGAGATTTGTCTTTATTTGCATTGTTATTCTTGCTTACAGGTGTGTACAGATGTGTGCACACTGCAGAGCTCAGAGCTGCTCCTGGTGGTTTCCTGCTTTTTTATGGATGCTCTATCCCTGGCAGTGCCCAAGGCCAGGCTGGACAGGGCTTGGACCACCCTGGGACAGTGGAAGATGTCCCTGCCCATGGCTGGGGGTGGCACTGGATGAGTGGTATCAGATGAGCTTTTAGATTCCTTCCAAGCCAAATCATTCCCCATTTCCATAATTCTATGATTTCTCATTCTACTCCCAAGCAAACTCCATGTCCCTAACTAAGCAGCTTTCCAGGATGATTAATGGGCCAGATGAAGGCCTCAGATATTCCCTTTTTTCCTAACATACAGTGTATTATTCTTTCCTCTAGTATCAGTTCAGAAGGAGTCTTGATGTTTTTTATTCTGGAATTTGTACAGAGCCTTCTCTTCACTGTGAGAAGTTTCAGCTGAGATTTTTGCACTCATCAGCATTTCTCAGGTTTGTCTTGAATAACTGAAATGTTGCTGAGAACAACAAATATTGGTTTTGACAGTCCCAGAAGTTTTGCACACAGTGGAATCCAAGCTTATGTCTCACTTGTGTCAAAAGGTCATTTAAAATTATTTTTTAAAATGTTTTTTGAAGTTGACAAAACAAACTGAGCACACAGAGGCTCAGCAGTAAGAAATTTGGAAATCTATATTGAGAAGCAACAAATGTGTATAACCCTAGAAAAAAACCAAGGATTCACCTGAAAGTAGTGAGATACAATGGGATAAGGGGACAAGTGTGATTTTTTTTTCTTTTTTATTTTGCAGGTTGCATATCAGGAGGGAGAAACTGGCAAAAATCCCTATTCAATTCAGAACAGACAGCAGAGGAAAGATTAAGCAGTGATTTTAAGCATGCTCTCTGAAGAATCAGGTCGTGCATATGCTTAGGGTATGCACAGCTCTGTGATCCCACATCACTCCCATCCATCTCCCTTCCTGTTTGTTCCCTTCCTTTGTGTCATCCTGAGCTAAATGGCAGGAAATCTGTGAAAATGTCTGTCTGCCTTGCATTTATATAGCAACCAATGCAAAGGATTTCAATAGTGACAAGTTTCTGAATAGTGCTGTAATAGAAGCTCAGCCCTCCTTCTCCCTGTCCCAGAGTCAATATGCATAGAGATGAGTGCTCCAGCTCTTCACCAATGCACACACACTCTGAGATGTCTGATACTCCAATTTTCAGTTTCATTTCAGTGCTTGTTAGAGGTTCCTTTGTGCTGAGCAGGGCTACTGTATTTGTTGGGAAATGTCCTGATGAAGGTAGGAATGATGCATCTGACTCCATGTTCTTAGAAGGCTTATATTATAGTATATTACATTATATTACATTACATTACATTATATCACATTACATTACATTATATTATATTATCTAAACGAAACTAAACAATACAGAAAGGATACTTACTGAATGCTAAAAAGATAATAATGAAAACTCCTGACTCTCTCCAGAGTCCGGACACAGCTTGGCCCTTTCACTCTTTGGCCAATCCCGACACTGACTGGCCAAAGAGTGAAAACAACTCCCAGTAGAATGCAATGGAACAATCACCTGTGGGTGAACAATCTCCAAACACATTGCACATGTGAGCACAACACAGGAGAAGCAAATGAGCTAAGAATTGTTTTCCTTTTCTCTGATGCTTCTCGGCTTCCCAGGAGAAGAATCCTGGGTGAAGGGATTTTTCCAGACAATGTGGATGCCACACAGGGCAGATCAGGAGCTGGGCAGGGATTTGCAGCAGCTGGTGCAGGTTCTGGCTGGTGCCCTGTGTCATTTAGTCAAGCTCCTCATTGCTGTCCCCATCCATCCCACCCCAAGGGCAGAGCAGTACTGTCCCTTGCTGTCTCCCATAGACAAGAAGGTTTTTTGGAAAATCCTCTCAAACTGCACCAGCAGCAAGCTAGAGGGGATGATTGAATCCACAGTCATGGTAATCGTAGATTTAGCCAAGTGACTGGAATTAATGCACCATCTGAACAGCCCTGTGAGGTCTGCCTTGATGTTCCTCATTTCAAATGAATCTCTCCAGACCTGAAGGCTGTTTGGGAACAGCTGATGGTGCCCATAATGAGGATTCCAATCTTCAAGTCTCCAAACTGAAATTAGACATATGTCCTGACATGTTGACATTAATTTGAGCTGTTATAGCTATAATGGGTTTATTTGACTGGCATTTTTAATAGAATTTCAAGGGAGACAGGCTTTGCTTCATGAGTCAGGTTGGGGAAAGGCCACAAGCAGCCATAATTTCAAAGGTTAATTTGAAAATGCTTTTCTCAACAGGACTTTTCTGAATTGCAAGGTTACTTGAAAATGTGGTGTCATAATAGCTGGCGCTATGGCTGCAAAAAACAGGCTGGGGGATTTCCAGTGGGAATTTCCAGTTTTCAATCCCATCTTGACTCAAAGTGAAAGGCAATAATAAGTAAATGCAATAGAGTAAAAGTGATAGATTCTATTTCCTGTATACAATATTGAGGTACAGACCACAAACCCAGCACCAAACTTCAGGTTTCTACTAAGAAAACTTGTAATGACTGGAATGAACTGGCTGAGTGCGTTAACCCCACACAGGGGGGCTCAGTGCCTGGTTTATGTGATTTTTTTTAAACCCAGGAAGTAGCTGGGTGGGGCTCTGAGCATCCAGGAGGTGCCCGTGGCAGGGGGTTGGATGTGCATGATCTCTAAGGTCACTTCCAACCCAAAGTGTGACTCTGTGGTGGTTATCTGGGGTGGTTGTCACCTCTGTGAGGTGACAGGCCATGGTGACCCTTGTGCCCTGCAGGCAGCAGGGCTGGTGGCTCATTAGAGATGATGATGATGATGATGATGATGATGATGATGATGATGATGATGATGAGGGGCTTTTGGCGGCCATGGAGGAGGGCAGAGGTGTGTGTACCCCCATGGGGACAGCCACCCTGTGGGCACCTCAGTCCTACAGCTCCATCACAACCCACCTCAGCTTCCCCAGGGCAATCACTTCCAAACACCAGCTGCTGTTGGCAAAACTGCAGGTGAGAGGCAAATTCAGCCATGAACAGGGCTGAGTTCAAGCTCTGTGTTTGATTAGAGGTGAGATGGAGACACTTTCTGGACTGTGATGCTCTGGGGCTGGCAAATAATTGGTCACTTGAGACGCAGCGTTTTAATGATTTAATGTGCAGCACCAGGGGAGGAGAAGAAGACCCATCAGGGAGAGAGAACCCTTGTCCTGACAGTTTCCTTTGGGTAGAACCATTTTGCCTCCTCCACAAACCCCCTTCCCACTGCAGGGATCCCCAAAGTGATGGTGAGCCCATCTGCTGCCCCACACCCCACAGAATGTTCCACAATGAGCCACAGTTAAGCCCAAACTATTTAGTTTATTAGATACCATTGAAATCTCACAGTATTTCCAGGGCCATTCTGTGGAGGGGCTGTCTGCCACCATTAAAAGAAACTCAATTTAGGAGAATGCTGGTTTTGAAGGGTAAAATGTCACTGATGGCAGATTTTTTAACTCAGTGCAATTTAGCAGATATTCGATACTTTTATTTCCTTCTGCTGACTTTATACAGTGGAACAGGAGGCAATTTGCAGAGATTAAACAATATTCTGCTCACAAATTAAAATCAATAACTTATTTATAGGGCTGCTGATGCTCCCAGAACAAAACAGGCCTGCCAAGAGGCTGTGAAAGTCCTGAATCAAATGTCATGTATCTCCAGCCCATCTACACACTTGGCTGTCTGTGACTGCAGATATAACACAGCCCACCCAGCCATTCCATCACTTGATAATCACACTACATAAATAAATATCATTCCTGAACCAAGCAGTGCTGGTGGCTGCTTTCAGATCTATACACAGCCTGGTTATTTCTCCCATATATCATTGATAAATTTAATATTATTCAGTGGGATTTTTCAGGAATCCATTTCTTTTCATGAAAGGGGGTTGGCCAGATGCTACACTGGGTTTTAAATTTGTGTGGATGCTCAAAAGAGCAAATCACACCGTGATAAAGGGAGCATGACAGAAGATCGAAGCTCTATAATTATTTTATTCCTATTCCTTTCAGCAAACCACATTCATGTGACTTGACACTGACTTAAGTCTCTAATTCATTATTTTGCATGTATTTCTGATGACCATTCCTCATCCTTGGGGTGTTTTGGCTCAGAGTGATCTTTGTTGTGTCACTGGCACTTCTGGGAGTCCTCACCACAAATCTGCTGGGGCTCTGGTCCCTGAAGGCAAATCATTACATCAGAATTGTTGGGGACAATTTTGTCTCTAAGCTGTGACAGGAATACCTTGGAAAGGGGAGCTGTGTCTTCAGAGAAGCTGTTTCAAATAAGAACCATATATTCAAGTGATGCTTTAGAAGGGCTTGATGAGATTTTTATACCTGCAAAAAGCTCATATTCCTTAGAAGAAAGAAATCTGTGCTTTTATTGGCCTGAAGAAGTGATGAGTGCTTGAGCATGCAGGCTGTTCTGGGATATAAAAGTCCAAGATTTTAAACTTTTTCTCTCTCTATCAGTCTGGAACCCCATAACCAACACTTTCTGTGAGTTTTAGCTGAAGTAGATAAATATCCAGGTTCTTGTGCATCAATATTTTATTGCTTTATCTCTGAATATATGGGATCTTTAGGTTCACATGTCTGTTCTGAGACTGGTAAAATAGAGTAATTTTCCCATCCTGTTATCTTCAGAGCCCTGCAGGTTTCTGCCCTGTCCTTTCCTCCCCTGTCTTGGAGCACTGGGCAGCCCTGGCACCATCTCCTTTAGCAGCAGCAGGGCAGGGATGCAGAAATCTCCCTTCTCCTGCTGAGAAAATCAAGGCAAAGGGAATGGGAGGGGAGATGGAAATAGATGCGACACAAATTGTCATTTTGCAAAATGACTTTTTCCACGAGCACTGCTCTGAATGCACAGTGACACTGTACAGATGATTCTTGGCCTGTTAAATAACAGTTTTCCCCATATTTATTGCTCTCGAGCTGTGCCTGACAGCTTTATTGCATGCAGGCTGGCACATTATGAAAAGAAAAGTAAATAGGTCTGTGCAATCATGGCTGCAGTATTCCTGTTTAAGGGGAAAACAACTCTTTGGTTTTACATGTTTGAAAAGAGGAGACAGCTCTCCCTCAGTGTTTTATGGCAGCTCCCCCTCTCGCCTCCCCCTTCTACCTTAAACAGTCTGGGTTTGTTTTGCTTGTATAATTAGGCAACAGCAGCTGATTGGCTTGGAATGCATGGCATTATATCATCCTGAGCTGCCTCAATTGATGGACAAGAGAGGCAACAGTCTGTTTATTTGCAAAGGCTCCAAACGGGCCTGCCTGAGCCATGCACACAAGGAAGTGCATTAGTGCAGCTTTTTTAGAATTCCTTGAGAGCAGATATACTGCTAAGGCACTTGAACTCTATTATGATGTCAAGCTTCTGCTATTTTCTATTATCCTTAGAAAGAAAGCAGAAGAAATCCCCTATATGGTTTCATGAAAGAGAATCTATCATTTGAGAATAATTGTGCCCACGGCCCTTAATGTACTGTCGAACCTATACAAATTAAAAGAACCATTATCAAAGTCAGTGCAGTATTTATACACTCAGCCATCTCTTTGCTAAATAATTGCAATAATGGTGCACAGCAGCAGTGCTGAAAATGTGTTTTACTGACTTATTTCCTTCCTGCAAGAAAAGATACAGCTATCTTCTTCTATCAGCCAAGATTTGGATTTAATGGCTTGCCCTCTTTCCTCCCAGCCTTCTCTGTCTGGTCAGTTAAGAGCTGCAACTCTTATTTCCTATATATCCCACCCTATTTTTGCCCTCAATTGCTTGCCATTATCTCCTGCTGGGAACATTTTCTGCATAAAGTTGCTTGGTACAGCTGGCAGTATGAGGCACCCCAAGGATGGCTGTACGTGAGGATGCTAAAAAACCCAGGGAGGAAATATCCCACAGAGCCAGGAGTTTTTTCACTGATTTAATTGAGACTTTGAGACTTCACTGGTTGCCTGTAAAGCTGTGCTTGTTACTTCAACCATACCCTTTCCAGCAAAGTAGTTTAAATTTTCTGCAGCAACTCCTGTGGAATTAGAGTTGAATAATTCCATGAGAGCTGATTCAGATGAGAAATTAGAAAGAAATTCTTCTCTGTGAGGGTGCTGAGGCCCTGTCACAGGGTGCCCAGAGAAGCTGGGGCTGCTCCTGGATCCCTGGAAGTGTCCAAGGCCAGGTTGGACCTGGTCTAGTGGACAGGGCTTGGAACTGGGTGATTTTTAAAGTCTCTTCCAACCCAAACCATTCTGTACTTCTGTGACTCTGTGATATTTGCACAACAAGACATAATCTAATGTACCCATGCCTTTGTTCACAGCCAGATCAATTTGCCATGCTTGAAATCATTATCATACTTTTATCATGCTTGAAAATATTTCCTTCTTTTTGAAGTGGAAAAGCAAAATGGAGTTTTCTTGGTGCCTAAGCACTACCACAGATGTTTCAGTGACCCTGCAGCCCTGTCTTCAGTCCCTCTGTGGTTTGGTGACAGTGAAGTGAGGGTGGCTCAGGAGGGGCAGCTCAGGCTCTCATGGTGAGGATCCCCTGGTTGTCACAGACATCTTTTCATGAAAATCCTTTCCTTGGGATTTTTCCTCCTGAGAAGATGAGAGGCCCCAGGAACAAAATGTAAGTATTGATTATCTGCTGCCCTGGAATGCAACAGGTGCATCTGTGATTGGTCACATGTGGTTGTTTGTAATTAATGGCCAATCACAGTGAGCTGGCTTGGACTCTCTGTCCAAGACACAAACCTTTGTTATGATTCTTTCCATTCTATTCTTAGCCAGCCTTCTGATGAAACCTTTTCTTCTATTATTTTAGTGTAGTTTTAATGTAATATATATCATAAAATAATAAATCAGCCTTCTGAAACATGGAGTCAGATCCTCATCTCTTCCTTCAACACGAGACCCCTGTGAACACGGTCACACCTGGTGCCTGGCAGGATCTGAACTCCAGGTGCTTCAGCCTCAGTTGAGCTGCTTGGGGGGATGCATTTCCTCACTCTAACTCCTTGTTTTCATGTATGATTTAGGAACTAATGGGAGCTTGTCCCACTGGGTGAGGTAGTCAAAGGTCTTGAAAGGTTGAGTGTAGGGAGGGATCAGTGCTGGACAGAAGGATCACAGGAACTTGTTTGCTTAAGCGCCTCTCCTGAAAACAGGAGTCTCAGAATCTCTGCTGCTCAGAATGATCTTGAGATGTGTTAGAAAGTTTCTTTTCCCAGCCCAGCAGTTGAAGAAGGAGTCAGAGCTCTTCTGTTTTCATTCTTAATGTTGTTTATTGTTTCTTATCTATAAAATTCTTTCTTCGACTTGCTGAGGCCTCTCTGGCAGGTCACACAGATACTCTGCCCACCCTCAGGGTGGTGTTATCTTTTTATACTAAAAACTACATGTACATTATTTACCATAACTTCCCAATACCTATCACCTATGTTAGACAGTGAGCTTCTACCTCAAACCAATCTAAAAGTGCCAGCAGCACCCAGAACATGGAGGCTAGGAAGGAGAAGGAAGAAGGACAAGGCACACCCAATTCCTCCGTCTTGGGACCCTGAGCCCCCATTCTAAAACCCTCAAAAACATTTTTTTTCACCCCATGGCAAACTATTACTCTACCTAAACTCTCTTGACTTGTAATTCTTCATATATAGGTGGCAATTGTTTTTCCATGGGTCAAGATCAAGGGCACAGGGGTCTTGGGCTCTGTGCCAGGGCCTCTGAGCCCCCTGGCAGGGTCTCGAGTCCTCCAGGGCAGCCAGAGGAATTTCCTGTATTCCAACACAGGAGAACTGAAAACTTCTGAAAACTCCTCAAAACTTCTTTCCTCCCTTTCATTCTCCTTGCTCTTCTATCTTTGTGCAGCCACCCAGGAGCTGAAATGAGGCAAGGAATGAAATGTGTATTTGAATGAAAATTTCTGTAGCCACTGAAGTGCCACGGGTCAGTGTGGTTCCCACCTTCAAAGGCTGCTCAGGTCTCTATTAAAAAGCAGTTTATTTTTCCCTCAGAAGATACTTTTAGCTCCAAATGAGGCAGCAGAACCATGCAGGCTGTGCTGGGAAGGGGCTGCAGGGCTCTGCTGGCTGCTGTGTCTCGGAGCAGGGACAGAGCTCTGATGGACAGAGATGTGCAGGAAGATTAAATTTCCCTGGGAGAAGCTGTGCCTGGCCTGGCTGGGGCTCTCAGGCTCATTTTCATAAATAGCAGATTTATTGTGACATTACAGTGAGTATTTTTCTCTTGCCTGAGATGGGGGAATGAACCAAGGAGCAGCACTTGGCTAAACAGGTTCTTTCCACTCAGCTGTGTAAAAGGTGCCTGCCTTTTACACTTGTAAATATGAGAGAGAAAATGGTGTCATCAGCTTGTAATAAAGTATTCCAGTCTCAGATTGCCATCTGTCAATGATATTTTAGCTCATTTTCTTTCAGGGAAGAAAGGGAGCTTGTTTTCTTTAATCTCCTGATAAAATTCCAGTTATTTACAGCATTGAATTTTCCTAAAAAAAAAGATTATGCTGCAGCCAAGGGAATTATTTGACCAAATAGGTTTTTGTGCCTTTGTTTCACTGCATTAGTTTATTTCAAAGGAGGAAAGAAAGGCTTAGCTGGTGCTTTGTGGAGGCTGCTAAAAGTTTCTTACTTGCCAGCTCTTCTGTCTCTGCAAAAAAAAAAAACAAAAACCCAACAAACCCATGATACAGAATTATCAACCTCACACCCTTTAGAAGTTATAAAACCCAGACAACCCAGGACTGATTTTTTTAAAAAGTTAATTTTTACACCATATTTCCATGCTTTTATTTGCTCTCTGCTTTGAGCCTCAGCTCATTGAAGATGCTCTATCATTGGGATGCCATGAGGATGGAAACCTTCTGAGGGAAAACAGAGCTTTGCTGTCACCTCCAAGAACAGAGACTCCAAATAAACCCCTGAGCAGGTACCAGCAATGGTCCTAGCTTTGGGAGAGATGCCAGAACAGGAGTGGAGAAAGGAAAAGCAATTATGGGGAAGAAGAGGGATCCTATTTTGCCTTCTGATGGTCAGGGATGCCTCAGCAAGGGACAAGGGGGGTGTGAGTAAATAAAACAATGTGGAATGGGCACATTCCTGTCCATCATCTCCAAGCCCTGCTCAAGGAGGGTGATCCTCACCCCACACACACAACTTGCATTGAGCCAGCTGAGGCAGGAGCAGGAATTCAGCATTTTAATTAAACTCCAGGGACTCTGGTGAGATCAAATCCCATCTCCTGGAAGGAGGCAGGGAATGCACCTGGGGGCAGCCACGTGCAGCTACTGATGTGCAGATCTGAAAACTGGGAAACAGTTCCCACTGGAATTACTCTTTCCTAAATATTGCAAATTCCATTTACTAAAGCAGCTGGTGCTGGAAAGAACCTAAAGAATTGGCTCTAAAGCCCATTATTCTTTTCACTACCAGCTAATGAATTTTCCCTCTGCCCTTCTACATCAGTTTTCTTTTAGCAAGAGACTTTTTTTTCATATTACTTTCAGCTATCTCTGGTGTTGGAGCTTTGATATCTCGTTAGTACAATCTGTAAATACGACTCTGCAGACATTGCTCAAGGGCACACTTTGACCCTGAGCACTCCAGCAGCTCCTGCTTTAGAAAATCCATCTACAAAGAGCTGCTCAAAGCTGGGGCTGAGGGCTGCAGCAAAGAGTTAAATGTGAGAAGTGGAATGTGATGGTGGCCAAGTTTATCCCTGTCACACACAGTTGTTTTGGCATAAAAATACTCTATTATGTCAAAGTGTTGCCAACTCTTGCAGTTTTAATACGGTTCACACGTTATATTTGTTTGGGCTTTTTCCCTTAAAGTCCTGGTTCCTGGAGTTCTGCCAGCACAAGAAATTCAGCTTTTTTTCCCCCCTAAAAGTAAGTTTCTACTTCATGGTGAAGAACAAAGCCTTGAAAAGATGATTTAAATTCATTTCAACGACTCAGAAAAGCAGAAGATAAATAACTGAACACGTATTATTTTTCTGAAAGATAATACCTCATGTTTTTGTGAGGGCTGACTTTTAAATACTGGTGGTTGGCAGCACTGTTGTTATAATTTATGACTAAGTTTGCTTTTTTTTGGTTTTGTTGTTGCAATCAGTCATATCTGTGTCTACATACTATATACATTCCAAAATAAATGCATGTAGCTCCCATGTTTGTGCTTCAGAAAGGGGTTTCTGTTTTATATAGTTCATGGAATAATTAACATTGGAAAAGATCAATCACATCCAAACTTTGGCCATCCAAGACCATCACATCCAAACTTTGGCCAAGTTCTATGGTGTTCGCTGAAGGATATTGTGAAGTGCCACATCTGCTTGTTTTGTGAACAATTTCAGGGATTGTGACTCCACCACTTCCCTGGGCAGCTTGTTCCAAATTTTCACCACTTTTTCACTGAAGAAATTTGTTCCTAACATCCAACTTGAGTCTCCCCTGATGCAAATTGAGGCTGTTTCCTCTTCTCTTATCACTTGGGAGAAAAGAGAAATCCCCCATCTGGCTCCAACCTCCCTTCAGGTGGTTGTATGTCACACACATGTTTTATGAAAAATCCTTTCTTTAGGATTTTTGCTCTTGAGAAGCTGAGAGACTTCAAAACAAAATGTAAACAATGGTTAGTGGATCTTTGACTGGCCTATGTTGGTTGTTTCTAATTAATGGCCAATCACAGTCAGCTGGCTTGGACTCTCTGTCCAAGCCACAAACCTTTGTTATCATTCTTTGCTATTCTGTTCTTAGCTAGCCTTCTGATGAAATCCTTTCTTCTATTCTTTATGTATAGTTTTAATATAATATATATCATAAAATAATAAATCAAGCCTTGTGAAACATGGAGTCAGATCCTCGTCTCTTTCCTCATTTAAAACCCCTGTGAACACCGTCACAATTGTAGAGGGTGATAAGGACCCCCGGAGCCTCCTTTTCTCCAGGGTAAACAACCCCAATTCCCTCAACTGCTCCTCATAGCTCTTGTGCTCCATAAAATATCCAGATATATCCCAATATTCAGTCTAGATACAATGTGAATTTCAGGAAGAGGAAAAACCAGCACAACAGAGGTGCATTTTTAATTTGAGAGTGGTGTCTCTGTAATTGTGTGGAAAAGATGAGAGACCCAGCAAACATCTTCCTTCTCCCCACATCAAGCTGATCTATTTCACACTTGCCAAGGGGGGTTTTTTGACCCACCTTATAATAATTTAAAGATTTACTTCATTTGGAGTTGGGGATGTGCTTGTGCAGAAGGGATGCCACCTCTGGCATGACACCAAGGGCTGATGAGTAGCTCTGGAAAAGCAGGCAGAGCTCCTCAGTCTGTCACTATAGGACCTGAGACAACACAATGTGAACACACAGCTCTCTCAAGGTAAAAAGAGAATTTTTAATTTCTGACTCCAACATTTATAGATTTCCAAGAGTGACAGTGGATTGGAGGGTGACAGTGCCACCTCTCCAATGACACTGGACAAACCAACAGTCCATCAAATTTCTCCTCCTCCATAAAAGAATGCAAAACAATGAGTTATTTACAGAAAGTGTGTGAGAAAATTTGTTACAAGAATGTAAACATCAGAAGGCTTAGAAAATCTTAAAAAATCAGGGTGACATCAGTCCCAACATCTACCTCCAGGACTGGGTATTTTTACACTTTTTAACGATTAAATAACCTTGTAAAGTCAGGTTTTGTGCTGAAGGAGGTGCCTCCATCATAAAACCTAAATCTTGACATCCTCTGTTCCAGGCCAGGTTGGGGCTTGGAGCAGCCTGGTCTAGTGGAAGGTTCCCTGCTCATGGCAGAGGGTTGGAATGAGAGGAACTTTAAGATCCTTTCCCACCCAAACCAGTCTTGGATTCTGAGATTATAGGGTTGCAACATCCTTAAGTGCCCCAATCCACAGCAGCCATTCCAGGGGGATGGTGCTGAGGGGTCTCTGCTTTGGGAAACCCTCCCTGCTCAGGCTCCACTCCTGGTGCCGTCCTGGCTAAAAAGGCACCCAGATAAGAGAGCTGGTAGAAGAAAAATAGGATTCAGTCTTGGCTTTCCTTTTCTCAGCTTCTCCTTCATTCAGCCCTTTGTTCTTCCCTCCTCCCCATAAAAAATCCCAAACAAACCCATATGTATCATAGACATATTTATTTACTGATGCTACTGCAAAGCAGGACATTCCATAATAAAACATATTTCAGAAAGTAGCATTCTGAGGAGGATGTTTAACACAGAGTCTCTTCCCTGCTGAAAATACAGGATTTCCTGTGTGAGTGAATCTCTTGCTCAGTACAACACTTTATAAGGGGCTTGACTTCAGCAAAGCCTTGGCATTGCAGCAAAAATCTACTCAGGAATCTGAATTTTGTTCAGTGAGCAAAATCTATTCAGGAAGCACAAGAAAATGTATAGAAATAGTAACATCTTACCCCTCAAATATGCTGAACATTTAGGGCAAAGAAGCATTTACCTCACTTGGAACTTCCTATGAGTGGCCACAGGGAGAATAAAACGGCCACAGAAAGTCTCCTAGCCCTGGATATTTTGCCCTGCCCATCCCAGCAGTCCCAATTTCAGGTGGGACCAGGCTGGGAAATGGCTTTGTGTGTGTCTCACAGACCCACTCTGCAATTAGCCCCTGGATGTATTTTCTAATCACACAGCTCTCAGTCACACCTTCCATTTTCAGGGCTCCTTCCCGCAGCCCAGCTCCAATATTTGCCTGGTTTCAAACCTCCTGAGAGTGCCCCTTCCCAACCCTGCTGGCACATGATCCATCAGCTCTCCACGTGCTCCTCAAACAGGGAGCTGGTCCAGTGCTAATAAACACCCTGCAAGAGCCAGGAGAGGCTGCTGGAGTGCCTGCAGAAATAATATTGGAAATTTGATTTACAGTTTGCAGAGCCTCCTAAGGATTACGTCTCAAAATTAAGAAGGGAAAACTTATTTTTAACATCTTGGAGGATGAATAGAAGGCAGTGAGTGCTTGCTTTTGCTGCTTAACTTACACCTTTGCTCCTCTCTGTCTAAACATAGGCTTGGTACTTCATTATTTCAGCCTGGAAAATTCCTGAAGGTGGACTAGCTGGAAAAATCTGGGGTAACATTTAGTTTAAGCTTTCAGACTGAAAGGTATTTGCATTGATTTCATCCTACACAATTAACCCACTTTTCACTGATGCTCTTCCTTTGTTTTGCTAAAACTCCCCAAATTTAACCTGTCTGTATGTGAAATTTGGGGCCAATAAAGAATTACTTCAATTAAGTAATTTCCTCATTTTCCCATTAGAGGCATTTGGTTTTTGTTTTCTTTTTCTGAGGATTTATTTTGATGTAAACTCTCGATAAAGAACATTATGTAATGTCAGTTCTGAAAGGTAAAAGAGAATGATGTTACCTTGTGTTTTAGTTCAGGAGACCCCCTTGCATGAACCAGAACTGGCTCCCTACATCAAACACCCAGCTGGAAAATCAATGTACAGGCTGCCCAACATAAATATTTGCATTTTAGCTGTTTTCTATGAGAGTTTTATATTTAAGAAATGTTAAAAATTTTAAGAGTCTTAAGGACTGTTGGTCTGCTGGTGTTAAAAGCATAAAAGCAGAGACTCAGGCCCTTTATTTGTGTGATAGGATCTCTAATACATGTGTGAATACTGAAGGTAAGTAACTGTGTCCAGCTCCATTCTGAGAGAAATTCATTGCTGCAGCAAAGGTTTTCCATCATATTGCTGTGATTTGATAATTTCAGTGCTGCTGGTCAGGGAGTCTGAGGCAAAAGCTCAGAGAATTATCAGCTAATAGCTCCTGGAGGCCTGCAGCTGATATTAAACTTGAACTTTTATGAAACCGGATTTTCTGCTACAAAGAGGCAAAAAGCACATTAAATCTGGGCTAAATGAGAAAACATTTTTTGCTCTTTGCATGGGGAAAAGGTGATTCCCTGCTCCCACACTTGCCCTGGGCTAGCAACAAGCAGTGCTTGGCCAGTCCAGATTGCAAAGCTGGTGCTGCTGTGGCTGTGTAAGGTTGTGAGAGTCTGTCTGAATTTTCCCTCATCTGCCTCACAATCGTCATTTGAGGACCACTGAAGAGAAGAACCCCCTGTCTAGAATCTCTGGCTCTGAAGGAGAAAGTCACATGCCAACAATGCCCTGAGATCTGAGAGCATTGCTAAATTATTGTTTTCACAGGTGTGTTTCCTGTATGCTAAGAAAGGGACACCGTGCCCTTTTTGCAACAACAGCCTTGGGAGCTGTCCCACCTCTCGGCCTGGCTGGACTTCTCCTGAGTTTTGGATGGTCCCCCCACAGAAGACCCTCACCTGTTTTACAATCACAGTGACAGACAGACTGAGATGTAAGGAGCCTCTCCATCAAGGCCTGAGACATGGAACCCCCATGTGAAAAGGCCCCTCTGCTCCATCAAGGCCTGAGACATGGAACCCCCATGTGCAAAGGCCCCTCAGCTCCATCAAGGCCTGAGACATGGAACCCCCATGTGGAAAGGCCCCTCTGCTCCTTCCAAGGACTGGGACTGAAACCCCCAGCCCGGGGCAGGTGTGTGGGGGAGGCAAGCTGACCAAAGCGAGATGTTTGCCTGCAGGTTGTGACCACTGAACCAAGAAAACAATGGCTCTCACTTACTGCTGTGAACATGGACTACCTGTTACATCCAGTCCTTATTGTATCTGTTTCCCCCCTCACAATTTTCAATAGAATTATCATAATAAAAACCTCCGAGTTAGCTGGAGATTTTGAGATCTCCTCAGTGTAGCAGGCAGATCCGCGACTGGACTGGACCAAAGGACTTCGTCTCTACGTTTGGTAGCTCTATCCCTCTCTTTCTCTCTCTTCCTCTATCATTATATTATATTATATTTTATTATATTATATTATATTTTATTATATTATATTATATGACATTATATGACATTATATTATATTAATAAAACATTATAGTTAAATAAAATATTATATAATATTTCTAAATGATCATGTGTTTGTCCACTGTGTTCAAAATACAATTAAAAGCACGGTCAGGAAGTCCCCACAGTGCCAATAACCAAGAATCATCTGAGGACTGGCAAACACCTGGTTAGTCAGACTCCAGAGCAGAGAAAGGAGGAGGAAACCTCACAGGTTTGTGCCTTCAGAAAGGTCTGTGTGAATAAAAAGGGAAATTCTGTGAGTGAGGGCAAAGCTTTGTAGACAGAAGCAGTGGCCTCTATTATCCATTTATGTCCCAATTAATGTGGCTGTGTAAAAAAGCCTGGTGAGATGTTAATTAAGCACAGAGGCCTTTAGAGTGAGATGATGTTTGAGGATGCAGCCCTTTCACAGGGTGTCCATTATCCCCCAGCATTTGGGATGTTTTCTGTCAGAAATCTCAGTTAACCAAAGCAGTTTGAGGATTGCTGGTTGCAGCAATGTCATGGCACAACTCTCTTGTGGTTTACAGTTAATCTCCTAATTGCCTCCAGTCTGAGTAGAGAAACTCAGAAGCTTTCAGTTGTGGTTTAAAAAATTATTGGATTATATAAAAGACAAATTAGGCTCATATTTTTTCTTAATTGATAAGCTTTTTTTCTAAGTTTCTCTGATTGCTGTGAAAAAACCCAAAAACAAATAAAAAAGAAGCCAATCCTCTTGCTGTCTTGTGTTTTTGAAGATGCCAGGTGGGATTATAGGGACCAGCTGGGCAGGGCTGGGACAGGCAGTTTGCAGGGTGCAGAGAGGGAATTGGATTCAGGTGAGAGCAGGAGCCAGGTGTTTGTAATTATGGAAACAATAAATTCCCAGGGAAGGGTGAGGACTGTCCCTATTTTAGTGTAGGAGCTTTGGGAGGAGGATTCACCTGGCTGGGCAGGGAAAGCTGGTGAGGAAATATCTATATTTTTTTAAAATTCTGAGTTTAATTTGGTATTTTAAGTTAATTAGTCTGACTTCTATCCTGCTAGAACCCAACTCTTTCAGCTCAAAGACTGCTTTAGTTTTTTGTGGTGCTCTGCTCCAAGGGAGAGCTGTAGGCAAGTTTGCCTCAAAGCCGTGAAGGTTCCTGATCCTGTGTAGCCCTCCCTACCTTTGGTGCAGGCTTGTGGGCATGTACCTGGTGGTATTTACCCTTCTATACTTTGAATTTTATCAAAAGGGAAGAGTGCTGGGAGGGAATTAAGTCTAATTTAACTTTACTCCAGGTCAGCTTGGTTAATTAAAGAGAAAATCCAGCCTGCAGCACAGTCCAGTGGGGTCTAAAGCACAGAGAACAAGGTAAGGAATATATTTAAAAATAGCATCTTTTGATCATCACAGAGTTCCTGTTCTTAAGTGAAATATTTTTGTCTGCCTCCCCAAACAAATCCTGCCATTTTCTGGGGGATTTGGGGGGTTTGGAGCAGCTGGAGCAGGGGATGCTTCCCTGCCTGCCTGCTTGGGTGGTGCTGGGTGGGTTTGGGTTTTTCTGCTCTTAGGGCAGAGGGAACCCCTGGGACAAAGGGAGGGGATGTTCTGCACAGGGTGGGCTGAGGAATGTGCTGAGATGAGGCTCAAAAAGGGCTTTTCCATGACTGTGTAGGGTTGGCAGCAACACAGAAACTTTTTAACCTGGATTTTTCATGGGAAGGGGGTTGGAACTGGCTGATCTTTAAGGTCCCATCCAAACCGTTCTGAGGTGTTCTGATAAAAGCAAACCTGCAAAGACCTTGGGTGTAGGGGGAAAAGTGGTAGGAAAGAGGCCTCTTTCAAAATCTCCTCTTAGTGCTGCTCTCTTTGTTTCCTCTCTTTTACATTTGTGTCTGTGTAGTGTTTGCTCAAAGACAAAGTGTTGTTTTTCTTTTATGCTTCACTCCTCCCAGGGGATCTAGGTGCATCTTCCTGAAAGCTGTGCCTCACCACAAATCCTACCATGTCTGTGTTGTTGGGAAGGTGATTCTGAGCCTTGTTAGTCATGATAAAACAGAGAGTTGGTTAAAAAAACCACAAAAATATCGATGTTATCCTTTGAACTCATGTTTTGACTTGAGGGATTTCTTCTTCCTTCTAAGCCTGCTTGCTGTTTTTTTCCTTCATTTCTGATGATCTTTCTAGTAATGAGAATGCAAGTTATTCCAAAGGGTTTATAAAGGTTGACAGTGAATTATTATTGGTCCGTTGGGTGTTTAAATTGCAAATATTATACTCAAAATCAAGCTTTAGAAGCAAGCTCTTCCTGAAAGATTTATGGCTACAGTCACAGAGGGTGTGATAAATTTAACATGGCATACAAAGCTGTATCAGTCATGGCTTTCCTTACTGGATTGTGATAGCTGCTCCCTGTTCTGGAGTGCTCAGGAAATGTGTGAGTGCATGACCCTGGCAGGAAAAGCCTTTGGGATGCTGTGGAAACCATCACCTGGTATAGGAAGAGGGAAAAATGGTGTTTGTGTGTCTGGGGCTCTGCTGGTGGCAGCAGCTCTCCTCTGTGCCCACCCAAAGGGGGAGGAGAAAGGGATGAAGTCAGCAGTGAGCTCCAACCCTGAGAAATCAGGAAGGTTGGAAATGACATCCAAGATTATAAAGCCCAACCTCTTAATGGTGCCCTTCACATGTGCTCCCAGTTACACTTATGGCAGCAAAACAAGAGAAAAAACTAAACCCACCTCCAACAAATGCAAGCTCCATTATCAGCTGTGTGGGTGGCAATTTATTTTTACTACAAACTGCTGTGCTTTTGGGGTGTTTTCTTCAGGAGTTGGTTGAATTTGCTAAATGTTCCTCACCTGGATTTCATTGCTCATTGTGATTTTCTTGATGCTGTGGTGGCAGGGGCTGATTTGCTGCAGCTGAGATTTGACCACACCCCATCCAAATCCTGAACCTCCTAAAATCCCACCTTACCTGAGTCAGTTGCTCAGTAGAGATACATTTCTTATGCTCCATTATTCATACAGAGCAAAAGTAATCAAAGCTACCTTTCTATCCCTTTGGTTTTGTGCATTGTGAGGTGTCATTTACAGCACATCTCTGGTGCTCTGCTCCTCTCTGAAATAATTAGGAGATTATTTTGGTCAATATGACTGAATGATGATTTAGTGCTTTTCAATGGAGAGCTGCGTTAGTGACTCTTTAAGGATTAGAGGCTTAATGAAATGCACACATCAGGGTGGTGATTTAATCTTTTTCTCATAAAAATCTTCACAACAAGATAATAAACCATAAGAATAAAAATCATTTTGACAAACCTGTCTAGCTTCCAGGCTGTGAAAAGTCTGAGTTAATTACCTGTGGGCCCCTTCTGTTATACTGAGGATTATTGAAAGGGCATCTTCCAGGAAAGGTGTAAAGTTCCCAGGTAGGCAATTGCAGTTCAAGGCTGGGGATGGAGGGCAAGAAACCTCCTTTCCTTCCCTACCAAGGCATGGATCCTCAAATGGATCCCCAGGTGTGTTTGCCAACAAGTGATTTAAAGTTTTCTGGTGTTTAATTTTAAAAGAAATCCTCAAACCTTGTACTGGAAGGAATCTCTTTATGAATGAAGTAGCTTTTAACATAACAGCTGCTCATTAGCAACTAGTCCAGGCTGACAACTCTTGTTTTTTGAGACAGTTTTGTCTCATTTGTTGGTCAAAATTTCTCTCTCTGGGTTATTAAGGTGAGCTCCTCCAAGACTGGCAGAGTAGTGGAAGGTTTGAATTTGGGTAAAAGGTTTGGTGTCTCAGTCCAGTTTGCAGCAGAAAGAGGTTTTTTTATCCTGGGCATGGGTTTTTATCGTTGTGCCAGCACTTTTTTCTTCTCCCTCACATGTGGTGGAAACAGCTAAATGATGGAGAACATCCCTCTTGGAAGGAACCAACTCCTGAATGGTGCTGGAGAAGGAATTTCCAACACACAAAAAAAGAAATAAATATAGAATTAATCATTTATGACTTGAAAAAAAATTTCTGAACTCGGGCAGGAACTCCTGTGCTAATCTATTGCAAGCTGTGCTGTCCCACTCCTGGATTTCCCCTTTCTCCCTCTTTCCCCCCTTTTACTTGGTGTAGAGGGAGTTGGTTTCTCATTTCCATAAGAAATGACAGCAGCTCCCCAGAATGTCCTTCAGACAAGGTAAGGAAATGGCTGGAGGCATTGCAGCCATGGGTTACACCTGGGTTTGGAAGCATAGAAGAAAAAGATATTCCAGTAGAAAGGTAAATGCTGCATTGTGAGTAGCAAACTGGAATTTAAATACAACAAAGTTTCAATTTCTTAGAAATAGACTTGAAAAAAGAGAGGAATAGGAAAATAGGTTTTTTTCCCCCCCATTAAATAATGTTCTGTGCTTTTTATATTATCCCTTCTTTCCTTTGGGAGTTTTTTGAGAGCCAATGAATTGCTTTGTAAATGGTTACAAAATGGAAAGTGCCCTTTAAATGGGAAGATTTTTGCCAGAAGTAATACAGCCAATGGTTTAGGGTGAGCACAGAAAGCTTCTATAATCCCATCTCTTTTGTCTATCGCTTGTTCTCGCCCTCCACAGCTCTAAAATTTTGGGGTGGCACAGGGAGCAGCATCTCCTTTGTTGGATTTAAATAACTGCTCAGGGAGGAACAGAACCTGCATAGGGGAAATCTCATTTATCAGTGGCACTGCTTCTAAACTTGGACTTCTAAGACAGATGTGAGGAGGATGAACAAGACTCCAGGGAGGTTGAAATGTATTTTCTTAGGGATAATGGCAAGTCGTCCCAGAGAACTCTCTCTTGTTTCTGTAGACTGCATGCCCTCAAGCTGCTACCCTGACACCTCTCTCCATATTTCTGTCTTCCTGGTAATCAAAGCTGAAATGATTCTCAGAATTACTACATTTAAATGAACTGCTTGCTGGTACTGTGATTCAAGGATGATTTTAAAAAAAAAAAAAAGTAGTTTTGAGGTTGAAGTCTATTCTGGGCTGGAGTGTAATACAGAATAATCTGCTGGCTATCCAAGTAAATTCTTGTTCATTATTTAAACATTTACTTGGCTTTGATACTGTGGCTAAAACTAAGATAATCAGGTTTTGAAATCTGATTTAGAAAAGGCAAAATATGTTTTGGTATCATTTGAAAGCAGACAGAACATGAATAGACCCCTTTTATCAGGGATCTGTACCAAAGCAAAAAAACTCAGGAGCTGTTTTTCAACTCTGCTGCCATAAAAAGCAAATGCCACTGCTTGTTTAATGTTTTCTTACTAATGAACCCAAATGTTGTGACCTGGGTCTGTGAATGTGCTTGATTTGTAATCAACTTCATCTGACAAGCTGTAGTGCTGCCTTTTTTTTGTTGTTTATTTTTGAGGGGATGGGATGCTTGAAATGGTTCTTTTCATCTTTGAGATGCTCCCAGCAACTGTGTGTGCTCTGCTAACGAGCCAGGCTGCCCCTGCCTCTGTGTGTGCTCACTCCAGTGCTGCCAGCCTGGGGTGTGGAATGGAGCAGCCACCTCAGATTTGTGCTCTGAGCCCCAGCCCATGGCCTGGGTGGGAATTGAAGGGCTGCATGGATGGGATCTGATGAATAGGCAGGATGGCAAGGATGCCATGTGGTCTGGGCAGGGTAGGGAGGAGTGTGGTGTTTTCTGAGACCCCCATTGAGGGGAGGAATGATGAATCTGTCTCCATGTTCTTAGAAGACTAATTTATTATTTTATATTGTGATATTTTATTTTATATTGTGATATTTTATTTTATATTGTGATATTTTATTTTATATTGTGATATTTTATTTTATATTGTGATATTTTATTTTATATTGTGATATTTTATTTTATATTGTGATATTTTATTTTATATTGTGATATTTTATTTTATATTGTAATATTGCAATATAATACCAATGTAATATCGCATCTATTATATTATGTTATGGTTAATGTTATGGTTAGGTTATGTTAACTATACTAAAGAATACAGAAAGGATACAGACTGAAGGCTAAAAGATAGTAGTGGAAAAACTCATTACTCCTTCCAGAGTCCAACACAGCTTGGCCCTGACTGGCCAATAAGTAAAAACAATTCACATGTTTGATTAACAATCTCCGACCACATTCCAAAGCAGCAAAACACAGCAGAAGCAAATGAGATAAAATTGTTTCCCTTTTTCTCTGAGGCTTCTCAGCTTTCCAGGAGAAAAATCCTGGGCAAAGGGATTTTTCAGAAAATGTGATGGTGAAAGAGAAGAGGAAAGAGGATTATGATATTTTTTTACATTTGTGGTATGATCAATAGCCAATGAAGCTGCTGGTAATGAGGAAAACCCAGCCATGGGGAAATCCTGATCTCCGTGTGGGTTGGTCACCAGGAGTGGGTAATCACCTGCTGCTTTACTCTCAGGCTGCTGGAGAAGGAAATAATGACAAACAGAAATGAGATTTTCCTCAGGGTGTCTGGCAATAAAAGCTGTTCCCTTTTCAGAAGTGCAGCAACCCCAGACATCAGGAGATGAAAGTGCAGACCTGTGAAGGATCCTGAGAGCAGTGCCTGCCTGACAGGCAGCACTGGAGGATGTTTCAAGTTTGGTTTCAGGTGAGCAGGCAAGGGGAGACTGAGCCTCTGTGTGCAGGGGAGTTTATTTAAAGAGTAGTAGCACAAATCTCATTATGGGGAGAGCTGCAGGATAGACCCATCTGTGGCATTAATAATGAAAATTCAGAGGTGATTGCTGGCAGAAAGCAACTTTGTGCCACAAGAACTGAGGAAATTCAAAGCAGCAGAAGCAAAAAAGTCTTGAGCAAGGCTTATGAATAGACAGAATTTAATAAGCTAAAAGGGCCCCTAAAAAGGTGCTCGAGTTCCTAAGGGAAGTTTGCAGTGCCATAAGATTTTAGTGATCATTTCCCACCAACCTGTGAAGCTGTAAGAGGCCCAGTGCTATAAATACCTCCAAATTGGACACTTGTAAAAGCCAAAACTTTGCACTTTCAAATTAATGCAAATAAGCTGGAAGGGAAAAGAAAACAAAGCAGTTTGCCTTGGAAGCAGGGGGAGTTATAAAGGGTTGATATGGGGACTTCCCTTGCTGAAATGAGGTAATGCACTTTGCAGAGCTGAACACCCTGGTGAGTGCAGGGCTGCGTGTGCCAGCAGAGGATAAACCACAGCTGGGCCCTGTGGAGAGGATTTAGCAATGACAAAAGAAACAAATTGCTGAGTCTGATGGTCCTGGGCCAAAGACAAAGTCTGGTAACAAGAAACTAAAACTACTGTTGGGGAAAGCTTTACAAACAGGTTGCAGCTGTATGCCAGGGCTTTAGGAACCCTTGACTTCCAGCCAGGCATTTATAAAGGAAATTTGCTGCATTTAGCAACCACTTCATGGCGAAGATACAGATCCACGGGGTGGGGGGGTTTCAAGGTAAAATCCTAGAAAGGAGAACTGTTCCATATATGCAGAGAATGCTGGGAGTTAAGGATGTCTGAAATTGAGGACAGTGTGTCCTAGCAGAAGAGTTTGCTGAATGAATGATTGGTAAATCATTTGCTGATGGATGACTGATAGCTATGACTTGACATGTAGGGATGTGTAGCAATGTGCCCCCTGTTGATGAGGAGACTAAATTATTTTGTCTGCTTAAAAAGGTAAAAAGCCCAGAAGTTTCTCCCCCAATTTGATACAAAGACACCTCATAGGACCTTTGGGACTTCACCTCAGACCTGGGGCTGCCCATTGGACAGAGCCCAAGAGGTCTCACCTGGGTAATTCTAATTGCTTTGGGGGGGGAGTTTTACCAGGGACAAGAACCTCTTGCCCCTGGCTCAGTTTTTCTCTGTAAGAGTTTTGTTATTTTGCCTTTTATTAAACCTTTTTCTGTTTCCAACACTACCACAGAAGCCATCCTGCTGATTTTATGCCATTTGGGGTAGCTGGACTTTTTCAGGTGTGATAGGGTCTCTGAGAGCTCATAAGACCTGGCTTGAGGAGAAACCTATCAGGGATGTTAAAAATATGAATGAATTTTTCGTTTGAGGTGGTTCCTCTGCTCTGTGCAGACATGACTTGCTGTTTGTGCTGTGTATTAGAGTCTGTGTGGCTGCAGGAAGGATCTGATGGTCAGGTGAACACCTCCCAAGTGAACAGCAGGACAGGGATAATGAAGGTTAAATGCTATAAATAAGGTGGCTTTCCCTAGGGGAAGCCTGGACTTTTCTGAGATGAGCAAAATTTGTTGAAAGACACATTTTTGTGGTGAGGATTGACAGCTTTCTATACTGCAGGAAATAAACCTGAATGCTTGTCAGTGTTGGAAAAAGTGTTTCAAAGTGTGTTTTTGCTGCCTCTTTTCCTCCTGGAGCCAGCTGTGAGGTGTTTGAGATGGGGAAGGATGTGTTTGGTAAGAAAATGATGGGTAGTGGATGTGTTGTTACCCTGAGTGTCCTACAGGTTTGCCAGGCACAGCTGGGCTGTTATTGCAGATTTCTACTCCATTTTCAACATGTTCAGCACCCACTGCCTGGTGGGTGGTGCCTCATGGTGAGCAAAGAGGATTTGCCCAAAATCTGAAATTTTTAAGGTCCAAAGAACTGTTGGAGCAATTCTTTGTCAGCATCATAATGATGCCAACCAAGATCTCAGGTGAAGCAGCTTCCTTTTTCTCCCAGAAAGTGAAATTTATTGGCAAACAGTCAACTTGCTGCAAATCCATCAAGGTCAGTCCCACAGAGGGAACAGGCTGTCTCCTAGCTCTCACAATAAACACTTTTTTTTCTTTTGTTTTAATTTATATGCCAGTAATACTCATCTGGAAAGCTTTTTATTTTTCTATCAGAAATTGTGCAGATAACAAAGAACAGCTTCAACAACTTCATTTCTTAAAAAGCCTAAAATGCATGGAAAAACAAAGCTTTTTTTTTTAATTAAAAGAAAACAAACACGAAAATGAAAATGGAAGAATCAAATGGCCTGTGAAATTAAATAAATGAGAGGAAGTTGGAGAGGAGGAGGTGCCTGACCAAAGAACACAACCACCCTAGCATGTCTCAATATTTTTAATGTGGTACAGAGCTCCCACAAATAAATTGGAGGAGGTGGCATTGAGGCTTTTCTGTCACCCTATCCCTTGAAAGGGGGTTGTGCTGAGAAGTTTTGTTATATTTGGGAAGGGCACTGACCCTTCACACATGGTTTGCCCTTGCTGTGTGCTCCAGCCCTTGCTCTGATATGGAGAAAGCTTTTTCCTGTGCATTCCCTTCCTTCAGCACAATGACTGAAAAAGTTTTGTGCATGGATTGATTTCTCTGCTCCGAGATATTGATTTGGTTTGTGGAAAATGGTCAAATAAAATCAAGTAGTGTTTGGTGCAGACTGAAAACCATCTTGTCCAGGCTCTTAGTGATTAGATCACACTGGGCTTTTTTCTGTGCACATCCTGCTCAGGCTGACACTAAAAGCCCTTGTGGCAGTTTGGCTGCAAGACCACAGTAAATAGCAGTTGTGTTTCTGAAAGGCTTTAAAACAAACAAAAATCTTCCTGTTCAACAAAGAAGGTGACCTGACCCTTTGTTCATCCCACCTCTAACAGGTAAGACTGACATTTTCCAGGTGAATTTAACTGTGTCCCAGATATTAACGGCTGTGAATTTTTCTTCTACCAAAAAACCTCCTCAAACGAACAACAAAAAAAATCTCCTAAAAAAGACACAACTCCCCCCAACAGCCCCCTTGTAATTTTATTTTAGCTGTGAAGCTGGTTACTGTCATCACTGGAGATCAGAATTTTGATAAGAATTTCTGTCCAGCCAGATGAATGGTATTAATGCCTTTTTGTTTATTAAATTGAATTTGGCAACTTGAAAGAATTCCACAAAACCTGAAGAAGTCAAACTGAAACCAAAACCTTGTTCAGCCTGACAGAGGGAAAGTTTAGATTGGATTTACAGAAGGGGAATTGTTCCCTGTGAGGGTGGGCAGGCCCTGGCACAGGGTGCCCAGAGCAGCTGGGGCTGCCCCTGGATCCCTGGCAGTGCCCAAGGCCAGGCTGGACAGGGCTTGGAGCACCCTGGGAAGGTGTCCCTGCCATGGCAGGGGGTGGGATAGGATGAGTTTTAAGGTCCCTTCCAACACAAACCATCCCATAGTTCTGTGATTCTGTCTCTGGGCACCTCTGAGGGCTACAAACATTTTAAACTCAGTGTGGCAAAATTTTCCTGCCCGGGGACATGGACATAAACCCCTCCTGTAATACACCAAGAGCCCTTTTGGAGCCAAGTCCTAGGGTCTGTAAGCCCCAAGAGAAGCTGGGCAGTGACACAGGGAAGGAGGGAGGGCTGGCAGCTCCATGGTGAGGCACTTGGGGTTTGTCTGCAGAGAGCACCAGGTGAGGGATTGTTGGGGAAGATGAAAGAGGAAAGCCTTATCAATATGATTGCCTGGCAAAAGATTTTGAGAATATGGAAACTATAAGTGAGATTGAAATGAAAGCAAGCTTTGAGATCCCTCAGTTACTGAACAACTGGAAAACAATGGCATGGCCACTGAAGGTGATCCCCTTTTGATGGAACAACACCCTCTGCTTGCAGACAGGCCCAAGGGTCAGAGCAGACCCTATGGCTTGGCAGAAGGGGCCCAAAGGGGAGTTTTTAGGGTTTAAAATGTAACACAGTGTGGTAATGTAGTGATTCTTATAGGCTGTATGTAAATGCTGTAGGATTTGCGTTTTGTACTAGATTGGTTAGTGAGAATCAGAATGTTCAACACAGAAGAAGATTTATTGTATTGGAACGGGAACCTCGCTCTCTCATCCTCTCTTTTACTCTATCTCTCTCATCCTCTTTACCACTCTCTTGCCTTCTCTCTCTCCCCGTCTCCTCTCTGGGGCCTGCTCTGAGCTGTGTCTGGCAGCTCCCAGCAGGGCCCTGCCCCCAGGCCCTTTGCAATGAACCCCAAGTTCCAGCCCTGGCTGCAGAGATCTCTCGTGTCCGTCTGTCCTGACTGTCACCCCCCGATGCTCCTACAAGGGCTGCAGCAGCACTTGGCTCCTGAAGGGCACTGCAGGACAAAGGAGAAATAGAGAATAATGGAAAACATTTTCATCTGGTGGTCAAAGCACTGAGAGGAGCAAGAGCTCACACTGGAGGGCTCTTTTGCCTCTGAGGGATGGAGAGAAGGTTTAAATAATTTTGTTTGTTGATGGCAGCTGTGCCCTCTGTGCTGTGGGCTGCTTCCTCAGGGCACAACACACACAGTGAATACACATTCAGTGTATCCACACAGCCCTTGAGCCCTGCCCTTCCCCTCCTCAAGGCTTTGGAGTGCCTGTGATCCCCTAAAGCTGCTCCACAGGAGCCTTGGGCAGTGAGTGCTCTTACCCTTGTGGCCCCTGATGGCTGCAGGTGCTGTTCCTGCCACTCCAATCCCATTTGTTTTGTGCCTGCCCCTTTGGAGCAAGGAGTTTGCAGTCATTGTGTCAGACATGAGTGGTTCTGCTGCTGCTCTGTCAGCTCAGTGACTCCAGCTCTGTTCCTGCCTTGCTTCAATGTAAGAGAACATCTTTAGGGGATTAAAGATTTATTATAGGAGCAGTTGATTTGGCTCTCACTATAACGTTAAATGCTCTTATTCTGTGTTCTGTGAAATAATTTGTTTCCTTTTGTTGTCTGCTAAAAGTATTTCAACAACTTGGCAGAAGAATAAACAGACACAACTTCAAAATAACTCAAAGTAGCAAGAATTTTTTTAAAATTAAAAGATGAGAAAACAGGCACAGGGGAAGCTTATTATTTAACACTTTGCTGCAATGATGAATTGCCTGGTTCTGATGTTTTTATTGCTGTTCATGTGACATCAGCTTGCTTCCTGAAGTCCTCAGGTGAAAGAAAAATGAAGGTTTCTTGTGACTCACATTGTAATCTCTGCTTCATGTAATATAAACAACTTTGGTCAATGTATTAGCATAGAAAAAATGAATAGATTTAAAGCAAGGCTATGTTTAATTTGGAAGTTTTAGTCCTGAATGCTTCTCTGTGGAGCAGAGCAATTTCTCTAATGTGAATATGAATGTCAGTGTTCAGCACATGGTGCTGCCTCAACTTTGTCAGAAAACAATTGTTTTATTCAGCACTGCTCTAGGAATGCTTGGGTTTCTCTGGGTAAAAGGTGGAGGGATGCAGATGCAATCCAAATAGGGAATTTTTGCTAAATGTGGTTGTTCAGCTTTGTCCTCACAACAGGAAAATTGCTAGCACTGTCCTTGGTGCTTCAATCACTGTTCAGATCCAAGGAGCTCGTGGAAAGAGAAGCAGGAGTTATTACATCAGACAGAAATATACATCAGAAAAATATCAGTGCTGGGGAGAAACCCCTGGTGAGCTGTTGGGCTGGATGGGCTGGAAAAAGAGTTGTGTGTTCACCTCTTATGCCCCATCAAGGCAAAAAGGAGCACAGGAATAACAATGTTCAACTGGTTATTCCCAGCTCCAAACGTCCCTTATCAAAATGCTGCCTCTGCACAGCCATAAATGCTGAGATTTTTCCTGGGTGGTTGGTTCTGCTCTGGCTCCCTATGGCTGCACTTTGATCTGCTCCTGGATCAGGTGTGGTGTATTAGGAGACAACTTCCCAGCCCTGATTTTTCAGGGTTACCATTCTGTGGTTTGTTTTATTGGGTTTTTTAAGTCTGCAGGAGCAGGACTTTAATATTGTCACAGCAGTTTGTGGGTGAGCTAAACCATATTTGCAGAGCATGCTTAGGATTTTTTTGCAGTTTAATTATTTTTTAAAATTATTTATTAGCACAGCTTCCCTAAGGCAGAATGCAGGGTAAATTAATTACTTCAAGTGTGGATTAAGGTACCTTGGGAGCTGCAGGTTTGGCAGGAGCTCCTCACTACATTTTGGCATCTGCTGCCACTTTGCACTTGTGGTGTGTGAGGTGCAAGGCCTGCATGAGAAAATCCTGTGGCAAATGCAGCCATGTGCTCTGGGGTGCCTTGTGACTTTATCTGATGACCCATGTTCTCCTGGATCCTTTGCTCCACCCCAGGCTGTGGAATTAAATGGATTGGTGGGTGCCAACAGGTCTGTCCATACCTGTGCTGAAAACATGGGGCAGGTAGAAAACATCAGAAAATCCATGTGGGAGAGCACTAAATAAGCCATGTGAGTGCTTCTGGTAGGGCTGTTGAGATAGATAAAGCTGTACTTTGTGCAAGTATCTCTTGGTGTATTTTCTCATTGTAGGGCTCTTCTAAGTATTGCTAAAGTGCTGTTTCCCTGCTATAAATTTCTGGAGTGAAAACCAGAGAAGCAGGCAGAGCCACCTCTCCAAGAGACCCTGTAATTACATTTTTGACGACTCAAGGCTGGTGTTTGTCTTTTTTTGTTTGATGCTGGCAGGAGCTGTGTAGCAAAAAGCCTTTTGAAGTTAATACCTAATTAAGATGGATGGGGAAGGTCACAGCCCCTGGTAGTGCTGCTGGTTCAGGCTGTTGGCTGCCTCAGGAAGGCATCAGCAGGGAGATTTACTGGGAGCCATTCTGTGCATCCAGGGTGGGAAATGTTATTTAAAAATCAATGGGTAAACAGGATTTCTGCACTCAGACAGAGAGGGAGTTTTGTCAGATGGGGAACTGAGGTACTTAACTCACTTTGCTGTCAGAACATCCTTGATTCTCCTCTGATGGAACACAATGGGAGAGGGTTTGAGAAACATGGAGGAACTGGAAGTGTTGGGGCTCCAGTCCCTGAGGTGGGATGTTTTCACACTCTTATTTTCTGAAAAATCCCTTTGCCAGGGTTTCGTCTTCTGGGAAGATGAGAAGCCTCAGCTTCTCCATGTTTTGCTCCTCTGGAATGTGCTCTGGAGATTGTTTATCCAAACATGTGAGTTGTTTTTAATTAATGGCCAATCACAACCAGCTGTGTCAGACTCTGAGGGGTCAGTCAGGGGTTTTTATTATTCATTCTTGTTAAACCTTCTGATGTATCCTTTCTCTTTCTTTAGTATAGCATTTATTTTAATATAATATCATAAAATAATAAATCAGCCTTCTGAGAACATGGGGTCAGATTCTCATCTCTCACCTCGTCCTGGGGACCTCACAACACCACAGGATGCAGCTGCACCCAGGTTTGGTGTCAGGCTGGAAATGGAGCTTTGGCTGCTGTGTCATCTGCAGCACTGCTGGTCCTCATGGCAGTGCCACACTGCATCTAAGTTCAGAATCTGAGCACTAAAATGAGGATTTGGGATGTGTTCTTAAGTGTGTTCCCAATCCTGAGCTGATGCTGGTGTTTCAGTGTACGAGCAAACAGTGACAAACCAAGTGAAACCCAAAAAGAAACGGAACCTCAGACCCCATTGCACAGGGAAAGGGAAACAAGGCAAAGTTTGGACGTCACTAAACTAGTTCACACCTCTCTGTTCATTGTGCTCTGTAGATCTGGGACTCTGAGAGAGATGCTGAGATTATTTGATCTGTTTTACAATAACAACAAGTGGAACAAGCCAGCCAGACCATTTCCTAAAGGAGTGACGTGTTTTGTGTGACTAAAGCAGACACGGCCTAATGAGTGCCTGAGTTAAGGCAATTCCCACTGCTGCTAGATTGGATGTAGAAAAGCAAATTAAAATGTAGCCTGTTTAAGTCTGCGGTGTGCACCTCTGAGTTTTGGAGAACAAAAGTATCCCCAGCCTTCTTTCTGATTGAGTTCCAGCTTGGTTATGTTTGCAGCCTTGCTGCTCTTTATTTGCTGCCTCTGCTCAGCCAGCTGAAGGGTTTTCCAGCCTCAGATGAGGTGTTATTGCTAAATTACAGAAATCTAGCCTGATGCTGGAAAGCTAGAAGGAGGTGGTGCTGTTAGGTAAGCCATAATTTAGTGTATTCACTCAGGCCCCAGTAAATGTTTTGCCCCACTTGAAAATTCAGGATGTCTGGTGAGATAAGACTGTTGGATAATAACAATACAGAAACTTGCTTCATCCTGGATAATTTCTGCCAGCTGGAAATGAGGGCTTGCTGAAGAATAAAAGAACTTTTCAGCAGAGCTCTGCTAACCCAGATTCAATCCCCTCTTGCACAGGGTGGCTTGGTCATGCCACAGGGATGGGAGGCATATCTAGGTCTGGTGGTGGGTGGGGTGGCACGTTAGATCAGAGAGAAACTCCCCAAACTTCTCCTCAGAGCTCCATTTGTTCCAGCTCCAGCCTTATTTCTTCGTGTCAGTTTGTTATTGCTGCCTCCTACACGTTCCTTAGCACATTGGCCCTGCCATGGTCTCTCCTGCTGCTTCACAGAGTTGGGAAAATATCTCCTTGTGCCTGCAGTCAGAGTATGAGGTTGAACAGGGGGGCTTTGGAGGTGTGTTTATAAAAGATGGCTGGTTTAACTGTGTGGGGATTATAATTGGGCTTTATACCAGCTCAGGTAGCTCAGAATGGGTGTTTTATGCAGATAATTTCAATTAAATTTACTTTGTCCCACTATCCAAGGAAATGGTTACCACAGCAAAAAGCCAAGATTTGTTTATGGTCTATATCTCTCATTAACAGCTAATGAAGAAGCCCTTCAGTAGCTCTGAAAGAAAAAAAAATGGGAAAAAGATGATGATTATAATAATGGTTCAATAATGTTGTAAGTATGCTATTACTACTTTTGGAGGAATTTCAGCTAGGATTAAATTAGTCCCTTTGTTTTACTTAGTCCAGCAGCACCTTGGATTAATTATGGGGAGAAAAATTGCAATTTGGCTGTGCTAGAAGAGATTATTAGATATCTAGATCAGTAGACCACCAGAGCAGAGATAAGTGGAGAGTAAAAATCTGAGTGTTTCAATAATCATTAGGGATGCACCTTTTCTTTAGTTTTCTTAGGCTCTTTAGGGATGAAAGCTCAGCCTCAAATGACACAGGGAAAAGACCCCTGCTCTAATGGCATTAATGGTTTCATGGTTTAAAAGTCTGTGCTACTGTCCAGTGGCACTTGGAAACATTTTAAAGGAACTATTTACAGCAAATCTGAGGATTTCCTCCAGTTTGAAGTCCTGGAAAACAATGCTGAAGGTTCCTGTGCCTGCCTGGTTTTTGCTGAGCAGATCACCTTGGCATCAGAGCTGCAGATGAGTGGGAGGGGATACCAGGGGAGAATATTGAATATATTGCCCTGTGCTCAGCTGGGGAAGCTGCCAGGAGGCTGGGGAGGGAGGAGGAGGAGGGCCTTTGGGATCAGCACCCAGGGAATATGTTGGTTTTCTGCTTGCTGCTTCGGGGGATGGATCATTGTTGCCTCCATCTGCTGCACTGAATGCTCAGCTCTTGCCCTATATTTTTTTTTTCCCTCCTTTCCCCACGAGTGCTGCTGATTCATTTGGAGAGCAGGGAGCCACACATATGTCAGCACTCAGAAAAGGCAGTGGGAGTGTTTGCTGAGATTGCTTTGGACATTTAACCTTCCAGGTGAAGCTGTTGGCAGCTTGCTGAAGAGTGAGGGCACCTCCTCTGGCCCATCATCCTTCTCCTCCTTTTCCACCTTCCATGGCTGTCTTGGTTTGGAAAGACAGGTGTCTGCTAAGGAAGGCAGGAGCTTCCCCTGAAACAGAGAAAATGAACCTGCCCCCCACCCTGAATTGCTAAATTTTAAATTAAGGGTCTCTTAGGCAGCAAAATATATGGGAGCAGGAATTAACAGTTCTTTAATAGGGAAAAGAAAAACAAATAAAGGATAAAATAAACAATGCAGTACAGTAGAACAACACTGACAGAGTCAGAACCCAGCCTGACACCCTGTGGGTCAGGCTGTTGGCAGCAGTCCCATTGGAATTGTGGCTCAGCCCTCCTGCAGTGTCAGGGCTGGTTCTGCTGGAGCAGGGATCCTGTAGAAAGGTGCAGTCTCTGCCTCTGAAGATGCAGTGGGAGAGGCAGCTGCTGTTCCTCTGGGGAATCCAGTGGAGAAGCTGTGCTGGTGTTCCAGAACCTCCAGATTATATCCAGGTAGGAATGCTTGGCTCCTCCCTCTGGGCTCACATCTCCCAATGGGATGCTGTAGTTCTTATCAGCCATGCAGGGACATTCAATAGCTGTTATCAGCAATGTCCCCTCCTGAGGAGTGATTGTGGTCACTCAAAGAGAGAGATAAGGCAAACTGCCCACTTGACAAAGGTAGTCTGCCATACAGATGGTAATGGAAAACATCTTGCATTGCAATCTTCAACAACGGCATACACCCTGTGTCTATCCACCCATCCATTCCTTAGGCCCTGAGATAATTACTCTGCCCTTCCTGTGTTAATTGGGAATTAATCTCAGCTGAGTGGTTATTGGAAGTGGATATTGAATATTTGGTGGTGAGCTCTGTAGTACTGCAGAGGAGTGATGTCTGTCAGGGTGTTGTGAACTTTGCAGGGTGTATCTGAGTGAACGTTGAATTGTTTGTTTATTCTGAGATGAGTCAGGATGTGGCAGGGTCAGGCCCCCAGAGAAATGTCTGGGGGTGACTGAGAACATGTAGGATTAAAGTGGGCTGTGAAGAAGAAACAGAACAAGGAGATTCTGAAGGGCTGAGGAACAGAAGAATTTAAGGCAGAAGACAGAATGGGAGTTTAAAAGTGTGTGAGGAAGAAGAGTGGAGGAAAGTGTTTTGGAGCAAAAATAACATTTGCTAAACTGCTTAAGAATTAAAATTAGGTGGAGTGACTGAAGAAGCTGCTATAAAACTAAGCAGTCATGAAATTGAGGAAGTAGTTACCACAAATATCACACAAAGAGAGGCATGGAGGACTTGAGGACTTGGGAAGATGTTATTTGGCAAGAATTTTCCTTAAATTTAATCATGTGTGTAATATTTCCCACAGGAGTGATGAAATCTTTATGTTCCCAGGCTGAGGAGTCTCTTGAGGACTCTGGCATGGAAGTCCCTGGTGGAGGATGAGGCAGAGCTCTGCCTCAGAGCTCCCCAGAGCCCTGATGTGTGTCAGAGCTTCCCATCAGAGCTGGGCTTTGGGGGCAGGAGGGGCTCTGGGGCTGTTTGTGTCTCCTCCTGCTGCTGCCATGGATTTGGGGTGTCTGGAGAAAAGTTCCTCAAGTTTTCAGCCTGCTATAAAAGAAGTTATTTTTCAGCTGGTCTGTGATGATGTTCACAGGGGTCTTAGGATGAGGGAAGAGATGTAGATCTGACTCCATGTTACAGAAGTCTTGATTTATTATTTTTTGATATATATTACATTAAAACTACACTAAAACAATAGAAGAAAAGGTTTCATCTCAGAAGGCTAGCTAAGTTAAGAATATAAAGGAAAAGAATGATAACAAAGGCAGCTGCCTCAGACTCTCTGTCTGAGCCAGCTGACTGTGACTGGCCGTTAATTACAAACAAGCACATGAGACCAATCACAGATGCACCTGTTGCATTCCACAGCAGCAGATAATTAATGTCTACATTTTGTTCCTGAGGCCTCTCAGCTTCTCAGGAGGAAAAAATCTTAAGGCAAGGATTTTTCATAAAAGATGTCTGTGACACTGGTCCAGTGTAGTTGTCCAATGGCCTTGTGTTGAGCAATAGGATAACTTGAGCTTGGGGTCATTGTTCTTGATACTCACCCTGCCTTTAGAGCCCTTCTGTGTTTTAAACTGTTATTATTTATCATGTTATTCTTTGGGATATTTGTCACCTCTGTGTGGTCTTCTGCTTTGCAGTTTACAGTTTAAGCAGAAATGTTGTTTCTGCATTTGGTCAGAGGATACCACATTGTCACAATGCTCTGCCTACCACCCCCTCCAACCAGGCATAAATGAGATGTGAATTGCTGATATTTATGAGTGTGCTACACTACAAAGTACTTTATAGCCTTTCTGTCATATGTTTCAAATGATTCCACTTCAACCAAACAAATTGTCCCAGCTTAATTTCCAAGAAATCATTGTCAAAATTGCTGAACCAGTTTAATTCTAAAGCACATATTTATACTGAGCTGCACAAAGCACACCGCCAAGCGAGATTACAAATGGCAGAGAGGAGAGTTTAATCAGAAATGAGATTAAATTTGAAAATGTGGAGTGTTAGTGATTGCTGCTGAGGCTCAGACAGGGTGTAAAGCCATAGATTTTTCTTAGCAGGGCTCAGAATAGCACACTTGAGGAAGCTGAGGAGCACATATGCCCTGGTGCTGACAGTGGGAGAACGTGGAGCTGGCCTCAGAGCAGGGGGCTGGGGTTGGGAGCAGGGTGCTGCAATGTTGTGTTGTGAAACGAGGCGGAAGAGGGAGGAAGGAAACCCAAGTGGGGATGGGAGACAGGAAATAAATGAGCTGGTGTGAGCTGTTGTGACCTGCCTGGCACCAGCACCTCTGAGGGGCTGGGGACACAAACCCTGTGAGGAGCCCCTGAGGGAGCTGGGGGTGCTCAGCCTGGAGAAAAGGAGACTCAGGGCTGCCCCCATCACTCTCTGCAGCTCCTGAAAGGTGCCTGTGCTCAGCTGGGGCTGGGCTCTGTCTGCAGCAGCACTGACACAGCCAGAGCACACAGCCTCAGGCTGCACCAAGGGAAATACAGGCTGGAGATTGGGAAAAAGCTTTTTACAGAAAGAGTGATAAAGTTCTGACATGGCTGCCCAGGGAGGTGGTGGAGTCCCCATCCCTGGGTGTGTTTAACAAAGCCTGGATGTGGCGCTGGGTGCAGGGTTTAGCTGGGGCTGGGTTGGACTCCGTGATTTTGAAGGTCTCTCCCAACCTGATGATTCTGCTCTGCTCTGGCTGCTGAGGGCAGCTGGCTTGTCTTGAGCTTTTGGGCAAGCTGTGTGTGTTTGAGTGGAGGGTTTTGCCAGCTGTTGGAGAGGAGGTTTCTAAGGAGACATTTCCCCATGGATGCAGTGTCTGCCCTGTGCTCTGGCAGTGAATGCCATGGTGCTCATTGATACCAGGGTCAGATTTAAGTGCTGCCCAGCCCAGCCTGCTCCAAGAGTGACCTCTTTGTGCCATTCCTTGTTGCATTGCAGTTGGGTGGAGAGTCCCTGATCTGATATAAAACACTTGTATAAATGCTATGCTTGTATTCACATCAAGCCCTGGCTCTCTGTATGAAGGAGCACTGGTTGGGTGTGTGGAGGAGCAGGAGGAGACACAGTGTTGTCTGAATCTGTTTTTCAGGAAAATGTGCACTTGGCACAACTTCCTTCTTTTTGTATCACAGGATGAACGTTTCATGCTGATCGCTTCAGCTGTAGGAGGAATTCTGAACCTCAAAATGGGATGTTTTGCCTTGGGGAAAGTTTTTTTTTTATTTAAACGCTTTGGTGGTTTGTTTTTTTTTTTCTTCAAGTCACCCCTTGAGCACTCCTAAATAGGAAAGAATGGTACAAACCTGCTGTTGTTGCCACATTCCCCCTACAGAAATCTGGAAAAAATCCCCTAATTGAGAAGTGAGCAGATCCCTGCCCCCCAACACTGAGATTATGTGCTGTTTTATAATCACTACAGGGAGAAGCAAGGCATAGCAGCTTCCTTTATTACAGATGAGCCAGGATGTGCTCAGTAATCTCCCAGGCCTGCATTAAATCTGGGCCACCTCTCCAAATTGCAGGTTGATGAGCAGTGCAGCCCAGGAGCAGCGTTAATGTTTTGATGTGTAACACAGATTACAGCAGCTGCTGCTGCTAAGATGCTTGTGCTCCCTGCACTCTGAAGTGCACATCCAGGCCACCCAGGGGGTCCTGATTGTCCTTATTTATTTTTTATAAAGCATTAATGAGACAATTTAAGCCTTGCACTTCTGTGACCAGTTGTTTCTCAGCTTGGTCTGTACTACCTTCTATTTTTTCTTGTAGCTCTTTAGTTTTGTGTTTCCTTCTAAAATTTATTCAATGGCTAATTCTTTCTTGCTGATCCATATTTTAGTGTACAACAGGGTTTAAATTGGAGGTGATATTTGGGTTTAAAAGCTTATGACCCTTGTTTAGGGGATCTAAGCAGCACCAAGGACTACTGACTGTTTGTGGTGCACACTTGCTTTGAGGGGAGAATGGAGAAGGATCTGTTCTTTGGTGGACACTGTCCTCATGGAAAACTGACCCAAAAGTGCCAAATGGGACCAATACAGAAATGGCATAAATCATAGAAGAGACGTTGATGATTTACCTGGATTAACACATCAGGAATGACGAATTCTGTGCCTCTGTGTAAAGAGTGATGGTGAATAATCCACCTAAGGAACAGCCTACCTTGAGTTTTGGCACTCAAAACTCTTCTGCTTTTGAATTATCTCTAAAGTTGCCTGAATATGCATTGCATAAAAGTATTTGTCCTGGGAATGGGGTGGAACATCCTAGGAATTGGGAGAAAAGCTTTAGCTCCTCTTGATGCTTGTTTGGTGCTTTGAAGGATGTGGTGTTGCTGGGCCTGTGGCTGCAGGTGGGATTTCATCTGCAGGTGCTGTGGCTGTGTTTAAAGAACTATAAACTGTGGGGGCTGGAAGCCAGGTTCTCAGCAGGTCTGGCTGCTTGTGCTGCAGAGGTGCCCATAATGGTGTGCTTAACTGGCTAAGAAAAGGTCAGGAATGTGTTACAATTCAAGAATCTCAATGTTTTGCATGGAGGTATGACCAGTTTTCTGAAATGTCTCCCTTTTGCAAGAATTGTATAAGCTGATAGACAAAATTTTAAGTAAATCATAAAGCAAGAGCTCCACAAAACTTCCTGACATGCCAACACCTGACTAACTCACTTCATATTCTGATTTTAATTCATTTAGTCTGTGTCAATCAGCCACAAATTAGATTGTACAGCTGCTATTAAGAGCAAGTGTTGTGTTTTGGTCCTTAAAATGCTGGACAAGCACTTTAAAAACCTTTACTGAATTTCAAATATGGCCACGGTAAAATTGGAGCAAGGATTATATTGTCACTTCTCCCTAATATAGAATTATTAAAGCATATAAAGAGAGGAGCAGAGCTGGAGGCCAATGCATCATGTGATAGACTTTGTGTCAGGCCGCTGAGGGAATGCTGCTCACTGAGGACAGGGCAGAAATGTTCCTTCCCAGGGAAAAAAATTGGACAAAGTGGTAGAAAAGCTGGGCAGGGATTGAGGAGGGGCAGAAAAGTTGGGCAGGGACTGGACAAAGTGGGAGAAGAGCTGGGCAGGGATGGAAGGGGGGCAGAGAAGCTGGGCAGGGATGGAGGAGAGGGGCAGAAAAGCTGGGCAGGGATGAAGAGGGGCAGAAAAGCTGGGCAGGGATTGAATTAGAGTGGCCTCCAATTAGGGCAGAGGTTTGGTGGCTCCCAGCAAAGGGAGCTGGCAGGCACAACACAGCCCCAGCCATGGCAAAGGGAGGGCTGTGCTGATGAAATAACAACTTTGTGCTGTGGAGAAATCCATGAGCATCCCAGAGGGACCCATTAGGGCAGCAAACAGTGGATGTGTCCTGCACTGGGAGGGCTGTGGGGATGGGGGATGGAGAACACAAGGGGTATAAAGCTGTTTTACAGTCTGTCCTTAAGTGTGATGATTGCTGCAATGCCAAAATGCCACACATAAAACGGGCTCTGATGTACTGAATGCATTTTCTGTGTAGCTCTTAAGAGGTGGCTTTGTCTGTGTATAACTAGAAAATGAAAATGTCAAGAAACATTTCAAGTGCCATTGCTTCTTAGGGAAATTATTAGCTTTGCATTGACTGAAAGGGGAGTTCTTCACCTGCCTGAGCCTGGATCCTCTCCTTGGGTTTATGTGGTGTCTTCCAGGAGCTCCGGAGCAGCAAGGCACACATTAATCTGTAACCTGAGCTCGGGCTTTTACACCAGCAGTGAGCCTGAGTCATTTGTGTAGTGCCAGCACAGAGTGAAGGGTCTGAAAGAGCCGGGCTGCACGTGGGTGAGCAGAGCCATCAAAGCACAGCTTTTTGTTGTGCTGCAAGCATCTTAGGAAGGACACTTATTCAATTATTTTCTTTCCCTCCACTCTCCCCTGGAGCAGGGATACAAAAGGAAACAAAGACTGAAGAGTGAGGCTATAATTTTGTGGCATTACAAGGACACTTACTTTGTTCAATTCTTTACTTTTTTTCTCCTCGATATTGTTTCACACTACTTTTATTTCAAGTTGGTGCTTTAGCTCCTTGCAGATTGCACCCCTGAAAGGGTGACCTGGGTGAGTTGTGTGTAGTATGAGTTAAATATGGGAAGCAGCAAACTCTGCAAAGAGATGGAAAACTTTGCCTGTGCACACCAAGTTTATGAAAAGTCTACGTTAAAAAAAATAGCCCTTGGATCTCAAGAGTTTTATCAAATATTGGAGGAATTATCCTTATTCCATGCACAGGAACTGGTGACAGAGACAACAGCAGATGGGGAGTGTGTGTGACCAATCCAAGCCAGTCCTGTAGTGAGCAAACTGAATGTGTGAGGGCTGATTTGAACCCTCGAGAGGAAGCTGTTACAGCTTTTACCCTATAAATCAGTGTGACAATGGGTTATTCTGCCTTTAAAGGAAATGGTGCCAAGCAGATCCTGTCGAGTTCTGAACTCACAGCCCCACTAAGGGTGCTATTGAAAAATGAGTCCATCTGACCAAGCAGCAAACATGAGAGCAGCCAGCTTGGTGTGAGTTACCACCTGCATCCCATGGAGAGATGTGGGTTTGTGGTAGAGGATTCTTGCTGGCTTCTGTCAGTCAGCCAGGAGTGGATTGTTCTGGAGGAGCAAGAGGCAGACCCTGGGCTTTGTCAGCTGCAGGGTTGTTTTTCTCTGGTTGGCAGCCAGCAACTTGCTGTGCTACTATCCTGCTCCTCAGACAAATGAAACAGCAGTGAGGATGGAGAAAGAAGTGGCAGCAGTGTCACAGACATCTTTTATGGAGAATCTTCTCCTTAGAATTTTTCTTCCTGAGAAGCTGAGGGGCCTCAGGAACAAACTGTAAACAATGGTTATCTGCTGCTGTGGAATGCAACAGGTGCATCTGTGATTGGTCTCATGTGGTTGTTTCTAATTAATGGCCAATCACAGCTGGCTGGGACAGAGAGCCAAGCCACAAACCTTTGTTATCATTCTTTGCTATTCTATTCTTAGCTAGCCTTCTGATGAAATCCTTTCTTATATTCTTTTAGTATAGTTTTAATATAATATATATCATAAAATAATAAATCAGCCTTCTGAAACATGGAGTCAGATCCTCATCTCTTCCCTCATCCTGGCACCCCAGTGAACACGGTCACACAGCAGCACTGGCAGGAGATGCCCCTCAGATTCACATGTGCTTGGTGAGCCAGAAGATCCTGCAGAGTGTTCTGGGGATGGAAGTGGCAGTGCTCAGCTCTGCCATGACAGGAGATGCATTCCCTCCCTTCTGTGATGACTGAAGTGGGAGCTGGGCTGTGTGCCAGACCTGTAGCCTGTGGCATTGGGCTGAAGAGATAAGAATTCACAGAAATGTAGAGCACCATAAAGTGTACGAGAAAAATTGAAATGACAAAGTTCTTCCAGTAGAACTTCCATAACTGGAAGCGTTTCAAGCTGTTCCATCCTCCCTGATAACTGCAGGCAGCTTTCATGCTCCCTTCTTATCTTCTCCTGCCATGTATGCAATTATCAGAAATGTTTGTTGGAAAAACTTCCCCCCTTGGTTGGGTTTTCTGTTCTGTGTGAAATCCTTACAGCCAAACTGAGTGTGCACATAGGGGTTTTCTCTCAGAGGTTTGAGCACTGATGTGTCCATATCTCAAACACTGGTTGTAAATGGAGCAGGGTTTGGTGTTCACAGGCACCCAGAGTCCAGGGTGGTCAGTGTGCACCCACAAAAGCCACACAGTTGGTGTAAAAACCAAGATATTGCTTGTTTGCAAATGCCTGATGCAGAGTTTTGCATATGCAAAGTGGTTTTGAAGGCATTCTGTCCTGCTAAAGAACAGCTTGGGTGCTGAAATGCAGCTACTACTTCATTGGCAGAGCTTTCTGATGTATGAGGAAAACTTAAGATGAGCTGGGAAAACATCATTTGCCTCCTGTGATCCTCCCCTCATGCTTGCTTTTCGTGGAAATATTCTGTCTTGTAGTGAGCTGAGCATTTTGGGGAAGGAAGTGGCACAAAGAGGACCTGAATCCTTCAGTGGGGCCCTTGTGACTTCAGCAGGGATGAGGATTTAGGATTTCACTGGTTCCCATCACAAGGGATGGTGTTGCTGTGGTACTGTGATATTCCTGGTGCTCAGGTGCCAAACCTGTAGATTTGTACTCTTTAAAAGCCATCAGTTGCTCCCCTTTGCCAATGGATAAATTATTTGACTTCTTAGGCCATTAAAAATGATCTTAGTGTCATTTGTCACAATTTCAAAGAAGCACTGCTAATCAACAGGCCATTCCTTCAAAATTAACCTGGCTAAACAGCAGGAGGGATGAGCAAGGTGTGATCTTGGCCCTATCACCATATATCATAATTCTCATTTCTTCTTCCCATTCCTAGAAAGCAGGATTGTTTTTCAGAACCAGAATTTGGGGATGTTTTGCTGGAACATGCTTGTATTTCTATGACAATCCTTTTACCATGGTTTTTCTTGCTCTTCATGCTGTGGGTAGGATTAGAGGAGCTCAGGAGTGAATGTGTGTGTGTGTGTCTGGTCTCCATCCCTCCTTGTGCTCCTCTGCTAGCAGAAGGAAAGGGATAAAGTGTAAATTTGCCAGATCAGGCTGATCTTTTGAGTGTCATCAGGCTGACAGAGCTCTTCAGGACAATCCAATAGGTGGAATGGGTTCAGTAAATTTTCCAAGCCCTGTAGTTCAGAATGCATTCCACACTCCTCTGATGCTGGACTTGGGCATGGTGGCACTGCCAGCTGGGGGAACCCTGAGCAGCTCTGAAATTCTCATTCCATGGTGGTGTGTCACTGTCATATTTCCTGAAAAACCCCTTTGCCAGGGCTTCTCCTGGGAAGATGAGAAACCTCAGAGAAAAAACAATATTATCTCATTTGCTGCTCCCTGTTTTGCTGCTTTGGAATGTGGCTGGAGATTGTTTATCCAACAGATGCATGTTTGATTGGTTCCATGTGAATTTTTTAATTAATGACGAATCACCATCAGATGTGTTGGACTCTAAGGAGTCAGTCATGAGCTTTCATTATCATTCTTGTTAAGCCTTCTGTTTGTATCCTTTCTCTATTCTTTAGTATAGTTTTGGTACAGCATTCTTTTATATACTATAGATGATAAAATAATAATTTAGCCTTCTAAGAACATGGAGTAGATTCTCAATTCCTCCTTCATCCTGAGGACCCCAGTAAATACACAGTGGTGGGATTTACATTCCCAGGTGTAAGTGGTGCTATCTGTTAGAAACACAATGCAATTTTTTGTTTTTATGCAGTAACAGGAATACATCTAACCATCATAAAGACTTCTGTCTTACACATAGCCTGTTTTCTATAATGTATGCATGCACACTGGTGTGTGTTTTTCCTTTGCACTGCAGGATGTTACAGGACTCTGCCTTATTTAAGTCTCCAGCAGTAGAAAAATCATACCAGGTTCATTAGGAAAGGCCATAAATACTTTTTTTTGGAGTGGGGATGCAAAGGGGATGAGGAGGAATGGGAGGGTGAAACAACATTGACATTTATGAGTGAATGGATGGTAATAAATGGATGTTGTAGCAAGAGCCAGAGTGATACTTTTCTCTTCTTACTGACATTCAGTGATGCTTTGAAGACAGCAGGAAGCTTTGCTTTGAATCCCCAGCATATCAAAATTAGATAATTTAAATTTAGTTTTTTATAAATTTACCTTATCCTGGAGCAGTTTTTATTAAAGATGCTAATTGCCCAGACCCTGACTAATTTAGGCTGCACTGTGCTGCTGGATTATTCTCCTCTGTGCCTTCTGAAATATAAGGCAAGGCAAAAATGAAAGCAGGAGATGTAAGTACCCTTTTAGTGCTTTAATACTGCAAATGCCATTGCAAGTGGAGTTTAGCCTGAAGCCAGGGCACCATGGGCAGCTTGCACAGGGCTCTGTTCCCTATTAGCACATCTGAACCAAGTGTGCTGGCCACAATATCCTTCATCAAGGAGCTGCTGCAAGTTTTTGTTCTGTCTCTAACATGTGTGGAGTTGTACATTGAATTTTATAGATGTGTATCTGTATGGGTGAACTGGGTCACAATCCTGGCATCACTGACAGATCAGCTTTATTAATGACATAATTAATGGCAGGGTATGGGGTTACTGTCCTGCCACTGATGGCTGTGTGTTTGTGCCCTTCACGTTTGTGGGGGATGCTGCTGCCACCACCCCATCCCACAGCAGCAGCTGCTCGGCCATGTTAGTGAGTGTTGCATCTGGGATAAAAGGGACTTGAAAGTCTCAGTGACAGCCTGCTGCACGCTTCCTCCTTTGTTGCTTTAAGGCAGCCTTCAGTTTTTCCTTTTAATTTTCTTGCATAAATCGAATGTCTTAAAATATCAACACTTCCTAATGACTTTTTTTTCCTCTCAAACCGAGCCTTATTTCCCTCTAACCATTTTTAAAAATCCTCATACTTGTCAGATTTATCTCTTTCAAGTATTTAGATGCCTCTTTAATAGATTAACTGTTTGACCATTTTCTTTTATGCTTCCTTTATTGGTGAGGAAAGAAACTATAGATTTTTTTTTTCCAGGCAAAAATAAGTCTATGGGGCAGCAGTGTTTATGCTGGATGAGAGCCTGGGAATCTTAACTGCTTTCTTCACAGACTGTAAGCACAACCAACTTAATGTCTCTTTATGGATTACATTGAATTGCAACTCTTCAGTGTTCCTGATGCTTATTTAGATTATTTTTTTAAGGATGCTGAATGATTCCGTGCACCATGCACGGTATATTTTCATTGTCCTTATAATTTATATTTTAATGTACTTTTGCTTTTTATAAGCTCTGCCAGTTTAACTGATGACTTATCTTGCTGGTTTTTATGTGGGGAGAATAATTAAAGATACAGCAGCTCTGGTGGAGCCGCCCAGAGTCTTGCCCACATTCCACAAAGAGTTTTTTCTCCTTGGATTCACCCAGCATTCCCATTTTACTATTGTACCCTCTGAATCTTGTCCTTGCTGGCTCTTTGCTGGCATAGGGGTGACCTGGGAGAAGCAGACTGAGTGCTGTGCCTTTGGCTGGGTTTTCTGGAAGGATCCTGCTTGCCCTGGCTGGTGGGACTGTGTGAATCCATCACTGGGTTCAATCAGATTCAACTCGGCTCAAGTGGGAGCTCAGGGAGTCAGCACCAGTTAGGGTGGCTGGGATTTATCCCAGAATAATTGTCTGTCTCATCCTCCTCTAATTCAATAGTTAACTGAACATCTTTCAAGTTTCAGGGCAGGATAAGGGGTTTTAAAGGGTTTCAACTTGCTGAGCTCAGGCATAGCTCTGGTGCCAAGGAGGTTTGGAATGAGTGCTTTCATTCACAGCACCTTACTCTGGGTGCAGGCAGTGGTGAGTGTGTCTGAAATGCGAATTTTCAGAGGAAATGGGATCACTCAAGTACTGACCAAGGTGTGCATTTGCTTCCCAGAGCAATTGGAAATGTAAATTGGCTTTTCTAAGTCAATTAGTGTTAATTTGGGTGGCTTAAATGGCTAATGGCAAGCAGAACTTTTTGTACCCCTGGTGAGGTGAGTAGCTGTTGAAAGAGTAGTGGATTTTTTATGGGGTTCTAAAAAGAATTTAGAAATACTCTTTTTTTCTTGCCTGTGCACTGAAGTGTACCATATTCCAGTCTAAGTGTCTGAGCTGTCACAGGGACTGTTCTCTCATTTGTCACTAATTTGCCAGTTATTTTAACTTGTATATCCTGTAACCTCTTGCAGTAGCAGTGCCTGTGATAGCAGATATGTTAAAATGTGTTTTAGAGATGCATCTGCAATACTCTGTGGATCTGGAGAGCCCTACAAAGCAGCTGGAAACCAAATTGTTCCTCACTGGCGATTCCAGCTCTGTTGAAAGCAGGAGCCTTACAGGTGCAGGCTTAGGTGTTTTCATGCTGTTTTTAGGGTCTTTTGGAATAAATAAAGTCTCTGCAGGTCAGTTCTGGCATTCTGGGAACTTTCCTCAGCAATACAAACTGTAGGGTCTCACTGACATTAATGACTTGCCCTTACCTGGAACTTGGTTTGTACAACATCCCAGCTAAGGCAGAGAGAGAGGAAAGAATGATTGATCAAGGCTCAATTCTGGTGAGAGAAGCTTGTATCCTACCAAAATGTGTTCCTAGAATTGCAATTTCTTTCCTCAGTCCCGGTTTGAATAGCGGGAATTCGGAGAACAAAGGTACGTGAATAGCAATCTCTGTGCTTATTCATTGTGATTTGTCTTGAGTCTTTCAGATGAAAGATGCTGTGAAAGACTCAAAATACCCTGTAAAATAAAGCAAGACCTGCCTGGAAGGTGTAACAGACCTAAGTGAGTTAACATGAGCACCATGGGCTCAGCTGAAGCCTCCAGGGCAGATCTGAGCTCCCAGAAAGCTGAGCTGGGTGAGGGGAAGCAGAGCTGTGCAGGCTCTGCAGAGAGCCGGGTGAGCTTTTATGTTCTGATGGCTCTTTATCACCTGCCATTTCTGGGGAGCCTTCCCACTGGGTTGCTATTAGTGTATAAAATGTGTGTGGCATTTACATTTTCTGAAAAATCCCTTCATACCCAAGGTTTTTCTCCTGGGAAGCTGAGAAGCATCAGAGAAAAGGAAAACAATTCTTATCTCATTTGCTTCTCCTGTGTTGTGTTCACATGTGGAATGTGTTTGGAGATTGTTTACCCACAGGTGATTGTTCCATTGCATTCTGCTGAGTTGTTTTCACTCTTTGGCCAATCAGGGCCAAGCTGTGTCAGGGCTCTTGCGAGAGTCACCAGTTTTCATTATTATCTTTTTAGCATTCAGTCAGTGTCCTTGCTGTATTCTTTAGTATAGTATTCTTTAATATAATATAGTATCATAAAATAATAAATGAGCCTTCTGAGAACATGGAGTCAGATTGATCATTCCTGCCTTTGTCTAGGGGCAACACAAATACAATATATGTCTTCAGGAAGGTGTAGAAATGTCATGGGCTCCTTTTGGTTTTGCCTCTGAAAAAGCTGCATGCTGAGCAAGGGAAGACAAAGAAGTGTGTGTTTACAAACTGTGGTAGAGAAGAGAACAAACTCATATACAGAATTAAAAGATCCTGTTTAGCTTGTTAAGAGAAGCTTATCTGGAAATTATTTTTGTTAATTAAGGTGACATCCCCTGTGCTGTCATTTTTGTGGCACTGTTTCAGTACACAGGTGTCACTGTCATATTTTCTGGAAAAATTCCTTTGCCCAGGATTTCTCTCCTGGGATGCTGAGAAGCCTCAGAGAAAAATGAAAACAATAATTATCTGATTTGCTTTTTCTGTGTTTTGCCGCTTTGGAATGCGGTTGGAGATTGTTTATCCAACATGCGAATTGTTTTGACTTAATTACTAATCATGGTCAGGCTGTGTTGGGGCTCTGGAAGGAATCACAAGTTTTCATCATTATCTTTTAGCCTTCTGTCTGTATCTTTTTTCTATTCTTTAGAGTAGTTTAGTATAGTATTTTTTAATATGATATAGATCATAAAATAATAAATTAGCCTTCTAAGAACATGGAGTCAGATTCATCATTTCCTCCCCTCGACAGGGGTCTCAGAAAACACCACAGAAAGTATCTTTACAAATTCAGCAATATGCCATATTCAAGAGCTCAGCCATGTGAGTTTGGTCTTCAGCATCCCCAGTGATTATTTTGCTGTTTCAAGTGGTGTAACCTTTTTATTAAAGGTGGTGGTGGTGGAAATGATGTTGCTGAGGTTTTGTGGTTTGCTTCATTTTTTTTCCCCCCTCATTGTGGTTGGGCAGAGGAGAAAACTTGCCAAGTTTTTCAACTTGTCTGGTTTAGCCTTGCAGACATTGCTCCTTGTTATGCTGCTCTCTATTATATTAAGAAGCTCTTTAGGAGCTGGTATCTTTTCCCCAAGGACACACTTGTAATCAAGTCCCTTTCAATCTTTTTGATAAAATAACCAGAGTGATCTTTTGCCTACTCTCTGTTATGAGACACTTTCTGGCCCTAAAACAAATCTTCTTCTGCTTTCCATAGCATCTTGACTTTTTTACTGTGTTTTTCCAATATTGTCAGTGAATATTGGTTTTAAAGGTACCAGTATCTGTCATGTGCAGTGGTGGGAAGAGCTGCTGTTCCTGTCTCATAAATCCAAGAAAGCCTTAAAATTGCACAGGTCATTAGTGCTTTATTACTGGTTTTGTGCTTCATTATTGGTATTGTTACTGAGAGCATGAACCATTAATCTCCCTTGACTTCTCTCCTTACCAAAATTTCCCAATCCACAGAGGGTCCTGCCCTTTTTAGAGCAGCCCTGCCTGGAACTGCACTGAAATCCCAGTTGTGGGAGTGGATGTGTCCCTGTGGAAGCTCTCCAGGCTGCTGGGTGGGACAGACCTTCCTGATCAGCATCTCCCAGGTCACAAACTCTTGTGCTGGAGGTGTTGAGTTCACCCCATCTGCTGATAAACACTGATATCTGATACACTGAGCTGCTCCTTGCTGGGGAGCTCATGACAAAACTCAGATCACAGCTCCTGACAACCACTGTGGAGAAATCAACTCCCTATTCCTTACTCTGCTTTCATTTCCTTATAGCTTACAGTATTTATTAGGGAATTGTGTGCATTATTAAATCAAACACCTTAAAGACCTCAAAACCTCACATCTGCCAAGGTCAGCCTGATGAAGGGATATCAACCCAACCTTCCATAAATTCCTGCCCCTTAATTTATCCTCAGTCACAAATCTGGACACATTTTTTTCCTTTTTTTTTGCCTAAGATTTAGCCCAGAGCAAACCAGTTTTTGTGCAGCTGAGTCATTTCCCTTGCCTTACATGGATATTGGTGTGATATTATCAGTCTTCAGAGATGCATTAAAATTAGCACCAGCATGTCAACCATGTCCCAGGGTGCTTTCAGCGAGTTCCTGTTGTTATCCTTTGAGTTGCTCTTGATTGCAGCTGCAGCATGAAGTACTTTGTCTTTCTCAAGTGATACAAGTATATCCTCCTCCTTCACTCAAAATGCAAATGCAAAAATATTTATTGAACTTTTCTGTCATTATTAATAATTTTGCCCTTCTTCTGCAGCAATGGGCCCATGCCAATGATAAAAATCTCATTACACTTTAAAACAACACCTCTTTGTCATACTTATCCCTTCTGCTGTGGGTTTTCCCTGGTGCCTTTTGATTGTTTTATCAGTTATTCTCCATTTTACAGTCTTGTGTCCATTGTCCTCTATTAGTTTGTAATAATCTGAGTTTCTCATCTCATGCTGTGGGGAATGTTGACCCCATTAGAGGTGATAAGGATGAACCTCCTCAGATAACTGAGCATTGGAGCAGCTCTGGGACTGACCTATTGCATGTGAGCCACCTGTGACTCAGCCAATGAAATCTGATGCTTATTTTAGAGCAAATCAACTTTTTTTTTTTTCTAGTGCCACCTAAGGGAATTAATTTTAAATTCACTGGGATTTATTGGAAGCTTAATGCTACCTTTGAGTCTCTTTAAAACTCCCAGCCTGATTTCTTTTTTTCTAAATGTCATGAATATATGTGTAAGTGCTCTTGACTTTGTAAGAGAAACTGCCTTTGGTATTTCTGACAAAATTGTTACAATCCACTTCTGGAAATTGTTGGGTTTTGGTGCTGAAGTGGAATTGTGTAACACCCAACACCATGGAGCACACAATGTGTGCCAGACAGAACTGGATTTGTTCTAGGCCTGATGCTGTATCCTTCTTATTTTCAGGGACATTTTTTAGGATTTGGAGGAGAAAAGATGGTAAATATTGCAGGGAGCTCAGGTTGCACCAACTTGTGATCACTGGCAGTGCTTAATTTGATGTTCTTGCTGAGTGAACTGGATTTTTATAAACTTTGCTATGGTTGTGCCCTCAAGTTCAGGGGAAATCTTGTCTGTTTATCTGCAGAGGGAAGCAGAGCTGAGGACTTGTGCCTTGTATGAGCTGTGTTGTTGCTGTATGACATGGACAGTGAAATTTAATCTTTGCCTAAGCTTTAAAGCTAAAAATAGTTCACCTGTCATGTAAGGGACACTTCAATAGTACTAACCAATACTTGGGGAAGGCTGTGAGAGTGTAATGGGGGTGTCATGTACATGGAAGTGCTGGACTACATAACCTGCATTTCATTTTTTAACCCCATTTCCTCAGGAGCAGCTCTGCTTAGAGGGCTGAAGGAGGGGAAATCCACTCCTGGCCCAAGCAATGAGGGTGAGGTGAAACACTTCCTAACTGGAAACCACTTGTCTTGCAATTAGTAAACCCTTCCCAAGTGAGGTTTCCCTGATTACACAGATTTTGGAAGTTGTGCTTTTACAATTTCACTCGTTAAGATATTGCTGTTACTGCAGACTGAACAGGTTTATTTCTGGCCCTAGCAGAAAGCAATTACTGCAACTTCAAAAACATTGAGTATTGAACTAGAATTCTCAGCCTGAGAATTTTTGGACCAATCTTTTTTTACTTCTGGTGAAGCAGAATTTGGTGGTGCTATACCAAGAGGAATTGGATATATGCTGTTTTGATTTTAAAACAAACAAAAAGCACCCCTAAATTCCCCAACCCTATAAAAATCTAAACTATGGTTTGAGACTTAATGCAGATCAAGGTGGATTTTGTTGGTATGGTGTAGAGTAGACTTTGTTTGTTGGGTTTTTTTGGGGTTTGTTTTTATGATCTTGATGTTAGTAAAATGGTGTCTTACATTGACATTTTATGTGTGAGAGCTGGCTGGAGATTTGGTGGTAGGCTGGTTTTTTTTAATTAAAGGTGAGGTGAAATCTTAGCTGAGGATGCTGTTTCCTGTCTAGGTGCCAAGTCTGAATTCAGTCCTGCATCCACCCAAGCTGGTGGCAATCCTGTGTCAGCTTCCTGGGCTCAGAACTGGGTGGTTTCAAACAGCAGCATAACCTTTGGTTGCTTACAGGAATAGAAAAAGTGCAACAAACACTGAATGAATTCAAAAAGATTTGTGCAAACACTGATTTCTACATGTGTTTGTGGAGTTCTTGCTGCCACTTAGCTCCTTTATGTGCCTCTGGTTCTGTGGAGTTTTCATGGATTTTGTTTAGTGAGGTATTTCAGCTGGGCATGGTTATTTCACCAGATAAACCTGGATCAGCTGGTTTGATGCAATTGTTGATCAGGGTAAATGGAAAACCAATTTTGGCACTGTAGTCTAGGGGTTTGAAGCCAGGCTGAGCATCCAGCTCTGGAATAAACTCTCTTGGGAGGTGGCAGGAGTGCTGCACAAACCCATTGCTGTAGCAAGTGAATCAAGCACCTGGGAAGTCTGTCTGAAGCTGCTTTAAACAAATTCTTGAAACCTTTCCATCTATTTTTACTAAAAGCTCGGCTTTTGAAAGGAAGCTCTGATTATTCACTAAGTTTCCCATCCTTGGGTTTTGTTTGACTGCTGTGAGCCATAAGGATACTGATAACAGGGCATTAATTACATGTTTTAGCTCTACAACTGGTTCTGCTCTGCACCTCTTCAGTGTGTTGGCAGCACTTGACCCCTGTTTTCCTGTCTGTCAAATGAAGATAATGATGCTGCTCTGCTCAGCACAGTGATAAAGTACTTGAATGTGTATAAAAAGATGGCAGCTGAAAAAGGAGCTTTAAAAAGTTTAGGTGTGCCTACATGTCATGTAGATAATCAGGAGAGTTTGTGCACTTGGTTTGAGTGGGAGTGTGAGAGCCACACCTTGCCATAGCAGGAGGGCTGGAAATGGGGTGAGTGCTCTGCTTTCAGAGAACTCTCTCAAATGCTGTTTTCTATTAGGTGGTAAAGCTGATGGTTTGGGCACTGAGAGCCTTGCCAGGTTCCCAGTAGGGGACTGATTCTTCACACAGCTTTGAGTGCACAGCCACTTAGTAACTTCCCAGGCTAAAATGCTTTCTCCCATCAAAAGCTTAGAGCTTTGTGTTGTTGGTTTCTTTTTAATTATTTTTTTTTTCAAGACACTCTGTGTAAGTGAGCTGGAAATATCATCAGTAGCTGTGATTCAAGTGAAATTCCTGCTGCTAATTACACAGGCTTTTTGCTAAAGGTAGTAAATAGAAATCATTCATGGGTCCTTAGAGGCCTCAAAATCATTCAGTATTCAGGGTAAATATATCAGGGAGCTTCATAAGAGAATAATTTTAAAACAAAGCCTGGTCAGCTCTTTAATAATTTACTGATTGTGATAGGAAGGAGAATATCTAATAACCAGCAAGATTGGCTTTCAAGTAGAAAATAAATTAGTGTTAGAGGAGCGTTTTTTCAAAGAATCATAATTACTATTAGAGAAACATTTGGTTATCATATCAGTGCTTGATTGCTTTACAAGCACTTACGGAGGCAAAGGCACTTTATGTGATTGTTTAGGAAGCTGCAAAGACAGATTTATTCACATGACACTTGTCTGAACCAGGGAGCTCTCAGCAGCCTTATCAAGTCCAGGCTTAAAATGCTGCAAGTGGTGCAGTGAAAGGTTTCTGTATCTGATGGCCACCTCTGTTCACTGCTCTGCCATGGGAAGGGAGGCTCCTGTACTCACAAAGATGCTCCAAGCACTGGGACACCTCTCCTATGAGGCCTGGGGTTACTCAGTCTGAAGAGGAGAAGGTTCCAGAAGGCGTCAGAGCTCCTCTGGTGTCTAAGGGGCCTCCAAGAGAGCTGGAGAGGGGCTCTGGAGGGACAGGACAAAGGAGAGTGGCTTTAAACTGAAAGAAGTTAGATTTAGATTGAATATTGGGAAGGAATTCCTCCCTGTGAGGGTGCTGAGGCCTTGGCACAGGGTGCCCAGAGCAGCTGTGGCTGCTCCATCCCTGGAAATGTCCAAGGCCAGGCTGGACAGGGCTTGGAGCAACCTGCTGTCCCTCTAGGACACAAAATAAAACAATGCGGACACTGGAACTTCCAAGCTACAAAGAAGGGCCGTTTAATTTCTGACTCCAACATTTACAGATTTTCAAAAGCGACAGTGGATTGGAGGGTGACAGTGCCACCTCTCCAATGACACTGGACAAACCAACAGTCCATCAAATTTCTCCTCCTCCAGAAAAGAATGTAAACCAATAATTATTTACATAAAGCTGCGTGAGAAAGTTTGTTGCAAGAAGGTAAACATCAGAAGACTTAGAAGAACTGGGCTTGGAGCACCCTGGGACAGTGGAAGGTGTCCCTGTCCATGGCAAGGGGATGGAATTTGATGAGATTTAAGTTTCTTTCCAACTCAAACCATTCTGTGACTTTGGCCAGCTGTCAGCTATTGAGTTTTATTTCTAAAAGCTGAATTTAGGATAACTATAGGAATTCAATGGGAAATACATGCTTGCACAGGAAGGCAAGTCCTTGCTGTAGGATATCTTGCATCTGCTGATAGTGCTGACTATAGCAAACCCACATTAGAGCCTGCAGGAGAACATTAATGGGAAAAGAGAAATATGAGCAGTCCTTGCCTCTACCGCCCAGGCTTTGGGTGTGTTTTGGTCCAAGAGGCCCAAGGAGTTGGCCACTGAAATGGCAGGGCCAGGAAGGTTTGGTGAACTTGGCTTTGTGGGAGGTTTTGGGTTCCTGAATAGGGAAGATGAAGAACCATCATGGGGAAATGTAGAGATGTCACAATATGACATGAAATGAACGACACTCACACACTGAGATGTCTAAGGTAAAACATGTTTATTTCTGGATCTTGATATTTATAGAATTCCAAAAGACCATGGATTGGAGGATGAATTTGCCACCTCTCCAGCCACACTGGTCAAACCAACAGTCCATCAATTCTCTCCTCCTCCAGAAAGGAATGCAAAACAATCATTATTTACATGAAAAGTGTGTGAGAAACTCCATTACAGAAATGTAAACATCAGAAGGCTTAGAAGAACTTTAGAAGGACAGGATGACATAGAGGGGAGGCCTTGCACCCTTGTGTAAGTCGTGAGGGTGTCTACAAATGTTAATTGTTCACCTAAACACCTTTAGATGGACTGTGCCATGGGATAGAATGTCAAAGGAGGAGGGAAAGTTGAATTAAATAGTGAAGAAATGGCTGTTCCAGGAATATTAATAGGAAGGGTGGCTGGGGTTGTGTTTGCTACAGGCCCTTTTTCCCTAGCTCCACCTTGGCCTGAGGAGGAGTTGCTCCTTTGCTTCCCAAGCTGCTGAAGCTCTGCTCTGTGACTCTGTGTTCCTGCCTCCTCTGCTAATGACTGTTAATGACACAGCACTGAGAGCAAAATATGGCCTTAATGAACCCTGATGAATGGCTATGTCTTAAAGAGGAATTAAGTGATATTTTTTTTTTTGGGGGGGGAGTGAAGATACATTAATTCTAATTACTTTTATTTTATGGCACTCTATATTTTCCAAATAACTGATAAAGTTTATGCTTGGCTGTAACACTGCAGCAAATTCCTAACCAAAAAATATTTGCTATCATTATGTTAGCTTATAAATTTCCCTGTAGATTTTATTAGATAAGCTTCATGAGCAATCCATTAGAAATGGGAGTTGTGGAATTTGCAAGTTTTCCATGGAGTTTACTTGAAAACATCCACGTTTTCCTGAATGAGGAGTGCATAATGGATGTGACTCTTTAGTCACAAGTCCTTGGCACATTGCAGGGGCTGGTGCTCTGTGTGCTGTGCAGGAAGAAGAAAGGCTTCCACCTCCTGCCAATGCTCAGCTGCTTCCTTTATCTGGGCTTAAATCCCCTGGTACAGCTCAGAGAAAATAAGGGGACAATTTATGGTTTACTCTGAGCTAATGCATGTTGCCATAAATTTTAACAGAACTGGTTTACTTTTAAAATAATTCCTAATGTTCTAGGCCTCTTACACTTCCTAGAGAAGTTGCAATCACAGAATTTCTGAGGTTGGAAGTGACCTTTAAAGGTCATTAAGCCCAACTGTGTCAACACAGCAGCACCACCACGTTCAGCTAATCCTCATCCTGGGTGCCACATCCACAGGGGTTTGGGGGCATTTGCAGGGATGGTGATTCCCCACTTCCTGGGCAGCCCAATTCAATGCCTGCCCACCCAATCTATGCAGAAATTCTTCCTACTTACCTCTACTTTGTACTTTTGGGGTACATCCATGTAGTGACAGGTTCTGATTTTCTATCTGCAAACTAGAAGTGAAAAACTTGCTGTAGGTGCACGTGTGTATGAAGTGCTGAATGCTTCTGGCTTCTCCTTTCTGATAACCTGCTTTCCAAAGTTTCACAAGCTGCAGTGGTTGAGACAACTCTGTCCTCTGTTTTTCATTGATTAACCTAAATGGCTTATACTCTTGTTTGTTTGTTTTTGTTTGGGTTTTTGGTTGTTTATTTTTGTTTGTTTTTTTTTTTTTTGCGGTGGGTTGGGTTTTTTGTTTGTTTTTGGGGGTTTCTCTTGGTGTTTTTTTTTTTTGGTTTAGATTTTTAGGTTTTTAGTTTTTTTAGGATGTGTTTTTGTTTGGTTTTTTGTTTTCTTTTGTTTTTTCTTTTTTTTGTTTTTTTTGTTTGTTTGGTTTGTTTTTTTTTTGGGGGTTTTTTTTGATATTTTTTGTTTTAGGGTTTTTTTGTTATTGGGTTTTTTTTTCGTTTTTCTTTGTGGTGGGTTTTTGTTTGTTTTGTGTTTGCTTGCTTGTTTGTTTGAGTTTTGGTTTTGTTTGTGTTTTTTTTTGTGAAATATACCTTGTAGCACCTTAACTTCCAAGTCAAGATCCTGCAGTTTCTGGGAAGGAAGACAGAGTGAGGCAGTGCAAGAAGTGTCTGTGATTTGTCATACTGTCCTTGATGTATTTGGGGAAAAATTTACTTTTAGATATGCTAGCTGGAGTTAAACTTCTCATGGTTGTTTACTCTTTCTTCTACCCTAAAAAAAAAAAATCAAGAGATTTCTACAAGTTTGTAGAATTAGTTATTTTTTCATTCATGCTATTGCCTGCTCCTCAAACTGGGCTTGGAGTAACCTTTAACTGGAATGCTCCCTTCTTTATAGCTGTCAAACAGAGTAGCTGTTTCTGAATCCCAATAGACACAAAGAATATCACTTTCAGATGTTTTCCTGAGGTTTCCTATTGCAAGAGGAATCTCTCAGTTGCCTAAGTTAGGTAGCAACAAATTTATGTCCCCTGCCTGGAGGAGCTGTCCTGTTCCTTGTGGCTGATAAAAGATCCTTAGTTGCCCTTCCAATGGCAGCATCCTCTGAAAAACTCTGCAGAACACCTGCTTGATGATGCAAATGTCATCCACATCCCCACTTCACAGTGTTAATTCAGATTAATTTTATATCAAACAAAACTTGCATGGAAGCTTTCAATGAGAAAAGTGAGCAGCATCAAGCACTAGAACTTGAGATGTGCCATGGTACACGGTGGAACCTGGGTAAAACCGGAGTTTTACCTGCTCAGTGAACCCAGAGGGGGAATTGTGGGAATCCATAAAATCAGAGGGTTTGGGAAAGCTGTAAAAGGCAGGCCTCAGACACAGCAGAACTGTGATTAGAGCTAAGCAGCAGCCATGAGATTGGTCAGCAGAAAAATTATTTAAAAAGTCTAAAGTAAGGACAAATAGAACAATGGTCTGTGTATTAATGCTTGTCTAGAATAACTCCCTAAGCTGCAGAAAAGTTTATCTAGTGAGATATTAGGAAGTTTGAAGCTTAATAATGGAGCTCTGTGCATTGTGCTTTAAGGCTCACAAGCAGGTATTGTATTTGAAATAAGCAAGCATTGTTTAACCAAAGGTACCTGTGCTTATAGTGGTTGGATAGAACTACTGTCAATGTGCTTTTGCTTTGTGTGATTGGTCAAAAAACTCATAAAGTGAGTTGTAACATTAAATTCTTGGTCTGCTGCCTGGGATGTGAGCTGGTGGCATCTTCCCATTGTCATAACCATGTAATGGGACTGATGCTGAAAAATAAACAGCTCAAGGCACGTTCCAGCAGTCCTGTCCTGTTTGTGATTTGTACAGAGCCCCCATCCAGAAATAGGTACATGATGGAACTTGGGTAAAACAGGAGTTTTACCTGCTCAGTGCTTTGGAAACAGCTAAAAAGGATAGGATTAGTGGGGAAATATTCCGTGCAGGGAAATGCACTCGAGGTCTCAGTGAGTCAGAAGGTGGCAGCAATGACACTGACATCCCTCTGTTGTGCTTTGCCTTGACAATAGCTTACAGCTGGCACTGCAAGAACTGCAAACTTTGGATAATGGTGAACAGCTCAGAGGGATCTTTAAAATATTGAATAAAAATAAAAGGTTGGCTAAGCAATCTGTCTGTGCCCAGCCTGTCCCCTCATGGAACAGCACAGTGCAAACTCTGCACCAGCTATTCCTGCTGCTCAGAAAATCCTCTCTGCTCCTCCAAAGCCTGCTGTGGATCTGCAGTGCTGCTGGCCCAGGCTCCCTTTAGGCAGGCTCTGATTTCTCTGTCCCTGCCATCTCAGGCTGCACATGAGAGCTTTCCCCACTGAGCACAATCAGGTGTTTTCCAGAGGGAATATCCCCTCTCCCAGGGCAGGTTCCACCCACCCTGAGCCTGCAGCCAGCACAGGGAGCCAGGTGCTGCCCCTTCTGCTCTTCTGCCAGCTGTAGTGAAGCAGAGCCAGGCAATCTATACCTTGTGTGTGACAGCTGTCTCTGGAACTTCATTAATTGTGATCCATAAATTCAGCTACACCCATGGAAAGCCGTGCTTTCTTTTAGAAAGATGCTTATCAGGGTCCTCTGACTCTTATTCTATTATATGGGAAGATAAAGTTTAAATTCAACATTTCCTGCTAATGAAGAGCAACTGCTGGGCTGTTTGACATTTTCAGACTGTTTTGATGTTGCCTCCTTGCTGTACCTTTCTATTTACATGTGTCTGCCTATGGTATTAATAGATTGCTTTTCCATGATCCAGCATTGTTAAAATAAACTGCTGGATCCAGGGCCTTTTAGCATTTCCCAGAAGGTGTCATTGTGCTCATGTCTAAAGGTGAACTTGTATTTCTGAATAATTGATGGCTGGTAGTTAATTTCTTTATCTTCAGAAAGGAAGAAACTTATTAATGAGGATAATGCATGAGAGATCAATGCCAATGTGTGTGACATCGATTAATGATTTCAACTTGTAACCAGGTTGGAAAAAGCAGCTGGGCTCTGTATTTGAGCACATAATTATCTGTAATTGTGCTGATTACTTGGTGGGAGTGGGAAAACAGATAAGGCACCACTTACAGGGTACAGAGAACTGGGCAGAGGTTTTCTCCCTGGTACACACTGAGCTGGGTTATCATTAACTCCTCAGTGGTGAAGTTTCTGCACAGATGTGGTGTGGGTTTATTTCTCCTGTGGTGATGGCATGTCTGGATGTGCACATATATATCTGTAAAAATGGATTAATCTGCACAAAGAAGTGAAACTAGTACTAGAGAGACAGTTTGTTTCTAATAATAAAAAATTGTAATCAGGAAGGCAGATGGTGAAGTTGCAAATGGTATCAGGAGAATGACCTGAGGAGTTAAGTTTCCTTTCTTTAACACCATGACAACAAAAGCTCAATAGATCATATTTCAGACCCAAACTTTCAGTGCATAATATAAGGAAGTGGAAACTTTTAATCCATCCATTGAAGTTTACCTAAAACTTTCACCCATCAATCCTGTTTTTTAACCACGATGCTGCCTAATAGGCAGCTCTGTAATGAAGGCTGTAAGTTGTGTGAGTATTTATTTGTCAGTACATATTTACTGCTTGCCTCAGGAGAAAAAAAGAGTTTGCTGTGTTGAGCTGACTGATCTTGGTGTGTATTGAACTTGTCAAAGCTGAGGTTCTCTTTAAGCATCCACTGGTGTGTGGGATTAAGCTTCTCCTGTACCTCTAGGACTCTGCCTAGAGCCAGACTTGAGTGAGAGCTGTGTTTTGGGGACCTGTGCACCCTCAAAGAATCCTGTAGAACTGCAAAGAGATCTTTTCCTCCCCTTCAAATAAAGCCCACGGGCTGTGGAGTACTCACTTGCAGGCAGAGGAGCTGTGGTGTCGCAGCAGAGGCAGCCTGGCTGTGGTCTGCGAGTCGGCTTTCTGCTGGAGCTGAGATGCTCTGCACGCTGCAGGGGACTGGAGGAGTTCCTCCAACTTCCCTTTCTAGCCTGGTAGTAGGATTGGGTATTTACATACTAACTTTTTTGTGAAATACTTCACAAACATACCTATTGCTTCAGTTTTGTGAGCTGATCTTGTTTAATGTGTTTCCTTGATTAAATGCATCAGCTGTCCCAACGTGACAGTGCCTTCAGTTGTTTAGCACTTCATTGGCCCCACCACAAATGGTACAGATTGTCCCTGGAAACCAAAGAATTACATTTTTTTGGTCTCATCTGACCCAGTGAAGGAACAGTTTTACAGAGTCAAGAAGCCTCAAGCAACAAGCTCAAGAAATCTTCAGAGTATGTCAATGTTGTCTTTTTTAAGCCACTTGAGAGTTATTAGTAACAGCAAAATCAGCTGTGGTGTTGTTCACCAGGATGAGATCAGACTTAGAACTTTTCTTTACCATTTTCAGTAAATAATACCATGTAATACATACTAGCCTTGAAATGTAGAAGTCTAACAAATTCTTTTGTAGGGGCTTTAATTCTTCATGCCAGCTCCAAAGCCACCTATTATAAAAGCTTTTGTGTGCATCACTGCTTTGTGAACACCTGAGCTGTAGAGCACAACTTGTCCCTGTCTTTCTTGATGGTTTATGAACCAACATTATGGCTCTGTTTGAATTTCAGGAGCTCCCTTAGCTGTAAATGAGTTATACTGATGGCTTGGCTCTTTATTTTTAAATTACACATTCCTTATCTGCAGCATGTTTTCTCATTTCCCTTCTCCAGCCTTACAACTTCTTTTAATAGCTGGATTTCATCCCACCACTATATATCTAGTCCTCAAAGATGTTGTTGTTGTCTGGAAGACTATTTCAATCCTCCTGGGTTACAAATATCTATTGACTTTGCCATTAACTGAAATAATTTCAGACTTTGGGATTTTGTGCTTACATCTGCCTAATTTTAATTTATCCTGTTCTTGCTGCAGTCATCCTGCATCTTATATTTTTTTGTTTTCCTTTCTCAAAAGAATTTTTGAGTTTAATCCTTCATAAGGTTTTAGCCTGATTTTAGTCCAGCCTAGTGCTTGCCTTTGCACTATTTGATGTCCAAGACAATTGTGTCTTGTCAGTTTTTTCCTAGATTCTTGTAGGCAATTTATTTCTAACCTTTCTTCTCCATCTAGATCTTCCCTCCCACCCTTCTTCACCTTGCTTATGATGCAGACTTCTTGGTTTGAAAATCACCCCTGTAGGAAGTATTAAGTTTCTCTCCTTTTCACTCCTTGGACCTCAGGAAGTCACTTAGTTTACCAATTTTTTTTGTCATTCTGAACATGAATGCCAGACTTGCTTCTGTTTCTTCCCTTTTCTTCAGTTAATATGAAAACAACTTTATTCAGAGTTTTTTTTCAGCTGTTCTTTGTTATTGTTTTATACACTTCTTACCAGCACCATTCTTGTGTTTCGAGACTTTCTGTTCTTATTGCCCAGGCAATTTGCACAGATCTAAGAATTATTATGTATTATAATTCCAGTGGTTTCTATGTCTGCTGTGCTGGCTGGATCCTTTCTGCTGCCTAGCAGATTATTTAGTGAGGAGGTTTTCTTCTTGTTGTTCTGTTCTCTTTTCTCCCTTCATCTACAATTGTAGTGGATTGTGATTGTCCTTGTGCTGAATGAAAGCTAGAGGTGTGCCTTAATTCCTGAAGTGATGCTGACACCTAAAGAGAGGGTCACACATCACTGACTGGAGGGGTTTTAGGGCTGGCATAGGATTTGGTTCCCAGGGAAGCTGTGGCTGCCCCGATCCCTGGAAGTGTCTGAGGCCAGGCTTGGAGCAGCCTGGGACAGTGGAAGGTGTCCCTGCCCATGGCAGGGGTGGCACTGGAGGGTCTGTAAGGCCCTTCCAACACAAACCTTTCTCTGTTGAGATACAGGGACCTCTCAAGCTCATTTCTGGCTCAGGCTGTGAACAGCTGAGGGGGAGTATTTGCTGTATAGCAAGCTGATGCTGTCTCTGTTGGTTCCCAGGGTGGTGCTCTTGCAGTGAAGGACTGCAATGTGCAATTCTTCAGTGGTTACTCCAGAGCCATAGCATAGTTCAGGTTGGAAAAGACCTTTAAGATCATTAACGCAGCAGTGCCAAGCCCACCACCAACCCATGCCCCAAGTGCCACATCCCACCTGCCTTTGTAATCTCCCCAAGCCAACCTCTTCCAGTGCTTGACCACTCTTTCAGTGAAGAAATTTCTGATTATCCCACCAGGCTGAGTCCTGAGGACATCACAGCCCCTAACAAACTGCCATACTCTGTGGGATTCACATTCTCTGGACCTGAGAGAGGCAGAGAAAAGAATGATCAAAACAATCCTTATCTCATTTGCTGCTCCTGTGTTGTGCCACAGCAGAATGCAAGGTGGGGATTGTTTACCCACAGTGATGGTGTTTTGTTTCCTTCGCCTGTCAGGGCCAAACGTGTGCAGACTGTGGGTCAGCAGGCAGTCACAAGGTTCTGGGCAGTTGAGTTGGGTGCTTTGCAGATTCAGTTTAGGTGTAATGTATTATAGTGTAATATAATATAGAATAATATAGTATAATAAAGTAATTAATTAGCCTTCTGATATCAATGAAGTCAGATGCATCACTCCTCCCGGACGTCGGGCAAAAATATCACCGATACTCCTCCCGTAATTCCAAGTCTCCGGCGCTCTCGTAGTATTTAAAACGAATCGCCAGGCGCTTGTTTCAAACACAGAGCGGTGCTTGGGAGGGGGAGCGCTGCCCGTGCCCGGGGCAGCCCCGCGAGCGCCGCAGCCGCCGCCGGTCCAACACCGCCCCCTTCGGGCCCGGCAGCGCCGGAACCACAGCGGGGCCGAGCGGCAACAGCGGGGAAGGGAGCGGGGCCGAGCGGGAACCAGGGGTAGGGGAGCGGCGGGAAGGGAGCGGGGCCGAGCCGAGGAACAGCGGGGAAGGGAGCGGGGCCGGGCGGGAACCAGGGGCAGGGGAGCAGCGGGGAGGGAGCGGGGCTCGGCTGCCGCCGGCAGTGCCCGCCCGCCCGCCCCGCTGCCATCCCCGCTGCAGTCACTGCCCAGGGCTGGCCGCACAGGTGCTGTGTCCGGGTGCTCACTCCTCTCCTTTTCCTGTGCGAATCCAGCCCAGGTGACTGATCCAGACTGATCAGTCCTATTCAAGGCCTTAGGTGTTCCACCCCCTCCCCCCCCCCCCTCCCCACTTTCTCCCTTATCATTTTGGGTCAAGAAGTTACCTGTGGACAGCGATTCTTAGAATTGCGCCCGGAATTGTCTCCCTGCCCTGTGCCTGAGCCCTAGGAGGGAGTGCCCAGGGCGCGCTGTGCCTCGCTGTTCAGCAGTGAACTCCCGAAAGTAAAGTGAATAAGGATGGAAATGACTATTTTCAGCTGTAGGTGCTCGTGAGCTGCTCGTAGTAGCCGCCCCACCAAACAGCAGGGCTCGGGGGGTGGTGGGGGGTGCCTATCTCCTCCTTGGCTCCAGCAGAGGGTCGCTCCCTCCATCCCATCCCATCCCCGCGCCGCTGCCGGCCCCAATCCCACCCCCAATCCCAGCCCTCCGTTTAACGCCAGCCCCTCGCTGCCAGGGCAGTGGCAGCAAACCTGCCTGCGCCGCGCGATGCTGCGCTCCAGCCGCTACCGCGGGGCGCTGTGCGAGCGATCACCCGGCCTTGAATAAAGCACCGAGCACCCCCAAAGCCGCGCTCCGCTCGGCAGCGAGCGGCTCCCTGGGGGGGCAGCGGGGCGCGGCCGGCGCTGGGCTGGGCTCGGGGGGCACCTCCCGGCCGCCCCCCGCCGCTCCGAGCACACCGCGGCTCCGGCTGCCGGGGCCGCCGCCGCGCTCGGCCACCAATGCAGGGGATAGCGGCGGGCACGCAGCGGCTCCGCGGCAGCGCGGAGGGCAGGTGAACTCCGGGGAAGGATGACCGGCGTGGCCGCGATCGTCTTTTTCCTGCAGCTCTTACCCAGGGCGGACGGACAGGTTTTCCCAGGTGAGTGATGCCCCCGCTCCTGCATCCCTCGGGTGGCTCTCCCGGCAGCCCGAACTCCGCGCCTCCAGCCCCGCGGCCTCGCGGGGAGCTCCCGGTGCCATCCCGGGGATGGAGGCGCCTCGGAAGGCGCTGGCCAGCGGCAGCGAGCAGCCTCGGTGCCCGCCGGTACCCGGGAGGCGCCGGGGATGGGATGCGAGGGGCTCTGCCCCGCCGGGGCTGGGGCTGGGGAGGGCTCGCTCCTGCCAAAGTTGCGTGTGGCAAGAGGTGACAGCATCGCCTTTATGGCAGCATCGCCTTTATTGTGGGATTCGCGACACGCGAGGCGGTTTTTGGTGGTTTGCGAGCCCCAGGCAGGAGTTGGCTCCTGCGGGATGTGGAGCCGCTGCCTTTCCCCTCCGGCCAGGGGAAGGGGTCTGGGCTTGCCCTGGGAAGTTTAGTGGCAGCTGTTGGAGCGCTTGCATGTCACAGCTCCGAGAACTTTCTCGGGGGGCTCCTTCCCAATTGTCACTTTGTCTGTCGCTGATGTTTAGGAGTACTTTGCTCCCTGGCATGTGTACAGTAATAGTAGCCGGCTATTTTCCCACTCCTACGAGTTCCTTTAGGCATAGTTTGAATGACTTGAAGATGACAGGTGCTTATAGAGCTGGCTTTCTCCTCCTGTGCTATTTTATAGGTAATCCAAAGCTACACGGCTCTTGTTTTTATCCTGGATCTTGCAATACATTCATTTTCTCACTGCAATTTGTGCTTATGCTAAAAGATAAGCAGTTATAGCTTTCTTCTCTCTTGACTTAGGGGAAAAAAAAAGTATTTTAAAACTATCTGCATGTTTAAGACGACTAAAATTTCCCTGTGTTATGTTGCTTAACTAAATAGGGATACATCTCATTGACTTGGGCGTGCTGGAGGCACAAAACTAAGTTGAGTTCATCTCAAACACAAGAAGGTTTTTGTGACTCGAAGCAGCAGCTCGGGTGGCTGTGTCTCGCCGTTTTAAAGCAGCAGCAGTGGCGTGTCGGGGATGCTGAGCTCCGTGCCCACCTTCCCCCGAACCCCTGGGCTCAGGGACGGGGCTGGCTGGAGGTGCTGTCACCAACCCGGCTGCCTTTGACACCACCGGGATCGTGTTTACATTGCTAGGCAACTGCACAAAGCACAGATTTATTAGAGAGGCTGCGAGAGCTAACCTAGTTAAATAACTGCTTCCTTGAGTAAGCAATATGCGGAGCTATTTATTTCCCCCCTCCCTTCTTTTCTCTCCCTTCCAACTGTTTTTCGTGTTCTTGACACTTGTCATATCAATTGTGATTAGATCCCGGGCTTTTGATGAATCATTTAGCCAGATGCTTGGAAAGAAGAGTGTTCTGGGAAAATAGCAAAGTTTTAAGGGGGCAGAAGACACTTTGTGTTTGAGGGAGATAATGTAATATGAGCTAAACGCATGAAGATTTAACATATTTCAATTATTTTTAGGAAAGCCATGAAATATTTTAATTATCAGTTCAGTGGAAATAGTAACTGTGAGGGTTTTAAAAAAATCATTAGTATCCTCTTCTCCCTCCTATTTGAGTGTGCATCCTGCCATCCAAAGTAAGAGGCACTGATTTCAATAACTGTTTCTGAGCTGCTTGTGGGACTGAAATGAGGAGAAAGCTTTCTACTCTTAAAATAAATATCTGCTGTGAAGTGTACCGGTCTGGACTGTGTCCCTGCAGCTGATTTTAAAATTTTTTTTTGAATTGTAAAAAGCAAAATTTTGCAGGTTCACTTTGTCCCTGAAAATTCCGTGAAGTTTGGAGTGGCTCCAGTTAATGTCATCGGTGTCTTTCCACGTCTTCCATCAGGTGGTGCTCTCTCCATAACTTTTAGGATGCAAATATCTCCCGTCTCCGATTATTTTTCAAAGACTACTGCGTTTATACAGCAACCTTTTGTTAAACATCCTGAAAAATCGCTGTGCAAGTTGTTGGTTGTTATTGTTTTTTTAAAACTTATTTTTCTTAAGTGATCGCTGGACTAGGAAATAGGAAAGGCACAAGTCAAGAGGAAATGTAGTCAGTTCTTACCCGATTTGCACAGCTGCTGCTGCTTTGTGTTATTCCACACGTAAAATTAGGAATACTACAAAGAGACAGCAGAATGCTCCTGGCTTCTCCCTGGCATACCTCGTTTCATCCTGAGGGAGCTGGCTACCACTCATTTCTTTATGTAATTTCTCCATCACTCTATTTATAACTCTTTCCCCCAGCAATTACTTCCCCTTCCCTGCAGTCTCTGTATTTATTTGTAACTCAACATATGCTTTTCGAGGTTCTAAACTTTTTGTCAGCTTTAGGGTCAGCTGCTAATTTAAATGCTTTACTTTTCCGTGCCAGATACAGAAGCAGCCCCAGTTAATGATAGCAGTACCCAGTTCTTTCAGGATTTTGGAGCAGCATTACTTACGGAGAAGTTCTCCTGGAAGTCCGTGTGCGGTTTTTCTCCCACCAGAACATGTGGGGTATTCCTGCAGTTGCCGCACACTTTGCTATTGTCTGTTTTGTGAGGATTTTTAACGCAACAGGGGCATAAATAGAGAGATTAAAGTCATTTGCAGCTGTGAAAAAGCATCCGGTGGAGAAAGTAGGACAGAGGGTTTACATGGGGGCTGTTGACCTGAACACCAGATTATTTAACACTTGTTTTTCTTCTGATGGCAGCGCTTAATTTAATTTTCCCCCTGTCCTGCTCCTTGCTTTGATGGCAGAGCTCGAACGCTCCCAAGGGCCGCTGCCACATCGCGAACTTGCGGCAGCTGAGAGTTCATTACACAGGGCTCGTCCAGCCGGGAGAGAAGATGAAAAGGGAGCAAACTGCGAGGAAATTTTTCGGGGGAAGCCTTGATTTAGTAGGAGTTCATTTGCTGAGGTTTTGCTGTCGGTAAATTGGCGGTGAAAAACGGGCCTTTCTGAGCGAGCTGCTCTGTGTGGCAGTTGTTAACAATGCAGCCATTTAACTCAATAATCACTTTTCTCTCCCTCTGGGGAGCTGTTAGCGCCACAATTCCACTTTATTTTTATCCCCGGCTGGCTCGATTTGTTTTCTAATACATAAACAATTAATCCTAAGAAGGTGATGTTGTGAAACTGCCTCTTTCGACAGCGGCAACGAAAGGTCACTGTGTGTATAAAGGCGTCTGTGAATCTCTGAGGGATAATCCTTCTCTTTTACAAATGCAGAGCCCTTTTTAACCATCCAAGTCCCTAAGCTCTGCTTCTCTTGTTTAATTGTACTTTTAAAGTCTGTTATGCTCTGCGTGCAGGCCCACGTGCTCCAGTTTTCATTAATATTACGGGAATGATTTGGGGCACTTACTGTAGAATATTAAAGTATATTTTTTTTTCAGAAGGCACCATCATCTGTTGCCATGGAAACCCGAATAGTAGTAAAGATGTAGGTCTGAGGCTTTGAACCTCGAAAGCCACGGACAAGGGTTGTTTCTTATAGGAACAATTACTTTTGTACATGAAATCCAGTTAAGTGGAGAGAAGAAAGAGAAATAAATTGATCTGTTCAGCATTGCGCTGACAATCCTCTTGAATAACGTTCAGCACAGAAGGATCAGTGTCTCTGATTCTCTCTATGTGTATGGTGTGGGTTTTTTAAAGCTCATTATTTATCATAATAGTTGCTTTATGCCTCTGGTAATTTTCATTGTGATTTTATAAGTGAGGTGCACGAATGTGTATTGGCAGGTATTGTTCTTTGCCTGAATGGGAAGCACTGAATATACAATGGAGAGGTGTGCATTGGAACTTAAATATTTTGGCAACAGGCAAATTTGAGACTGATTTAACGTGGCCCTAATTAAGCAAAAGAATAAAAATAGCAGATGTTGTCTGAAATCAACCTACCAAAATCTGATTGAATATATGGGTTTGCTCAGTGATGAGAGTGGTAATACTTCTGCTTTCGCACAGAAATCCTGCAGCCTGGTTGACATCCCCAGAAACCCTTACGGTGTTTGGGTGACGAGCAGCAGGGTGTGTGTGTGTGTGTGTGTGCATTGCTATATAAAGCCCTCTGTCTTTCTAGAGAGACATCCCTTCAATTTTTATGGAAACTGCTGCAGTCTGTTTCCTCGCTGTCTTGTAAGGCACAGATTAAAAATGTAACTGAGTTTCCAAAAAAAATGCTCGTAGGAACATCCATAGATGAGACTTTCCTTACATGAATTTGAAATAGCAGCAGCATGCAGGGGTCACCTGCTGCTGTGAACAAGTTGTAGTCCAGGTCTCCATCTGTGAAGCAGGAAACCTTCTGTGTCTCCCCTTGCCTCAGTAGCAGAGGGCTCCACTCCCCTGGGGAAGGGCTCGTGGGTTGCCATTCCTTGGCTCTGTGCTCATATTCTTGATAAGAAGGTGGTATATGGCTCTTGTGGTATTTCTGGAACGTTTTATGGAGCAGCATTACTTGGCTCATTGAAGCCAATGGATTTGGCCTGGAGTCACTTTTTTTATACCACTCACTGTTCCTAGTTTTCATATTTTTCTTTAGCTGGTGCTCTCCCCTGTTTGTGCTGGATGTACCTTCATTTAGGTGGTCTCTGCTTTTTTTTTTTGAGACATCTTTACCTGCCTCTTACCCTGCCACCTTCCTGGCCTGGTGCTGCCCCTTACTTTGAATGCCATTCCAGGCAGAACCAGAGAAAAAGAGCAGGCACACAAAGCTGGTGGATGTTGTTGATGGCATCAGTAAGGACTTCTCACAGCCTGGTCCTATTTTTCTGTGCACTTGTCATTACATAGCAAAAAAGGGTTCATTATTGTGAGCTCTAAAGATCATACATCTTCATGGTAAAGGAGAGAATTACTGTCTTAATCAGACTATGCATCACTTAATCAGTCCTGCTTGTTTTTTAATATCCAATAAATACATCCCATCTATCACTGCAGTTCAGAGATGTCAAATGCTTTGTAAACTGGATGGCAGGACATTGCACATTCCAGAGGAAAATGCTGATAAGAAAGAAATTTCAGCTAAAGAAAACAAGGATCTCTGGAGAAGGAAGGCTGTTAAGGTGTTGTTTAATGCCCCAGTTAAAGATGATGTAATTCTAGGAAGTCCTGGTAAAACAGGACAAGAAACCCCAGGAAGAAAGAACCTACTTAGTGCTTGGTCTCCTCTGGTTATCTTGTTTTCTTTTAAGTAGTGCTTGTAAATCAATCCAAGGCCAGTTGCTTGATTCCTTTTCTCCAGCTGGATCCCCCTGGGACTGCAGCCTTGGGAATTCAAACCGACTTGGTGAATTGTGCTGCTGTTTGAAGCCGTGCTGCTCATGTACTTGAAGAATGATTGAGCTGCTTATGAATTTTGGGAGGATGGGACCTGGCTCTTGTTCCTTGATATTTTTGAGTTCATCTCTTAGGAAGGCTGTGGGGTTTGACAGCTGATGATGTTGTGTGGGCACAGATCAGTGCTGCAGCCTGAGCAACCTCCGCTTACGCAAAGCTCTTTGTTCAGCCATGCTGCTCCCTTTGTGCTGGAAGTGCTCAAAGTGTCCCATATCTCATGTTTGCTTAGCTGAAACGGCTTCAGATCTGGCTTTACAGAGGAAACAGAGTTTATCACTTTTTTTTCCACATATATCCTTGTCAATCTCAGCTTCGTTCCTGGTAGTGACTGTGTTGAATCACTGGGAAGCAGCTCCTGGCTGTGAATTCAGCTGTGGAGTGAAGGAGGGCTGCTCCACTCTTCTCCTCTGCAATGCTGTAAAGAACAACAAAATCAAGAGTATAACTACTTCAGCCAGAGTTTATCCATTTTTTTTTTTGTGGTTGAAAATCAATCCTTCCCTCTTTTGAATTTGAGGAAAGTATCATTACCTGTGTGAGCAGAAGTAGGGCTTCAGGCTGTGCTGGGGATATTTTATTGGAATATTATGCTTTTGACTCCAGCACTGCTGAACTTGTTGCTGCTGCCTTAATCTGAACACGTGTGAATCTTCCTCCCCTTAGTACTGACTCAAAGATCAGCCTTCAATAGCAGAGGGGAGAAAAGAATCCTAAATAGCTAAATATACCAACTTTGAAGTGAGCTTTCAGGGTCTTTTTTTTTTAATGGCAAAGTGTGGAGTCGGGGATGGTAATGGTGCCACGTGGTTTTGTTTATTTGAGAAGATAATGATGATTTGTAGGAGTGAAAAGCAGTGTGTGATTGTGACCAACTAGTAGAAGTAGGGCACAAAGCAGGGGAGGAAGAAGGGAATTAAAGCAATCTGACTGCTCTATAATGGGCCTTTCTTCCTTTAGAAATGTTTACTGGAAGTGCAGCAGCATTTGCTGGATAAGCAGAAGAGCACTTCTGTCAGCAGGATGGGAAGCTGCTGAGCTTGATGGTTCGTTCCTCCAGAAAAGGGATTTGCTGTCAACATGTACCCACTTAGGTGGGGGCAGCCCAAATCTCATTCTGCATTCCTAGGTGGGGATTCAGTGCTCTAATGGGAACAGTTGCTGCTGAAAGTGTAAAGTGCAGTGTATTTCTACCACAGTCAGTCATTCTCAGGGAAATATTTTGTGGTTTTGATGTTTCTACAGAGATGTGTGGCTGAGAGGTAGATTAAAAAAAAAACCCAACCCGCTGAGGCAAGAGGCTGTTTGTGTAACTCTGGTTATTGGCTGGTACCAAGAATTTTTTACTAATTTGTTCTTAAGAAAAGCACCAAGATAAACAATAATGAGCTATTTCTGGTGTTTTCCATTCACACCCACCTGTTTAAAAGAGGTGAATATCTCTAAAAAGTCTGTTCTGGGCTTTCTCTGCTCTTTGGCTTGGGTGTGATTGTCAGGTGGCTGGGCAGAAGTGCTTGTGACCTTCTCATTGTTACCTTCTCATCCCAAAGAGGCAATTGCCACTTTTGCAATGGTACCAACTCCTCTCCTAATGAGCCTCTTTAATAGAAACTCCTTTCCCCTTCCTAATTGCTTATTAAACCTGAAGGGATGGCTTTGTTGTGTGGTACCTTTGGAACCCTTGAAGATCCAACTGCTAAATGCTTTAGAGGCACAAATTACTGAGGTTTTTTGATACCCTGAAGAATGTTTTCTTTGCAGTTGTATAAGGGAGAAACAGAAACAGCAGCAGAAATGTGAGCAGTGCCACAGTCAAGCAAGAAGGGTGGCAGCTGACAGGATCCTGGTGTTTGGTGGGGTTAGTGATGGAGAGTGTGATGGGAAGGAGAATATGGTAAATTTATAGCAGTAGGAAGAGAAATAGGAAAGGGGACTTTGCTAGAACAGAAACAGTGAGGAAGCAGACATAAAATAAAGCTCTGAAGTGGGCTGCTGGATGCTCTCAGGCTGGGAGGGTGGCTGGCACTGATAGAATCTCTCTTTCTTTAAGCTAAATGTCCACCAGAGTCACTGTGAGATAGCTCATGGCTGCAAATTTTACTCCTTAGCCTGAAATATGGGATACAGCACCTAGCTCTTGTCTTTCCTTTCAGTGACTGAGCATCTCCCTTCACAACCCAAACTGATGGGAATATTTTCAATTTACCAGCAGCCCATTCTAGGTTTGCTTAGAAAAGCATCTATTTATCTGTTATATTTGCCAGTTGCTAATATTCTAAGAGCCTTAACCATGCCAGCAGCAGTTCTCCCTGTTGCTCCTCTAGCTCAGCTGGTATCTCATAGTTCTGCTCGTGTGCTCACACTACAGTTGCACACTTGATTTCAGAAATGGGAAGGAATAAGCCTGTGAGAGGAAAAGCCTGTTATATTTACACTCTGGCTGTCCCACAGTGGCTGATAAGTGTGGCATTCACATTCCCTGAACGTGATTGCTTTACCCAGGGTTTTTCTCCTGGGAAGCTGAGAAGCCTCAGAGAAAAGGAAAACAATTCTTCTCTCATTTGCTTCTCCTGTGTTGTGCTCACATGTGCAATGTGTTTGGAGATTGTTTACCCACAGGTGATTGTTCCATTGCATTCTGCTGGGAGTTGTTTTCACTCTTTGGCCAATCAGGGCCAAGCTGTGTCAGGACTCTGGAGAGAGTCACCAGTTTTCATTATTATCTTTTTAGCATTCAGTCAGTATCCTTTCTGTATTCTTTAATATAATATAGTATCATAAAGGAATAAATGAGCCTTCTGATAAGATGAAGTCCTCCTCATCATTCCTTCCTTTATCAGTGGCCCTACATTTAGAATAGATCAGGATTTTTTGGGTACCTCAGTGCCTCTCTGGGCTTGGGTCAGAGCCTGTGCCAGACAGCCCAGATGTGCCTCAATTTGTGCAGCAGCCAACCCTAATTAAACATCCAGGAGCTATCACCCACCTGAATAAAACCAGTCACTCATCTTTGCCCCTTCCCTTCGAGATCTGGTTTTGAGCCTTGCACTCGAGACAGATTTTTTGTGCTGCATTGGCTGCACAGGGCACAATCAGCTGATGGATTTGACTTTCAGATGGGTGGCTGGAAGCTCCTGTGGTGTGGCTGCTGTGCCAGCACTGACTCATTCCCTCTCTGGAAGGTGCCCTGGGGCCTCTGCTGCTCTCCTGCCTGGCAAGGCAGGTACAGAGAGCAGGCCTGGAGGGCTGCCAGCATCCCCCTGGTTCCATGGCACAAACTGCATTTGGTCCTTACCAGGGATGCTGCGCTGCACCCACTATTTCCCTGTGGGAATTGGGAATTTGTTTGTATAAATTAAATCTAGACCCACTTGGAGTTTCCTGTAAATACAACCTGAAGAATTATTTTGTTGAAAAAAGCTGCTCTAAACCAGGCACTTCCCCTCAGTTCTTGAGTTTCAAATATTCCATCAGGGAGGATGAATCCGTGTGATCTAGTAAAAAATAATAGGTTTCAAAAAAAAGGACAAAAAAATCTGATTTTAAAAGAGATTTTTGCTATGCAAATGTTGGTCAAAACATTTCCCCAGCTTCCTGAATAAATTTTCTGTTGGCGATAGGGTTTCCTACGCAAACAGTAAATATTTTTATGATTAAAACATGGGAGATGGTGTATGTACTAACAGCTATCAGCACGTGGTAGGAATGATCAGAGAAGTGGAAAGCTTGGAAATAAACACAGTGTCTCTGTTGGCACAGGGATAACCCTGGAGACTGCCAAGGCCAGAGCCTGCAAAAATAAGAAAGTATAATTAATTGTCCTTAAATGAACCTACCAAGCAAAAATAACCCTTTTAAAGTAAACACTCAACTTTGCATTTTTCATAATAAAGCTTTTCTATCTGCCAAAGATTTCCATGTTCTATAATGTGTTTATTAAGATTTCTGTGCATATTTATTGTGAAAAAAATTAACATACAGAGTACAGCTGCACTGGACATCTGCTTTACCCTTGCACTTTGATTTTCTAGTAATAATACAAAAGTATTATTACTGAATATTACCAGTATTAGTATTCTGATAATGGCTGGGAAGTAATGTTTTGGAATGTTTCTTGGTGATTTCTGAAGGTCACTTGGCAGTTGTCTATACTGAATCACTCCTGGGTTTTGGTATGATTATTTGGTGTAGGTTTTTTGATGGTGTGTGGTTTTTTTGTTTTATTTTTGTTTTGTTTGTATTTTTAAAGAGGTTTTTCTTCCATGCTGACAAGCTGCTACTGCTAACAGAATGCCCAGTAAATGAGTGTTTCAGTGAAAGAAATATTAAATTTCCTTCTGTCCGGTCACTGACTTCAGGGTGACTTGCAGATGTTTAAAACACGAAACAGCAGCAGCATTAACAACAAATAAACCCCAAAGTTGTATCATGCTGCTTGCCAAGTGTAATTCATGCTAGAATTGCTGCAGAAAATACAGGAGAGTATTTGGATTATCCACTCTGGATTACCCACAGAGTTCTTCCTCATAGGGGATGACAAAAGGATCACTCATCACATTCAGACTTCTGATGCAATTTCTATTGAGAACATTTAGAAGTAGTTCCTTTGCAAGTTTTTGCTTGGTGATGGTAAACTTTCAAATTTTCAGTTCTTAAAAAAAAAAGTCAGCGTTGAGTGTCTCAAACAGAAATTTAACAGAAATCCTGAGTAGTATTACAATGTAAATGCAGAGTGAAGGTGTATACAAAGTGATTTTTGAGTGGAGGAGAGGAATCTGGGGGTGATTAATGCTGAGATTTTTGAGAGGGCTGACTGGCAATTGGTGGCATATTTGCATCAAACTGAATGTGGGTTTGAAAAGCAGCAAGTGCACTAAGGGCAGAATGTGCCACCTGCTGTGTTTGTATTTTAAAAAGTATATATCAGGATGTTTTTTCTGCCTGGAATATTCCCCCTGAGCATCCTCTTATTTCCAGGAGTGACAAATTAACATATTGAGAGTACACACAAGTGACAGCAATTTCTCCTCTTTTGAAGAGAGATTTACAGTATCTAAATCCATTTAATTTCTGCATCTCTATCTGAGAATGGAGCTGTGAAGGGGAGAGTACCTCAGAGGGAAGGAAGAGGAATAAGGGAGAAATATTTAATGTACAGTGAAAGGAATAGAATGAAATAAAAACAAGCAAATAATTACTTTGGGCATTATGAAAATCTTACTGCAGATCCATGAAGCTGTGGAATTGTGTCCCAGAGGAAATGGTGGGAACTCTGTCTGAGTCACTTTAATTTAGACAGGACAAAAAATTGAACAATCCACTGAAGGCTTTTTTTCCTCTAAAACTTCTGACTTTATTATAATGCTGTTGAAGAGGGAACAGAAGAGGAGGTAGAGTGAGGAGAAAAAAAAGTGTGATGGTGCTGTATTTAGCATAAGTGATAACACATACTAATGCTCCTCTGCTGTTTCTTAATTAATCTGATTATCTGTTAAATATCAACAGCATCATGGTGAAGGCAAGATTGAATCATGTGCCCCTCCAAATACGCCTCACCCCCAAATCTGCATTTACACCTTATCTAACCTGGGGGCAAATAGTGAGTGTGGGATTAAAAAGCCCAACCAGCACAGCACACCCCAAACAAACAATCCCACAAAAACACCTCAGCTAAACCCCCAAGCAAACAGAAAAGCAGCCCAAACAAAACCCAATTAGAAGTGCAATCTATGATTTGTAGGTGCTGAAGAAGCACATAATGTACCAGTCAGAGAGAGGAGGAGTGTTAGGCATGTGATGCTTTTATTTCTGTAGCAGAATTCCTGAGTGCTCGTGGGTGAATTGTTGGAGAGCTGAGGCAGGGGAGCATCAGCTCTTACCCTGGGGGGCTGAGGTGGGGCCCCAAAAAGGGCTTTAGGTGTCACATCACACCTGTGTGAGGGGTGCATGCAGGAGCCTGAGCACCCTAAAAATCCCTGAGCTGCCAATGGGGAATGTGAAAAATGCATATTTTATGCTTTTTGTAAATATTAAAATGAATATTATATGTGTTATGTTGGAAAGTTATGCTGTATTAATTTTCTTAAGTAGTGTTAAATATGGTTTTAGGTTATAACATAATGTTAAAATAGAAACTATGCTATTTTTTTAAGAGAGGATTTTTAAAGAGATACTGTTTTTAACAAGATATCAGCCACAGGACACCTGAATCTTTCAGAGAAAGAGAATTTATTGCCCCATTATCAGGAGAAATGAACTTCTTCCCACCTTGCTCAGCCCTGAAGGCGCCGTTAGGATTCAGAGGAAGAAGCTGACACTGACCAGACAGAATTCTGTGTTTGAATGGAATTTCGGCATCATGTATGAGGTGTATGAATATGCAACAGGCTGTTGCTTTTAAGGGTTAATCCTCTGTTAACGTGGGTCCTTTTTCGGGCCTATTTTGCCCAGAAAGAGGTACCCAGACCATCCATAACTCTTTGTTTTTATTGTCTCATATTGTCCTAATCCAAATTATCCAAATTTTTATTACTCTAATTATATTACTATTTTATAACCATTTTATTACTATTAAACATTTAACATTTTAAAAACAAGCGATTGGCGTTTTTCACAGGGAACATCACATTATGTTAATGTGGGTTAATCCTCAATCTTTGAGTGCTTGAACGGACAGGGTTGAACACAGAGCTCTGAGATGGGGTGGTGAGTGTGTCTGAATGCAGGTGAAAGTCCAGAAATTCTATAGCTGTGGGGAAACCTGAGAGGAAATTAATAATTCTCTCGGTGGAGCTCCGTTTGCATAGTGTGCAGTAAATAATGCATGGGCCCACGGAGCCAACAGTAAGAATAAAACAAAATATTGAGTAGCTGCCCCTCCAGTCAGGGCCATCCATCTTTTGCATAAACAACTAAAGGTCCCTTGGCAGAAGTGTGTGCTCAGGTGATTTTTTCAGTCAAACCTGCAAGAGGATTGGCACAGGGTTTTGTGGATAACCTTCCACTAGTGCAGCTAAGACCCTTGGGAAAGCTTGATTATTTATTGATGTTAATATTTCTCTTTTCTTAGTGTGCCTCTGTGGCAGGGAAGCCCATCACCTGAGTGGTCAGGAATTTGTGGGCTTCTCTTTTTGGCTGCATGGATGTACAAGGGGAGTTTGCTGCTCTCTGTAATTCTGCAACACCCTCAACTTTTTTATATCACGGCAGAATTGATAAAGCAGGGATATAAACAGAAGTTTGGGGATTTGGGCAGAGTAAAATGCTGTTCCAGTCTAAACAATTTGTGGTTCTATGTAGTGAAAGAAGCTCTTGACAAGCCACAGAAATTTAAGGGAAGTGTGTTGGAATTAATAGATTTGCTTTTTGCTGTCACAGTTTTAAATTCCACTGGCACCTAATTCATGCAGGAAGGCAGAGCTGTCACTTCTCAGGCTCTGTCTGTGTCAGGATGGTGACTTAGATAATTGCTCAGAACTAGATGGCAATGGAAATTTTTCTTTTATGACAATTCAGGACAAAATGGGAGCCTGGAAACTTAAGCTGTATTTTATTGGTAGTGCATGTCCTTAGAGCTGTGCAGGCAGCTCCTCTGTGATCATGAAGGGCTGCCAGGAATTTTATTGTGGTTTAGGCTTGCAAGGAGGCAGTTGGACTGCAATGAATTGGGATTTGAGCCTTCATGGGTTTGTTTAAATTTGTATTTTCTATGTGGTGCAAATACTTCTTGTTTGAACCAATATCAGCATCATGTACACAATTAAGGTCACCCTGTGCTTCACTGGAGTATAGAAAGCTGGGTGGGGAAATCAGTGCTGTTGCAATTAAATGGAATCATTTGAATCCCATTAAAGACAAAAAGGAGGAGAGAAAACACTGTTATTTATCAGTCAACTTGAGGGAATTAATGTCTTCTGAAAATTAGCTTCAACCCTGTTTTTTTGCTATTGTTCTCAGCATTGATATTACCACAGAGTTAAAGAGAACAAATTATAATGAGTTTTTTCCAAACTTTCCTTTTTCTTTATGCCCTGAGGCTTCCAACCCATTTTCCTTACTCTGCTCTCTCCTTTTGCAAGGCATTTAGTGGCTGTTCATTCCTGCTGTGTTCCTGCAATGCCCATGCATGTTAAATGATATTCTAGGAATTTATAGTGGCACAGCAGCAGGTGTTTATCTGTGTGCTCATAGGATGTGCCCAGTAAATCTGCAGATCCTTTCCTGTTCTAAGGCTGTCAGGGTGACTGGAGTTATTTAGGAAACATCTAGATTTTCCACTGTGACAACTGTGTTAAGAGAAGTAAAAAGGTAAAAGATAGCAGTGGTTAAAAATGTGAAAAACGCCAATCACTTGTTTTAAAATTTTTAAAAGTTTAATAGTAATAAAATGGTTATAAAAATAGTAATACAATTAGAGTAATAATAATTTGGACAATTTGAATTAGGACAATAAGAGACAATAGAGACAAAGAGTTACAGATGTCCGGGTACCTTTTTTGGGCAGCACCAGCCTGAAAAAGGACCCCCGTTAACAGAGGATTAACCCTTAAAAGCAACAGCCTGTTGCATATTCATACACCTCATACATGATGAATAAATTCCATTCAAACACAGGATTCTGTCTGGTCAGTGTCAGCTTCTCTTCCTCTGAATCCTGACAGTACCTTCGAGGTAGGAAGAAGTTCATTTCTTCTGATAAGAGAGCAATAAATTCTCTTTCTCTGAAAGATTCAGGTGTCCTGTGGCTGCTATTTTGCTGTAAGTCCTTTCTTTAAAAAAAGTATCCTACATAGCATCGTTTCTATTTTAACATTTTTTATTACCTGAAACTATATTTAACACAGTACTTAAGAGAATTAATACAGCATAACTTTATAAGATAGCACATATAATATTCATTTTGATATTTGCGAAAAGCCAATCATAAAATACATGCATTTTTCACAAAAATGTTTTAGCAGATTTTTCTTAGTCTTTGGTCTCGAGTTTGACTTTCACCCATGTTTTTTTTCATGAAGGGAAGACAGGAGAATGGTGGTTCATGGCAAGCTGCTGGTGCAGGGAGGGAAGCCCTGCTGGAGGGGATCTTCCTGTGCTGCTGGGTTTTGCTTTTCTCCTCCTTGGGCTCATCCCACCCAGCAATGAGTGCTTCCCCATGTGCCTACCAGAGGCTGCTGCCTGCTGGAGAGTTCTGCAATGCTCACCAAGGTTCTTGAAACCTCTAAAAAGTCCAGCAGGACCAGGGCAGGGATTGTCCCCCTGTGCTGGGCACTGGTGAGACCCCACCTCAAATCCTGGAGTTGGTTCTGGGGCCTTGTGACAAAGACCTGGAGGGGCTGGAGAAGGTCCAGGGAAGGGAATGGAGCACCAGGAGGGGCTGAGGGAGCTGGCAAGGGGTTCAGACAATGCTCATCAAGGGTCTTGAAACCTCTGAAAAACCCAGCAGGACCAGGGCAGGGATTGTCCCTCTGTGCTGGGCACTGGTGAGGCCCCACCTTGAATCCTGGGGTGTTGGGTCTGGGGCCTTGTGACAAAGACCTGGAGAGTGTCCAGGGAAGGGAATGGAGCATCAGGAGTGGCTGAGGGAGCTGGGAAGGGGCTCAGCCTGGAGCAAAGGAGGCTCAGGGGGGCCCTTGTGGCTCTGCACGACTCCTGACAGGAGGGGACAGCCCCAGGTTGGGCTCTGCTCCAGGGAACAGGGACAGGAGCAGAGGGGAAGGCCTCAGACTGGGCCAGGGGAGGTTTAGTCTGGAGATTAAGGAAAATTTCTTCACAGAAAGGGTTGTCAAACACTGGCACAGCTGCCCAGAGCAGTGGTGGAGTCACCATCCATGGGGGAAATAAAAAGGTGTGTGGATGTGGCATTTGGGGACAAGGTTTAGAGATGGCTTGGTCAGTGCTGGGTTAACAGAGATGATTCAATGACTCAATGGTTTTAGATGTATTTTCCAGCCTAAACAATTCCATGATTCAGCATTGTGGGAGAAACTTGTGGCAAGTTGTAAAAATCTGTGAGAAGCACGGTGGGGTTAAGTTTGCTTTTTGCAAAATTTCCGTTTTCTCCTTGTCATGGAGAGAGATTCCAGTGGCATGGAATTCATGCTGGGGGACAGGGCTGCCACTTCTTAGCCTGTCTGTCAGAACAGGAATTAAGCTAATTGTTCAGGAATAGATGGAACTTGGAATTTCTCTTTTATGGGAACTCAGTACAAAATAAAAGTCTGGGAACTTAAACTGCAGTTTACTGGCAGTACGTGTCCTTAGGACACAGTAATAAAAGAGTACAAAGTAATGGAAGCAGGAATTGCATCTCCAAGCTAAATATTTATGTTATTTATGTATGAATTGACCTTAGCTCTTTTTACTCCCTTCCTTGCACTTTAATATTTTAAAGAGGAAGTAAATACCAATGAAAAATTATTTGTTGTATTGAATACTGTTCCCCTGGATACCTCTCATCAGATGATAACTTTGATTCCAGAGATATTAGGGAGGAGGAAAATGTTTATGTTGCTGTTTTACAGCAAGGCAAATCGAGTACAAGAACATTATCTGTAATATATGAGTAATTGCACAAGGAAATGATTTAAAGAAAATGTATTTAAAGATGAACATGAGTCAAGGTTCCCCTCCCCCAGCCCCTGATGATATTGCACTGTTAATTAATTCTTTCAGACTAAAGGATATCACAGCTCTCTGTCTGCTCCTGGTTTACCAGGAAAATCAAAGTACTCTGACTCACCACACTTGTATTTGGTAATCTCACAGGTGAGAATGAAATCTTGCCTTTTTATGCTAACTTCAGCTTTCCTTGGGGTAAAGCAGCCCAGTGAATGTTGCACTGAAATTGTGCAGTCTGTGAGAGCTGTGCTCCCTTCACAGCACTCTTCATCCTCCCAGGAATTGCTGCAGTGGGGATGCTCCATTAGGGAGGAGGTGGAATTTGGTGCTGTGCTTAGTGTTACTGTAATGTTTTTTGAAAAATCTCTTTGTTAGGATTTTTACGCTTGGGAAGCTGAGAAGCCTCAGAGAAAATCAAACCAATAATTATTTTATTGCTTCTCTTGTGTTTTGTTGCTTTAGAATGTAGTTGGAGATTGTTTATCCAACATGTGAATTGTTTTTACTTAATGACCAATCACAGCCAGCTGTGTCAGACTCTGAGGAGTCAGTCATGAGTTTTCATTAATATCTTGTTAAGCCTTCTGTCTATCCTGTCTCTATTATTTTGTATAGTTTTAGTACAGCATAACATAACAGCCTCCTAAGAACTTGGAGTCAGATTCATCATTTCCTTCCTGATAATTTCTTCCTGCCATAGGGGACCCTGAAAATACCAAATCCTTAGATCAGGGATTTGGAGGCTCAGCTTCCCTGGTCCAAACTCTGTCCCCATCTTGTTTGATAACCTTGAGCAAGTGAATTTTTTCCATGTCTCACATAAGTCTGTTGTAAGGAGCATCCTTGTTTCTTTTCTATCTCTCAGGAGTTTGGGGGTGCTCAGTGAACACTGGGGAATTATTTGAGGATCTCCTGATGTAAGGTGGCATGGGGATGTGTGTTTTCAGGTTGGCTCTTATTTCTCAGCAGTATCAAAGAATAACTTCGCAAGAAGGTTTGTTTAGATCTTGGCTGTCATCCATGAACATGTGTTCAATAAAATCAGTGGAGTTACTTCTTGTTCACCTTCCAAAAACCTCAGGAACACTGAGTGGTGCCAGCTCTTCCTTGGAGGAAGAGATCATGGAATCATGGAATGGTTTGGGTTGAAAAGGACCTTGAAGACCTCATTGCACCCCCTGCCCATGGCAGGGACATCTTCCACTGTCCCAGGTTGCTCCAAGCCCCGTCCAACCTGGCCTTGGACACTGCCAGGGATCCAGGGGCAGCCACAGCTGCTCTGGGCATTTCCTTTACTCTTTCCCATGGACATGGATAATCCACACGAACCTTCCTGAGGCTGAGCTTTTCCAGCTCTCCTTGTATGTTAGGTGCTCCAACCCTTCATTATTGTTGCCTCCTCCTGGATTTGCACCAGGACACCATGTTATAATTGTGTCTGTGTGTCTGTTTTAATCCTCTCTGCACACACATCAACCCTAATGCAAAACCTGTTTGTACTGTCACATTTTCCTCTGTGTGCATTTTACACATACATGTATATTTTAGGATTTATTTGGAGGTAGCTGATGCACAGGGTAGGATTTCCCAGGTGATTCTTGCTTGATTAAATTTCAGTGTGTGCTTGCTCAAATATTTGGCTTTGCTGAATAAATTGGTGTATTATGTTCATCTTGATTTACTGTCTCAGTGCTGTCCACTTGGTACAGAAAGCTAATAATCAGAGTGTCAGCAGCTGTTATATTTTCATTTAAGGGAAAACATACTAATTCTTTTTTGAGACAATGTACAAGAGGAGAGATTTATTTTTTGTGTCACACTGACTTGTCTATAATTATTTTTGCTAGAAGCTGAGTTGGTTTGTTTTTTTTAAGAGCTTCTTGAACAATTCATTTGGTTCTTTTGGAGAGCTGAAAATGCTTCTAGTACTTGGCCTCATTAAAGTGTAGATATCCCTGCTGTCTTGTGGTTTGGACACTAGGACTGAACCTAGCTTGGAAACAAGCTTAAGTGTGTTTTAATTTTGTAAATTATAAAAAAATCAAGTCAGTTTTGTGTCCTGTGGTGCGTTGGGTGGGTTGGGGCTGTTTGTGGTTTAACTCACATTTATAGGGAGTGGTACCACCAAGTGTAGTGCTGCATATTTGACACCTCCAAAATCCCTTTTCTGCCAGCACTCTCTTTGAGACTTATTTTTGCATTTGATCACATCTTAATATAGCAGAGCAGCCTTTGTAGGAGAAAGAGGGTTGTTTCTTTTTCCATTGATGGGGCTGCAGTAGAGAGAGCTCTCAGTGGAGGCAGACTCTGCTGTGTGTGGGTAAGGCTGTGTGCCCAAACCACCCTGGTTAGCCTGGCTTTGCTCCTGTGGCTCCACTGGCACCTCGGGCCCATTCCAGGTTTGTCAGTGCTGCTGTCTGTCTGCTTGGAGCAGTCTTGTTAAATTTAATGATTTCTGAAATCTTTCCCTGCCTGCCTGTGGTAGTGTGTGAAGTGCAAGCACTGCAAATATTCCTGGAAGCAGGTTGGAGAGTATTTTAAATGTGTGCATTAAACAGGGTAAGGAAGAGCTGTGCTCTGAATCCCCCTACTTGGGGAGGAAAATGTGGGCATTTATCTGGACTTGTGCACATCCATGGCTGGTGTAGTTCTCATCTTGCCTGAGTCTGAAGGAATCCCTAAATTGTTTTTAGCAGATGGAAAGCATGGTTTAGGATGAGGCTTTGCTGTCTGAGCTGGTTGCTGAGGCTGTGCAGGCTCCTGTGGCTGCAGAGAGCCTTTGGTTCATGTTGGAGGGGTCCCAAGTGTTATGAATAAGAAGCTTGACTAGGCCAATGCTCAAGCAGCAATCAATTTATTAATTAATATGGTAAAGTATGAGCAATACAGTGCTGGGTACAGTGGGGGAAGTTTTCCCTCCACCTGCACACTGATACTTAAGGCTTACAGGTATTTATAGGGGTCCTCATCAGCTTTCTCAGCAGTTTCTATTCCAATTTTTACTCACCAGCAGTTTTTATTTCCTAATTTTTATACAGTCACAATTCTATACACTGTTGTGATTTAGTTTTTCTCAGGATGTATCCCAAAAGGAGTATCCCCAGATGGTGGGGTCTGGTTTCCAAAAGAAGAAAGATTAATCCCATCTGGTGGAGTCCAGCTCCCCAGTGTGGGTCCACCTTTTGACTGCAAGGACTATAAATCTCATAACAGTGATGTCCAGCTTCCCTTGGTCAAAGTATTAATCCTTGTGGTGATGTTCATCTTCCTTTCTCAAGCTCCTTTTCCCTGTTTTGTTAAGGCATGAGATAAGCATATTTCCTTTATATATATTCCAAAGCTATAGTTTCAAGGATACAAACAATATTCTAAAATTATACTTCAAAAGGTTATTATTGCAGAACTCTTTAAGGCTTAACTGCAAGCAAAGAGCAACATCCTTAACACTTTAATTCCAATGCTCCTAAATCAACCAAGGTTAATTGCAAACAAAAGACAGGTTCAAAGGCCTTCTTCCATGCTTTACTTTCCTAAGTTATTATTAAAATTTGTAATTGTTCCATGGTTTGTCTCCACACATATCACAGTCACAAATACACACATTGCCTGTATGTACCTGACACGAAACACAGCTTTGTATTTCACACAAGGAGAGAGGGTGAGCCTCAGTCCTGTCTGCAGCTGTGCAAGTGGGGGCAAAACTAACTCATTTACCTCTATCCCAGCAGTGTTAGCAAGACAGGAAGAAAATGTGTCAGTTTTCACTGTATCCTTGCAGCATTACTTACTTTTTTGGGGGAAATCTTAAAGCTTTATATTACACGATGTAGGAATTGCAATGGAGTATTTTATTGATGAGTGAAATCAAAATCAATACTCCAACACTTGTTGAGGAGCAATCCTTGGCAGAAAGCATGGAAACTCGGCTTCAGTTCAGAACAAAACATTACTTTGGAATGAACAATTAAAATCCATTGATTTTAAACTTGGAGGTATTAAAGTAAGGAAGTTTAGTGTCAGCCTCTAAATTGCTTTCTTTTAGCACTGTTTCCTCATCCAGATAAAGCCTTGCATGTAGGGCTGACTGCTTTTTTTCCTTTCCCCCTGGCACCTTCCTCCAAATCTCTTCCCACATCTGTGCTGAGCTGTGGATAAGCACAGGCTGAAAATTGTCAGAATTACCAATGGGAGTAGAAATATTTCTGAAGTGGGTTGTAAAACAAGTGTTTTTGTGAAACCTCTGCTGGCTTTGGGAGCCAGGTGAGCTTTGGCAGGATGTTTTTCAGGTTTCCCTGCCCCATGTGTGTCCCATCCCTCCCCTGTGTATTTTGTACTGGGGAAAAATGCTAAATTGTGAATTCTTTCCCAAACCAGACATTGAGTCAAATGATTCTCCTGGGGTTTTTCTATGAGTTAAAGGATCCAATCTGCACAAAATCTCTCCACACAAGCTGGTGATTCTTAGCAAAGCTGGGAATAACCCCCTTTTTCCTACAAATCCATGCGGCAAATATTTTACCTCAAAAAAAGCATATGAAGAAATTTTGGGTCTTGGGGTTAATTTTTTTTCCTCCTCTCCCATCTCAGTTTTTAGTGTTTAAAACTCAAAATAATGTAGCTGCCTCTAATTCTGCTGCAGACTGTAAAACAGTCTGCTCTGCACTTTTTTATTTGACTCTAAATGTTGCAGATTTTTATGTCTTTGTTTTGCAGCCCTAAAAGTTCAAGAATATGTATTTATATCCACTTTATATACTTGTTTTATCCATTATTCTTATGCAGAAGAGGGGACAGAGGCTTCAGGGGAGGCCTTGAAGGCAGTTCTATTAATTCTAACAAAGCTGGAAAGTTGATTAGCAATCCCATAAGCAAATGTTGTGGGTTTGTTTTGTTTGGATTTCTCTGCTGTTAATAATTAAAGGTAAATTACAGTGTTTAAAAAAAAAGTTTGTGGAAAGATTGTAGTTTGCATATATGGGCCAAAATCTTCCCAGGTATGGTAATTTCCAGTGTAGCAAGGAAACTTAAGGAAAGGCTTGGGGAGGAGATGAATTTCTAGATTTGAGAAGAAGAAACCTGGGTTTCTGATGTATCCGACTTTCATTGATGCTGCTCACAGATGTAATACAAGCAGCACAATTTTGCCTGTGCCTTCAGCTGTATGGAGGAGACATGAAAGCATTCTTTGAACTGATGTGAAGGTTTGTGCATTAACAGCTGAGCAGCTGTGCTCAAGGAGCTGCTTCAAAACCCACACATGGGAAAGCTCCTGGGCACTCCTTGGAGCTGACCCATCTCCTCCTTCCAGCTTTGTTGGACCAGATGAGTCTGAGGGTTTTAGGTGATCTTTCTTGTAGGAGTGATGGGGGGTAGGATGGTCGGGACAGACGGACACGAGAGATCTCTGCAGCCAGGGCTGGAACTTGGGGTTCATTGCAAAGGGCCTGGGGGCAGGGCCCTGCTGGGAGCTGCCAGACACAGCTCAGAGCAGGCCCCAGAGAGGAGAGGGGGAGAGAGGATGAGAGGGGGAGAGAGCGAAAGCATAAGAGAGTAAGAGGGGTAAGAGCGTAAAGGGGTAAGACAGTGAAGTTCCTGTTCCAATACAATAAATTTTCTTCTGTATTTAATATTCTGATTCTCACTAACCAATCTAGTACAATATACAAATCCTACAGCATTTACATACAGCCTATAAGAATCATTACATTACCACACTGTGTTACATTTTAAACCCTAAAAACTCCTCTTTGGGCCCCTTCTGCCAAGCTGTAGGGTCTGCTCTGACCCTTGGGCCTGTCTGCAAGCAGAGGGTGTTGTTCCATCAAAAGGGGATCACCTTCAGCTGGCCATGCCATTGTTTTCCTGTTGTTCAGTAACTGAGGGATCTCAAAGCTTGCTTTCATTTCAATCTCGCTTATAGTTTCCATATTCTCAAAATCTCTTGGCCAGGCAATCCTATGTATAAGGCTTTCCTGTTTCATCTTCCCCAGCACTTTGTGAGTGTGGCATCTCTGTTTGCAGACCTCTGACAGGATTATTACCCACACTTCAGCTGGCAGAGGGTTCCCCTCCAGGAGGGGAAGGGGCTCAGCTCAGGTCCCAGCAGGGACAGGGACCTTGACCTTGCTCTGCTCTGATTGGGGATCTTAGTGCTCTGTCAATATTTGGTGGTTCTGCTCCTCATCTGTTGGAATATTGCCCTTCTCGAGAAAGCAAACATTTGCTCTTCCCTCATTTTAATAGTGGGCTGTCAGGGAAAGGTGGTGATTACTGCTTCATACCAGAGGTCTGAAAGGCATCTGAGTGCTGCTGGTTTGTTTTTCTTAAATGCCAACTTGTTTTTCTGCTTGGATTGCTGAAAATAATGTGTGTGTGTGTAGCTGTTCTGTACCATGTGCAGATGGAGGCCCTGACTAACTGTGAGGTTTGGGGAGTATCTTGGCCCTGAATTAGGAGGGTTAATCACACGTAGGAAGTTATTCCTCTAGTTCCACTTTTGCCAAATGTAAAGCTTCTCTGGCACATGCAGCATCATATTTGGGCTGATGTCCAAAAATAAAAAAATGGTCAATAAGGATTGCCAGTTACTCTGGCAGGGAACCAATTATCCCATTCTGTTTCCATCCCTCTGTGCACATGTCAATAAATAATCACTCACCCGTGATCCCAATCAACTCTCTGAATAAACATATGTGTGCTGAAAGCTTTGAAACTCTAAGTGGTAGCAAATATCAAAATGCCTTTACTCATTTGGATTTCTTTCCATCTGTTAAAATACCATTGAGGCTTTAAACTGTTTGATTACACTTAAGGTTGACTATGGAAAATCAGTTGCACATTGCATGGACTGATCCATATTGACACAAATACTCATACCCCGTGTGAGCTGTGTAATAGCACTGGGAGAGTGTCTCAGTGCTGAATAATGGGATGCTGTGCTGCAGTAATGGGATTTCTGTCCATTTTGGAGCTGCTCAACTTTGAAAGTTGTACAAAGTGACTTTGCAGTTGTCCTTGTTTGTGAAATTTATAATAAGCTGTTCTGCATGCCAGTTCTACAGGCTCTAGACTTTCAGATAAATCCAATATTAGAAGAATTATTTTACAAACAGTCAACAGATACAGTAATGGATGCTGATATTTTTGAGGCTGGAGTGGTTTTAGTGGTAGTTGTGTGGGCAGCATATTCCCAGTGTTGCTTGTGCATTTCCCAGCGTGCAGTGATGCTGACTTTGGTCCGTATCGCGTGCAGCAGCAGCATCAGATTGGCTCCAGGGCTTTGGAAAAGAGAGAAACTGTGGCTGAGTGACTTGAAACAGAAGCAGCATTTCTATATGTCCATAGGCATGGCCTGTATTGCAGGAACATTCAGGGACAGCTGTGGTGACAGCAGTGTGGGTGTTTGCAGGGAGCCCTTGTCCTGGTTCACTGTGGCATTCACATTTCCTGGAAAAATCCCTTCCCCCAGGGTTTTTCTCCTGGGAAGCTGAGAAGCCTCAGAGAAAAGGAAAACAATTCTTATCTCATTTGCTTCTCCTGTGTTGTGCTCACATGTGCAATGTGTTTGGAGATTGTTTACCCACAGGTGATTGTTCCATTGCATTCTGCTGGGAGTTGTTTTCACTCTTTGGCCAATCAGGGCCAAGCTGTGTCAGGACTCTGGAGAGAGTCACCAGTTTTCATTATTATCTTTTTAGCATTCAGTAAGTGTCCTTGCTGTATTCTTTAGTGTAGTTTAGTATTCTTTAATATAATGTAGTATCATAAAGTAATAAATTCTCCTTCTGAGAACATGGAGTCAGATTCCTGCCTTCGTCTGGAGGCAGCTCAAATACAATAATTCACCCCTGATGCACACACAGAACCATCAGGCAGGGAGAGACCTTCAAGATCATCAAGTCCAACATGCTGGGACATCAAACACTGTGCCACACAGCTTTAATGTTGGTGACAAGTTTTCCTTTGAGTGTCCCTTTAGTTTAAGAGTCAACACGTGGATGTTGGGAGAGTACGAGGCTGAGGCTCTGGAGGCTGAGCCTGAAGTTTGCCAGGAGCACAACTGAATGTTAAATGTAAATGCAGGGCTGCAGATGGCATCCTTGGGTTTCAGGCATGTGAATTCAAGCTGCTGCTGAGCTGGGTTTGAATTCTCTGCCACCATAGAAAAGCTGAAGCTGCACGAGTTGGACCTTGGGTTTGTCTTTGTTCAGAGGAGAACAGATTGCTCATTTTATGACTGACAGCATTTTGCACTGAAAAAACCTCAAGTTCTCACAAAGTTCCAGGTGCAAGGTGCCTGGGCTGTGACAGATTTTTCCTGTCTTATTGCTTTGTTTACTTGATTGCAGCCATGTTGTATGTCATGCATCAGTAATCCTTTAATTTGTAATGATCCTGCACTTCCATGAACTTTCTATGCTCAACCAAACAAAACCTGTCTCTTTTTAAAAAGAAACTTCTGCTTTCTATTGATTCTCTCAGAGAAAAAAAAAGGTACATAAATAGTAGTATTCTACCTGTTTGCATTTAGTTGTTTCTGTTGGATGTGCTGGTTTTTTTCAGTCCTGTTGTTGGGCAGCATTAGCAGCTGTTCGTCCTGGCATGTGCTGTTTAGTACAGTATGACACCATCAATTAGTAAACCTTTTATTGAGATGAATAAAAATGTTAAATATGAAAGTTGCAACATCCTAATTTGATGCTGTCTTGAATTTAGTGAAATTCTCTTCCATGCTGCACACAAGTTAGCTGTTGATACTTATTCTACTGTCTTTTCTAATGCTTATATAATTGAGGTAAGTTCATATAAATCAATCATTTGAGATTGTGTAATGTAGAAATTTCTGTGGTTTAAAAATAAGGGAATTGAGGCTCCTGTGGCAGATTTTCTAGCCCAAACTCTTTGGATTTACATTGTGCTGCTACTCAGAGATCATTTCCTACAATTTACAGCTGTGTTTAGACCCTGATCTCAATGTTAAGGAAGTTCAGCTTGCTTGACTTCAGTAGGAGTGAGCTTGAATATGTAAGTTCTGTGCAAAGTGAGTAAAATTTATCAAATGGGTTACTCAAGGCTCATGTTTCTCTGCATATGGTGCTTCCCCTGGTGCTCTCTTTTGGGGACCTCCCTATTTTTCTCACTTTTAATTCACCTGGAGCTCCTGCCTGTGCAGAACTGAAGTTATTTAGGAATAGCCTGGCTGTTTGCAGGTGCTCTCTGCAGACTGGGTTTTGCCTGTGCTGCAGAACCTTTTGATCTGTGTGGCACAGGACACACTTTTCACTCTGTGAAGGGGCAAAACATCAGCTTTAACCTTGCCCTGCTGTGCTGCCAGAGCTGTGCAAGGGATCCCTGTGAAGGAGCCCTGCTCCCAGCAGCTCCATGCAGCCAAGGCACAGCTCAGTCCCACCCAGGCAGAAAGGATGCATTTAAACTTTATTTTCTTGTAAATAATAACTAATTTTTAATGCCTGGACTCTGAGAACTAGTGTTCTAGTCAGACTTCATCACAGGGCACAATTGTTTCCCCTCTGTTATAAGAGGTGTGTAAGGGCACAAATGTCAGGTGACAAGTGTTCCTTAATACACCAGAAAACTTCTTACTTACTACTCTGTTTCTATAGTAAAAACCTTCCACATAACAGAACTTGAGAATAATAATTTGTAGAAACAACTTTCTTTTATTGGAAGAAGCTAGCAGGGGAGCTAGATTTGTGGTTTTGTTCTTTAACTCCCTGAAAGTAGTTTAGGAGTTCAACAGGAGTTATTTTCAAATTAAGATTAAGCAAGATGTGTGAATGGTTCTCAAAGCCCCCTCTGTGCTTCACAAAAGCATAAAACATTTTCATGTTTGTCATTTGGCTCCTTAATTTTGCAAACCAGCCCCTCCTTTTGGGGTGCTGTGTTTGGGGGAAGTTCATTGACCATCCTGTGAGACTGGAAAAATTGCTGCAGTTGACAAGATGTCCCCAACCTAAACAGGCAGAGATGTCACAGGAGAAATGATTTGTGTGTGAGAGAATGTGTGTGTCCAGAGGGTCATGTACAGAACAGTCAGGAATTTTTACTTTTATGGCTTTGGGGCAGGTCAGTGGCAGATGTCACTGCCCTGAGCAGGGAAAATGGCACCATGTGAATGGACTCTGTGCCAAAGGAAACTTGATGGGGCTGTGGATGACATGATCACTAGAAAAAGAAATATGAGCAGATCAATACCTTCAGATAGCTCTTCTAATTCAGACAGAGGCACAGCATTGATTTGTAAAATAAGAGTATGGATGCAGCAGTTAAAGCACCCTGTGTGTGCATGTACTAGCTAATAAAATAATGTGCAATGCCCTCAGCCTCAATCAAAGGCAGAGAGTAAATCAGAATCGTGTGTCCCCTCTGAAGCAGGAGGCTGTGGAGCATGGAAATGAACAAACTGCCTCAGAGAGGGAAAACTGCACCCACAGAGGGTGTTCATCAATCAGGAAGATGAACAGTCCTTGCTGCACGTTGTGCAGTTGTCCTGCATGATGCCATGGGTGAATTAGAAGTGTCTGGAGGATCCCGCAATATAAAAATCAGCATTTTCTACTGTGGATGTCTCTAAATCTCTCACTTTCGGGCTGTTTTGGGAATTACTCAATATCTAAAATTAAGGAAAATTCATTTTTCTCTCCTGAAGGATCCTGCATCTTGCCAACATAGATATGCAAAGAGAAGTGCTGAGTTTAACTGGGACTCGTGGATGCACCAAAAATTTGGAAGTTTATTTTGTTGTTACACTCCTGTTTATGGCTCAAGGGCTGTGTGACCTTTCCTAGCTCAGTTTCCTAAGTGGGTACCTGTTTTTAGGGACAGATGTTGCACATAGATCCCCTGTTAGGAGTGTCTGAAGTGGGGAAATCCAACAAGGTTGCAGAAACAGGTTCAGTTCAAATAACAGCCATGAGGGGAACGGCAACAATTCCTCACTTAGATGAGAAAAAGTTATCATTGAACAAAAGTTACCATTAAAGGAATTGTATTGTTTAAAAAAATATAGCCCCTGTGTTTTATACCACTTTTTCAGTGCCCCTTCCACACTTTTCCATACTTTTATCACTGACTTTTCCTGTGGCTGTGTTTGTAGATGAGCCTGGCAGCTCTCACATGTGATAAGTTACATTACTTCAGGTTTGGATGTGTGTAAAGCTAAACTAGCCAAGGTTTGTGTGTGCTGTGGGTACGTGCAAAGGTGAGTTATGAACTGCCTTTATCAATTTCCTGCTCTAAACACCTGATTGAAATTGAGTATCTGAGGCCTGTGTGAGACAAAATTGCTCAGAGTTTAATATTGCAGCTTTTCTGGCAGTTCTCATTTCAGGTAGGCTGTGGCAATTAATAATTAAGAGCCATACGTGAAGTTTTGGTCTTTAAGATTATTAAAGTTGCTTTCATTTGTGGTTCTTGGAAGTGGGGGGTTATCTCCCCATGTGTGTTGAGCTGAGTGTGCTCCTCACTTGCCTTAGGGAAAATTTATAATATTAGTGAGAATGAAAAGCTGCAGCCTTCCAGCTCTTCAATGCCTTTGCTGCAGAGGTGTGGAGGGAATAACTTTCCTTGAAGGGGCAGATTTTACACAATTTTTGTTTTCTGTCAGAAATGCTGCAAGGTGAGTGACTGCAGGTGTTTGTGCTCTGTCTGTGTGTTGGGAGGGGAAACCCTTCAGATGCTGTAATCACACAGATATAAAGCTTTTCTTGTCCAGCCACTCAGACCTGTCCATGTTTAGGCTCAAAGGTCACACAACAACCGTTGGTATGGTTGTGTAACTTCACAGGACAGAACAAGCTGCTGAGTTGGGCTCCTCTGTGCAGGCAGGGATGATTTCCTGAGCCTTTGAAGGGGTGGTAAACAATTTTTAAGTGCATTCTTTGCAGTGCAAACACCTGTGTGAATCCCCTGGGTGACTCCTCTGAGCACAAACCCTGCTTGAGGAGTGCCTGTGTTGGGCTGGGAAAGCCTAAAACAAAATAATCCTCGCAGAACAACTTCTGAATAAGCAGCTTTAGTTACTCAGCCTTCCTGTGCCTGTGAATGATGTGTTGTCAGAGATAATGTTGCAGAGAGATGTTGGTGTATTATAAAAATGTTATCGAATTAAAATGCAAGCACGATCCAGCCCAAGCCATTCTATAAATATCTTATTATGAAAGGCTCAGAGATGTTTCTCTTAGCAAATTTAAAATAATCATTAGAATCCTTCAGCAGATTGCTGTTAATTGGATTGAGAATTAAACAGCTTTGTATGAGTGCAAAGTTAATTAATAGCTCATTACTTTTTAATAAGGCAAATTCATTTGGAAATAAAAGAGATGCCATGGAGTTTACCACAGATTTGAGATGAGATTGGGAATATCAGCTATTCTTTGGGAGACAAAAGATTTCTAATGATGTTGCCAAGGTTGGCTGGTGGTGAGGGAGATGGAAGCGAGCAGAATTTGTGTTTGGCTCCTCTGGGAGCTGGAGCCCTGGAGGTCCCTTGGGATGCCCTGTGCTGGGGTGGAGCAGCAGCCAAAACCTCCTGACCCTCCAGCTCTGGAGAAAGGAGGCACTGTGGAGCAAGAATGGGGACCTAAGGTGCCCCAGAGCATTGTGGAATTAAGTTAAATATCTGGAAAAAATTGTATTCAAAAGTGCCTCCTACGTAAAATGTTTGTGGCTTTTCCCCTTTCCTTTACAGCTATTTATTGTTGCATTTTTCTGTCTGGAACTTTCTTGCTGTCACTTACCTCTGCAACATTTTGGCAAAAAATTAGATCAATGGAAGTTTGATTCTGAAGGTATAAATATATCTATATATATAGATATATATAGATAGAGATAGATATATCTATACCTATAGATATATATCTGTATATCTATAGATATCTATATATAGGTATATATCTACATATCTATAGATATATATCTATATAGATATATCTATATAATCTAAGAGATATAAATATGTCTATCTTTCTATATCTATATATCTTAAAAAAGATAAAGACAGCAAAGAGGAATTTGGGATAAAACAAAAAAGAAAAAAAAAACAAGCAGCAGAAAAAACTGAACTATTTTTAAATTACCAGATTATTTGAAACAATAAAGAAATCATCACAACTTCGTACAATCATGAAATAGTTTGGGCTGGAATCATCTGATAGATTGAAAGGAAATGGCCTCAAGTTGTAACAGGGAAGCAATAAGTTTATTAAGAAAAATTTAATTACTGAAAGGGTTATCAAACGCTAGAACAGGGTGACCAGGGAGGTGGTTGAGTCTCCATCTCTCTTCAGTAGAACCAGCCCTGACTCTGCTATTGCTCCTTCCTTTCTCATGTCCCACATCCTCTGCCTGCTGCTTTGACCCCTTTTCCTGTCCATGGAACACCCCCAGACCCCTCATGGCTCAGATGTGCTGGTTTATTCCCACACCAGCAAATTGGGGGATTAAGGAGCTGCACCCCATTTCTGTCTCTGGCTCCTCATGTGGGTGCCTTGTCAGCTGTACCAAGGGAATGTTTGGTGCCAGTGATCCCGGAGGAGAACTGGAAAGCCCAAATTGCTGAATATTGGAGAGGGAGAGGATGTCTTCCCTTTGAAAAATGCATGTATTTTATGATTGGCTTTTCGCAAACATTAAAATGAATATTATATGTGTTGTGTTAGAAAGCAATGCTGTGTTAATTTTCTTAAGTACTGTGTTAAATATAGTTTTAAGTTATAAAAATTGTTAAAATAGAAACTATGCTGTGTAAGATGCTTTGTTTAAAAGAAAGGACTTGCAGTGAGATAACAGCCACAGGACACCTAGATCTTTCAGAGGAAAAGAATTTATGGCCTTCTTATTGGAAGAAACAAACTTCTTCCTGCCTTGGAGGCGCTATTGGGATTAGAGGGAATAAGTTGACACTGCCCAGACAGAATCCTGTGTTTGAATGGAATTTATGCATCATGTATGAGGTGTATGAATATGCAACAGGCTGTTGCTTTTAAGGGTTAATCCTCTGTTAACGGGGGTCCTTTTTCGGGTTTATTTTGCCCAGAAAGAGGTACCCGCATGTCCATAACTCTTTGTTTCTATTATCTCATATTGTCTTAATCAAAATTGCCCAAATTATTATTACTCTAATTATATTATTATTTTTATAACGATTTTATTACTGTTAAACTTTTAAAATTCTAAAAACAAGTGATTGGCGTTTTTCACATTCCCCACGAAGGAAATGTGGGAAAGGTCCTGCCCTGTGCTGCTGCAGCAGCAGGTGAATGGGGCAGGTGCCACCTCATGCCAAGGGAAATGCCCTGGGGAAGTTTGAAGTAACTTTATCAACACTTCCCCTTACTGGCATTTCACAAATTTTTATGGAAGGGCTCCTCTTATTATATCAAGGGCTGTTATTTTAGTCAACATGGATTTATGGATTAATTCATTTAATGGATTATTTAGTACAATTCTTTATTAATTGATTTCTGTATCAATTCTTTCTTTCTATTCAATTCTTTTACCTGGGGTTGATGCCAGGCTGATAACTCTGTAGTTGCTCAGGTCATTTAAGTTGTCCTTTAAAACTTAAAAATAAAAAAGCCTCTACTGCAAATAGAAACACCTCCCCTGCACTTCTGCTTTAGGCTAAGTCACAGTGTTTGGATTTTACTCATTACATAGAAGTAAATCACACAACTTCTTTATTTCTCTTCCTCTGCAAACACACCACAAAATTTGGAAGCTCTTGTGCTCTAGAGCTGTTTCTCCCCCATTCCCCATTCGCAGGGGCAGGAGGGTTCATCCCATTCTGTGGCTGAATTTCAGTCTCAGTTTTCTCTATGCATAAATCCAGAACTCTGTTTTTTTACCTCTCTCTTTATTTTCTTGTATGGCTGCAATTAGCAAAGTGTCTCCCAGTCATGTGGAAATAGGATGATATTTTGTACCATTCATTAAACCAGCTTGATTTTGAAAATCACTTTTTTTCCCCCTTTTCTCCTTTGAACTCAGGATACAATCACCATCTGCTCTCCTTCCTTCCATCTTTTTGCCCTCCCGTATAAAATACTTGGCCAGGTGAGAGTCTGTTGGAGTGGCTGTGAAGAAATCTTTGTTTCCTGATGCTTTTGAGGGCAGGAGTTGCCCTTTGTGTCCCTGTGCCATGGCCAGTCCTGCAGGCTGCTGAGCCAGAGCAGCCCCTGGGCTAACAAGGTGCTTTTACAAGCAATTACTGGAAATGAATCAAGAACAGAAGCTGATTAATTTTGTGGCTTCTTGAAATATGACTTTTGGGATGAGGTGGGAGACTTGATCTAGATTAAAAAAAACCCCAAAGATTTTACCAAGTCTGGGCTGGCCTCACATGGAATCTGTGGAATGTGTAACAGCTCCTGATAAAAGCTGAGCATTAACAGAAGTTTTATTTAGAGTAAGAACAAGGAAAGTAATTTCAATATTAAGAAGCAGTTTTATTCCTGAATGATAAAAAGCTTCACCAGCATCCCCCTGTGAGCTGGTGTGTTGGGGAAGGAGTTCCAGCCACTGGGAAATACCTGCCTGGGCATTTCTGGCTGCATCCATCTCTCAAACCCTCAGCACCTACTGTGCCCAGGAATGTCCCCTGCAGATGGACCCATCTGTGCACTGACCCCTGTGGGAAATGGTAAAGGCAAGAAGATTTTTAGAAAGTTAGAAAAGTAGGTCTTAGAAACAGAAAAAGCAGAGAAACAGAGAACTAGCTGTAGTTAGAGAGTCTGAAAGTAGAAAATGTTACAATAGTACAGCAAGCAAGGACATGAAACAATAGCTTGAGTTTTAGACTTGGCTAAGATAGACCTTAAGACTGCAGAAAAATGTGCTTAGCAAGATAGGAGAAGGTTTTAAGCTTAATAATGGAGTATTGTGTATAATAATAATAAAAATAAAATCATGGTAATGGTATTGGTAATAATAATATAATAATGGTAATGGTACAATAATGGTATATTGTATTGTTAATAGAAGACAAGCAAGCATTGTGTGCAGCAGGTGTATGTGTGCTTTTAGTGATTGGCTAGAACAATTGTCTGTGAGTTTAACAATGTGCTATTGGCTAGAAAGTTTTTAAGATGCTCTGTAACAAAGAAATCTTTGGCTGCTGCTGGTTGTGAGATCTTTCTGTTGTCTCAGCCATGTCATGAGGCTGATGCTGCAATAAAAGCTCAAGGAACAAATCCCTGCAATTCTGTCCTGTTGCTGGAAAAAAAAAAACAAACCTTCCCCAGAGGTCTCCAGCCGTCAGTGATTTGTCATTTGAAATCTCTCCTGGAAAAAACACCAGAGAATAAATACTCAGGCACTTGGTCATCCCATCTCTCAGTTATCTGTTAGTAATGCTTTGAGGAGAGTTATTGAAATCACTGGCTGAGAAATGGAGCTGAGCATTTCCAATATTACCTGGAGAGAAGGGAGGGGGGAAATACCCCAACCCCCTCAAGGCTTATTTAGAAATAATTAGGTCAGAACAAATGCCTCAAACACACAGCTGATTTTTCAGCTGTTTCTAGGCTGTATTTTCAGCTGTATGCAGACTTATTTCCAGGACAGAGCACGCTGTTCCTGGGAGCTCTCTAGAGTGTACAGGTGAAGTGATGGTTACTGTGATGGTGACCAAGTGTCCAAGACCAGGTTGGACAGGGCTTGGAGCACCCTGGGATGGTGGAAGGTGTCCCTGCCCATGGCAGGGGCTTGGAACAAGATGATCTTTAAGGTCCCTTTGAACCCAGACCTTTCTGTGATTCTGTGATCCAGCCAAAACTTTGTGTTATCAAATGCCTTGAGTGCAGAAGTTCTCCTGTTGAGCCTGCATCCTTGTGGGCAGCAAATCAACCTAGCCTGGATGGCAGCAGGGTTGGGGGTTTTGCCTTTAATATTGGAATTTCACTGAACTGTGCAGGGTAAATCCTTTCCATGAGCACTCCCAGCATTTTTCACTGCCCACTTTACAGCCAAGAGAGCTGCACTAAACCCCGAGGTGATAACCCACAGCTCTGTGATTGCCACCCAAGGCAGCCCCTTCTATTTTAACCTCCTTGTGTTGCTCCAGTGGTGGGGAGAGATGACAATTCAGAGACTGAGGATGCACCTTCAGGTGTCTAATTAGAGCAGAGAGGAGTTGAGGAGCTGCACTTTGGGATTAAAGAACCCAACATGGTCCTGCTGAGTGCTGCAGGCACTGAGGAGGTGCTTTAATGCAGCTTTTACCACTTAATCAAGAAAAAGACATTGTCTGGGCATCGCTATCGTTGTGGGCTCCCAGAGGCATCAAACCTGGGCTTTCTCTAAGCTTTTTTTAAATTTCAGGATACTTTTGAAATAAGATGAACTGATGCTTTTAATTCAGATGTTGTGCCCCAAGATTTAGTGAAGCATTTGTTTTAAAAGGGTTTCGTGTGTTTTGGAGATGCAGAAGTCCTTTGAAAGCTGCACCCAAAGAGCAGCAGAATTCCCCCAACCAATCTGATTCAAAATCACTTTCTCAGGATGAGATTCCTGAGATGCCCTGGGATTTTGGGTGAGGCATGGTTTGTGCTTTTGGATAGTCATTGTAGGGAAAAGGAATTGTTTAACATTTTGTGAATTAATTTTGAACAAATAAGTGTCTTCTGTGATCCTATAACTGCTGCAGGTGCATTTGTATGCAGCAAGGGCACAGAGAGAGATTTTGGAGGATAAATCCAGATGTAAATGAACTTTACCTGTGTCCTGGCAGAGCTGCCACAGGTAGCATTCCACTTTCTGGAATGCTGCACCATGCAGCAGCAGCTGGAATACAGGGATACTTCAGACCCAGCAGCTGTCATTTCTTTTTTCTTTTTGTTTTTAAATTTTGCTGGGCAGGGCAGATAATTGGTGATTCACAGGTCAGAAACGTTGCCCTCAAATTTTAAAACAGCAAGATCAGGAGTCAAGGGGCTCATTAAATTTTGCACCAGGATTGAGTAGAGATGCTTCACGAGGAACTTGCATAACTAAGCAGTTGGTTTTATAAACCAGAGGTTTGGATTGAAAATGTGCAAGGACAAACAGGGGGCAGTGTCCAAATTGTGAAGGAATGTCAGTTCTGTGTGACTCCAGATGTGCTGTTTGATGTGATGTGTCCTTCTGTCTGTCTCAGGCAGACTGGTGACTTTTTTTTTTGGGATGCATTTAAGCATTCAAGGCTGAGAACAAAACAGATGCTGAACTTATCCCATCTGGAAGGGGAGCTCCTCCCTGCCTGAGCTCCCCACAGGGCTGTCTCTGCCTGGCTGAACATGTCCATTTATACCTATTTAGCACCACTGATGAGAGCTAACCTGCCGTTGATAGATTTTTGGCACTTCCATGGCATCTTATTTCTTCTCTGTTGAAGCCTTTAAATGTTTAAAGGATTTTATCTGCCTTTCCTTTGCATGCAGAGCAGTTTTGTCAGCAGTGCTGATGCTCTCTGTGTTGTTGCACAGTGCCACAGATCAGCCAGGTGACCAAGGCAGGGTGGCTGGGGTGGGTGTGTTTGATAACAGCATCTCAGAAATACTGATTATTGCAGCAGGTTTGATCTCATGATTCTTAAACAGAATGCCCTGGCTGTGCTGCTGCTGTGTGAATCCTCTCTCAGCTTTGTAGGAACTTTAGAGAGGGGAGGAGAAGCTCTTAGTCCTGAACTTGCTCTGCAAGCCACTCAAATCCTCATTTGGTGCTGTGTCACTATAGGACGTGAAACACGAGCACACACTGCTGTTCTCAAGGTGGAAAAAGGGAAGTTTATTTTCTGACTTTAATACTTATAGTTTTCTAAAAGTGGCAGTGGACTGGAAGGTGACAGTGCCACCTCTCCAATGACACTGGACAAACTAACAGTCTATCAATTTTTTTCTTTTATAAAAGAATGCAAAGGAATAAGTTATTTACAGAAAGTGTGTGAGAAAGTTCGTTACAAGAATGTAAACATCAGAAGGCTTAGAAAATCTTAAAAAATCAGGGTGACAGTGCTGTGTGCCAGAGCTCCCCAAGGAAAAGAGCTGCTGGATCCCCTCCAGTGGTTGGAATGAAGGACATGAGACCTGAGCAGGACCCCCAGGACTCTGGTTCCTCCCTCAAACACCTGAAAACAGCAGCCCAGCCCATCTCTCCTGCTGCTCCTCTCCCACCACCACCCCTCTCCTCTCTGTCCTAGCCTTGAATTATTCCTGGGAGCAAAACACGAGTTCTGCCACAAGAAACATCTCACTGCCACTTGCTGTGGATAATTCAGGAGGGGTACTCTGCTCAACAGGCTTGTAATGTTCCTTCCCAAATGGCATTTACTGGTTTTGCTTGCACTGGGAAAAGAACCATGAAAAGATTTAGCACAGAGAGTTTGCTGATGTGTGTTAGGGGGTGGGGATTAAATTAATGATCCTAAATTTAAGGATGCTACTTATCTTTCTGCTTCTATTGCAGTCTTCAAATAAATGAAATTCATGAGGTTTATTGGCTCATAGTTATAAAGCATCAATAATGTTCCCCTTGGCAGGCTTTTATAAGTATGTGTGTGTTGGTGAATAGAGGGAAATGTAATCTCCAAGTTATCAAACTGTTTTACAGTGTTCTCCTGAACTGCAGAAACCCTTGGGAATATTTATGCCTCTCCTGGGTCTTATTACCACAAAAATTATATGTGTATTTTATGGGATGGGAAATATATTGTACTCCTTTCTGATAATAAACAAAACAGAAATATGAGCTCTTACACAGAAAAAAAAATATAGTGGATGCTTTTGGGCTGGTTTTAGTTGTTGTATCTCTTTGGGATGCTTTTTCCTGGGTTCTGACACCCCTGAGGATGGTTCTTGGGTTCATGTGGCTCCTCTCTCTCAGGGTGTCTGCTGCTCACAGTGACTCTGAGATGTGTTAGAAAGTCTCTTTTCCCAGTCTGGCTGTTGAAGAAGGAGTCAGAACTCTTCTGTTCTCATTTTCGTTCTTGTTTATTGTATCTTACCTATAAAATTCTTTCTCTGACTTGCTGAAGGCCTCTTGGATCTGTTGGAGATGTGCTGTGTTCAGGCACCTGCTTATCCTGCCAAATCTGAGCTGTGAGTCTTGTGATGTATTTGCAGATTCCCTGGGGGAACACAACTTCTCTCTTATCCAAGGATCCAAGCCAATTAATAAAAGGACTTGATGTGCCCAGAAGTTGCAGAAATGGGCCTACATCATTAATATAGACGTAGCATCCTGTTGGAATCTCAGGTGACTCTGAGGACCAGGGTTTGGATGTTTGTGTCTTTGAATTTTATCCATGTGAGAGTTAAATCCTGTGGAAGGATGTAGAAGAAACCTGCTCAAGTGGTTCCTCTCCATCTGACACAGGCCTTGTCAGGTGTGTGACCACAAAAAGCAGAATATTTATCAATTATGGAGTCACTTTCTCCATAAGTGATAAATATGAGCATGTAAAAGGAGGCTTCAAAAATAATATTTTTTTAGCTGTATTTGACCTGCAGTCTGCCTTTTCAGAGAAACTCAGAGAACTGTTTTGTCTTAAGATGGTAATTATCAATTGCTCTCAAGACTTGCACTCACTTGGAGGTTAGGAGAAAGTGGAAACAAGGGATGAGACCAATTTGCTTTAGATGAACCTTTTATTAAGGAGCTCACTTAGTTTTTGCTGTAATACTGTGCAGTAAGGGCTGCTCTTTTTTTTTTTTCCTCCCAGCTGAGTTTCTCTATAAATATTGCTCAAACTTCTTTCTTCCCAAGAGACCCTCATTATTTTTAGGAATTTCTCAGTGCTTTCCACACTGGAAGTGCAGCTTCACAGAGTGTGAAATGCAGTTTTTGCTGTGTCAGTGTAGAGCTGCTCTGCTTCCACCCTTGTTCCCACTGCTCCTGGGCTCCCCAGCCAGCTCTGGGCTGCTCTGGTGGTGCTGGAAGGTGCCAGCAATCCCAGTTAGGAGTGTCACAGTCAGGGACTGTCACAATCCGTCCTTATGAACGGGGTTTGTGATGGTTTGTGGATTGATCTCAGGGTGCAAAAAACAGACACGGTACAAGGGGGTTTGCAGTGATAATCAAAACAAATGCACCTCTATTGAGTGACCACAGCAAAATGTGATAGAGGGATTAAGGGAGAGAAAAAGAAGAAAAGAGAGAAAGAGAGGGGGGGACAGAGCTACTAAATGTAGAGACGAAGTCCTTTGGTCCAGTCCAGTTGAGGATTCGCCTGTTACGCTGGGGAGATCTCAAAATCTCTAGCTAACCCATAGGTTTTTATTATGATAATTCTATTGAAAATTGTGTGTGGGGAAACAGATACAATAAGGACTGGATGTAACAGGCAGTCCATGCTCTCAGCAGTAAACGAGAGCCATTGTCTTCTTGGTCCAGTGGTCACAACAGGACCACTGGATGCAGGCAAACATCTCGCTTTGGTCAGCTTGCCTCCCCCACACACCTGCCCCGGGCTGGGGTTTCAGTCCCAGTCCTTGGAAGGAGCAGAGGGGCCTTTTCACGTGGGGGTTCCATGTCTCAGGCCTTGATGGAGCAGAGGGCCTTCCACGTGGGTTCATGTTCAGGCCTGATGAGCAGAGGGGCTTTCACATGGGTCTCAGGCCTTGATGGAGGTCTCACCGTCGTCTTCACTGCTGTAAGGTGAGGGTCTTCTGTGGGGGGACCATCCAAAACTCAGGAGAAGTCCAGCCAGGCCGAGAGGTGGGACAGCTCCCAAGGCTGTTGTTGCAAAAAGGGCACGGTGCTCCCTTCTTAGCATACAGCAAACACACCTGTGAAAAGAATAACTTGGCACTGTCCTCCCAGGTCTTGGGGCCCGTGGCGTGTGTAACTTTCTACTTCAGAGCCAGAGATTTTCAGACGAGGGGGATCTTCTCTTCAGTGGTCCTCAAATGATGATCGTGAGGCAGATGAGGGAAAATTCGGACTCTCACATGGACAGAGCAGCTAACCTGGACAAACAAATGTGCTGGTGACAGTGGCATTGAAATTTCAGAGGAGCTGAGCAGGAATAGTTTGCAGATCCAATGGGAATTCAGCAAGGGCACAGGGCAGAGCTGTTAGGCTGAAAATTTGCTGGGGGAGTTTTCTCAATGACCATCAGAAGGCAGGATCTTTGCTGAATCATCAGTTTTGGATTGCTGTGCTGGCTGTCCTGATGCCTGGTGTCCCCAGCTGTCCCCAGGGCTCCTCCTGCACTGTCCAGGAGCTGTTGGAGTGGGTGAGCTGGATGCAAGTCTGGGAATTCAGCACTAATTAAGCTCCTGGACATGAACTGCTTCACCACCTCCACTTAGAGGATTTGTCTAATTGACTGAGGAAATAGTTTGAAGTGGAGGAACACTTCTTTCCATTAATGTTCAAATGAGCTGCAAATGACTGAGTGTGGAAGCCTCCATATTTCCTGAAGATAAAAGGTTTTTCAAAAATAGCAATTGAACTTTATTTTAAATCAGAAACAGGTGCATTTCTAGGGGGGGGATGTGTTTTAAGTAATTTTCTGCATGAATTATTTGAAAGCTGCTGATGACCAGTAAAGATGGGCTGTAAATTCTCCCAGTCTGAGACTGGGCAATAGATACAACTTTTTTTCTCTTATAGAATGGGAAGTGGTTGGGAGAGAGCAAAGACATCCCCTAGGCTTAGCAAATATCTCGTCATCTGAGCTGTCACTGGTGCAGAGTTATTCCCTTTATGCAGCTGCCAAGATTCACAGTATCTTGGATGTACCTTTCTGTCATCATGGAGTAGCAGAATTAAGGAGGGAATTTTAGAACCAAGATGTTTTCCTTCTGGGATGGAGTATCAGAAGAGGCTCAGAGTGGGAGGGAGGGGGCAGAAGTACCAGACTAAGCATTTGACATGAAAACAGAGGCAGGTGGGTGCTGTGGAATTAGTCATGGACTGATGCAAGAGCAGACCACCATCAGAGCAGGCTCACTTTATTTTCCATGACCTTTTTGCTTCGTGATGGATTAACTCTTGAAAAAGCCCACAAAACCTACTGCTGTTTTCCTGTATTTCCCTTTTTTAAAAATTCAGAATACAGGTGTGGAACATTTTAAGGATAAACATTGTTGTTCTACAACAAATGAACCTTAAGATTGATTCTATGGAATTTTTTAATTTCCAGGGGCTGCAGCACTCTAGAAACCCCTCCCTGCTCTGGTGTAATTATATAAGGAGCAGAACCATTCCTTATAATGTGGGTTTGTCCTAATAATATCCTTGTATTGTTTTCCCCATCTGTTCTGCAGCCATTATATTGCTGTGCAGAGCAGTGCAGGAGGAGCAGAGTCTTTATGCACAGCTGATGTGGGTACTCTGGGGGATATAAATATCATGGCTCTTCCTCTGGAAAGGGGAGCAGATGGCACCCAGCCACACACACACACTGGGATCTTCTGCACTCTGCTTTGGTGCTGTCTCAGGGGGAAAGGGAAAAAAGAAACTTTACTATTGAGCTTGCTGCCTTTTGGGGTTACCTAAAAACAGAGGTCAGACAAAGTTAAGTGTGAAAAATGCCAATCACTTGTTTTTAGAATTTTAAAAGTTTAATAGTAACACAATGTTTTTAAAATAGTAATATAATTAGAGTTATAATAATTTGGACAATTAGAATTTAGGACAATATGAGACAATAAAAAAACAAAGAGTTATGGACGGTCTGGGTACCTCTTTCTGGGCAAAATAAGCCTGAAAAAGGCCCCACATTAACAGAGGATTAACCCTTAAAAGCAACAGCCTGTTGCATATTCATACACCTCATACATGATGCATAAATTCCATTCAAACACAGGATTCTGTCTGGGCAGTGTCAGCTTCTTCCTCTGAATCCTGACAGCATCTTCAGGGCTGAGTGAGGCAGGAAGAAGTTCATTTCTTCTGATAAGAGAGCAATAAATTCTCTTTCTCTGCAAGATTGAGGTGTCCTGTGGCTGCTATCTCGATGGGAGTACCTCATTCCTCTCTTTAAAAAAATATCCCACATACAAAGTTTCTATTTTAACTACAAAAGTTACATTTGAACTACAAAACTACATTTACCATACTATTAAAACATTAATACAGCACTACTAATCAATACAACATAATACATATAGTAAATATGTATATGTACATACATATATATGTATGTATAGTGTAGAGCCATATAATATCCACTTTTCACATTAAGGGAATAAAAAGCAGTAATATTTATTGAAGGGCCGTCAGGTACATTGATGGACCTTCCCAGGGGCTACACCCAAAAAATGGACCACAGGTTATGTGTTTTCACACTTTTATAAGTTTGGTCCATTTGCATATTGGGGGTTAATCTTCCAATTTCAGCTCCAGGTAATGAAGTCATTGACCCCAGGTTTGCTCCCCCCAACTCACTTTTGTTTCCATCTCTGGGCCCTGAGGCAGTGAGGTGTCCTTGATTGCCAGGCCTGGAGAGGAATTGTTGTGTCTGCCCAAACTGGGAAAGCAGCAGCTCACACTGAGTGTGGGGTTTGGAGTTACACACTAAAGAACTGCAGAGTTACAAATAGATGGAAAATAGAAAATCTCAAATCCTGAAGCATCAAGCCCTTCTTGCTGCCCTCAGCAGCTCTGTGAGCAGGGACAGGGTGACAGGGGGGTCCCTGCACTGGCTTTTATCTTGGGCAAGGAGGGTTCCCTTGCAGCTCTGCTCCTCTCATGACCACATCAGCCCTTCCCCACCCCTAAAAAGATGAAAGGTGTTTCCTAGGGAGAGCAGTGATGCAATATTTACTCAGAAATGGAGATGTAGATAAAAGGAGCTGCTTTGTTCTTCCCCTGCTCAGAGTGATGATGCCTTTGTCTTGAAGGATGTTAAAGGAAGCTCGCTGTTCAAAACAAAGCCTAAAGGAGAAAGATAATAGGGATTGGCTTCTGGGGGGGTTTATTCAGCTTCATAAGGGTGCATATCCTTTTTATTGTGGAGAAATAATACCTGCTTGGGATGAAGCTAATGTAGACCTACACTGTTAGCTTAATTCTAATTTAAAGCATATTTGATACCATATCATACATATTTGATCTATCTTTCAAAATATTTCACTTCTGATTTCCTTTTATTAATGCACCTGCTAATTCAGGTTTATAACCCTGAATAAACAGTGTTTATAGCCCTGTGTTTAACCCTGAACCTGGATGTAATCAATAGGCTTTGACCCCAAAGTGTTGGGAGTGGTGGGAGCTGTCCCATCCCCCTAGAATGGGATGAAAACCTGTGTGCCATTGAAAGAAATTCTGCAGATGCTAAAGAAATTCCCTGTTCTAGATTATATTTTAAGCATTCCAAGCATCGAGTAATTCAGGAAACTGCCATTACTTAAGATAATCTGCTCTTTTTTATTTTTTCCCCAACCGGTTCTTTTTGACCATTTCCTAGAGCAGGCTCTGCCTCCGTGCTCAGGGTGGGTTTTGTTCAGTTAGGCAGCAATTACAGCTCTTGAAAGCCCTTGCCTGACTCTGTAATGAGGACCTGGGAGCTCAGAGCCACGGGAGAAGCCCAACAGCACAGATTTTATGTGTATATAGTGCTTAGCAGAGGTAGTTTGAGAGGCTTTTATCATTTGTCAAAGAAGAGTTAGGAAGGAGAAAAAAAACTCAGGATGAATGGGTACTGTCAGAAATGTCTCTGGCTGTGTGGTGAAGAGGATGCATTCAGTATTCCCTGCCAGGCAGGGTCAAAGTGAGCTGGGATATTTCTCCCGTGGGCCAAAACAATCCCAGATATGAGGTGGTCTGGGAGGTGTGTGAGGGATAAAATGTGTGGGAGCATTTTCCTGTCAAACTGAGCTGCTGGACAGACCCCAGATGGCACCCTGGGCTCTGTGGTTTGAATCACGAAACCAGGCTCTGCCTCTGCTCTGTTTAATTTAAACCCTAAATTAGGGTTTAAATAAAAACTCTAAGGGCTCGGAATTAAGGTTTTTATTTAGTGCCATGCCTGAAATGTTCTGTAAGAGCATCACTTGGCCAAGAGCAGAGGGGGAATTGGTGGTGGGAGCCTTTGTGTGGCTGGGATTTGTAAGGCAATCCTTGTATGCAGTGATGCCTTGGAGTGGCTGCCTAAAGCACAGGCTGAACAGAATTAAGAGGATAAAAAGGGGTATTTGTTAAATAGGTATCAACAGGTACACCTTGGGCAGTGAAAAACCTCCAAGATGCACTGTGGTCAGTTTTTCATACAGGTTTGGTCTATTTACATATCAAGGGTTAATCCTCCAATTACAGCTGCAGGTAATGAAGTCATTTACTCTCTTTGGCCCCCCAATTCACTTTTGTTTCCATCTCTCAGGGCCTGAGGCAGTGAGGTGTCCTTGATTCTCAGGAGAGGAATTGTGTCTGCCCAAAATGTGAAGACAGTGATCTATCACTGTACGTGGAGTTTAGAGTTACACCCTAAAGAATTGCAGGATCTGAAAAATATAAAAGCTAAATGCGAAGGCATCAGCAGCAGGGCAGAGTTTGATGTTGAGGAAGGGATCCTGTGGGATCTCTGGGGCTGAAGCACAGCTCAGAGCTCTCAGAGGGTCAGACCTGGCCCCTGTTGCAGATGGAGCACATCCCTTATCTCATCCCTTATCACATCCCTTGGCAGGGTGAGGTGCCACCAGCTCTGCTGTGGAAACTTCTCTTGGAGCCTCCTGGGCAGCCCCCACAGCTCCAGAGGTTATCCACCCAGCTGGAACATAATGTATAGGTGGTATTCTATTGAAAATTAGTTTTCTTCATGCCTAATGTCCTCAGCTCATTCATCTGTTGAAAGGAAATGATTGCAATAGCAGCTCTAAATGCCTTTAAGAGACTTTTTGTAGTTCCTGTGCAGTCACACACATCTCTCATTTTCCCCTCAAGGCTGCGAAGGAAAAGCCCAAATGACAAATCTGTGAAGACAACCAATGAGAAATTATATTGATTGTTCTTTCAGAGTGTTACTTTTTATGCTTGTGGTCTGTGTGTCAACTGCTCAGGTTGGGGGGTTTATTTTTTTTAACAGGTTCTGCTGAGGGGCCTTAGGGATGTTTGGAATGACAGCAGGGGTGCAGGGAGTTGGTAGGAGCTTGTTTTAATTGACTTTAAATGCCATGTTTGTGAGAAATAACAGATGATATCCAATTCCTGAGTGTCTCATTGCTGCCTGTTAAACATCTCCAGTGTAAGGGTTTTTTCTGGCCCTGAGAGGAGAACTTTTAGCACTCCTGATTTCAGCCTTTTGTGTTGATGGAAGGAATGTTTTCTGATGAGCAGCTCCTGCACAGACAAAGCTGTGACATCCATCCATACAGTACAACTCACAGGAAGATTCTGTTGAAAAAATTCAGCTTTTTTCCTTTTCACTGTGGCTCTTGCATGACACTGACTCCAGCAGGGTGGGCCCAAGGCTCTCTCTGAATTTAGGCTTTGTCAATATGTCACAGTCCTCAGCATGAACAGTTGCTCTCCAGAATAAAAGCTGAAAGTTTGGTTGTAACAATAGCAAATTGTTACAAATTCCTTATTGCACCTTAATAAACCCACTAAATGTCTCCTTAGGATTTTCCAGCTGTCACAGCCAGTTTGCAGGGCCATCTCCAGCACCCCAGCAGCAGTGAGCTGTGTTTCTGATGGCAGCAAGCAGCTAGGTTTGATCTCCACCCTGGCTAGGCTGCATTGGCATCCACAGATGCCCTTACAGAATTTCCTATATGCCTCTAAACCAGCTCTTCCCCTAAATTCATGTTCAGCAGCTGTGACCGTGTTCACAGGGGTTTTCAGACTGGGGAAGAGACGAGGATCTGACTCCATGTTTCAAAAGGCTGATTTATTATTTTATCATATATATTATATTAAAACTATACTAAAATAATAGAAAAAAAGGTTTCATCAGAAGGCTAACTAAGAATAGAATAGGAAAAGAATGATAACAAAGGCTTCTGTCTCCAACAGAGTCCAAGCCAGCTGACTGTGATTGGCCATTAATTAGAAACAACCACATGGACCAATCACAGATGCACCTGTTGCATTCCACAGCAGCAGATAACCATTGTTTACATTTTGTTCCTGAGGCCTCCCAGCTTCTCAGGAGGAAAAATCCTAAGGAAAGGATTTTTCATAAAAGATGTCTGTGACAAGCAGCCATCATCTACCTCAGATGCAGTTACAATATCAGTAGTAAATGACCCTTTGCTGTATTTCTGTTGCTGCCAATGTACCAGAAAATCCCCAATTTTCCTTACCCTTTATCAGAGTTTCCTAAACTGCTCAAGAAAATATTGTGCTATTGCACAATTAGCATAGATGTGTACAGGTCTCCTGGAATATAAACCCTACATCTACTTTCTGGAATAAAAATGAAGTTTGTTGCCATGGGCTGCCCAGAGAGAGTAAATCTCTTCCTGGGACTGCTGAGAAGAGATCAGGTAGTGCTTTGTTGTCTCCTTGCAATGTCATCTTTAACCAACCCCATCCCATAACTCCAGATGATGTGCTGTGCAGCCACTAACACTGAAAAGTTGGTGCTTCTTCACAGCCTCAGATGTTTATCTTGAACATATGTGCTGAGAAAGGAAGAAAAGAAGAAGAAAAAAACCCATTTTCCTTCCTCTGCAGGGAAGGAAGTGTCGAGGCTGTTCTGGGTGGGCTGGAGATGTCAGCTTGGTTTCACATTGGGAAATGTCACAAGCATTGCTGGAGCGTGGGAGAAGTCACAATATTTGGTTCAGGGTTTTGAGGTGCTTTTTTTTTTCTTCCCCTTGAAATCTCTTCTCTCCTCACCATGTGTTCTTGTGGAAGTGTCAACTGATGTTATTACACTTGGCATCCTGAACCCTAAGGTTGCTAAAAGAGAAATGTGCAGTGTGCATTTGTTTTCTCTTCAATAAAGCAGAGTTTTTTGATGTTGTAGGATCTTCAGGGCAGGTTCAGCAGTGTTTGCTCAGTGCCTGGTACAGGCAGTGCTGCAGCCTTTTCTCTGCCACCAAAATACAAATACACACCAGCATATTATTTTGAAGGGAAAAACAAAATCTGAAAGAAAATCAGTCCAATCTTATGGCTTCTCACGTGCTTGACCTCTGCAGGAGCAGTTTAATTTCTGGTGTCACCTTTTTCCTGTGCTTTGAGATATGGTCTCACTGTTTATTCTGCCATACACAGCAGTGAGGGTGAGGGCTCAGCCACAGCAGCCCTGGAGCTCTGGCTCCCTGTTTGTTCTCTTGGCTCATGCAGGAGACATTCCCTTCCTGCTGGAATGTGAACATGAAAAAGGGTGAAGGGTCTGGAGGGGCCACACAAGGAGTGGCTGAAGTCACTTGTCTGGTTCAGCTGGGGGAGAGGAGCCTGAGCTCAGGGTCTGCAGCCCTTCCTGAGGGGCAGCACCAATCTCTGCTCTCTGTGACAGGGACAGGAGCCAGGGCATGGCTGGAGCTGTGTCAGAGGGGTTTAGATTGGATACCAGGGAAAGGCTCTTCCCCAGAGGTGCTGGCACTGCCCAGGCTCCCCAGGGAATGGGCACTGAGGCTGCCAGGGGTGCCCAGGGTGGGGCTGTTGGGGTGTCTGGGCAGGGCTGGGGCTGCCCTGGCTGATCCTGGGGGTCCCTCCCAGCTCAGGACATTCTGTGATTCTATGAGGCTACAAAAATCCATAACCTGTACAATTTGTGTGTGTGTGCACATCCCTGTCTTTACCCATTTGCAGTAACATCTCCTCTGCAAAGGCAGAGTAAGTTTCAGGGTAACAAATAGGTGAATGTTAAACATTTAAAACCAAATTAAACACGTCTAATTGCCTTAAAACCCAATGAACCCAGGAAGTGAGAGGCAGAGGTGCCCTGGAGGGCTGCAGTGTGCAGATGTTGTGGGTGCAGTTGCTGGCTGGGGCTGGGGGCTGCATCTGGCCGGGGTGGGCTGTGAGAGCCCCAGTGTTCCCCTGCAGGCTGCCCAGACAGGCAGGGCTGTGTTCCCAGCCCCAGCTGCTCAATGCCAGCATTGTTGAGGAGCAGCAGTGGCAGGGATCCAGGGGAAACCTTCCTGGGGCTGCCAGGGCTGCAGGGATGGCTCCTGCATGCAGCTGGGGGGCACTGGGGGCTGCAGGCTGTGCCCCACGGGCTGTGGGTGCTCTCAGAGCTTTGGGGTGAATCTTCTCATCCTCATCACATGCAGCATTTCTGTTATATTGTGTCTGCTTATGGTCATTTGGTAGTGTGAAAAATGCCAGTGACTCGTTTTTAAAATTTTAAAAGTTTAATAGTAATAAAATGGTTATAAAAATAGTAATATAATTAAAGTAATAATAATTTGGGCAATTTGGATTTAGGACAATATGAGACAAGAGAAACAGAGTTAGGGACAGTCTGGGTACCTTTTTCTGGGCAAAATAAGCCCCAAAAAGGACACATGTTAACAGAGGATGAACCCTTAAAAGCAATAGCCTGTTACATATTCATACACCTCATACATGATGTATAAATTCCGTTCAGACACAGGATTCTGTCTGGACATCATCAACTTCTTCCTCTTAATCCTGACAGCACCTTCAAGCCTAAGCAAGGCAGGAAGAAGTTTGTTTCTTCTCATAATGGGCCAATAAATTCTCTTTCTCTGAAAGATTCAGGTGTCCTGTGGCTGCTATCTTGCTGCGAGTCCTTTCTTTAAAAAAGTATCCCACATACATAGTTTCTATTTTAACATTGTGTTATAACCTAAAACTATATTTAACACCCTACTTAAGAAAATTAACACAGCATTACTTTCTAACACAACACATATAATATTCATTTTAATATTTGCAGAAAGCCAATCATAAAATATGGTTTTTTCACAGTAGGGATTTGTTTCTTTTCCTCTTGCCTCGAAACTTCATAACCTTGTTTTTTGTTATCTGCTATCAAACCCTCTCTTTCATTTAAAACTATGAACATAAAGTAATTATAATCTGTTTTATCCCTTTATAGATTTGTGAGCGCTATGCTAATGGTGCAGAATGTCCTTTTAATCTCTTGTTTAAAGTTGGAGTTAATCTTTTATTTATATATGTACAGACTGAAAAACCCTGAGCTGTTCCAACACCCCTCTCTCTGCAGCAAGCACTATTGAATTTCTTTTTGCATGCCGTGTGTGTAGCTGCAGATCTGTGTGATCATCACTGCAAAGCAGCTAAATGACTTAAGGGAGGTTTCCTGCCTCAGAAACGTGGGTTTACCTTGTGTGCTGCATAAAGAGAGTGTCTGCCAGCCCTGCCAGTGTTTCAGGGCTTCTTGTCATGATTTAACCCCACAGAACAATCCAGGCCCACACAGATGCTCACTCAGCCACCACTGGGGTGGGGGAGAGACTCAGAATGGAACAGTGACAGCTTCTGATGTAACTAAAGGTGTTTAATGGGGAAAGCAAAGGTGTGCACACAAAGCCAGCAAGGAGCTCATTCCCTGCTCCCCATGGCTGGGCGGCTGTTCAGCCATCCCCATCCAGGGGAGCAGGGCTCCAGCACACTCAGTGGTGACTCCAAATATCCCCCTCTTCTTTCTTCTTCCCCCAGTTTGTTTACAGAGTATGATGTACACGGTCTGGAGCATCCCTGGGTCACTTGTGGTCACCTGTCCTGGCTGTGTCACTCCCCAGCATGGCCATAGGAGAAGCAGGAAAGGCCTTGGCTCTGTGCAAGCCCTGCTCAGCAATAACAAAAATTATCTGTAATTATCAACCTGTCAACAGATATCTGTAATGTCTATTTTACAGATGTTTTACAGAACAGATATTTGTAATATCTGAATTAACTATTTGTTCAGCACAAACCCCAGCCCCAAAGCAGCCTCTGGGAAGGGAATTAACTCCACCCCAGCTGAGACCAGCACACTTCAGTGTATGAATCCATCACTGACCATGAGCAAGGAGTGTTCAACTGTGTTAAACATTTGTCATTTTTGAAAGCAAAGGTGTGCACACAAAGCCAGCAAGGAGCTCATTCCCTGCTCCCCCTGGCTGGGCAGCTGTTCAGCCATCCCCATCCAGGGAAGGAGGGTTCCAGCTCGCTTAGGGGTGACTAAATGCCCCCCTCTTCTTTCTTTTTCCCCCAGTTTGTTTACAGAGTATGATGTACACAGTCTGGAGCATCCCTGGGTCACTTGTGGTCACCTCTCCTGGCTGTGTCATCTCCAGCCCCTCCCCAGTATGGCCATAGGAAAGGCCTTGGCTCTGTGCAAGCCCTGCTCAGCAATAACAGAAATATCTGTAGTTATCAACCTATCAACAGATATGTGTAACATCTATTTTTACAGATATTTTACAGAACAGATATTTGTAACACCTGTATTATCTATTTGTTCAGCCCCCAACCAGCCTCTGAGAAGGGAATTAACTGAACCCCACCACACTTCAGTGTATGAATCCATCACTGACCATGAGCAAGGTGTGTTGAACTGTTTTAAACCAGTGACACTGTTAAATTAGTGCTTTAATTGGTGCTTCTCTTTCTGCAAAAAATCTGGGCACTGTGTACTGTGCCCCTGGGTAAGGGGAGGATTTCAGCAGCTTGGGCTTTGGGGTGCTCTTCTTCCTCCTGCTGTAGGATTGCTGTGCCACTCAGTTTATTTCTAGTGGAAACTGTAAAATGGGGATGGGAAAAGATACTGAGGATAGGCTGGGGAGAGGAGGGAAACTTTGGAGGCAAGGAGAGCTTGCAGGGAGCAGTCAGGCACTTTTCCCTGATAAGCTGGCATTTAGAGGGATGTGCAGTTGTGATCTGCTGTGCCTCTCAGTCAAGCTGAAGAATTTGCAAGCAAGGGAGCTGTAGGTGATATTTTTTAGCTGACTTGTGAAATGTCTGGTTTTACACCCAGTTTTTGGAACCGTGAGAGAGGAATTTGTAGCAGTGATTGTAGCCAGTGAATGGTTAATCTCATCTCCTTTTAAACTTGAACTTTAAAATTGAAACAGACTGTAATAATGCTGAGATTGGGCTCTGCTGAGTTTATAGCCAAAGTGAGTTAATGATGTAGTCCTTTTCTGCCTCCTCATCACTGCCCTCATTCCCAGAACACTTCATGTGCCTGTTTTGATTTTCTTTCAAAATCAAAGACATCCATACTGGGCGGCACTATGAAGTCTCCATAATAAACAACCACTAAGGGCTGACACAAAGTCATTTTCTGTAGTGAGAAAAGTCAAGGTCTGTAGCAACCTTGTGACAAAAGCAAATCTAGCATCAGCTATTCAATTTAGCAGCAGCCAGCAAATTGGAAATGTGCAATAAAAAGAAAAGGTGACTGACTCTGGGAAGGAGGGTGGGAGTAAATGGCAGATGTTGGAGTTGAGTATTGACAAACATGGGGTGGCCTCTGTGCTCCTTGGGATGGCTCCTGGTGCTTTTGGAAGTGATGCTTTCCAAAATGGGTGGGATCACCAAGTCAGAGGAGGAGAGGAGATGGGAATTGTGCAGCCACACAGCAGAGAGGGGCACAGGGATTTCCTCCTGTTACACAGAGAGAGCTCCTGGTTGAAATACTGGTTTGGGTGGAAGTCAACACTTCAGAACAAGCAAATCTTGCTGTCTGAGGGGAATTTATCAAGAGCTCTCTGCACTGTAATCGGGTTATTAATGTTCAATGGGTCCTGACACATCAAAGGGACTTGTGTGTCTGAATGCATCTTAGTGCAAAGCAAAGCCTTTCCAGGGAAAACTCAACAGGGAAATTCTTCAGAAGGGGCAACATCAGCCCAGGTCAGCCTGTCACAAAGTAGCCAAGGGTTTTACAGCTTTTCCAGACGAATCTTGGGCTCAGGTTTTAAGACTTGCATTTTTGCTCTGGTTCAGCCTCCATTGTGAAAAATGCCAATCACTTGTTTTTAGAAATTTAAAAGTTTAATAGTAATAAAATGGTTATAAACATAGTAATATAATTAGGCAATGAAAATTTGGATTAGGACAATTAGGATTTAGGACAATATGAGACAATAAAAACAAAGAGTTATGGACGGTCTGGGTACCTCTTTCTGGGCAAAATAAGCCTGAAAAAGGCCCAACGTTAACAGAGGATTAACCCTTAAAAGCAACAGCCTGTTGCATATTCATACACCTCATACATGATGCATAAATTCCATTCAAACACAGGATTCTGTCTGGGCAGTGTCAGCTTCTTCCTCTGAATCCTAACAGCATCTTCATAGCTGAGTGAGGCAGGAAGAAGTTCATTTCTTCTGATAATGGAGCAATAAATTCTCTTTCTCTGAAAGATTTCAGTGTCCTGTGGCTGCTATCTCAGTGTGAATCCTTTCTTTAAAGAAAGTACCCACATAGCATAGTTTCTATTTTAACATTATGTTATAACCTAAAACTATATTTAACACACTACTTAAGAAAATTAACACAGAATAACTTTCTAACATAACACATATAATATTCATTTTAATATTTGCTAAAAAGCCAATCATAAAATACGCATTTTTCATGCCTATCAGTGATGTCATACTGGGATAAGTCTGTAATACCAGTGATATTAATGATTTCTCGTTAAAAATATCCTGGTTATTTCCTTCCCTTTATTGGAGTGGCTGTGTTGGTTCTCTTGGGGTGGCCCTGTGGGAGTGTGCCAGGAGCTGGGGGAGGCTGCACTGTCCCAATACGACACAAAATGAACAACACTTACACACTGAGATGTCTAAGGTTAAAAAGGGGGTTTTTAGTTTTGGATTTTATAGAATTTTTAAAGTGACCATGGATTGGAGGATGAAATTGTTACTTCTCCAACCACACTGGTCAAACCAACAGTTTATTAATTTTCTCCTCTTCTAGAAAGGAATGTAAAACAATTATTAGTTACGTGAAAAGTGTGTGAGAAACTCCATTACAAAAATGTAAATATCAGAAGGTTTAGAACTTTGGAAGAACAGGGCAATGCTGCACTGCCCAGCTGCTCTGTGGCTCTGGAGCCCCCCTGTTGCAGCTGCTGCCAAAAGTCCCTCTGTGGTCTCAGGAGGAAGCAGAAACCTCTGAAAAGGTTTAATGAGACAAAGGTGGGAGGACAAGTGATCCTCCTGTGGAAGTGGCTCCTTGCCAGTTCCATGGAGAGCTCAGGAACTTCGGCACCAGGGTCTTGCTCTGGGGAGAATTGGTGGGAATATCTCACTTTGAGGGGCTTCATGGTGACGCCTCAGGATTTGAGCTTTTCTATTTTCCATATATTTGTAACCCTGCAGTTCTTTAGTGTGTAACTCCAAACCCCACACTCAGTGTGAGCTGCTGCTTTCCCAGTTTGGGCAGACACAACAATTCCTCTCCAGGCCTGGCAATCAAGGACACCTCACTGCCTCAGGGCCCACAGATGGAAACAAAAGTGAGCTGGGGCAGCAAACCTGGGGTAAATGACTTCATTACCTGGAGCTGAAATTGCAGATTAACCCCTGTTGCCACATTTCTCTTCACAGAGGAACGCAAGGCACAACTTCCCAAGAAATTTCTGGGATTCATATTCTCTGAACCTCAGAGAAAGGAAGAACAGTTCTTATCTCACTTGCTGTGCCTGTGTTGTTCACAGGTAGAATACCTTGTAAAAATTTTTTACCTGAAAAAAATCAGTAATTAGATTCTAGTCTAAGTGTTTTAATTCACTGACCAATTGAATCCAGATGTGTGTGTGTCAGGACTTTCAGCTGACAGTCACAAAATTCTGTGCAATAAAGGGCAGTTAAGTACTTAACAAATTCAGTTTAAATGTAATACAGTATAAAAATAATATAATATAATAATTAATTAACCTTTTAATAAAATAAAATCCTCCTCATAATTTCTCCCAAACACCAAACAAAAATATCAGAAATAAACCCCCAATACGCAAATGGACCAAACTTATAAAAGTGTGAAACCCATGACCTGTGATCCATTTTTTGGCTGGACCTAGGTGGGTTTAATCTGCCTGAAATGCACCTGAAGGTCCTTCAATAAGTGTAACTGCTTTTTATTCCCTTTATTCTATCTGGCCTCTGTTTTTAGGTAGTCTCAAAAAGACATCAATGGTCTTTAGGATGGAAAAAGTGGAGCTGTTAGTCCTCGTGTGCTGGAATTGGGTTTTAAAGTTGTTTTTTTAAATTATTATTAACAGATGGCATTTCTAGGAGAAAGGTTAACAGGAGATAATTTGAGCTTTACTTTTAAAGACAGAGAAATCTCATGTCCCACGCAGAATAAGTGCGAGGAAGATGGACAGAAAGATTTAGAAAAGCTTTCATAGCATTAACGTCTGATACATCTATTTATTATGCTTATTACTCGATTTTGTCAAGTGGCAAAGACAGTAAAAATTCTTTATCAAGCATTTCCAGCACACCATTAACTTCTTTAGACCTTGGGAGTGTTGTGCAGCACTTATGGCAGAGCCACTCTGTAAATCACCATAAAAAGAATACTAAGTCTGGAGGTGGATAAGCATGATTATTCAAATAGGGAATAATTTTGGTCAAGTAAAATGCTAAGTTTTTTTTCTTTTTAAGAAACAAATTCTCTAGAGAATATTCTGTCTCTTGTATAAATTTAGCAGAGAAGATTATCAGTTGATTTGCCTCTGCTTCATGCTCAAGTATGCAAAGCTGCTAAAGAGTTTTTGCCTTAAACTTCCCTGGGCTTTTTTGTCCTAATTTTTTTTCTGTATTTCCAATTAAGCTGTATGTTGATAAAAAGAAAAGAAGTTACATATTTTTTCCTTTTTTTTCCCCTGAAAAATAATTTTCTCTTCTGGTGGAATAAATCCCCAATGGAATCTTCCTGCAGCCTTTATTGAGACAAAATTACAATCATTTCTCTGAAAGTATTTTTCACTCTGGAGTTAATGTGGCCTCTGCAGAAGTCAAGGATACACACTTGATGTGATTATTATAGCATTCTTCTGCCTAAAAATTCAGATTTGGAACACTTACAAGAGTTTGTAGCATAAGAAAACAATGTATTTATGTTTTATTTTAGATTTGGGGGGTAGTTCCACTGCAGTTAAGCACAGTTAAGCAATGGGTGCTGGGGTCAGGGTGTGGATGGTTTTCCTCTTGCTAGGAATGGCTGGAGAGCAGTGCCCAGGTACCCTAAGGAGACACTGAGGGGTTGTTTTGGGGCCCAGGCACCCTAAGGAGACAGTGAGGGGTTGTTTTGGGGCCCAGGCACCCTAAGGAGACACTGAAGGGTTGTTTTGGGGCCCAGGCACCCTAAGGAGACAGTGAGGGGTTGTTTTGGGGCCCAGGCACCCTAAGGAGACAGTGAGGGGTTGTTTTGGGGCCCAGGCACCCTAAGCAGACACTGAAGGGTTGTTTTGGGGTCCAGGCACCCTAAGGAGACACTGAAGGGTTGTTTTGGGGCCCAGGCACCCTAAGGAGACAGTGAGGGTTGTTTTGGGGCCCAGGCACCCTAAGCAGACACTGAAGGGTTGTTTTGGGGCCCAGGGATGCTGTTATCCCTCAGGTGTGATGCTACTCTGAAGGATTTCAAAATCTCAGTCAATGTGTTGGGTTTTTTCCCCTCAACCTGCCATTGGTACCACAGCTGCAGGAGCTGGGAAATCACCTCTGAAACAGCTTTATTGCTGGTCTCTAGGGCTGAAGTGGTGGATGGAAGGGTTAATTGTGCATCAGTGTTATTGTTGAGGAAAAAGTGGTGATGGACAAGGCTGAGGGACATGGCAGAGGGGCAAGGCTCAAGCTGTGCTTGAACTGAGGAGTTTTACCAGATAATGGTTTCCCTCCAGCTACAGCACTTCTTTAGTTCCCAGGTGTGGATGTGTCACTATAGGACACAAAAGAACACAAGCTCACACCGCTGTTCTCAAGGTGAAGGAAAAGGGAAGTTTATTTTCTGACTCCAACATTTATAGTTTTCCAAGAGTGACAGTGGATTGGAGGGTGACAGTGCCACCTCTCCAATGACACTGGGCAAACCAACAGTCCATCAAATTTCTCCTCCTCCATAAAGGAATGAAAAACAATGAGTTATTTACAGAAAGTGTGTGAGAAAGTTCACTACAAGAATGTCAACATCAGAAGGCTTAGAAAATATTAAAAAACCAGGATGACATGGATATTTCCCATAAACCTGGAGTTGATCTATACTTGGGAATGGTAGAAAGAAAGGAGGAAAACTGCTCTTTATTAATGCGCATTTTGAATTTGGCATGTGCTGCCTGGGGTGAGATTCCTTCAAAGGCATGGGATATTTTCTCACAAGGGATATTTTCTCACTGTGAGACTCGTGTCTGCTCTTTCCCCAGCTCTGTGTAGCCCTGGCAGAAGCTGCATCATCCTCTCTGGGCTCACCAGCACTCCAGGGGAACCAGAATTTCCCTGCCATTATTGAGCACTTGGATTTTTAGACTCTCAGGCCAGAACTTTTGAGCCTCTTGACTGCAATGAGGGTTTGTTAAGAATAAAATAATGAGAAAAGCAGGACTGCATTTCAGGTGTTGGCACAATCAGATTTTTACCTGCAGCCTGCTTTAAAGACACATTAGGACACTGCATTTCTGTGTTCATGCAACTCCTTAATGTTGTTTTAAGATGCTTTCAAGAGTGTGACAGTAGATATATTTCATTAGATATCTGTAACAAATACCCAGTGATTTACATATTACTATCAAACATCAGCATGCAGAGGAAAATTAATTACTGCACAAAGCACTCACAGGCAAAGGCAGGGCACTTTCTTGATAATTACAGTATTACTGCAGAGGAAATACATTGCTCTTCATCTGACAATGTAATTTATAGCATCTCTGGAGCAGTTTGACTGCTGTACTTCTGTTCCCAGGATGATTTTCTGGGTGGTGCTGTTTGCTCAGAGCCTCTGGAAACCACACCAGCAGTGCCTGCAGTTCGTATTTCTCTTTGATTGATGAGTTGCTGAATTTTGGGAGTTGGGAATAAAGCAAATTTGGAGTTTTTTTGTTAAACTCCCTGCTCGACTGAGAGAGAGGAGGACAGACAACATAAAATCCAGAAATGAAAACCCCCAGTGCAAATTTCTGGTGCCAGGTTTTTTGACAGGTTAGTCACTAGAGTCATCAATTTGAACATTTTGGCAGAGCCTCTGCTGAGGACACACAGCTTTAGCCTTTCTGCTCTGACAGGGTGTGCCATGAGGATTAAATATTAAATGTGCCACTGAAGGAACAAGGTCTCTCTCTCTCTCTGTTTTGGTTGTCCATCCTCTGTTTTCTGGCTGGTGCAGTGTTCAGTTCTGCAGCTCCTGAAGCTTTTACCACCCTGTCCCATTGGTCATCAGCCTTTGGCCACCAAAGCAATATCAAGAGAGAGCTTGGAGATTGCTTCAGTGCTTAGAACACAAAAAATTAAAACAAATGCTTAGAACACAAAAATTAAACCACAAAAATTAAAAAAAAAAAATCCAAAAAAATGGAATTACCCCTGCCTTTAAAGTCCCTCCTGTATCTCTCGATTGGTGATCAAAGCTTGAGTGCATTGGACAAACTTCCATGTTTGTCTTAATTCCTGGGGGAGTTACTTTGCTTTTAGTTTAATTCTCTGCTTTTATAACTCCCACTTTTGTGCTCCTGTTTGTCAGGGGCATTACTTTACCAACAAAAATTCCCAACCAAAAAATTCCCCCCTAACCACACTTGAAATGCTTTGTTGGTCAGATCTGTGAAATTTTAAAGCCATGGCACTATTAATTAGTGCCATTAAGATTATGTAGTCTCATCATATTTAAAGCTAAGCCTCAGGTAATAGTTAATGGCGCTGCAAAGTATATTAATAAAATTACTTGGAGTAATTAAGGGAGAAATGGAGGAGTGTGAGAGAGGTTTGGAGTGTTAGGTTAGGAAGGAATGAGAATGCAGCTCAAGGGGCTTCTGGGCCCATCCTCCCCACTGTGTGTGGCTGGTCAGGGGGGACACTGGGCTTTGGGAGCTGGGGGAGAAACTCCTCAGTGTGCTGGGAGAGCATCCTGTGCTCCTCAGTGTGCTGGGAGAGCATCCTGTGCTCCTCAGTCCCTTGGAGTGGCTACTAGAACAGAGGCTACACAGGGTTAAAAGGTATTAATAAATAGGTATTTAAAAAGGTATTAATTAATAGGTATTTATTGAAGTGCTTCAAAGGATGCACCTTGGGCAGTGCAAGAGCCTTGCAGGGGCTACACCCAAGATAGATAAAAGTCACGAGTTTTTGTATTTGGTCTATTTGCATATCAGCTGTAATTGTCCAATTATAGCTTCAGGTAATGAAGTCACATTCCCCCAGTTTGCTCTCCCCAATTCACTTTTGTTGATACTTTTTTGGGCCTGAGGCTGCAATGATGCCCTTGGTTCCCATCTGGAAAAGGATTGTTCTGTCTGACCAAAATGTGAAGAGAGCTTACTGACACTCTATGTGGAGTTCAGTTATTCACTAATGCAGGATCTAGAAAATATAAAAGCTAAAAGCTTCAGGCATCAGGGAGAGCATCTCCTGCTCCTCACTGCTTGTGCTGGGCACTTGTGTTTGCACAGAGGCAGCTCAGGGGTGGATTGACCCCTAAGTGTAAAGAAAGTAAGAAAGGATGGATTTAATTCTCTTCATTAACTCAGAAGAATTAGTCAAGGATCACTTGCAGTGCTTCTGCTGCTGTAGAGAAGCAGGGTAAAGACCTGAAGATTGATTTCTGCTGTTGCTTTGAAGGAAGCATCTCAAGGAGTTGTGGTCTCAAAGCAGCTCCAGATTTGGACATTTTGTGTTATCAACAACCTCTGGCACCTCAAGTCACACATGAATGAACTTTGACTTGGTGCACAGCTGACTGTCACTGCTGCATTTTGTGTCCATCCTTCCTTCTGTGCATGCAATTGGGTGCTCATTTACAGCTAATCACTAAAATCAAAGGTGTTTTATCGACCATGGAAAGGTTGCACATCTTGCCCGTCTGTTTGTTTATATAATTGATTATATCATATGTAATTTATTGCATAGCCAAAGGTGGAATTTCGCAGAGTGGAGGTGAAAAGACACCTCTGTGCCATGCCCAAAGCATTCCCTCCCAGCCCTGTGGGCATTTCTGCCCCTTCCAAACATCCCTGCACCTGCTCATCCTCCCCTCGGCTGCTCTGAGTGCAGGAAGGAAGAAAAGCTGGTGCCTGTACTGTGCTTTTCTCTCCCTGGCTTCAAGCTGTGGCACTAATTGCATCCCTGTAATTAAATGTTAATAGAAAAGGTAAAATATTGTGTTAAGCTCTCTGTATTTGAGAGAAAAGGAGAATTGAATGGTGGTTAATGGCTTGAGAAGCTGCATGGCCCCTTTGCAGTCCCCTGCCAAGCACAGGACTGTGCTAAATACCAAAAACCTCAAGGACTTCAGCTTTTTACATTCCAGTTCTTCTCTGTATTTAAATGAATTTGATCTTTCCTCCTGATACAATAGGAACAGTGAATAAAAGCAGGTCTCCCTGACAGTACATGAATATCTATGCTTGCTGAATTTCCAAGCCATGTTTCTCTGTTCTGTTGCTTGTTGATATTTGTAGCTTCTTCAGATAATTTTGTTGGGGTTTTCTTTTTGCTGGCTGCTTCAGAACAGACAGAAAAAAAAACCCCAAACAAAACAAAATAAACCCCAACAACCCAACCAATCCTAAAAAAAGGCAATTGAAAGATTAATGGCAATTGGAATTAATTCTAGTGGCCTATCAACCACTACTCACCCTTAAAGGAACACTGAGGGGAAAAGAATTTTCAATGAACAGTTCAAATTTGCATTAAATCACAGTTTTAAATAAAAACTGTTTGGAAATTATTAATCAATTATTTTATGGTAGAAAGTGTGTTAACTTCTGAGTGAGTTTCTCAGTGGAAATTTGAGGACAAGTTTGAAGACAAGCGAGCATGTCTTCAAACTTCCCTCTTGCAATTTAAATGAAACAGGGGATGGTTTTCTCATGGCCCATAAAAAAGTATTGGTACTTGGATTGCAGTGTCTGAACTGTCTTCCAGTGTTTTCCTTTTGAACTGGAGAAATTGTGGCTTTATTTTGCTCTGAGCTCCTCCCTGCCTGGGCCTTGGGAAGCTGCTGAGCTGATGGATAAAAGGCTTGAGCTGCACATCCTGCATTTCCAAATTCTGATGGATCCCCAGAGCTGGAATGGGCCCTCCACAAAGGGCTGCTCCTGCCAGGAGATGGGAGCTGAGGAGGAAAACATTTCTCCATATCAGGCTGACTTGCAGCTTTGAGGACTCAGAGAAGTGATGCTGAAATATCCAAATGTGTCATATTGATGAAAAAGATGATCAAAACAGAGCCTGACAAGTCCTATTTCAGAGGTTAAAAGAAATTCAGCTCTTTACTCTGATTTGGAATGCAAATATTTTCATGTTTGAATTTTGTTCTGACCCAGAAATTTTCAACTTAATTCAGCTTCTATTATAGCCTGGCAGAAATCTCCAGTGCCTTTGATTCTTCTGTTCGTTGCAGCGAAATGTTAAATTAAAATGCGAATGGCTTTGGTTTATCCAAATGAGAAATTCTTCATCAAAGTTTGGTCTCAGAGCAAACCATCAATGTGAGGGCTTCCCAATATAGATCAGTTGCCTCTTTGGAGATGCAGTTAGAGCAGAAAACATCCTCCAGATTGTGTAATCCTTGCCCTGCAGTGGGCTGGGAGAGCGTGGCTGCTCAGCAGGCACAGGAGCAGCAGATGGAGAGGCTCTGGGCTCTGGATTCACTGGGGTCCTTGTCTGTCTGAGGCCTTTGGGGCAAATAAATCCCTTCTACTTTCCTCATTCGCAGAGTGCAAGTACAGACCTTGGCTCTGAAGTGTTTAATGCACTGATCTTTCTGCAGACTTTTGCTGCTGCCACAGAAAAATGTGCAAAGCCAGATTTCAGCTTGTTTTCCTCAAGCTTGTTGGTTTTAAGGTGGAATTTAAAAACTACTTGATGTGGTTTAGGTTTTATTTCCCCATGGAAGCTTGTGCCAGCTTCATCCCAACTGGAGGTGAACTTTGCTTGTTAGAAATCTCCACTCTTCATTCCCTTTAGTTACATAAAAAAAAAGAAAAAAGGTATTTAACAAGTAAACAGAGAAAGCAGTTTCCTTTTGATGTTTCCAGTGGTGTTATGTAATAATAGATGTTAAAAAGAATTATTTCTGCACTTTTTTGGGAGGTTTTGGGCAGTGGGTGGCAGAGGAAGGTGTGTGCATCAGGAGATTGCTGAGTGGGCATTTTAGTAGCTGATTGATGCACTGGGAGAAACATCCATTGCATTTCCTGCAGTTAATGCAGGGAGCATGGCAATGCTGGCCCAGGCAGAGCCTCCTCAAAGACCCTGAGTTAACAGGAATTTGTCTGAGATCAGCAGAGAGATGGAAAAAAATTATAGATGTGGTGAACAGAGGGATCATTGCTTCCTCTCTGCTCTGCCCACAACTTGTGCTGCTGTTCTTACTGGGCAGAATAAAGTTTGGGATGATATTTTCATTAGGAAGGTTAGAAAAATGCCAGTTTGCTTTGTCTGTCCAAAGTGACTGCTATGGATCATAAAGAATTGAAATTAAGAGCATCCTGCCTCTGTTCCTGCCACCACAGCTGCTCCATGTGCAGAATTACTCTGGATGGTGGAGAGGGCTTTTGGTTTTTAAATTCCAAGCTGCTGTTTTGATCCTGGATAACCTCTGAAAGGCCCTGCCCTCTGCCAGCTCTCCTGTGGCTATGTGGGAATGATTTACTGGCTCCTTTATCCTCATTTCAAAATAAACACACCTGTTCAGTGCAGCCCTGCTTTCAGGCCGGGGATTTTACCTCTAGAGATGGATTTTTTGCTTTTCAAAGTGTGTGTTCCACCTTAATTTCCTGCTGTTCCTGCCCCTACAGATGGATGGCTGTGCTCAGCACTGGCACATTGTGGCCACAGGTCTTTTCACAGAGAGCAGCAGGCACAACTTTCTCAGGGATTTCTCCTAAGGAAAGGCAGTGAGAAACCTCAGAGAAGAAGAGAAAACAATTCCTATTTCCATTTGCTGCTCCTGTTGTTTGGCACATGTGGAATGTGTTATGGAGATTGTTTACCACCAGCTCACAAACAGGACAGGACTGCTGGAACGTGCCTTGAGCTGTTTGATTTTCCAGCATCAGTCTCATTACATGGTTATGACAATGGGAAGATGCCACCAGCTCACATCCCAGGCAGCAGACAAAGAACTTAATGTTACAACTCACTTTATAAGTTTTTTGACCAATCACACAAAGCAAAAGCACATTGACAGTAGTTCTATCCAACCACTATAAGCACAGGTACCTTTGGTTAAACAATTCTTGCTTATTTCAAATACAATACCTGCTTGTGAGCCTTAAAGCACAATGTACAGAGCTCCATTATTAGGCCTAGAACTTCCTAATATCTGCCTAGATAAACTTTTCTGTAGCTTAGGGAATTATTTTAGCCAAGTGTTAATGCACAGACCATTGTTCTGTTTGTCCTTACTTTTCTACTTCTTACATAATTTTTCTGCTGACCAATCTCATGGCTATAGCTTAGCTCTAATCACAGTTCTGCTGTCTCTGGGGCCTGCCTTTTGCAGCTTTCCCAAAACCCTCTGATTTTATAGATTCCCACAAAGTGATTTGTTAATTGGACCCCGCTGATGTTTGGATTGGTTGGCCAGTTGGGTCAAAGCTGTGTCTTGACTATCTGTAGACAGTCATGGGTTTTTCTGTAGTATTTTGGTATAGTTTTAATATAGTATTAGTGTAATATAACCTAGCTTAATAAAGCAACTTTTCAGCCTTCTGAAATCATGGAGTCAGAGCACATTATTCCCTGAATAATAATAATAATCCCTTGGATTATTTGGAAGAGAATAGAGGCCAGACACTGCTCATTCCAGCTACTTCTCAGCTCTGAATTTCACTCAAGAGCCCAAAACAACCTTGTGTTTCCTTGAAAACGCTGCCCTGTATGGGAATTCACTCCCTCACTAGCATCTCACCAGCTGCCGCTATGAAAATCAGGTTTCAGACACAGGGAATGCCTGCTCTATATTCTACTTGCACTTCCAAGAACTTCCCCCATTTAATGGCCAGCTTGGGCATTATGAGATCCATATGTTTATGTAGACTGTCTAGGAGCTTTTAGACTTGTGAGGAGGAAGCTCATGAGCTAAATTTGGAGCCATTAAACCACAGCTCTTCTCCTGAGAGAAATTTTCCCGAAACAAAAATTGGATTTGATCAAGATGTTCCTGTTTGCATTGCAGCTTTTGTTCCCTGGAGGGTTATTTCATTAACATGTGACATCTGCTGTGGGTTTGGAGAGGTGATATTGAAAATAGAGGTAAAGGAAATAGGGCAGATATAACATTGCTGTGTGGGCTGGGAAGGAATTGGGCATTAAAGGGCTCTAAAAGATGGAGAGGAGCTGGTGGGATTATAAAGAGAGAGAGAGGAAGAAGTTTATGTTTGGAGCATCCTGTACCTGAAAGGCATCTTGAGTCTTTTCCTCTGATTTTGGGACATTGAATTGGGAGGAGCTGGTTTTGAGGGTTCCAAGGTCCTTTCCTTCCAGATGGTATTGAATAACAGAATTGCTGAGGTTAGATGGTGTCTCTAGAGATCCTTAAATGTTTTCTCTGTCCTCAAAGCAGGGTCAGCTGGAGCAGGGTGTTCTGGGCCTTGTCTAATTTTAAATATCTCCAAGGGGGGAAACTCCACACTTTTATGGGCAAATCTGTTTTAGTGTTCAATCAAGGTTGTAATAAAGATTAATTTTTAAGTTTAAATGAGAATAACAGCATTTCACCTTTTCCTCCTCTTGTCCTTTTATGGACACCAGTGAGGAGAGAGTTCCTCCATCACCTCTGTTCTCTCTTTTAGGTGAGCCAGCTGTGTACCTGTGACACCGCTGCTCACAACAGCTCCTTTAGCACAACTTGGTCTCTTCATTCTTTCTTGATATTTTGCCTAAATCTGTCTTTTTTCCCCTCAGCTGTTGTCACACTCATGGGCTCTCAGACTTTCACCATTAGCTCACTTTTGACTTCTTGCTGCTTGCTGTTGGCACAGGCTCCTGAATCTCCCTCAATACATCCCCTCCTTTTTGTCAAACCACAAACCAGATTCAAGTAAATCTATGGCAGTTGGCAGGTTAATGAATGAAAGTGTTGGTGGGGATCAGTCACACCTGGATGAAAGTCAGGAGCCAGTTTATAATGGGAATTAAAGGCCATTTTAATGCTACAACAATAATCAGAGTGGCTGGGATCCTGAAGTTCATCCTTCAGGGAGATAGGAGAGAATTCCCACAGAATAATTTCTGCTTTATCTTCTCCACCCTTCCCCTAACAAAAATTCCTTTATTAGCATTTATGTGAAAAGATTAAAGTGGCATTTTAAGTAATAATCCAAATTCAAATCTATATCTCCTTTAGAAGCAGTGTCTAAACAAACCTGGTTATTTTAGAGCTGTGACATTACTGGGTGCATTATCTTGGTAACCTTTGTGAGCTGTTATTAACAGAGCTGCACAGATCCCCAAAGGAGCATTTCCAGTTCAGGGCAGGGTAAAGATGAAGACACAAATCACAAAGCTCCAACGCCTCAGTCAAAACAGGTGGAGATATTTAAAGAGAAATTGGTAAATAAAATAACTACTCAGAACAAATAAGGAGGGGGAAAACTCTCCCATCATTATTTTTGCTATGAAGTGCAAAATCACTGTTTTCTTGCATATCACAGTTGCAATTGGACTTGAAATGAACGGCAGGCAGGAGCTGAGACATCTAAGGTAAAAAGAAAGTGGTTTATTTTTGAACTCCAATATTTATAGACTTTTAAAAGTGACCATGGATTGGAGGATGAATTTGCCACCTCTCCAGCCACACTGGACAAACCAACAGTCCATCAAATTTCTCCTTTTCCAGAAAGGAATGCAAAACAATCATTATTTACATGAAGCGTGTGAGAAATTCCATTACAGAAATGCAAATATTAGAAGGCTTAGAAGAACTTAGAAGAACAGGGCAACATCACAGCACATCCAAAGCATCTGAGAGTGATTAACCCTTCTTGTCCCTGGCAGGTCAGGAGTGTTTTGTACAGCCAGAAAGGGAAGGTTCACACCTCTGACCTGCCAAATTTCACCTGGGGAAAAGCCCACAAAGGTCAGAAATGCTGAACTTCTGTAAATCCCTTCCTGTGCATGATACACCTATTCCCTGTGAAATCTGGTCCTTCACTAGGATAAATAAATTGGTGATAGAGTAATTTTTATTGGCCAGATGTGCCCAAACAGCTGGAGCTGCCTCACTGCTGCTATATCAATGCCTTTCCCACTGATTGGGTTTTTCCCCCTTTAATATTCCCATTATGGCATATTTTTAGCTTAATTAGCAGCAGTCCTAATCTGCATTTTTGGTTTTTTTTTCTTGGAATTTGAGGTTGCAGGGAAGGAATTGGGAAGGGTAATGTGTGCCTTCCCAACTTCAGCACAGTTGGCAGTGCTGATTTGATATTGAATAGCCATGGAAAGTAACTGTAAATCATTCCCTTTGCTTCTCAAGGCAGGCTTTTCCTACTTTCCTATTTGTGCATAGCCTGCACACTTCTGGAGTCAGGAACAGCAAAATCAACAGGCTCCATCTTTGGTAAAAGAAACCTAAATCAAAGACACTGCATTTTTCATCATGATTTACAGCAGTTAACCTGTCATCCTTAGTGCCTTATTCCCAGTTGTGCCCTTAAGAGAAAGGCAGTGTTCCTCCCACCAAGGTAATCCTTTGGATAAAATAATCCTGGCATGATCTGCTTCCTCCAAGTGCAAGTCTGAGTGTGAAACTGTGTTTTCCTGTCTATATACTATGAGAAAAAAAATGACATTTATGCCACTCTACTTTGTCAGTGTTAGGTGCAACCAATTATTTCTGCTGATGGATCTGCTTAGTCTCTAGGAGCTGTAGCTCTTTGATATCTAGTGAGAGTATTTGCCACTTTCAGTGCTTTACATCTTCAAAGCACTGTATAAACACTTAATTTAGTACAGAAGCCACTAGGGATGGTAAATGAATGAAGAATGTACAAACTTCCACTTAGAGGACTAAAAGGCCTTTCAGGGAGTTGATGGAAAGTTACTTTTGCTCTGCACAGTGTGTGATTTTTGCCAGTGCTGGTTTGTTCCTGCATATTGCCAGTAAGGGACATCTCTGCTCAGGTGAGGAGATGAAAACCTCCTCCATCCTCCTTCACCTTATTTTCAGCCATTCCTTTTACCCATGTAAATCACCACACATGGATCCCCTGATCAATAAAGTTATTCCAGGAAGGGATTTTGCTGCCGCACAAAATTCCAGCTGAACCAAGCAGAGCAGTTGGACTTGATGCTCTTAAAGTCTCCTTCCAATCTAAATGATTTTAGGATTCAATGAAAAACCAAATTTTCATCTTTAAAAATTTCCCTGCTGATCTTGTACCCTATTTCATTGTCCTGGTGACCTTTCCCTGGTTTTTCCAGTGCCAAGGAATCTGGTTCATGTGCTGAGTGGAAGGTCCTGAGGCCCTTGTGGCTTATTCCCAGTGGATTTCCAGTGCAGAGCAAATACTTTTTCACAGTCAGACCTCAGAGCAAGTCTGGGCATCTGGAATGACAGTTCTTTTCTGTCCCTGTTTGCCTCCCCTTTGCCCTCAGTGTTCTCAGCCTTTTCTCAACACTGAGCCTGCTCTATCTAAACCAGAGTTTATTCCAGCTGTTGGTATCGTTACTGCCACCAAATAAATCACAAAGCTTAACAAAGAGGGCTGATGAGCGAGCCTAATTTGTTGCAATTAAAACAGTTGATTCCCAGCCATTTATGGGGACTGGAAGTATTAAACCAACTCACACTGAACTTCCAGAGAGTTTCCTTTATCTTAATCCAAGCAGGGACATGGAGAGGGGGGTCTGTCCTCCCAGGCCCAGGATATTTTGTATGGTGCTCTCTGCTGTGCTTTGGAGATCACTTTGGGCCATTTCTCTGCTATAGCTTGTCACCCTGATTTTTTAAGTTTTTCTAAGCCTTCTGATGTTTACATTCTTGTAGCCAACTTTCTCACACACTTTCTGTAAATAACTCATTGTTTTGCATTCCTTTATAGAGGAGGAGAAATCTGATGGACTGTTGGTTTGTCCAGTGTCACTGGAGAAGTGGCACTTTCACCCTCCAATCCACTGTCACTCTTGGAAATCTATAAATGTTGGAGTCAGAAATTAAAAATTCTCTTTTTTACCTTTAGAGAGCTGAGTGTTCACATTGTGTTATTTTGTGTCCTATAGTGACACTTGAGAACATAAAGCAACTCTTTACATCTTTTGTTATAAATCAGCATGTGCAAACTTTCTCACACACTTTCTGTAAATAACTCATTGTTTTGCATTCTTTTATGGAAGAGGAGAAATTTGATGGACTGTTGGTTTGTCCAGTGCCATTGGAGAGGTGGCACTGTCACCCTCCAATCCTCTGTCATTTTTGGAAAATGATAAAAGTTGGAGTCAGAAATTAAACTTCCCTTTTCTTCACCTTGAGAGCAGCAGTGTGTTTTGTGTCTTACAGTGACAATAACTTCCAGTAAATGGATACCCACAGAAGCACAGTTAGAGCTGGGGATCTGAGTGCCTAGCAGACATTATACACAGCAGGATATATTTTGCTTTATGACTTTTGATTCTCAGAGGTGTTTCCATCCTGCTTCAAGTGTTGGGTTTGACATGGTTTAGACATTGGTGTCTCCAAGCAGCTGTTTCCCATTGCTGTGCTCTGCATCCCTCATGAGTTTAGTAGTAAAAATCTTAACACAAATTGCCTTGCTAATCTTTCTTTTGTAAATACCACTGCAAAAGAGGCAAACTTTGTATTCATGCATCCTTTCATTATTATGATAATTAATTTCAATTTATAACTAATTAATGCTGTGCTATGGCTAACCTGCCCCCTATTAGTAGCAGCAAGTAGGAATCAGTCAGTGTATGAATTGCAGATGCTGGGCTGTACACTGAGAGGAAAAACCCTTTGCAGGGGCAGGGATCCTGCAAGGATCTGCTCTTCCCTCCTGTCCCACTTCCCAGTGCTGCAAACCACGATGGATATGCTGGGTTTTCATCTCTGTGAGGTGTGAGGAGGAAGGGGAGAAGTGGGAATGCCTTGTAATTAAAAGTAACAATTTAGCTGACAGTGTGATCAGAAATACAAACCTGTCTGGTGGAGCAAAGAGAGAGGAGGAGGAAATCAAAATCTTGCTGTGCACAGGTGCTCTTTGATCTCAGCTGTAATTCAGAGCAGCCCAGTCCTGCTGCAGGTGGCAATAGATAAGAGGATGAATTCCCTGGGTGGATTTTGCTGGCACTCTGAAGCAATTAACTTTTGCTTGTTTGTAAAGTGAACATTACCAGGTACTCCCCATCTTCCCAAAAAAAGGGTTTGAGACATCCCCATCTCCCAAATGGATTAATTATGGTTTCATCTCCCTCCTGGATCAATTATAGAAGTCTATGCTACTGGGTTTGCTAGGGGGGTTTTTTGTTCTCTTTCTCTCCTTTTTCTTTTCTCCCCTGAAAGGTGTTCCTGAACTGAAATCTCTCTTAAGGGGGATTTCAAAAAGTTCAGAAACTCTGTAACACTAAACTGAGACCCAGATAGTTTTAGTTCAAGGGCCTGAAGTTCCTGGTTGGAATGTGATGATATTCTTGAAGGAGTGGGGCAAGATGCAACTGGGGGAAGCAGAGCTGCCCCTCAGGGCTGGGATGCTGCACGTCCTGCTGGGTGATACACGGGTGTTTTCCAGGCTGCCTTGATAACAGAATACAAATACCTGTGGCTGCTTTTCTGCTTTGTCCTAACTCGGTGTCAAATGACCCCTGCAAGGAGTAATGATGTGCATTAGGAGCTATAACTCAGGTCCAGAGGGGGCAACGAGGCTGGAGAGGGGCTGGGAGCACAAACCCTGAGAGGAAGCCCTGAGGGAGCTGGGGGTGCTCAGCCTGGAGAAAAGGAGACTCAGGGCTGCCCCCATCACTCTCACAGCCCCTGAAAGGTGCCTGTGCTCAGCTGGGGCTGGGCTCTGTCTGCAGCAGCACTGACACAGCCAGAGCACACAGCCTCAGGCTGCACCAAGGGAAATACAGGCTGGAGATTGGGAAAAAGCTTTTACAGAAAGGGTGATAAAGTTCTGGAATGGCTGCCCAGGGAGGTGGTGGAGTCCCCATCCCTGGGTGTGTTTATCAAAGCCTGGATGTGGCACTGGGTGCCAGGAGTTGGGGCTGGGTTGGGCTCGATGGTCTTGGAGGTCTCTTCCAACGCAGTGACTCTGTGATTCTGTGAATTCTATGCTAAAGCCTCACCTTTACAGGTATTTTCCTGCTGGGCTGAGCACAGCCTGGGAGGCAAAGGAGAGGTCCCAGTTTGAGGGACAGATATGCTGCTCCATTAGGGATCAGGGCAGGAGGAAAGCTCCTGCTGCAGCTCACAAATGCACATTTTCAACAAAGCTCCTTTCTCTGTGAAGAAACTCACAGGCAAAGAGAGAAGAGAGTTTGGGATACTTTCTCTTCTATTTTGTGCTTATTTTGTAAATTTTCCAAGGCAGAACCAAGGACCTTTCTGGAGAGTACCCTGGAAGGGCTGGGGTTGCATTTGGAGCTGTGGCTCACCCCAGTCCTCACCTCCAGCAATTAGTTTAACAAATCAGCTTTCTCAAGACCCTCAGCCATGTGCTGCTCACAGTGTAATTGTGCGTGACTGTTCCTCATTAGACAGCAATATTTACCTCCAGGGAATGAGCATTTCAGCCTGGGATGAATCAAACTTTGGCAAATGTCACTGCTTTTGTCAGGGCTGAGATAAATGAGCACCCAGAGCTTTCAGCACCTGGGTATTGTGTCAGGGGCTGCCGGGGGGGAGGCAGGGCAGCTGTGACAGAGCTGATGCTTTGAAAACCCTGTTCCTTTCCCTTGGAGCAGGAATTCAGAACCTGAGCAAGGCTGGAGAGTGTTTTATTGTGCACAGTTGGGCTGCACTGGGGAGCATTTGGCAGGGAAGCCTTGTTCCTAGCAAGGCTGCACAGGCTGCCAGACTTGTTAGCAGTTGTGTTTTAGGGGATGCACATCTGTGATCCTGACTGGGATCCAAGCTATTTAGCCTATTTGTGCAGGAATGCAAGAGGTAAATTCCAGCTTTAAGGTCCCAGCTCTCCCTTAGTTTCATCAGGATTGCTTTTGAAGTGTTGGGTAGCACTCAGGGATTGGGTGACATTCTTATTAAACTCAGAAGTATACAACAGTTTTTTTTTTTCCTGGGAGGTAAACATTGCTGATATCTATATCTATTTATCTATATCATCTATATATCTATATCATCTATATATCTATATATATATGTGTGTGTGCGTGTATGTTTAACAAAGTAGCTGCCAGAGAGGTTAAGCAGTCATTCCCAGATTAAAAAAATAACAGCTTGGGTTCAAAGAAGGCAATAAATAAGATTACTCCACCAGCTCCTCTTCTCTGTCTACTAATTTTATTTTCCCCTTAAAAACCTGATACTCCTGCACCTCATCTATGTAAGTGGTGTCTAGAAAAGACTTTTTGAGGACTGTGTTTTACAAGTAGTTCTCTGCCTGTGGGAGAATTAATATGTAAGAGAATATAGAAAGGAAGGGCTCACCAATCTCAGGGAGTTCTGCTGTTTTTGTGCCCTAGAACATTCTTCAAACAGAGCAAAGCCACATGTATGAGCTTTCTTTCTCTGTAAGGGAAGGTGGGGATTTCTCTCTGTGCAGAGTTTTACAGAAGGGGGTAAAGCCCTGCTTTGCTCACTTTGTCATGTCTTATATTGTAATTTTTATTTATCTTTTGTTGCCTTCATGCAAATCTGTTCCAGACAGTGGATTCTTATCTCCAGGGTCAGTTAATGAAGCGTTTGAAGTGCGGTACCCACTGATCTCTGTAAGCTGAATAACCCAGGCTGCAGCTGCCTGAGCTCCCCTGAGTGCTCAGGGGCTGAGGGGCTGGCAGGGAGAGAAGGATAAAGGACTTCAGAGAAGCCAACTGGCCTGAATTTCCTTTTTTATTAAACTTATTTTACCAGTTGTTCAAACTTCAGGGTTGGTGCCCTCCATGGCAGCAGAAAGCAGGAAATGCAGAAGGACTAGTGTAGGAAATTCATCCCTACAAGGGGAATTTGTTTATTTTGAGCTTGGAGGGGATTGATCAGGAGATGCCAGAATATGGCTGAGGCTGCCTGGTGACTGCTTGAGTTTTCTTGTAAATCTCTGGATGTGCTCTGTGGATAGATCAGGAACTGGAGTTTCCATGCCTCAGCCTCTGTCACAGACATCTTTTATGAAAAATCCTTTCCTTAGGATTTTTCCTCCTGAGAAACTGAGAGGCCTCAGGAACAAAATGTAAACAATGATTATCTGCTGCTGTGGAATGCAACAGGTGCATCTGTGATTGGCCCATGTTGGATGTTTCTAATTAATGGCCAATCACAGTCAGCTGGCTCGGGCTCTCTGTCCGAGCCACAAACCTTTGTTATCATTTTTTGTTATTCTATTCTTAGCTAGCTGTGATGAAATCCTTTTTTTTTATTCTTTTAGTATAGTTTTAATGTAATGTATATAATGAAATAATAAATCAGCCTTCTGAAACCTGGAGTCAGATCCTCGTCTCTTCCCTCATCCTCAGACCCCTGTGAACACCGTCACAAGCCTGGGTGCTCCTGGGGATGGGTGCCTGGTGTTGGGATCCCAGCACAGCCTCTGCCTGCCAGTGCCCTGGCTTTTCTCACACACTGCTGCAATTGTCATGCCATTCTCTGCTGTCTGTGTTACATTATCGGTTACATTAAACAGAAAATGGATTTTTCCCCATGGACTGGAGGTTTCCAAACACAGAAAAGAGCAGGCAGGTATTTCTGTGAGAATACCAAGAGGGCTCAGCCTGTGCTCCTCGGTGAAGGAACTTGGGGCAATGAAAACTTCAACTCTGCTGTGGTCTTGAACTTAAAAAACCCAAACAAAACACAGCAAAAGAAAAGGAAAAAGGGAACAAGAAAACATCAAAACTAAAAGGTACTGAAAAGATTATTTAGAAGAGCATGGCTTCCCACTGCCAGAGGGCAGGGTTAGATGGGATATTGGGGAGGAATTGTTCCCTGTGAGGGTGGGAGGCTCTGGAATGGAATTCCCAGAGCAGCTGTGGCTGCCCCTGGATCCCTGGCAGTGCCCAAGGCCAGGCTGGACAGGGCTGGGAGAAACCTGGGACAGGGGAAGGTGTCCCTGCCATGGCAGGGGTGGGATGAGATGAACCTTTAAGTTTCCTTCCAGCCCAAGCCCTTCCATGTTCCTAGTGCAGCTCTGTCAGGTCAGGATGGCCAAGAAAAGGGAGTCTGGTCATGGCTTTCCAAGGATTGAGCTGGTACTCTCAAATTTTGGTCAGATTTCAGTGGGTGGGTGGGGTTTGTTTGGCTTCTGGCCCCTGAGGAGTGAGATCCATCAGTGTGAGGTGTCTGTGCCATTGACAGCTGCCCTGCAGTGATCCCTCAGCTCCCTCAGAGCCTCTGGAGAGGAACGAGTGTTCTCAAGTGTCACTGTCATATCTTCTGAAAAATCCCTTTGCCAGGATTTCTTCTCCTGGAAAGCTGAGAAGCTTCAGCTTCTCCATGTTTTGCTCCTTTGAAATGTGATTTGGAGAATTGTTTACTTGGAGTCAATTCTCATCTCTCACCTCATCCTGGGGACCCTCACAACACCACAAAAATTGGTGACCACAGTTGGTGACCACACTCAAGGCTGATCCATCTCACCAAGGCATCTCCAGGAGGCTGGGATGAATTCAGAATAAAAGGATCAGTTTCTCTTCACTAACTGCAGAGAGCAGAGGTGATGTGGGTGTCTGTGATAAACATCTGGGATCTGGGTAAATCCCACCTGATGTGATTTCTGCTCCTTGCTGAAGCTGGTGGGATTTGAAACCATTCAGTTTGATGCGAGGGATGTTCAGCCTCACCAAATCAAGCTTGAGCTGCCTGTGTCAGATGTGGAAATTGTTCCACTTTTGTCCTAAACTTCTCTGGATGGCAAATGTGTTGCTTTCACATGTCATGTGAAACATCATTGCTGTTTGAATTATGACAATAAGGAAAAATCCCCCATATTCTTTTGATCTTTACAATAGAACAGGATGTGGAGATTTGGAATAAGCCATTGTCCAGTGATATTTGAGCACATCTCACTGTATCAGCTTAAAAGCTGGATAGATGCAGATATTTAGAATTCTCAAAGATCTTACTTTGTTACACTCATTTTAATGCTTTTCCAGGGCACCACAGTTCATTCTCTTCCTTGCATTTCACATGCAAAGCGTCGGGTTTAAATACAAATTAGTCTGAAAACAATCCTCTCTTTACTTTAAATTTTAAAAGCTTGGATTTAGCTTTTAGGCTCATTAATATTCACAAACATTGCTTAGTTAAGCTTGCTTTAATTTCTCTGTGTGCTTTGTTAAAAGGGATTATAGTGATGTTTGCATTCTCACGGGAGACTTTTAGTATTGTGCAAATTTTGGTCATTATTATGGAAAAAATTGTTGAAAATCTGCCTCAGTCTCTCCTGTACTTTCTCTAACTTCTTGACAGCTTAGTGAGAGTGTTTTTTCCATATGTATTAGCTGGATTTTGCATTTCTCTTTGAAAGGTGTTTGAGAGTTTCAGAACCCCAGAGGAGAATGAGACTTTTGGTGTCCAGGTAGGACAAGGGAATTCACCCCTTCAGATTTGCAAAGCCCATCAGCCTTGGAGCAGCCCCAGGTTTTCACAGCCTTTCCTCAGCCAGTGGCACTGTCAGTGTTTGTCACCAGCCTTGGCCAAACTATTGGAATAGGAATCCCAATATTACCAGTTAGATTTTGCCTGGGTCAGTGTGGTGCTCGCTGCTGGGCCAAAGGCGGCTTCTGTGGTGCTTTACCCCAGAGATACCTTGGCTGCTGGAGATTGCAGCAGGGCACTGAGCAAGTCCAGGCTTGTCAGGAACTCCGTTTACCTCAGGAGAGAGAGCTTCTGGCGATGGTGAAGAGAAAAAAGGAGAGGATTCTGCTGGAGGGTTATATCCAGATGTTTATTCCATGGTTACAGAGGTCTGAACCGGGGCAACTGCTCCAACCAGAATGGAGGCCGCATGGTCTGATTAACCTTTTAAGCTCGGGGACAGGGGAAGGGGAGGGGACAGGTGAGCTACCAACCAGGTGAAAGGGGCAGGGTCTCAAGGGACTAGGGACACCTATACGGGCCAATGTCCCCCAGGCCTGAGGAGCATCCTTTGAAATCAACCAACCACACGACGCCTTGCTGGTATGTTAGCCTGATTGACAGGGCACACTCAGCAAGGGGCGAGGGGGAAGGGAGAAGGGAGAAGGGAATATTGGCACACCTGAGAAAGGGACCCGGAAGCTAAAAACACACCACAACACAAACGAGCTGGACAGCACAGCAGCCTCTTCCTAATGATGCTCTGGAGCCAGGGCCAGCTAAACCCGTGGATCTGCAGTGCTGACAGAGGATGGAGAATCCCTGCTGCTTTTCTCCCTGCTCAGTCCAGCCCTGATGTGTTTCAGCCCAGAGGTGTTGAGGAGCAGCAGATGGGGGGCTCAGGTCAGGCAGCTGCAGGGCTGGAGCTGCTCAGCCTGAGCAGGGCTGGCTGGTCCAGGGGAGCCCAGGGGTGCAGCTGGGATGGGGCAGAGCTCCTGCAGCCCTGGATAGAGGGGCAGGGAGTGCCCAGCCCGTGGGGCACTGCAGAGCTGAGACCCACAGTGATGCCACCTGTGACCGTGTTCACTGGGGTCTGAGGATGAGGGAAGAGATGAGGATCTGACTCCATGTTTCAGAAGGCTGATTTATTATTTTATGGTATATATTACATTAAAACTATACTAAAAGAATAGAAAAAAGGATTTCATCAGAAGGCTCGCTAAGAATAGAATAGCAAAGAATGATAACAAAGGTCTGTGGCTCAGGCTCTCTGTCTGAGCCAGCTGGGCTGTGATTGGCCATTAATTAGAAACAACTGCATGAGACAGGCTGCCTCTAGTTTAAGCCATGCAGGGAAATCAGAGCTTGTGTCAGAGCTAGGACAAAGCTGAGCTGAGAAAAGCTGCTCTGCCTTCCTCTGGGCTTTTCAGCTGGAATTGGTGCAAGTGGGTCTTAGAAAGTGTCAGAGATGGGGGAAAGAAGAAAATAATTGTCCATGTCCTGTAGGCACCTTCCCTTGCAAAGGAAGAGCAGCAGATACAGATTGCTAAACCCTAAAATCCCACAAATCAGCAGCCAAATAAAATTTGTACATCCAGGAACTTGTCATGCAAAGGGAACTTCTTTTTCTAGCTTTTTTTGACTGCATCTTGCATGCTGCACCTTCCCTTGGGATCTTTGACAAGTTGTTCCCCCCAGTCTGTAATTTCATGCACCCCTGTAATTTATCACTCAAATAGTTTTGGCTTGTGCAGCAGGAGCTGTAGCAGAATCTATAAATCAAATAAAACATTACTTTGATCACACAGTAAGTGAAACTTTCATTTCATATAATGTCTTCTGTGGCTCTTGGGTGTTGTTTTTTGAGGTGTGCAGGGTGTTAAGGGGAAAAATGCAATGGAGTTCTCTGAGAGCACCATTTGGATTTGGCAGGAAATAATTCATTAATTGAATACCAGCTGTGTGCCCAGCCCCATTGTTGTGGGATGTATCACAGGAGCGTGGAAGAAACACCCGAGCAAAGTACTGGTGTAACTTTTAGGGATTTTCTCTTCCCCACTTCAGCTAGAAGGGTTAATGTGTCTTAGGATTTGTTTATTTATTTATTCACATTCAATCTGATGGATTTAGGGGTTTCCATTATCCATGTCAGTGTCTAATCCTTTGTTGAATCAGTAGTAGAGGGATGCAGTTCTTTGTTTGCTCCAATTTAATAAAGCATGGCAAAGGTTGGCAGGGGGGATAACAGTTTCTGTACTTTTTTGACTCGGAGTGCTTCATCCAAAGTCTCATTAAACTAATCTGTTCTGCTCAGAGAACCTGAAGGTAACTGAAAAAATAATAATGCCTTTATTTAGCAGAAGTAGCAATTAAAACTCAGGTGTATGACAGCTCTTTTTGTAGTTTTGGGCACTGTTCTGAATTTATAAAAGAGATGCACATATGTTTTTCTTGCTCTTGCTTATTTATTTGCTTTATAAAGTCAAGTTATGGTGAATGTTACTCTGGAGAATCTTGTAAATTTGTGTGATATCTGTCCCTCTAAGTGAGGACTATAAACTTGGGAGGTGCAGCTTGAAAACTATTGGTTGTTGTCAGTTGTTCTCTGTTAAATTTTTTGCTGAGGATTCACTTTTCTGCTTTTACTCTCTATTTGTTGCTGCTTTAGTGCAGTTCCTGCCGACCCTGACCCCCACCACTGGTCACAGATGTATTTCATGAGGTCTCTGGGGAGCCTTAGTGAATGTGCTCCTACAGACCAGCTTGGGATGGTTTGGGTTAAAAAGGATCTCAAAACTCATCCAGTGCCACCCCTGCCATGGCAGGGACGCCTTCCACTATCCCAGGGTGCTCCAAGCCCTGTCCAGCCTGGCCTTGGGCACTGCCAGGGATCCAGGGGAGCCACAGCTGTGCCAGGGCCTGCCCACCCTCACAGGGCAGTTTCCTCCTCATATCCCATCTAAATTTCTCCTCTTTTAGTTTAAACCCATTCTCCCTTGTCTTTTCACTCTCAGTCCCTGTCAAAAGTCACTCTCCAGCTTTCTCATGAGCTCCCTTTGAGCGCTGAGGCCTCAGGGAGGCGTCCCTGGAGCCCTCCCTTCTCTGCACAGAGTGTCACACAGAGTGGGTTTGGGCTGGGATTTGTGTGTTCAAGTGGATAAACAGATGCAAAACTCAGTTCTCTTCTTCTATTTCAAACCATCAAAACTTTTGGGGACAATATTACACTAAAAAATCGTTGCTGGCTTCAGTGTTGGAGTTTCTGGCTTTCAGATCCTGATTCATTTGGGTGTTTTTTTGGTTTAGTTTTGTCATTTGAGTAGCTCCAGCAGAGCAGTGGTTGGAGATCAGTGCTGCAAGAGGCAGAACACTTTATCCTGTCAAATACATGCATGTGTGGTTTTGAGTCCTGCTGACTCAGATCAGAGTGCTTGAGATTACATCAAGGCATATCAATAGAGTTTAAAAGACTTGAATTAAAACAGAGGATTTGTCACTCCAAGATAAAGTAAAATAATGGTATTTTGAGATTTAGTTTTAAGTATTAACAAAGTAATGTTGTTGAAAGTGCAAAATCATAGAGCATCATCAATATAGAAGTAATGAGAGGCAGAATCATTAAATCTTCCACAATTATTTTTGATGAGTCAAGCCCTGCCTTGCTGGATCAAACTGAAATAAAGGGTGGTCTGAGGAGTGGCTGTGAAAAAACCTTTTCCACATGTGCTTCCTTCTGTTTCCCTGGGCACCCATAAAACCTGTTCATATATCCTACCTAAATATAAATTAGCCATTGAATAACTGACAGAGATGTTAATTATCTTTTATTTAGGGTCAGTGAGTCTTTGGATAGTTTTTGTTGTGGCATTATGGAAGTGACAAAAACATCTATATAGTCCCAGTAGTAAGGGATTAATTACCTGAAACTTCACTGCTGCAGAGATTCTCCTTGTTTTGATTGAAACATTTAAGTTTTATCAAAGCTACAAGGTATTATTTGCATGCAGAACATCTGAACACAGAAATGATTTTGAGCCTGAGGCTTAAGGGATGTTTGTGCTTCTGTGTGAGGCTTAATGCAGCATTGAGGTTTAAGAATTGTTGTGTATGTGACACATTAATTTATTATTGTGAGAGAAAGGAAGGAATCTAAGGAAAAGAGAATAAAGATCCCATAAGAACAATGAAGACATCCAGTTGCACAGATGTGTAAACTGTAAAGCTTAGCACTGGTAAAGATGGGATTATTGTTCCTGGAAACATGTTGCAATTACGCACTCTGCTTTGGAGACCATAAGTCCTTTCATAGCCTTTCTCATTTTGAGATGAAAACTGCTAAGCAACAGAAGAGTTTACTGTGCACTAACAGGATTTCTCTGATTACATAGAAAGGTAATTGCAAAATCAGGGTTTTTTTTTAAATGAACAACAATAAAACATCCTTCCAAAGCAAAATCACCACTTTCTAGATTTACTAAAGTTCTGAAATATTTTGCTCTAGCTAAATCTTTTCATTCATTTTGTTTAGATCTTCTCATTTATGGTATCCCATGCAGGGATCAGTGTTGCCAGACATGTTCTTATGAACCCGTGGTTACTCTGAAGGAGGGGAGATTTAGATATTTAGAAGAAATTCTTCCCCATGAGCCCCTGGCACAGGGTGCCCAGAGAAGCTGGGGCTGCCCCTGGATCCCTGGGAGTGTCCAAGGCCAGGTTGGAGCCACCTGGGATAGTAGAAGGTGTTCCTGTCCATAGCAGGGGGTGGAACTGAATTAATTTTAATCTCCTCCAACCCAAACCATTTTATATTTCTACCTTGAACTGGTTTTCTTAAGACAGCTGGGTAAACTGGCCAGGTTAGAAATATCAACCTTCAAGCCTGAGTTGAACTGGAAATGAGATTTTTGTGTGGATTGTGGTGAAATCTGGAGCTGTGAGATTGAAATGTTTTTCTTTTTTCCCTTGTCTTTGGGTTAAGTTCTTACAGTTCAGGACATTTGAAATGTTGTAGAGCAGACAGAAAAGATTACCCAGTTTATTGAATCCTCTTTGCTTTTTGCCATAGTAATCACTTTTACTTGAAACAAAGCAATAGCTCAAACTATGGATTATTATGCTATCATAAGAAAATGCTTGTTAAGAATGAAAGAATTATGTTATCTAAAGTAAAGCCATTTTAATATTCCATGGCTCTGCAGGCTTGAAATCTTAAGTTATTGCCTTAAAATCCTCTCACATAAAATCCATAATCTCGCTGAAGAAAGGGTTCTTGTTTCAGTTCTCTCAGAAGGGGTGGCCCCTTGTACTCCACTCCAGCCTGTCACCATCCTAAGGAAAAACTTTGGGAGTGAATTATGGGATGGGCCATTCCCACCTCTGGGACCTCACTTTTCTAAGCAGAAGTAGTTTTTTCAAAATCATGTCTGATGATGATGATGATGATAATAGTAATAATAATAATAATACCAAAATCAACAACAACAATCGTCATCATCATCATTATTAAAACTCAGTCACAGGAATTAGGCACAGGAGGGACCATCCAGTGGTACTGCATCTTTTGGTAGCCAAACTACTGATTTTCACTTATTTTCCTTCACTCAGAGCCACAAAAAGCATTGTAGCTCTTAGCAAACCTAGCTTATGTTTTGTCTAAATGTGTCTTTAGGAAACTTCTCATCTCAAATATCAAGATATGGCAGCTCCAGTCCTTCCCCTTTGCTGTTTGCACCAGTGGTTAATCACCCATATACTGTAAAAAATATGTCCCTTCCTCCTAATTTGAAACAGTCTGAGAGTCTGTGGAACAGCAGCTGTGAATCTGACAGAACAGTGTTTCATGTTCTTTCCCTGAAGTGATCTAATAATATTTAACATCTGTGGACCACTCGGGCTGCCAGGATTTTAAAAGCCTGCAGTGAGAGGGTTTGCATTATGAAGGACACCCCACTTTTCTATTGCTCTCATACATGTACATTTGATGGCTTTTTTTAGTAGCAATTTTGTGGGCTTGCAGGTTTGCTGCACATTTATTGAGCTCTGCAGTATCAGTGTAAACATGGATTTGCTGTGTATCTTCATCTTCCATCCCTGGATGCATTCTGCACTCTCTGTGCTGTCCTAGAAAAAACAAAAACTAGTTTGGGCAGAAATAGTAACTAGGTTTGGGCAAATGTTGCACATGTTTTTTCAGTCCTAGAAAACTCAAAATTAAAACCTGGAGGGTGCACTAGTTTGTGCTTGAATTCAGGACTGATTTAAAAAACGCCAAACAAATGAACAAATAAAATAGAGGCTTGTACTCTGAACAGAGATTTGCAGCAGGCTTTTTTGTGCTGGTTCATTTTGCTTTTCATAAATAAGAGATTTGGTGGTACAGGAAATCAGAGCTTGTTTAGTGAGACACATGTATTTGGAGGCAGGATGGAGGATTTGTGCCTGGAGGTTCCACCTTGTCTCTTCCTGGGTTTGTGAGAGGCCCCAAAGCGCCTGGGAGGCAGGAGGGCTCCTGGGAGAGCAGAGTGGCTCTGGGGCAGTGCTGAGGGATGTGAGCAGGGCCTGAGCTCATCAGCACAAACCCTGCGAGCCCCAGAGCTCTGTCAGGGCTGGGATGCTGCAGGAGAGAGCAGGGGATGAGGGCTGGGTACCTGTGCTGCTGCAAGGGCAAACGGGGCTGCTGGCTCCTGTGCTAACCAAATTGATTTCCTCATTGTGGAGCTTTGTTCTGCTGTGGCAAAACACTGATGTTGAGATGTTTGAGCACATCCTGAGGAGGCAGCGAGAGAGGAAGCCCTGAGGGAGCTGGGGGTGCTCAGCCTGGAGAAAAGGAGACTCAGGGCTGCCCCCATCACTCTGCAGCCCCTGAAAGGTGCCTGTGCTCAGCTGGGGCTGGGCTCTGTCTGCAGCAGCACTGACACAGCCAGAGCACACAGCCTCAGGCTGCACCAAGGGAAATACAGGCTGGAGATTGGGAAAAAGCTTTTACAGAAAGAGTGATAAAGTTCTGGAATGGCTGCCCAGGGAGGTGGTGGAGTCCCCATCCCTGGGTGTGTTTAACAAAGCCTGGATGTGGCACTGGGTGCCAGGGTTTGGGTGAGGGGTTGGGGCTGGGTTGGATTCGATGATCTTGGAGGTCTCTTCCAACCTGGTCATTCTGGGAATTCTGTGAACATCAGATATTGGGGCGTTTGTTTTTGTGGGTGACTGTCACAGACATGTTTATTGAAAATCCTTTCCTTAGGATTTTTCCTCCTGAGAAGCTGAGAGACCTCAGGAACAAAATATAAACATTGATTATCTGCTGCTGTGGGATGCAACAGGTGCATCTGTGATTGGTCTTATCTGGGTGTTTCTAATTAATGGCCAGTCACAGCCCAGCTGTCTCAGACTCTCTGTCTGAGCCACGAACCTTTGTTATCATTCTTTCTTTTTCTATTCTTAGCTGGCCTTCTGATGAAATCCTTTCTTCCATTCTTTTAGTATAATTTAATATAATATATATCATAAAATAATAAATCAGCCTTCTGAAACATGGAGTCAGATCCTTGTCACTTCCCTCATCCTTGGACCCCTGTGAACACGGTCACACAGGACAGCACAGGCTGCTTCAGCATCTCTAAGAACTAAAAGAAAAATATTTTCTGCACTAGAAGCTGCTGAGGCTGAGCACTGTGCTCTCTATTTGCCTCTTTAAACTCTTTTTATGTACTGCTGTGCTCACTTGGGTCTGTTGTCATAAGTGTAGGAATGCACTGAGAACTGGAAATGAGACAAGGTACCCAGTCCTGGAATTTCACTACTTGAGAAATTCAGCATCTTTGCTAGTCCTAGCATTTCCACTTGAACCCTGACTTCTTCTCTAGAGGCTTGACTTCTCCACGGCTTTCCTGTGAGTGGCACAGTGGGGCTGGGACAAGAGGTTGTGAAAAATGAGTATTTTATGTTTGGCTTTTCACAAATATTAAAATGAATATTATATGTGTTATGTTAGAAAGTTATGCTGTGTTAATTTTCTTAAGTAGTGTGTCAAATATAGTTTTAGGTTATGACAAAATGTTAAAATAGAAACTATGCTGTGTAAGATACTTTCTTTAGAAAGAGAAGGCTCGCACTGAGATAGCAGCCACAGGACACCTGAATCTTTCAGAGAAAAAGAATTTATTGCTCCATTATCAGAAGAAATGAACTTCTTCCCACCTCAAAGGTGCTGTCAGGATTCAGAGGAAGAAGTTGAGGATGACCAGACAGAATCCTGTGTTTGAATGGAATTTATGCATCATGTATGAGGTGTATGAATATGCAAGAGGCTGTTGCTGTTAAGGGTTAATCCTCTGTTAATGTGGGTCCTTTTTCGGGCTTATGTTGCCCAGAAAGAGGTACCCAGACCATCCATAAGTCTTTGTTTTTATTGTCTCATATTGTCCTAAATTCTAATTGTCCTAATTTTTATTACTCTAATTATATTACTATTTTTATAACCATTTTATTGCTATTAAACTTTTATTACTATTAACTATTATTACTATTAAACTTTTAAAATTCTAAAACCAAGTGATTGGTGTTTTTCACAAGGTTTCAGAGGTCCCTTCCAACCCAAACCATTCTGTGGTTCCATGAAATGCTGAGGATTTGGACTGTGTTGAGCCATCCTTGTCCAGCCAGGTGTCAAGGCTACAATCCAGCACTCATCCCTTGCCTTTTCCAGGCATTGTGGGACAAGAACAAATTACCTTCTGTTAGAGAGACTGGGTGTCAAGTGTCTGGATTCAGCTCTTTGGTGTCCTCCAGAGTTTTTGTGCATGTTTGATACAGATTTCCATGTGTTAAGGACATGGGAGCTATACAGGAGCTAATGCCAGTTTGAAAAAGGTGTTAAGTGATTAGTTCCCACTGGTTTTCTGTAGGAGTTACGTGCCTGGCTGCTGCTTTCAGCCTTGCTAATTGCCATCTTACAGCTTTAGGTACATTGCTACACATAAAAATGCATCCTGTGGTGCTTATATGACAGTTTTTCACTCACACAATAGGGACAATGTTCCTTCATTTCTCAGTAATGAAGAGCATGTGAAAAATTTGTTAGAGTCCTGAATTAAATGGAATCATGGGCTAAACATTTAAATGTTCGAATGCTGCTAATCCTTTGAGCAGCCCTTGATCATAAGCAGTTCCCTGCTCATAACCTCAGTTGCTTCATTTCTCAGCAACACCTGAAAGATTTTATTTTTCATTTGAAAGCTGAATTTTGTGTGAAAAATTCAGGTTTAGTCCTTAGCTTGCCTCTGGAGCAAGGGGCTATGAGCACAAAACACTGGGGCAGAGGGATTGCAGAAAACTTCATTGACACAGAGGATGTTGAGAGGGGAGGGGATGCCTGAGTTAATTTCCCCTTGTTGCAGAGCACTCACCAGCCTCTGCTCTGCATGGCTGCAGTCCCACTGTGCTCCCAGGGGCTCTGCAAGGGATGGGTGTTGGGGAAGATGAAACAGGAAAGCCTTATCAATATGATTGTCTGGCAAAAGATTTTGAGAATATGGAAACTATAAGTGAGATTGAAATGAAAGCAAGCTTTGAGATCCCTCAGTTACTGAACAACTGGAAAACAATGGCATGGCCAGCTGAAGGTGATCCCCTTTTGATGGAACAACACCCTCTGCTTGCAGACAGGCCCAAGGGTCAGAGCAGACCCTGCCAGCTTGGCAGAAGGGGCCCAAAGAGGAGTTTTTAGGGTTTAAAATGTAACACAGGATGGTAATGTAATGATTCTTATAGGCTGTATGTAAATGCTGTAGGATTTGTATCTTGTACTAGATTGGATAGTGAGAATCAGAATATTCAACACAGAAGATGATTTATTGTATTGTAAGGGGAGCTTCGCTCTCTTACTCTTGCTCTTAGTCTTAGCTCTTACCTCTCTTACTCTTACCTCTTGTCTCTTAGCTCTTGCCTTTTACGTTCTTACCCTTTTTGCTCTCTCCCCCTCTCCTCTCTCAGCCTGCTCTGAGCTGTGTCTGGCAGCTCCCAGCAGGGCCCTGCCCCCAGGCCCTTTGCAATGAACCCCAAGTTCCAGTCCTGGCTGCAGAGATCTCTCGTGTCTGTCTGTCCTGACTGTCCTACCCCCCGTCACTCCTACAGATGGGATTAGAGGAGCAGTGATTAAGATTATCCTTTCCCTTTAATGCTTGTGTTGTGTCTGTGTTGGAGTAGTCACTGTGATTATCCTCATACCCTGAGATTGACTTCTTGTCCTCAGATGATGGAGTAGGAGTGTGGCTTTTATGCAAACATACTGTGAGTGTTGAACAAACTCAGTATTGGTTCTGAGCTCAGAGGATCTTTCTCTAGGCATTGGTGTGATATAAAATCTTCTTTTACTTTGTCTTTACATGAAAGATCTGCCTCTGGTCTTCAAATCCAATATTTTAGTCCATTCCTGCTCTTGGCCTCCTGTGGAATTAGTTTTTTTTTCAGATTTGAAATGTTGTTTTTTTGGATACCAGTCTGTAACGCATTTAGCTTCAAATTATGTTATATTAAAGTTCAGTGAAGCTGAATCTGTTTTTATTTCTCTGCCAGTCAAATCAATATCCTTCATCTATTTGCCAATGAGAGGCAGAAAAAACAGAATAGTTTATGTGGGTGGCAGTGCCTTGATTGGCACACGAGAGGAACAAACAGAAGCAGATAAATTGTTTTACATTTTTCGAGTTTCTTTGTTTCCCAAGTTCCAGGAGCTTTTTTCAGTGGAGTTTAAGGAGCTCTCAAAATGACGGAATTTCAACCTGTGAGGGACACACACTCTATCAGTGCAGGGTTTGCTGTCAGATCTTCCCTAAGTGAAATCTTTGAGGACCATGAGCTGCTGCAGGTGCTCCTTGTGCTGACACAGTTGATTTCCCCAATGACACCTGAATCCTTACTAAAGGGTTGAGTTTACTTGGAAAGAATTCACAGAATGACCAGGTTGGAAGAGACCTTCAAGATCATCGAGTCCAACCCAGCCCCAATCCCTCAACTCAACCCTGGCCCCCAGTGCCACATCCAGGCTTTGTTAAACTATACTAAAGAATACAGAAAGGATACTTACAGAAGGCTAAAAAGATAATAATGAAAACTTGTGACTCTCTCTTCAGAGTCCAACACAGCTTGGCCCTGATTGGCCAATAAGTCAAAATAATAATTCACAGCAGAAACCAATTAAACAATCACCTTGTTGGTAAACAATGTCCCAACCACATTCCAAAGCTTCAAAACACAGGAGAAGTGAATCAGATAACTATTATTTTCCTTTTTCTCTGAGGCTTCTCAGCTTCCCAGGAGAAGAATCCTGGCTAAGGGGGTTTTTCCAGAAAATGGTGACAGTTTCTTAGGTTTTAATTTAACATTTCAGTTTCTAATGATGGAAGTAAAACTGGCAAGCAGGATGTAGCCATATTTTGCTTTTTTTCCTGGTTATTTTCCCAGGTAAGATTCTCAATGGATGATAAATCCTTTTAAAGCTTAATGCTGGGTGTATTCTTAGAGCTGAGTTTATAGTGCTAAGCCTGCAATGTTTAAGCTATGAACACTTATTTAAGCAGGTTTACAGATGGATGTGGATATGGGTTCTTGGTTTTCTGTATGCTTCTGTCACTGGGTGAATCGAGTGTTATTTTCATTAGATTTGGCTGTTACTTTTGATTTGTCTGTGTGCATTTGAATCGAAATTGGGAAAAAATGGTGTTTCAGGATGATTAAATACATAAAGCAGTTAAACTTACTGTCTGCAGAAGGAGAAAATAAGCTTATAAGATTTTTTCTTTTACATTAAAATTGATTTACTAAAGTAACTTGGTAGATATAAAGTTGAAATGGATGTAATAGGAGCCATGCAAAAACTTTCATTTACTTGCCTTGAGTGTGACTTAGAAGCAATGGGGATATTTCTGGCTCTGTGGATGGGAGAAGGTCAAGAATGAGCAGGGAGCTGAGGGTTCCTGTGCTGGGCACAGTCCTGCCCTGCCTGGTGCAGGTCATTTCCCTGGATTGAGGAGCTTCATCCTGCTCTGGGATCCAGGCTGTTTTCCTTTCCAATTCTCTCTCAAGTCAGAAAGCTTTTTCCTAGCAAACCATAATACCTTGCTAGTCTTCTCTAAAGTGTTCTTTTGGGTGAATGCACACTCCAGATTTTTACTTAATTCCCACATTTTCACTCTGCTGGCCTCCTGATCACCGCAAATCCTCTTTATCCTGGCGAATTGTGAATATGGAAAACTTCTTTTAAATAATGCTCCCTATGAGCAGGAGATAATTATGTTTATCTATGTCGTGCAAGCCCAGCTTTCACACCACATTAAGTCTGAGAAGTCAAGCATTTAGAAAAGAGCAGCATCACAGCTGAGCAGCAAATCTATGGGCTGTTATCACCACTTGAGAAGGATGCTCCTGCCAGCTCCCCCTCTTCCTTGCTGCTGCCTGTGATTTTGGTCAGCAGAATTCCTCCAAGGGTGGCATGAAAACTGAAAACTCTCTTTTCCAGCAGGAGCAAAGTTGGCTTCCTTTACTGCAGTATCTGGACTCTTCCCATTGTTTGGATTCACCTCTTTGGGCTTTTTGAGAGCCAGGGAATGGGACTTGGTTACACTTTGCTTTCCAAACCTGTATTTCTGTCTGACTCTGTGCAAATTCCACTTTTTCTTCATTCTGGGTAAATGCAGAGTTTCATCAGGCCTTCAGATAAAGCAGAAATTATCTATTGGTGAACTTGGCTACTGATCAGGAACAAAATTTATGTGGTTTTTTTATTAACACAAGGCTTAAGATTGCAGCTGCCATGCCATAAATTTTAAGTAAGGCTGCTGAAGTGGATTATTTTATACTTTGTGAAACAGCATAGAATGCAAACACTTAACAAGATTGGACCCAGCAGACACATCAGGAAGCAGCTTTACAGAGCTGGCATGCGCACATTGGGATAAAAATGAACATGGAAAGACCTGATATGCTTTTGAGACACATAAACCAGCATTTATTCCCAAAATAAGTACCTTCAAGTGTTGGGATGAGCATCCAGACAGGTGTAGCTGTGCCTGATGAAGAACTTCCATTGATAGATATATGTATTTAATAACTCAGCTCACTTCTGCTCCAGGAATCAATCACGAGGTTTTTACTTTTTGGTGACTTCCTGCTCTTTAATGAGCAAGGTAGCTCTGCTCTCAGGCCAGGGCTGTAACTCTGGATAAGAATCCTCTCTAACAGTGGTTGGTTTCAACCTGTTCCTTGTGGTGACAATTCAGAAAGGTAAAATTTGTGGGGTGCGATACAAACACAGTCAAGAGAATCTGTGCCCCAAAGTGGAACTGAATTCTATGAATTCTGAGAAAACTGTGAATTCTGATGATGTGCAGAAGGACATTGTGGAGCAGGGCTGCTTTTGTGTTGTTTTGAAGGGGGGGGATGTGGGGATTGAGACATTCTGTTGGTGTCAGCAGATCAAGTTTTTCCTGCTCTCTGTACAGATGTAAAATCACTGCTCAAAAACAAAATTGAGAATGAAGGCACTTGGATTTGTGCTGTTGTAACAAAGTAGAACATTCCTCACTCCATTCTGTGCACTGACCAGATAGTTCAAACACTTTAAATATTGAAATTGTATTGCTTTTTTCAAGATGTTCATTTGCCAAAAACTAACAAGGAAAATATGGGAAGGGGCTCCTGCATTTCCATGCATCTCCAGAGGGAAGAATCCATCTTTATGTGCAAGGAGAGCACTGACCAGCTCAGCTGGAGGCTTGGGAGCTCAGTGGAATGTGTCCCTCTCCAAAAGGCTTCATCTGGACTGCCAGCACTATTGTAACTCATCCTCCTGAAGTCCATTTCTGAGATATTGTTGAAATCTTGCCTCACATTTTGATTTGATCGGATGCGCTTAGTTCCATTTTCTCATACAGTGCATTATCAAGGAATAAAGCAGAGTTTGCATTTTGCTCTTTGTCTGCTCTGGGGTTTATTGGAATTCATAATCTAAATTGTGCATTAAAAATAATGGTAAATGTTGATACAGCATCTTCCCTTTTTAATTTCCTGCCTTTTCCCAGGACCTCAGCATCAATTGTTTCTTTTCAACCACTGCCACAGCAGCCCTGACCTGAAGACCATTCCAAATGATGTTCCCTCTGTTCTGCCAAGTCAATATTTTCTGTCTGCTGTTCTGTAAATACCTCATGTTATTAAGTCCCTGTCCTTTATTACATCTCACTGTGGCCTCCCTCCTGGGGCAGGACAAATATTTGCCTCCTTGGAAATGGAGAGAGAGACAAATACAAAGAAGGATCTGAGGAAGGGATATAAAGTGGTTTTTCCTTGTGCCTAATTAAGCTGACTGTTTGGATGTGTGTTTTAAAGCAGTGTAATTGGGCGCATCACTCTGCACAACATCAGTTTTTCTGTAATTGTGCAGTTCATCCCTGTGCTGGTGTAGAGGTGTCCTCTTTGGCAGGGTGTTCTTTCTGTGTCTGCTCACTGATGTGAATTTTTTGGTTGGGGCTGAGTGGTTTAGGTGTGTGACAGCATTTGGGCTCAGTTTTTGAGAACATGTGTGTTGTGGGGCATTTCCAGGGTGTATTCCTGCCCTGAGGATGGACACTCTGGCGATCAGCCCAGGCCAGGTGTTGTGTTTACAGGAAGCAGGAGACAACAGGAAAACACTACAGACACAGCTGGGCAGTGAAAATGCAGTGAAATTGCTTCTCCCCATGTCCTTGTTCTGCAGCCTCACCTCTGCTTCCCAACATGGAATAAATAGGAAGAAATTAAATATTTTATTTCCTTCAAATGCCAATGCTATTAATCAGCTCTAAGATCAGAGTACACTCAAGTGGGTTCTGCCATTTTAGGTGTCATTGTCACCAGGATGCTGAGAACAAACCTTCGTTGTCACTTGGTCTCAGCAGTGATGGCATCAGGTATATCTTTTATGGTGCAACCTACCTGAGCATCTCAGAGCTCACTCCCTGTGAACCTCTGTGTGTTTTATGTGTCTTGGGTGTGTGGCAGATTTCTCTGCTGCTCTGCCCAAGTCCAGGTGTCCTCCTGGGGATTTGTTCTATGTTTGCCTTGGTCACAATGTCTGCTCCTTTCTTGTAACTGAGGGAGTCAGAGATGGTCTTTGGCTTCCTCTGCCTTTCTTCAGAGGACACAGTCTCCAGCTATGTCAGGGAAGGTGTAGGTTGGATATTAGGAAGACATTTTTCACTGAAAGGATCATAAAGAATGCTCTTCCTGGGGAGGTGGTAGAATCACCATCTCTGGGTGTGTTTAAACAAGGCTGGACATGGCACTTGGTGCTATGGATTAGTTGAGGTGTTAGGGTACAGGTTGGACTCGATGATATTAGGGGTCTCTTCCAACCTCATTATTCTGTGATTCTAGAATTCAGTTATTTTCTATGCACTCCAAAGACAGAGCAATGGAGGAACAAGTTAATTTACAAACTTTTCAACTGGGTTTGAAACCAGCTCCAAAGTTCAAGATGCAATATTTAACAATTAGCAACAGGTACTGTGGAACACCTTCCTTCAGAGTAGCTTTGCTGCTGAAGATGTGTTGGGCAATGAACTGTTTGGTTCCCTGATTCCTGTGCACAGATAAGGAGATTAAAGTTGAATATGGATTTATGGCTATTCTTTAAAGCTTGGTATATCTAAAGCTGGTTCAAAAGGAATTATTAATGTCTATGTTGAGTGGGAGGACTGACCTTTTTTCTTTTTTTTTAACATAATTTCTATTACCCCCTTTGAAAACCTCAATATAACTCAAAGAGTGCAAGACCAAGTATTTCCTTTGGGCAGGCACTAAGGCTCTCCCACTCATGCTGGTTGGAGCTGCCCAGAGTGGAAGAGACTTCAGGCATTAGCTAAATGCTTTCAGATTATTTGATGTGTGGAGCATCAGCTGAGAGAAATTTGCATATGAATAAAGTTTTACCTTCTGGTTCTGGTGTAGTTTGGGAGTTTCAGAACTTGAGCTGGGTTTTTTTCCTGTATTTCTCACACATTGATAAGTTTGGTTTGAGTGTATTTGCTTTGCTGTTTGCTTTGCAGCTCTCCAGGTTACAAGCCTGAACCTTTTGGCAGCATCCTGAGGCAGATCTGTGTAACCAAAGCCATAAAGGATTTCCCTGGGTCAGGCCAGGCTTAGACAGGGAAAATGATTTTTCACTCAGTTGGCACTTATAATTCCTTTGGGTGATTTTTTAAAGTGGCAGAAAGAGCACCCATGGCAAAGTCCCACTGTTCATGGGGTGCTCAGGAGAGAGTTTGTGTGGCATTGGGTCAGTGAGGAGAGCAAAGAGCTGCAGGGAGTTCTGCTGTGCCTTTGTGGTCTGGGGAGAGGAGTCTGGCAAAGGAGAGGAGGATGTGGAGGAGCATTAATGAATAAAATGTCACCTGTGGAAGGCAGCATTGTCTTCCTGCACTCTGTGGCAGAGAACTCTCAGCAGTGTTGGGTGGATGGCAGCTCCCCTGTTAAGTGGACAAGGGAACAGGGGGTTTGTTCCAGCCTTTTAATTGTGCACAGGACACAAAAATGTTGCATTCTCACCACTAACTAAAGAACTTGGGGATTTTTAAAAGTTCTTTGTTCTTTCTCAGGTGAGATTGTACACACCAGCAACTTGTATGTCAATTTTCATACCTCTCATATTTGAATTACAATCATGTCTCTCTTTCCTGGACCTGTTCTTGTAGGAGCAATTTATTACAAACTACTTGAATTCAATATTTTGTGAGTTTAAAACTCAGAAGACACTGTGCATTTCTGTGAGTTATCCATCCTATTTACAGTTACCATCACTCACTATTTTACCCTTGCTTCAGTGCTGGGCACCAGCTGCAAATCTGAACTCCAGCAAGAGCTTTTCTCCATCCTGAGCCTGTGGGAGCTGTTCTTGGTCGGCTCCTCAGTGCTGAATTTGAATTAACTCAAGCAATGGGGCTCTGAAACTTTTATCGTAGTGGTGTTACCTTAAAACGTGCACTGTTCACTTTCTTAAGCTCTCTGGCTCTTTCCTGATAGTTATATAAAAAGCAAAACATTGTCTTGGGCAGAATGTGCTCCAAGGTGAAGATGAAAAACTAAAATTCAAGGAACAGATTTCAGATTTTGGCTGAAATCTCTGCTGGAAACACAGCAGTGACAGAGCTGGATGAGACCCCACAAGTGCTGACACTCTGCTCATTATCCCAGAGGGCTCAATGAGTGTGCAGGTAATTAATGTCAGCAGAGCTCTGATTTACACTGATGTCACTGAGCTAAACACCGTGCCCTTAATCATGTTTGAAGTCTGGCAAATTGAGAACTTTCCTTGCAGAGTGTTGTTGTAACACTTAAAGCAAAATCATAATTTTTTCTTGCCCCTGCTGCTCTTGCTGCCCTGTCCTTTCAGGTTTCTTAGGAGCCTGAGGGGGCCCCTTTCATCTCCTAATTGAGGTAAAGGGGGATACTTTTTCTGCTGAATTCTGGTTTTACTTGCTTAAAAGCTCTTCCTTCAGGCAAGAGGCTGTGCAGCACTCCATTAATGCCAAGTGGCAGGGGTTTTCCTCCCCCTTCACTCAGGAGGAATCACAGAAAAAGGGAAATGAGCAACTTCTGTACAACTCCAGAAGTGAAAGATAACTTTTCCATTTTTATCTAAGTCTAGTATGCATGCAGGAATTTCAAAAAAATTGGGTTTTTTGTCAAAGTTACAGAGAATTCCAGGGAATTCTGGAGCTGGATGATTCCCATGGAGTGGATTTTGTTGTGCCCTCACTGTCCATCTTCTCTCTGCTGCTGTCCCAGGGTGTCAGCAGAGAAATGGAGCAGTTTTAGCTGTTCCCAGGAGATAACTCTAATTTTCCTTTTAAAATGCAAAATGTTTTGGTTTTTTGGGTTTTTTTCTTTTTTTTCCCTAAAACTCTAGAGCATTGCACACTTTAAATTACAGAAAGTAAAGTCTGCAGTAATTTTCTTTACAGAAATTACTTTCTTAGACTAAAATTAATCGAAATCCATGAATTTTACAGAACTTGGGGAAGTCATAGTGCACAAATAAATCAACAAGCCGCAGCTGAAAGAGTTGAATTGAGAGGACCTGGCTGTCTGCAGAATTTTTGGGTTCTGGTCTTTTTTTGAATGGAATAATTTAGTCTTGCACATGTTCCCTGCCAAATCTCTTTTTATTGCTTCAGAAAAGTGCAGAAGATTTCTTCCAATGGGGAAATGGTGTTGCAAAATTACTTGTTTAAAATTGTAAGGGACTGATTTACAGCTAATTAAAAATGTGAACATTTAAAAATTCATTGACCTTGGCTTAGATTTCCAGAAACCAAGCCCAATCTGAAGGGGTGTCAGGCATCCTGCCTTGGACTTTGTTACAAATGCTGTTGTTGATGTCAGTGAATTTTGCAGCAGGTTGAAAGAGTTGTGTGATATAATACCTTGAATTTTCATTAGTTTTGCTTTTTAGAATGTATTCTGGAGCTGCACAAATGTTTTTTGCCTGTCTGGAAAGGAATTTTTATATGCAATATCTTCTTGGAAGTTATCTCAGGTAACATTTGTATTAGGAAACAGCTTGGGTTTGCAGTGTTGGTTCTGAGAGGAATTTTGTACAGATCAGGCCTTGGACATTTATTGGAACTTCGTGCTGTTACCTAAATGAGGGAGGAAAAAAAGCCCAGGATTTTTCTTCCATAGATGACAGTGGGATTTTTCAAGCTCCTAACAATAAAAAGATCTTAACGCTCTGATCCCTTCTTATAACAGTGGTGTCCTAAGCAAACAGAAGATTTCCACTTGTGTGCTGCAGATATTTGTATTCACTTTTATTACCTGTTCATCATCTTCAGATCCTGTTCCCAGTCTCAGTACAAGAACTTTGAGAAAAAGTAATTTTTTGATCTACAAGTGTCCTTCCACATCCCTGTTTACCTCCCTGTGCTCCTTGTGTTCACCAAGCCTCCTCTCTTCCCTGGTTCTCCTTTCCAGGCTAATTTCTTCTATGCTTTTTTTTTTTTGTTTTAGTGTGCATTTGATCAATTAACTCATCTGGAATGAAAATACAATTCAGTGATCTTTAATTTTTGTGTCTTGTAATGCGCAAAAAATCCATCAGAGAGACTGCAACATCTGTGCAGTTCTTTTTAACTGCTATTTGCCACTCTGGTAATGTGGGAACAAAAGGACATCCAAGAAATTTGGAAGGTAATGTATTTAAAACTGAATAAAAAGGAGCACATATTTTACTTGTGCCACTCTGTCTCGAGGCATTTCAGGAAAATAACTGAGCTGGCTTGGCAAAAGATGAGACGTTTACTTGAAAATCCACAGCTAAATTATGTAGGATGAAGTTTTAGAAGAGAGATAAAGCTGCCTGCTTTAAGACATGAGCCAAGCACTCATGGCCTGGGGTTAGGCACTGCCTTCCTCCCCAGGAGCCTTGTTACTGCCTGTAATGATCTTTTCTGCTGCTTTTCTGCACCCTCTGTCAGAGCTTGAGCCCTGGACAAGCTGCTTTGCTGTTCCAGCCCAAGATGTTCCTCTTCCCTTAGTTTACCTCAGTGCACCAATTAATTGTCCATGAAGTTGGTCAGGCTTTTGCTGGCTGGGTGCTGTGAGTGATTGAGGAGCTGCAGGAATGATGTGGCAGGGCTGGGCTCTGCTCTGCTCTGTGCTTACACCTCGTGCATAGCAAAGAGCTGAGTGCAGCCATTGGTATTCAAGCAGCATTGCCCAAACAGAACTTAAACAAAATAATTATTTAAATTTATTTTTATATTATATTTAGAATTATTTTAAAATCATTTAAAAATTATTTTAAAATTATTTTTAAATTATTTAAAAAGATTTTAAAATTATTTTATAAATTATTTAAAAGAATATTTTAAAATTATTTCAAAACTTATTCTAAAAAGTATTTAAAATATTTAAAATTACTTTAAAAATTGTTTTTAAAATTTATTTTTAAAATATTTAAAAAATATTTTTCTTAAAAATAATTAATTTAATTTTCTTCCCTCGGTGCTCTCCCCTGTGCTGTCTTTGAGGGATGGCACAGGGCTCCCTCCCCCTGCCCCTTGTGCTTGGCCTGGCTGCTCCATGAAAGGGAGGCTGTGGCAGGGAGGTTATCAGCTCAGAGCCCTCACAAATACCAGATCAAACCACTGGGAAGGGATTTAGGTTGGGAGTAAATGACACAAAGCCCTCTGTTGGTTTAACACGTGTGGGGGGATACCTAAACAATCAATCTCTCTGTGCTGACAATTGAATATTTCTTCCTTTTGCTTTACTATGGGTATTTCTGTTTCTATGGAAACCAGGGGTTTTTCTAGGCTGGCAAACTCTCCCACAGCAAATCCAAGGAAACAGGTGTTGGGCAAAGCTTTCAGATTTACCAATTGAAATCCCCAGAGGAGGATTTGGCCCCAGGTCTGCAGGGTGCTGCTCTCCAGGGATGCTGTGCCACTGCACCCCACAGGTCAGTGCAGCTCAGTGTGTTGTGTAGTTTTAGGCTAAAGGTGGAAATTACATTATCAGGACTCCACTTTTAGAGTATAAGGCAGCTATATAGAAAGGGTCAGAAAGCCCTGACTTGTTTCATTCACACAATCTTGAGGTGGCTGGCTGGGGGCTGTGTACAAATCACAAACAGGACAGGACTGCTGGAACGTGCCTTGAGCTGTTTGATTTTCCAGCATCAGTCTCATTACATGGTTATGACAATGGGAAGATGCCACCAGCTCACATCCCAGGCAGCAGACAAAGAACTTAATGTTACAACTCACTTTATAAGCTTCTTGACCAATCACACAAAGCAAAAGCACATTGACAGTAGTTCTATCCAACCACTATAAGCACAGGTACCTTTGGTTAAACAATGCTTGCTTATTTCAAATACAACACCTGCTTGTAAGCCTTAAAGCACAATGCACAGAGCTCCATTATTAAGCTTCAAACTTCCTAATATCTTGCTAGATAAACTTTTCTGTAGCTTAGGGAGTTTACAAGCCACAAGAGTTTGAGTAGAATGATAGTGAATTTGTCACAGGGTGAAAAAGTAGAATTTTGGGGTTTTAGAATTGGGGTTCAAGAGGCAAGATGGAGGAATCTGGGCATGTCCTGTCCTCCTCCTCCTCCTTCTTCTTGTCCTCCATCCTCTGCTGTGATGGTGGCACTTCTGGATTGGTTTAGAGTAGAGACAGACTATCTAACATAGGTGATAGGTATTGGAAAATTATTGTAAATAAAGTACATGTAGTTCTTAGTATAAAAAGCTAACACCACCCCAAGGGCAGGGACTGTGCCACAACCCGACCTGCTGGACAGATCTCAGCAGGTCAGAGAAAGAATGGAATAGATAAGAAAAGATAAACAACCTTGAAATGCAGAAATGACGAATCTCGATTTCTTTGGTCACGGGGCTGGGAAAAAAGAGACTTTCTGACACCTTGGGGTCATCTCAGCCACAGAAACCTGAGAGGAAAAGACCTCTGAGATCCTCAAGTCCAGTCACTGACCTGGCACTGCCAAGGCCATCACTTGTGGCATTTAGCCCCTGTGTGGGGTATACTGGGGGTGTTAGTGACTAGCACTGCTGAAACATTCCTGAGTGACTGCAAAATGAAAGCTGGAGGTTCAGCAAGGCAATTTCTCTGACATCTCTGGTGCTGGAGATCCTGTACCTATTGGTCCCCATGACCTGACTCTCCTTTAAATGAGAGATTTGTCAATATCTTCCTCCTGCTGTGGGTCCTCCACCTCAGGAAAGCACTTCCAGGTGCTTCCAGAGCTTTCAGCATCGTGCTGGGCTGCAGTTTGCTGTGTAGCTCTGATCTTTCATTAGCAATTTGGCTCATTCTTGGGGAATGGATGTTTTTACAAAGTGTTAAATAAAAGGGGCATCTCTAAAATGAGACAGTTTAGAAGTCTGTCTGATGAGACAGTGACAAAATCCTCACTGGAGACTCAATATTTACCTTCTGTTATTCCTTTATCCAGTCTGTTCATGGCTGTAGAAAAAAATTTGATTGATCCATGACAATTGTTGGTTGTTACTCATTTCCTTGTCATCCCAACAGATATGGGTGATTTGTCTGTAAGGATGTGCTACTGCTCTGCTGAGGAATTTTAAGTTAACCAAACTGGACTGGAATTAGCACTTTTTTTGACAGGTGCTATGTTCACCTTTGTACATATTCTAAATTCTCATCAATCCTCTAAGTTTTATTGAGAACAATGAAACCCCCAGCTGTGAGAGTTTTATCCAGCCAAGTTACAGATATCTGACATTTATAGAAATCTGTAGATTGTTCAGGTATCTTCCCCCTGTGTTATCTGTTATCACAATAGTGTTTTCTTAATGGCTTCTCTGGTGTTGCTTCTTTAATGTAGTTCAGGGGTTTCTTGACAGGTTTTATAATATTGTTTTAGCTATTTCTGTGTCACTGGTCTGATCTCCATCTGCTCCTGATGGGAGCTCACTGAAGGAATATTGTCCATTTTCATTGTGTTCAGTCTTCCTGCTTGCACATGAAGTTATTGAAGAAATTGTGATTCAGTCCCTTTAGTTTCTCAGTGCTGTGCCATGAAATTTTGCTTTAAAGAACTGCAAGCTTTCCTCATCTTTCCGTGGCTGTTAAAGTTGCCCAGAAGATGGAATACTTTTTGCTAAGCTGTGAATGCTCTAGGTGATGGGTGTTAACAACATTAGGCAGTGAATTTTAGGGAAACTTTCCTCCTGCAGGTGAAATTCTGTAGCCACCTGCCCTCCAAAGAATAAATCTGAAACAGCACCAGTGTACAGAGTTGGTTCCTGATGGTGTGGTGTGAGCTAAAATAAGGGAATTTAGCTTTAGGGAGGTGTAGGTGAGGCTGGAATGACTGATGGACTTGGCTCACCATTATCCAGAGCTGGATTTCCTAAATGGAACTGTGGGATACAACCTAATACAAATGAGAGGAAATGTCCCACAAATAGTGTGGGGGGGTGGAAATACCTTTCCTATTTCAGCACTAGCAGTGGTTTAATGAATAAACATTTCTCTCCTTCTGATTGAAGTTTAATTTTCTTGGGCTCCTTCCAGAAGGAGCTTGTGCCTTCTGATTCTGGCTCTCTCCACCTCATCCTCTCAGGAGAGGGAGCAGCTAATTAAATTTCATGTTCCCACCTAGGAACAACCTCTGCTTTTGGCTGCCACTTCACAAAACCACAGCGAGAGGGTGAGGGGGAGATGAGAGAAAATAGCAATTCAGGAAGATGTTACAACTTCACAAAAAAACAGGGAAGAAATGGGAACACCTTATTTTCCTCTAATTATTGCTGCAGTGCTTAATGCCTCACTTTTCTGGGGGGCATGCAGCAAGCTCTGGGGTACTTGGGGCTTTGATTTCAGGTTAAAGATGAACATCCTTATTCTCAGGAGTGTAGAGCTCTTTGTGCCTTCTCAAGGCAGAGATGGGATAGATGCAGGAAATTTAGAGCTAAAGGTGGAACACTTCAGGCTGCTTGAGGAGATGGAGGGTATTCAGCTCTATTTTCACCTTTTCCTTCACATAATGGTCCCAGTGTGCTCTCTGATCCTCTGGCAGCTGGGGAGTGAAGCCATTGCTGCCTGCTAAAAGTGACATCTTGGTGGCATTACAGGAAATTCATTTCAATTCTTGGCTGAGAAATAATGAACAGCGAGTTTAGGGAGAACCAGAGTAATAAGAGACCTTAAGCAATGTGGGTTTTTAAAGCTGTGTTATGTACCTTTAATCTTTCTGAAGATTATAGGGTGACAGGATTTTCTGGAAATGGGCAGGCTTGTTAAAACAGTGTGTGGAGATCAGCTGTGAAATAACCACTTTTATCATAACCCCTCAAAGAGATCTCTCTTCGTGCAGTTGGGAGATAAGCGTAGGTTGTACCTGGGAAGTTATAATAAATGCTAATTGTGTTTAAGAACTACTTCTAAAACTGCTGCTTTTTCTATTTCATGGGAGGAAAGAAGGGGAAGAGGGTAGGATGGTGACTCCTTTGAACAGTGACTGAGCTAATTGACAAAACATGTTATTAGACTCTGCGTGTAAAAATATTTTTCTGCGCTTTGTAATAGATTCCTCGAGTTTACAGGAATGCTCTTTGTTTAGGAACAGCTATGGTTACAGTAGAACCTGCCTTGCCCACCCACATGGTTGAAAACACAAATACGCTGCAGCGAGGGAAGTGCCACCATTCCTCATTTCTAGCTGCTCTCACAATACCTGCTGAGGTACACGTTCCCTCTGCTGGCAGCAGGCACCAAACCCCAAATGTGGCTCCTGCTGCCACCCCATATGCACAATTTTCACAGGTCTGCAGTGAGTGACATTGTTCTGGCAGGGGGCTGAGATGTTTGCTCACAACTGACAGTGCAGCTCTGTAGATCTCTCGTGGTGACATCTCAGAATTTTGCTGCTTTTTCATTTGGATCTGGGCAGCAAGCATGAGTCTTCTGGCTGAGCAGTTGAGGTCTGCTGCCTGTGAAGCTTTGTCCTCTCTCTGGGTGCTGTGAAAAACGCCAACCACTTGTTTTTAGAATTTTAAAAGTTTAATAGTAATGAAATGGTTATAAAAATAGTAATATAATTAGAAAAATATACATTATATAATATATATAAAATATAATGTTCGTAAAAATTGTGTAGGAAAATGTCAGGACATATATAATATAAATATATATAATTACATTATATAAATATAATAGTAATATAATATAAATATATAAATATAAAAGTAATATAATTATATATATAAATAAATAGAAATATATATAAAAATATATAAAATATAATTAGTAATATAATTATAATAAAAATTTGGACAATTAGGATTTAGGACAATAAAAACAAAGAGTTATGGATGTCTGGGTACCTTTTTCTGGACAAAAAAAGCCTGAAAAAGGACCCACGTTAACAGAGGATTAACCCTTAAAAGCAACAGCCTGTTGCATATTAATACACTTCATACATGATGCATAAATTCCATTCAAACACAGAATGGAATTTATGCATCTGTCTGGGCAGTGTCAGCTTCTTCCTCTGAATCCTGAAGGCGTCTTAATGGCTGAGTGAGGCAGGAAGAAGTTCATTTATTCTGATAATGGGGCAATAAATTCTCTTTCTCTGAAAGATTTAGGTGTCCTGTGGCTGCTATCTCAGTGGGAATGCCTCATTCCTTTCTTTAAAAAAATATCCCTCATACTTAAAAAACTTTAAGTTATAACTTAAAACTATATTTAACATACTACACTTAAAAAAATAAATACAGCATAACTTTCTAACACAACAGATATAATATTCATTTTAATATTTGCAAAAAGCCAATCATAAAATACGCATTTTTCACAGTGTGATGGACATGTAGGATATATAGACAGACTTAAGAAAGGCATTTTGAAGAATAAAAGGTTGGTTTACCTTGTGACATGAGAGGTCACAGATTAAGGAAATGGCTTGTTCACAAATTCCGTAAGGTTTACAGGACAGTAGCCTGACAGAGTGGCCTGAGGTGTTTTGTCTCAGCCTGATGTCTTGAAACAGGCTTGTCAGCACAATCCAGAGAAAGGTTTGCAGTTCTTATCCCAGGTCCTCAGCTGGGACAGAGCACATCCTCCCTCTCCTAGAACCAAGGTGTTTGTCCTTTCCAACCTGCAGCTGAATCTGTTACATCTTTGGGACCCTTAGAGTCTTATGCTGGAGGAATATTTTTGCTGGTTTTTGCTTCCTTGGCCCTGTAATTAATTCTGCTCATGAGACAGTGCCAGAACAGAATATTCAGATTGTAGGTTAGTATTAGGCTGTTGGGAAATTGGTCTCCCTCCTCTCAGTTTTTGCAGGCTGGATGGATGTGAGTGCCAGGAACTCTGTCCAAATTCTTCCCTTTTGGTTGTGTGACTTTCCCAGGAGCAGGTTGTGCTCCTCCTCATGCTCCCCCATGCTTGGGTGGAGGGAAGGAAAGTGCACACTGAAGCCTCTTTTGGATGAAAGGAGCAGCATCTATGACAGCTAAATGTTCCCTGTGGGCCTTTCACACTGTCAGGGAGAAAACGGTGTGTTTTCTCATGAAAATTCTACTTCAAGCATGTGCAACATCAATGGTGCTCCTGCTCCTGTCCCTCCCCTGTGTCACTGTGCCATCTGAGGAGCTCAGTGAGGCTCAGGTAAGCAGGAGGCCGAGATGTGGCTGTCAGCATCCCCCAAGGTGGAGCAGTAAGCTCTGCTGGAGCAGTGATGGCAGGAAAGGGGAATGTTGCTGTTTCATTTCCTGTTTGATGGTTTATTTTACTGATTCACACAATCACTGGGTTGGAAGAAACCTTCAAGATCCTTGAGTCCAACCCAGCCCCAACCCCTCACCCAAACCCTGGCACCCAGTGCCACATCCAGGCTTTGTTAAACACACCCAGGGATGGGGACTCCACCACCTCCCTGGGCAGCCATGCCAGAACTTTATCACCCTTTCTGTAAAAGCTTTTTCCCAATCTCCAGCCTGTATTTCCCTTGGTGCAGCCTGAGGCTGTGTGCTCTGGCTGTGTCAGTGCTGCTGCAGACAGAGCCCAGCCCCAGCTGAGCACAGGCACCTTTCAGGGGCTGTGAGAGTGATGGGGGCAGCCCTGAGTCTCCTTTTCTCCAGGCTGAGCACCCCCAGCTCCCTCAGGGCTTCCTCTCAGGGTTTGTCTTCCCAGCCCCATTGTCCCCTCTGGATGCTCTCCAGCATCTCAACATCCTCCCCAAACTGAGGGGCCAGAGCTGGACACATCCCCTGGGATTTGTGCTCATTCTTCACTGCAATTGTCCATAACACCCTTGCCCCCAGCACTGGAGCCCCTCTGCAGCTCTCAGTGTCTGCAGGAGCAGCGGTGCCTGTGGAAGGTGAGAGCTGTTGCTGCCTTTGACCTACTTGTGAAACTTGTGTTGGAAATCCATCCCATAGTACTCATTCCCCTGGAGCAGACTTCAAGCAGAATGTCACTGTGCATAAAGCAGCTGCTGGGGAAGGCAGCAAATGTGGCGTGTTGGGAAGGTTTTTCTTTTCACCAACAGGATGGAACTGCTGGGATTCATTTCTTGAGCTTTTGTTGGAGCATCAGCCTCATGACATGGCTGAGACAACAGAAAGATGGCAAAGCTCACATACAACCAACAGCAGCCAAAGATTTCTTTGTTACAGAGCATTTAAAAAACTTTCTAGCCAATAGAATATTGCTAAAGCTCACAGAGAATTGTTCTAGCCAACCACTAAAAGCACATGTGCACCTGCTGCACACAATGCTTGCTTCTTTCTGTTAACAATACAATATACTGTTATGGTACCATTACCAATATTTATTATTATTACCAATACCATTTATTATTATTATTATTATTACTACTACTACTATTCATTACTGAGCTTAAAACCTCCTATCTTGCTAAGCACATTTTTCTGCAGTCTTAAGGTCTATCTTAGCCAAGCCTAAAACTCAGGCTATTGTTTCATGTCCTTGCTTGCTGTACCATTCTTACTTTTTCTACTTTCTGACTTTGCAGCTGTAGCTGGTTCTAAGTTCTCTGTTCTTTCTGATTTTAAGTTTGGAGGGATAGAATGTAAGATAATAGTGCAGAAGGCAATCTCACACCTGAGGAGTTGCAGCTGTGCTAATCACCAAAGATTAGGAGCAGGCTTGGCCTTAATAGGCCACAGCTGTGTCCAATAAGGATGGGTGCTATAAAAGAGGGGGTTAGGTGGTGGAGAAGAGAGCTTGAGTTTGTTGGTTGTGTTGTGTAGAAGGAGTTAGTGCTGTGAGGAGGTGCCCATGAGAAATCACTGAGCAGGTATGGAACTTTTGTAATAAGATCACAACATCTAAGCTTTCCCAGCTTTCTGAAAATCTTCTTACCTTTACTGTTTCCCACAATGTGGAGGAGCTGATGTGAATGCACGATGCAAAGTGCCATGTGCCACAGGAATTTCAGTGCAGGGACCTCATCCTGTTCTCTTAGCAGACGCACCTGACTCTGGGCTTGGAGGAGCTGGGTGGTTTGTAAGGAATAATCCCTGCCAGTCTGGCCAGGGAGGCTGGAAAGTAGAAAGAGAAAATTGGTGGAGTGCAGGTTACAGTCTCTTTCGAAGTGGAGAAGGCTTGAGCTGTGTTCTGTGAAAGAACAAAGAAGGAATTTCTTAATCTGATCACTTCATTGTCTGAGAAGTGCGAGTGTTTGTCACTTGTGGAAGAAAGGCAATGTTCAAACCACAGGACAGCCTTCAAACCGTGCTTTCTGAACTTGTGCCAGACCAAGAGAGAGAAATCTTGCACAAAGAATGACTTTGTTATTAGTTTGTTGCAGGAATGTTGTTTGGGGTCCTGCTCTGGGCAGTTACACCTGCAGCATGTCAGCAATGCCACCTGTAAATTATTACAGTGGTATCACAGCTTTTACACATCAGAAACCATGAAAATCATCACCATTAAGCAATATCTGTTGTAACTTGCAAGATCTTTGGTGCAGGAGCATTCACTCTGTGGAATCCTTTGGGTTTCTGTCTTCTATACTGAGGTCTCAATGGATAAAGCCCCAAAACCAACCAACCAAATGAGGAAAAAAATTGCAAAAATTGCAGCTGATGAAAACAGCCACTTTTAGCTGGTGTTTTTTCAATGCAAAAAGAAAAAAAAAAAGGAAAAAAGTTTGCAATAAACACATTATTTTGATGCACAGGCTTAGAGTTTATTTGAGCTTCTTAATGTCATTATAGTAGAAATCCTGAGCAGCCCTGACTCTACAAGAGGAAACTAGTCATTACTAGCAGGAACAGAAATACAGCAGGGAAATTCTCTCAGCTCTTGAAAGAGAGGTGAGTGGCTTGCAGGGAATGTGAGAGAGGAAAAAAAAGAAACATAATTTTTCTGGTTTTCTCTCTTCCCTGCTCATGTGAAGCAAAATTATTCAGGTGTAGTTCAGAGTGTGCTCTGCTGTACAGAAGGCAGTGGCAACTATAGGACCAGAAATGTAATGCTTTGAAACCTAGAAACCCTCCAAAAGGAAAAGGGAAATCTGACACCTCTGCATACTCATATTTTGGATATGAGATGTAGAAATTATTTGTGATTTCATACCTCAAAACCCCATCTATTTCAAACCACCACAAGACAATGGCTGTGTTTTGTTCTTTTCTGTCCCCACTCCCAGCCTGGGGCAGGCAAGGCTATCAGGGAGCTGTGCACTTCTCTCTGGTGCCTTTTGAGGTTTTGGAGAATTTGGGGCAGCTCTGCAGACACTTTTAGCTGGCCAGATCAGCCTCTGTGACCTGCTTGTCCTGGTGTGAGAACAGGTTGTGATGCACCCAGAGCCTGTGATCTGCACTCCTGTTTGCAGTGCAGCTGAAGGGTGCCTGACAGCAATGATGGAAAGCATTTTCAGCCCCAAACTTCACTTCCATGGCATGTTATCTTCACCAGCTGCTCTCTGTTCCTTTTCCCTGATGGTTTTTTGAAAGAAAAAAACAGATTCAGCTGAATTCCAAGCATGATTTAGTCTTGGGTAACATTTTGCAGGGGTGGAGGGGGAGGTGGGTAGGGAGTAGTACCAAATTTTCTAGCAGGTACCAAATTAGTGGGCATCCAGCTGGGCTCAGCCCTGCTCTGCCTGGCTCAGGTCAGGAGGAGGGGAGAGGGAAGTGCTGCAGTGAAGTTGGGGGGATGTGAGGAAATAAAAGGAACAACAACTCAAAGTTTATTTCTGCTCAATATCATGTCAGAGTCCTAGTGGTTTATTGCTGTTTTGGTGTGTTTTAGTAATGCCATTTCATTTGTATTAATTAACTTATTTTCACAAAAGTTATTATTTATTATTTTTAACACCCCTTTTCACTAAGGCCCTTTTTTGTCAGTAATGTCCTGGTTCAGCAGCCATGGGTGTGCATTTGTGCTTTTCTATTTCTGTATTTGTTCAATTCTAAAGAACAGGAAGGTATTTGCCCTGTCCTGGCTTGAAATCTTAGGTGGAAAACACTTTTTTACCAAACTCCAAAAGTTTAAGTCTAGCTCAAAAACTACTTTTATGTCAATGTCCTTTCAAATTCAAGCCCTAATTATCATCCCATTCAGATGTTTGCCTTCACCTGTGCAGAGCAGGGCACACTCATCCTCACCATAAATTTTACCCAACTGCTCCAAAAGTTCATTTTGGCTCCACACTTCAAACTGCTGATTGTGAGTGTGTGGAACCAGCAATTTATATTTTTTATATATATATAATATACATATAGTATAATATAATATTATAATATATATAATATTATATAATATACATATAACAAATTATATTATATGTATTATATATTATTATATATTATGTAATATATACAATATAAATTGCTGGTTATAATTATATATATGTTATAATATATATTATTTGAATCTTCCCAGCACAGAGACCTCCAGCCTGGCTCTGGCTTCCTGACCGAGCAATGCTTGTCTTGACCTATGATTCCTTATTTAAGGCCATCAAAATTAATGCTGTGGTTGAGTTTTTCGTACCTGCTGCTTCTCTGAAGTCCTCTTGAACCACCTTAGTATTTGGCATCAGCCAAATTGGGGAGAAGATAAAGAAATCACAAGAGATCTGCTCTGGATTATGCTGTGTGTTTCATCTCCCAGCTTCAGCCTGGTGAAATCTGCCTGAAGTTGGGATTTTTTCAATGGCTTCAGTGAACTATTGCAAAAGGATCTTTGCTTTCTCTCTCTCATCTGAGTGGAACTGGTTTTGTCAGCTCTTTAAACAGTTTAGTGTTTGTACTTTGTTAGAATTCAGGACTGCTGATGCTGCTTTGGTTTCTGAGATATGGCTTGCCTCTAATAACATGTTTTAAAAAGATAGAACACAACACAAACCCCTAATTCTCTTCTCCTGTCTCTTTTCTACACACAAAACAGAAACAAAGAAAACAGATAAACAAAACAAACAAAAAGCAGCCAAAAACCAACTCAAAGAAGGAATTCCAGCTTGAGTTGAGTGCTATCTAGGTCTGATTAGGATTTTAGACTTTTGGGTATGTGTGGCTATACACACCTAAATATGTAGAGAACAGCTCTGTTTTGACAGCCATGTGCTTTGAAACAAATCTAGTTTTTACTTCTGCATATTTAGCTGTAGTTGTCTTCAGGATTTTTGCTTCAGAATATATATCTATGTTTCCAATCTTGTGCTTATTTGCAATCCTAGATTTGTAAGCAACTGATTATTTCCTATCTGGTTGAAAATCATCCTAGGCAGTCCCACAGATGTAATTTTTTTTTTTTTATTGCAAGACAGTATGCATCTGTGAACATATTTTCAGTGAATATTTGTACACAGAGTTTAATGTTTTCTTTTTACAGAGCGTGTGCCAGGAATTACTGCATTTAAAAATTATACACCTGGCATTGGTGTGATTAGATTGCTTCCCAGTTTTTGAAGGAGTTTTTGCTGTTTGCTGCCTTGTTGCCAAGGTGGCAGTAGTTTTGTTTCTGGAAATTGAGAGTGTGTGCCTTCTTTGTGAAGGCCTATCAGTGTTATATTGACTGCTTAGGGTACAGATTGGTTAAATTCCCATTGGTTAAAGAGGCAGGTCCAAACATCTTGCACGTATGTTGGGAAGGATGAAAGTTTGACAAGGAAGTCTCACAGATCTGTGTGCTTGGCAGAAAGATTTTTGAATATAGAGTCTGATGAAAGAATAGAGATGGAAGCAAGTTTTGATAGAGAAGAAAAGAATTGCTGAGCCAGTCTGACTGGATAACCAAGGAGGCAAAGGGTGTGTTAGTTAGAAGAGGTTTGTATGACTTAGAGCAGTGGATAAACCCACCTCAAACAAGAAGATGTTTTTACCAAGCAGGAAGAGAGCAAAGGGAAACAAGGCAGCAAATGTGGCAAGTAGAAAAAAGGTCTCAGAATTTTCCACTGCAAGAAAACTGAAAAACAACTTCTAGCTTAAACTGTAATGTACTGACTTTTAGTGATTGGATAACAGTAACATGAATATGGTAATTACAGTAGTTATTATAGGCTATAGATAATAGTTAAGGTATAGATTGGTTCTGCTGTATGAAGATGCTCAGCAAAGAAAAGTATATAATGCACTGTAACCAAAATAAAATTCTATAATGCAATGTAACCAAAACCAAAGGGTCTCCAGGCCCTGCCTGCAGCTGGAGCTGACAGCTGTGGGCACAGCTCTGTCACCCACCACCCTGGACTGCTGGAACACCTTGGATATAATAAACTGCATTTTGGAGAGCCCCTGGAGTCCCACATCCCTCATTCAGGCTCTTACACATGTAGAATTTTATAGGACAGTTGTACATAAATAAATGTTTAAATGATGTCAGAAAATTGCTGTACCTGATTTGAAGTCAGTGTTTCAGAATTGTCCTATTGACTATTCAGGGTTTATTTTTTCTTTGATTCAAACAAGTGAGGGTAAGGAGTGGAGGTCCTGTTGTCATCAGAAGAGCTGGGAGCTGTGTGCAGTGTGCTTTCCTCTTGTGTGTTAGGAAATAAAGCAAGAAAATGTTCTCTCCATCCTTCCTGTGCTCCCCCTTCCAGGAGCTGCATCATTTGACTGAAATGGGCCATGTGTCTCCTGGAGGTAGATCAGATCCTGCTTATAGCTCCCATGGGGGAGGTGTTGGGGCAGCTGAGAAGTTTTGGCTGAGTTGAAGGCTGTGCAGTGAGCATGAAGCAAACCTGCACGTGGCTGCTCAGCCCCCTGATAACTCCTTGAGAGGGCTGGGTTTGTGACAGGGTGTGTGAAACCTCCTCATGGAAAGTGCTAATTCCTGCCTGGTTGTGATGTGCTAATGATAGCAGAGCTTTTTGCTGTCAGCTGAGCCTGAAAATCAAGGTCACCTGGGTTGGTGAGGTTTTCTGCAGCACTGGGAGAAATGTTCTCAAATGTTCTCCTTCCTACTGGCTGTGCCTCAGGGTCTGCTCAGGTCTTCAGTGCTTGAGGGCTTGGCTTGATTTGCTGTGTGCAAAATAGGAAAAAAAAAAAAACCCAAGTGATGATACTGATCTGTGCTTGTTGCACTGGTGAATAGGAAGAGTAACATTCATAATGAGACCTCCTCTCCTCTGGAGGATGTTTGAGCACTAAAATTCCCATGGAAGAGAAGAAATTTTCTTTGCTCAACTGCAGTTGTTTCTTCTTCTGTGTAGCATTCTTCACACAGATAAATATGAAGCAAAAATAAAAGGATCAGAGTAACAATTTAGAATTTTTAAAGCTAATATAGAAGCACTTTGTGCTTCCAGTAAAACATTTCTCTAATATTAAGGCTTGCAGCACCTATTTGTAAGTAGGAAAGGCAGGGACAGAAATCCTGAGTGTCGCAAGCATCCAAATGCTCTTTGCTTCCAGGAGCTAATCCTGCAAATAAATCTAGTTTGCCTTGTGATTTCAGACAAACTTCAGATTTCTCACACCTTAGATTTTGAGAACCTGAGTACTATACTTTGATTGCCACTTGGATTCAGTACATGAACCAGCTGATCCCAGTTCCCTCCCTTTGCTTTCCACTTGAAGCTGCAGGAGGTTTGAATGGTGATTTTTCTGAATATTGACAAATTCTCTAAGTGTTTCGGGGCAGCAAAACAATAGATTTAATGACTCCTGAGTTTAGCAAGTCTTTACTGGCTTAGAGGCTTTGGAAAAATCGTTAAGAATTAGGATTTGATCTGCACTTTCATTTGCAGGGTCACAGCTATGAGTATAAAATTATCAAAGTAAGTTCAATGAGTGCAAAGCTTAGAGCATTCAGCAGTAATTTATTATTTGCTGCTTGTTTCTCTCTTGTACTGTTTCTTCTTTATGTGTAGAAACGTGATCTCAGGTTGTGCTGGGGAGGTTTAGGAAAGGTTTTTTTGGAAAAGGTTGTCAAGCTCTGGCACAGTTGCCCAGGGCAGTGTGGGGTTGCCATGCCTCGGGGATTTAAGAGGTGTGTAAATGTGGCACTTGGGGACATGGGTTAGTGGTGGCTGTGGCAGTGCTGGGGAGTGGCTGGATTCAATAATCTTGGATGGCTTTTCCAGCCTAAATGAGTCTGGATTTTAGAGATGGAACATGACTTTGCATTTCAACGTGGTGACACTTGGATGTTGCGCTGTTCTTCTACAGTTCTTCTAAGCCTTCTGATGTTTACATTTCTGTAATGGTGTTTCTCACACACTTTTCATGTAAATAATGATTGTTTTGCATTCCTTTCTGGAGGAGGAGAGAACTGATGGACTGTTTTCCCCCTGGGAGTTCTCTGCTTTTAACCCCCTGTGTTCTCAGAGGTGTAGCCATGTCCTCAGTGGCAACACCATGTGCCAATATTCAAATTTCAGCACTGATTGGTTTGACCACAAACTCCCAAAAAACTCACTTCCTTTTCAAACTAGGACACCAGTGTAGTTGGAGAGGTGGCAATTTCATCCTTCAATCCATGGTCACTTTTAGAATTCCATAAATATCAAAGTCTGGAAATAAATGTGCCTTTTTTACCTGAAATATCTCAGGGTGTGAGTGTTGTTCATTTTGTGTCATGTTGTGACACTTGGATTTGTGGGAAACATCAGGAAAATGGAGAATTTTCCATTTCCTGCTTGTGGAATTTTCTCCCGGGGAACAGCAGTCACAGCAATCTCATTCTGTGTTGTAAAGCAGACTCACATCTAACTCATCCTCTGAGGGGAACCGATGCTGTTTAATTTGAAAGACAGTTTAAAGTCACTTGTGTTCCTCTAGAACAACCAAACACTCTCTGAGGAATTCCTGAATTAGAAGATCATGTCATTGCTTGAATGGGCTGAGCAGGAGTCTTTGAGGAGCAAAAGCTGCTTGGATTGTGTGAATATTTGTGAACTGCGTAAATATTGTGTGAACGCAGAAGAGATCCTGGCTCTCTAAAGTGCAGCTCAGGTAACAGAGAAGGTGATCTGTGCTCCTGGTGGGCTTCTCCATCCTGTGGTGGCTGCAGGAGTGGCTGTGGTTGTTTTCTCCCTCATGTTCTTTTCCAGATGGTGCTCAGAGCTGCAGGTGGTGGTGGCATGCGGGAAACTCCCGTTGCAAACTGCAGCAAAGCAAATGAATTTTGCTGCCCTGCTGTTTCCTTCCCTCCCCGTATCCTGTGGTGGTCTGTCTCCAGAGTGCTGCTTGTAAGCAGCAGCTGCTGGTTGGAATTTTTAGCAGGCTTCTGGAATTTTAAATTCAGGATTCTTTAGTTATTTGGGATCTTTTTATAGGGGGAAATAACCCCCACAAAAACAACACACCGAAGAAACAACCTAAACTCTCCAAAACCCAGGAATATACCAGATGCTTAATGCAGGATGGGATGTGGAGAAAAGAGCATAGGAATTTTCAGTAACAAATGCTGTGTGATTAACAAATATCACAGAGTCATAAAATGGTTTGGGTTGGAAGGGACCTTAAAATTTATCTATTCACAGGGCAGGGACACCTTCCCCTGTCCCAGGGTGCTCCCAGCCCTGTCCAGCCTGGCCTTGGGCACTGCCAGGGATCCAGGGGCAGCCACAGCTGTGCCAGGGCCTGCCCACCCTCACAGGGAAACATTTCTTCTTAATATCCAATATATGTTTGGAAACAACAGGATAAGGCGTCTTTAGGAATTACTATTTCTGTTATATTCCCCTGTAGCCCCAAAATTCTCCATAATCAATCCTTGACTGCTCAGCAGGGAGGTCTTTGTGGGATGACTGTTCAGAGTGGCAGATTGTTTTAAAGTCACTCCTCAGTAGGGTTAATGTGAAGTTTTTGTGGGCAGGTGCACAAGCAAAAGCTTTCCACTGAGTTCAAGTTTTTGCACCTACAAAAGCTCTGCCATTTAAATTGTGCTTGTGGGAAAGGTTATTGCTGTTCCACAGTGTGCCAGGATCATGAAAGGGATAAAACCACCAAGAAATTGTGGAATGCTGGCACAATGGGATGAAATTGAGTTTGGCACTTCTGGGTTCTCTTTCATGAGGTTGGCAACTGTCTACTGGAGAGCTCTTCATACTTAGCAATCTTTTTTAAAAACAATTCACCAAGGGATTAAGAGTGGTATTTTCAGGGTCTCCTGTCATGGGGAGGAAAGATGAATCTGACCCCATGTTTTTAGAAGGCTAATTTATTATTTTATAATACTATAGTAAAGAATGTTATACTTACTTACAGAAGGCTTAACAAGATACTAATGAAAAACTCATGACTCTCCAGAGTCCTGACACAGCTGGCTGTGATTGGTCATTAAGTTAAAATAATTCACATGAAACCAATGAAACAACCACCTGTTGGATAAGCAATCTCCAAAAGCATTCCAAAGCAGCAAAACACAGGAAAAGCAAATGAGATAATATTGTTTTCATTTTTCTCTGAGGCTTCTAAGCTTCCCAGGAGAAAAAAATCTTGGTGAAGGGATTTTTCAGAAAATATGGTGATAACAGTTAAGTGACATTTCTGCTTGTGAAACTGGATTAAAGCTGGGGACTTGCAGGGGCTCTTGTGCAATGCCACGACAGGTTCAAGTCCCAACATCTCATCAGCTCTGCTGCATGACAGTAATTGGAACCAGGAGACATTTTCTTATACAGTCATGAAAAAATTGCTGTTGTTTGGTTTTATTTTGTTTTGGTTCAACGCCCTTCCCCCCCAGATTTCTGTAATTTCTCAGGAAGGTCAAGAGTTTTACTCTGGGAAGGAGGAGGGAAAGGATCTGTACAATAAAAAAAGCAGCATGTTAGGTTTTGGATCTGTGAACAGCCCTCATGAGCATTTGTATGGATCAGAGTGTCAGTGGAAAGGGTGATAAAGCTTGGAAGAGTTCTGGGATGCTTTGATAAGTGAAAGTTGGAAGGGAGGGCGAGGGGAAGCTCATACTGTATAGTATTTAGCTTTTTAAGTACCAGCTGTCTTTTCTGCAGCCCTAGAAGAGTTATCAAATTAACTCCTCTCTCTCCCCATGCTTAGTTTTAATATGTCCACTTGTACCAGAGAAAAAATGCAATTAAACCTTTGCTTTCACTCAGGCATTGGTACAGTGAGAACATTTGCTCATTTACAGCAGTGGCAAGGTCATGAGCTGCACACTTATTTCTATCTAATTTTTGTGATTCTGTAGTTGACTTCTTAACTGAAATTTTCAGCTTCATTAATTAAATTTAAGCAGCCTTTTTTTTTTTCCCCACCTAAGATTATCAGTTAAAAGGGAAAATGAGCAGAGAAAGCACAAACATTGCTTTCTGTTCCTGCATCTTGATTTGAACTCTGTGCTGCTGCTACCAGAAGAAAACATGAAAGAGTCAGAGAGATGAAACCCAGAGGTGCTGGTGACAAAGGAGGGGAGGTCACACAGCTCGTGGTCAGTTTAGTACATCAGGGATAGAAAGGACAGACAATGCAGTTGTGTGCAGTCTTTTCAAGCAGCATTAATACAGAGTTTTAAAAGTAGTGTTGAAGTTGTTTTTCAGAAAATTCTTTATCAGAGGCCACTGCTGGAGCTAAACCACATTTTCCTAATACTCTGATCAGCTGCCAAGTGAGGTCTCCAAACCCCTGTGTGTCCTGCTCCTACTTTCATTTACTTGCCTGCCTAACTCCTCCTGTGTGCAATGTTAGGGAGGTCTGCAAACAAGCCCAGATTGAAAGTCTCTCAGTATTTCAGTTTCTTTAGTAAAAGTAATGCAGCATCCATTTACTTAAATGGTGCAAAATTGTATTAAAAGGTCTATAAAGTAACACTTAAAGACTTTCTCACATAATCTAAAGTGATGGTAAGTACTGACCTATAAAACATTGTCTTTTCCAGAAATACTGCTTTTTCTGGAACAGTAATATGATTATTCTTCTACATAGCTTTCTTTTCCATGGTAGCATTTGAAAGGGAAATGCTTGACCTGCTAATTGATAGATCTTATCCATTATTTTAATGCACTCACATCAAGATGCATTTGGATTGTTTGTTGATGTGTATCCTGCAATCCCACATTAAGAAAGTGTTTCAGTGCTGTTTGCCTTTCAGGGAATTTTAAACCTCAATTGTAGGTGAAGGCTTTATAGTATAGTGAGTATTGTGGGGGTCCCAGTTGTGGGTTTCTCTGGGTCTGGACTGAAGGCACTTGAGGCAGTAATTCATGTTCAGACTCAGGTGTTTATTATTCCTTATCAGTAAAACAGTCTCACTACTGTGAGTTCTGCAGCTTTTTGTTAAAAGGCACAAAATGATCTCTTGGTACAAGGGCTTTTAAGACTAAACTATCCAATTAAGGACTGACACCTGGATTATTTCTCCTTTTAACCCAATAACTGATCCCACAGTGCAGACTTTCCTCCCCTATTACAAAATGCCACCAACCCATGGAGAAGGAGGAAGAAGCAGCATGAAGAAGAAACCCAGGATGACACCCTGTGCCCTCCATCTTGCTTCCATCCACAACATACTAAAAATCCCAAACCCTCAATTTCTCACCAAGTGATACACCTACACTGCTCTCTATAATCTATTGCACACTTTTGTGGATTCCAGTCTATTCTGGAGTTTAGGAAACTTTCTCCATGAATGAGGGTCAGAGTCAGTGCTGCCCTGGGGGTCAGGGCACCCCAGAGCAGACAGAGAAATATTCCCTCTGCCCTGGGTTTGCACATCTATGAGTGTAAACGTGGCAGTAGTATGTGCCTGGGAATTCCAGCCTGGCATGAGGAATGAGCTCCCAGAGATCTTTTCCTGCATCTCCAGCACAGGGATGTAACCTAAAAAGGAAAGCAAAGTTATGTTCAAATGCTTTGGGCATCTTTACTGGCCAGTGCAGCTTCTAAACGGTGTTTTAGGAAACAAATTACAGCAAAAGGTAGCTGGTTTATAATCCTTCAGCTTTCCCCTCCAAAGAGTCCCCTTCTCCCAAGGATTGCTGTGGCCCCTTGCTCAGACCCAGCAAAGCAGAGTTTCACCAGGTAAATCAGTGTTTGCTGCAAATCTTGGACTCCTTGCATTAACCCCAAACTGCTGCTCCCCCAGCACTTTATAATTGCCCTGTTTAATTAGTACCAGCATGTTAATGCACTGCCAGCATCCCATCCATCCAGGGGATCCATTCCTGAGGGCTCCAGAGCAGGGAGTGCAATAGAGATCCCCAAGAAGGGAAGGATTTAGCTCAATAACCTGCATTTGATCACATTCTGGCCCTCCCTCAGGTCTCTGGGGTGCTATGATAATACCAGTAATGGGAAATTGCATATTCAGCTGAGTATATAGTTTTCACCTCTGGCATAAGGAAAAAGGATGAATATCCATTCCAGGGGACATTTTTAGGCAAGGCCTGTGATTGATATCTTAGCCAAAAAGATTTAAATCTCTTAGAAAACACTTTTATAATTGCCTCAAAATGGTGGTATTGAGTGGCAGCAAATTTAATAATTTAAAGATTAAAATAAGAATATTATAGTTTAATGAAGCCTCTTTATGTGCCTGTGGTGTGTAGGGTTTCATGCAGATCATGGGTTTTTAAAAGTCACATAGAAAAGGAACATAGTTTAAAAGCTTAATAATAACTTAAAAATGTAAAAAAAAGGGTCATTCAGTAAACTATTGCCACATCCAGTTCAATTAGTAATAAGCTTTATGATAGCCTAGTCCAATGAGATTCATCAAAATCACCTTAAAAAGGACTTGAGTTATGTTTCTGTGCTTTGTCAGCTTTTTTGTTCATATCCCGAAGACTGAATAGCACCACCTCAATGTTCTGTAAAGCAAGGGACAGACTCAATGCTTTCACCAAGTTTTCAGGGCTTGTTTCACTGTCCTCAGTGAGTTACCTGTTGTTCACATGTTTGTACACAGATTTTTTTGCACTGTGAAGGAAAATAATTGTTGGTGCCAGGTTTCATGCAGATCAACTCCCTGAATGTGGCAGCAGAAAGAGGACAGGATCTTTCACTAGCTCTGTATATGAATATACTTGTTATATGTATATAAAAATTAAACTTGCAAAGTTAAGAAGCAGAATTTCTGCTCAGTGTGTGCTTCAGCAGTATTTTGGAATTCTCACAAAATTCAATAAGGCAAAAATCTAACTTTGTAGTAACTAGTAAAGATACTTGTGAGTTACTGATTCTAGATTATTCCAAATCATATCAAAACAGTAATGGCAAGTTTGGGGAAGTCAAGTGGATCTTGTTAAATGAAGGGTTTTAGAGCAACTCCTCTTGTTTTTGTGTTTCTCACTTTCACCTGTGAAACACTGTCAGTTTGCCAGGACTGGAAGTCAGGTCCTATTTTATAATTGCCCTGTTTAATTAGTACCAGCATGTTAGTGCACTGACTTTATCTAAGATATTAAATCACATAATTGACACTTTAAATACTGTAAAGCGTGGAATTGAATCATGGAGGATTGTCCAACAGGGTATAAATTCTTTTATTCACTACTGAATCTTTTAATGTTGATTGCTAAAGCTGGAGAGGTTTAATTTCAAGTGTAGGGAGGTTTAGTAGGTTTAATTTAAAGGGTAGGGTTTTGGAAATACTAACATAGATCTGAAAGACAGACTTTACAAGGGAACTGGAACATGGAGGCACTGTTGACCTGCATGATACCAAAAGATTTCTGTTTAGTGGAAGGTGACCCTGCCCAGGGATGCTGGAACTGGATGAGCTTTAAGGTCCTTTCCAACCCAAACCATTCCAGGGCTCTGTGACCTGTTTGGAAAACATAGTGCAGTAAATTTAACTCAATTTTAATAGCATTGCTATAGACAAATGAGCTAAATGTGTGAATCTAGGACTACCCTGGGCTTTTTGTATTGTAAGCTTTTTAAATTCCTTTCTTCTGGACCAGTCTGGAGGAATCCTAACTGAGGTTAAATGATAATTTTTGAAATCTTAGGTTGTTTCACTGCTGCTCTGAACATAAAAACAAGGAATGGGCTGTTACAGGTAGTCCCTCACAGCTGGAGGAGGATAAAATTATCAGACAGGAGAAATTAGGTTTTTGAATTGTGATGACATTAAAAAAAATGGGATGTAATTTAGCATTACAGAATGCAAGGTCATGCATCTCAGGACTAATTAGTTTTTTTGGTTTAAGATTTGAAATCAGTTGGAAGTGACAAGAAGCTGTTGTAGCATTAAAGCCAGGAGATCAAGATGAGACTGAGATGTGTTTCTACAAAGAGAATGTCTTTGTGTGAGGCAAGATGGCAAAACAGGAATGTGCTATATAGATCAGCAATTACTTTATCTGGAGTGTTCTGGAATATCCATCTGGACAGCACAGGTGCTCCTCCAGAGGAGAGATGAATCCAGCACATCACAGGTGTAAAGAAGGGCTATAAGGAGATGTGGAGATGGAGAATTTTGGACATGGGGATGCTGGAATGTGCAGCTTTGTTAATCCAGCAAAACAGATCCTGGGAGGTGCAGTGAAGGAAAGCAGGGAATGTTCCAGGCTGGAAAAAGAATGAATTGAGCAGGCCTTCAGTGGCTGTGAGGACCCAGCAATGTCATCCCAGGATTTCTAGTTGCAGAGAATAAATAACAGTGTGCAGGAACAGGAGGCAGTGCTTGGAACCTGCCTTGGCACACCCTCAGTCTGTGTGGTTTGGGTGAGATTTCTGTATTCTGGGAACCTCACTAAGAACAATCAAACTTTTACTACAGTGAAACCATGGTTTCACAAACTGCTGGTGCAAAATTGGCATCAAAACTCTTCCAGAATGAAATTTTCTTTTCCTAAATAGCAATAGCATCAAAACTCTTCCAGATTGAAATTTTCTTTTCCTAAATAGCAATGAACGGTGTTTCACTTCTGTCCTCACCACAGTGTCTTCCAGCCATTCCAAGAAAGCTTTAGTGACATTGGCAAGAAAACAATATTCTGTGTCATGGGTCATTTTTCTCTTGAGGACACCTCATTATTGCCTCCATCATTCAATGTAGGTTAAAAAATAAAATCAGATCATTTAGCTGAGGATCTGCTAATAGCAGTTGTAATTTTGACTGAGGCACCCAGCCTGTGCTGTCCCCACCAGTTCAGTGCTCCCAGGGGCTGCTGTCAGTGCTGGGGGAAGAGGTCACCTTTTAGCAGCTCATTTCCTTGTTTTCAGCTTGGAGTGCCATTAAATCCCATGTTTGTGGTGGTTCCTCCACTATAGAATTGTTGTGAAAATCAGCTGTGGATAAGTGAGGAATCTCCCAGCACAAATGGCTGGGAGCTCAGGCGCTTGTGTGAGCAGTGGGGTCAGTGTAACTGTTGGAAAAGTTGGTGCTTGACTGGAATTCAGGTCAAGTGTGTTCAGAAAGTCTCTGTTCACACTTGTGCTGCAGCTGGATAGATGATCAGTGGTTGTATCATCTCCATCTCTGAGGAAAGAGAATATTAAACCAAAACCTGACTTACACAACTCTGGTATAATCTTTGTATCTGAAAGCAAGTCCACTCACTTGGATTGTTTTTAGTCTCTGTGTTAATAAAATTATATCTGCTGGTTAAATAATGCTTTAAAAAAATCCATATTAATTATAGGCTCTGTTCTGGGAAATTCCATTAGTTTTTGCCACAGATGAGTGTTTTCAGATAAACAACATCTTTATTCCAGCTGGGACTTCATCATCAAGTTTATCTTAATTATCTAATCTTAAAATAGTCTTAAACTGCTAGAAAGGCTGCAGTATAGTCAAGTATCACAATTATTTCCTCCCTGTGAGACAGTGCTTTAGAATTAAAAAAAAAAAAAGAAAACAAACAAACCAAAGCTGATATTGATAGTCTGGTGAGAAGTCTGTCTTGTATGAAGTGAAAATGTGATGGAAAACAGTTGTGCCTCCTGGGTACTGCCAGGCACAGTCATTTCCATGGAAAAACAATATCCTGCATCCCTGTCTCCTCCCTGGGGTGTTGGTTCAGCACATGGCAGATGCTCTCTCTGCACTGCCACTGTCCCATGCCAGTCCTGGCATGAGCAGCCCTGTACCCTGTGTTTCCCTGAAGGTGACAGCCAGGTGTCAGCCTGTGCCAAAGGTGTTCAAGTGATTATCCTGGGAGTTTACAAATTCCAGAAGTGCACAGAGATCCTGAATGTTTGAGTATCAGTGAAGCTTCTCCATGGAATCACAGAATGTCCTGGGCTGGGAGGGACCCCCAGGATCACCCAGGGCAGCCCCAGCCCTGCCCAGACACCCCAACAGCCCCACCCTGGGCACCCCTGGAGGTGTGGGGTGGTGTTTGCAGGGGTCCCAGGATGAGGGAAGAGATGAGACTCTTGACTCCATGTTTCAGAAGGCTGATTTGTTATTTTATGATACGTACTATATTAACACTATACTAAAAGAATAGAATAAAGGATTTCATCAGAAGGCTAGCAAGGAAAGAAGTGGAATGGAATGACAAAATCTTGTGACTGACCAGACAGTCTGAGCCAGCTGACTGTGATTGGCCATTAATTAACAACAACCAACATGAGACCAATCACAGATGCACCTGTTGCATTCCACAGCAGCAGATAATCTTTGTTTACATTTTGTTCCTGAGGCCTCTCAGCTTCTCAGGAGAAAAATCCTAAGGAAAAGATTTTTCATAAAATATGTCCATGACAGGGTGGTGTTCAAACTCTCCTGGAGCTCTGGCAGCCTCGGGGCTGTGCCCATTCCATGTGGAAGGTGGGAATGTGCTGGAGGCTGGGATGTGTTTTGAGGGAGAGTCAGTGTGTGTTTATGCTGTTCATGAGTGTTCCAAGTAACCCCAGGCAGGTCTGACCTGACCCAGCTGTTCTGTTTTAAGCCCAGTGGAGTTCCCTGTGCTCCTTCCCTTTGCCAGTCACAAGTTTGTGCTGGTGAGGGGATTGGGAGAGGACTCTGGGGTAAAAAATGATGCCATGATTGTTAGAATAGGCACAAAGTGCCTATTATAGATAACAAAAGGAGATGCCTGATTAGCTGATTTTATTATTGTTTTTATCTTACTTTAGCCTTTCAGGTACAAGCCTTAGCACACTGAATAAAGATCAACAGAGAGGCCATAGGACAAAACCACAGCAGGTCATTGGACCATGGAATGGTTTGGGTTGGAAGGGATCTTAAGGAGGGAGGGCAGGGACACCTTCCCCTTTTCCAGGTTGTTCCAAGCCCCATCCAACCTGGCCATGGACATTTCCAGGGATCCAGGGACAGCCACAGCTTCTCTGGACACCCTGTGTTACTGCCTCTGGCCTTCTGAGTAAAGATTTCCTCTTAAATTCTAATCTGAAACTCTTCTCCTTTATTTTAAAAATGTGCTTTCAAACATTCTTTCACTCCATCTCTCTTACATTTTTGGCTGCAATGCCTAATGTGCAGTTAGCTCAAGTATCAGTATAATTGCACTCTGGTTATAATTGGATAAGTATATTTAATACCAATTCAGTTGATCAGAAACTGAATCTAATTTCTGAATGACTTAATGTCATGATCATAATCTTTTGAAGAATCATATATTTAATAAATCAGATTCTCACACAGGCATCTTAAAATTTAAATGACTTGTATAAAAATGGACAATGAATTTATTAGAAATTTTATACTTAGTTAAGCTGCAGAGCTGAAATCTTGAGGAGGACACTTATTAAAAATCTTTGCTTCTGAGTAGCTGCACTTTCACCTGGGGCTCTGGGAATGCATTACATTTTAATGGAGTTTCCTGGGCTGTTAAATACTGTATGCAGCTATGCTCACAAATACCCTTTCATCTACCAAAATCAAATGGAAAGGTGCTTTACAGGGCATGGCAGGGAGGTGGATAAAGCAATATCATGCACAAGGTATTTGTCTTATTTCTGGAGATGGCATCATTCAATTTCAAGGGAAAAAGAAGTCTTTAAAGCAAAGACAATTATCTTCTTAAATTGCTGGTAAGACCTTATTTCCAGATGTAAATATCCAGTAAAGGAGATTTTTGTGCATCTGAATAGCACTTATGAACTTGGGACTATTTCAGTGTGAGAACAGCAATAAAGTTTGTCTGCAGTACTACCAAAAGTGTGAGGGTTTTACACAGGTTGTACAAAATCCTCCAAGATTCCTGAAAGGAAATATCGATGTACTGTCAGTGAAACAGCTTTGAAGCTTGTTTCAAATTAAGATTTTTAGAATCTGCCCTTCACTAGGCCATCTCTGCTGCATGTCCATCCCAACTGCACCACCAAGGGCTGCTGAGGTTGGGATGAAAAGCTCAGAGCACTTGGTTCACACGTCTCAATGGACCAGGGATTAAAAGCTGATTGAAACCATGGTTCGTGTGACAGAAAAGGGCTTCTTATTCCAAGCTGGTCATTCATTATACTGAGGAGTGATTGCTTTTAGATTCCTTCACCTTGTGCCTTTCAAGTCTCAGAAAGAAATGTTTTAAGGATTTAATGCTTCCCAGCAGAGTTCAGGCTTGATGCTGCTTAAAAGGAATAAGAGCTGTGGAATTCAGAAAATCTGTCTTGAAAAATATTTTCCCTTGGAAATGTATTATTCTAAGTTTCAGAAGGTTATCTATAGCAAAGACAAGAAGGAGGCTTTAGATGATGGAATAGGAATATTTTTCTATATATTCATTACCAGCCTGGTTTTGTATAATGGGGATAGCACTGCTTGAAACTGCTCCAAAGTGAAGTGCAGAGTGAAAATAACATTTTGAAATTTTGTCTGTTGTAAAGTTTGGAATTCCTCTAAAATCAAGAACTTCAGCAGAAACTGAGCTGTTACTAACAAATCATTTTCCCCATGGAGACTGGAGTGGCTCATGGGGATTCCTTCAGCAGAACGTGTCTGATGGGCCATTTCTGAGCCCACCTGTGACATGTCAGGGGCTGCAGGTGGCCAAGGATGTGCCAGGTAACACCCAGGGGGATGAGAGAGGCTGTGGTGGCCCCTTAACAAAATCTGAGCTGTCTGTAGAGATAAAGAGATAACTGCACTGGTGCTGAAGTTACTCTGGATTTTCTCCTCATTGCCATGCTGCCCCTCATTAATACAGAGTTTGGAATGCTGCAGCTCTGCTAAATGCACATTCTGGGTCAGGCACTGTGAGAGGAAGATTCATGGCTGTAATTAGAGAGGCGCTTTGCACATATGCTTATGTAGTAGTAGGAAATTTGGTTAAACAGAAGAGCAGCTCTGTATATTTTTCAAGAACTCACAAGTGCTGTTAGGCAGAGGACCCATTTATTCCTGGCACGTATTTACTCTGTGTTTTTCTCTTTGGGCAATGAATTTACACAGAGGAGGCTGGAGGATAAAAGCAAGCTTTTTTTTTGTTTTTTCACACTGTTTCCAGTGTGCTGTAGAGGACAGAGGGGATTCAAGGGCTTGGTGTTTGCCCCACTGCCCAGGGATTCTGAACAGCATCCTGGGTGTTGCAGTGCACTGGGACATCAAGGGAGAAAAATGTGAATAAAAAATGCAGAGGTAGAATAAATAAACTGAAAAAAACGATTAAAAATCAGGTAACAAATGACTGAAATTCCAATCTGCAGCTGACTGTCAGTGCCTCAGCCATCAGGCAGCTGATGGAAGTTTACAGGAGCTCTTACAGAGTCCGGGATTTGCCCTCCTGTTCCCAGCCTGACTCCAGGGCAGCTGGAAGCAGAGCAGCTGGGGAGCCACTGTCACTTCTGGGGCTGACTCGCTCCTGACACATTGAATGAAGATCATGGCTTGACTGAAAACAATTTAAAGTACATGTCTTTAAATATCCTTGACATTGCACTTTAACTGTAATTTGAACCAGTAACTGCCAGCAACAAGTGAAAGGGCATTTGGAAGAGATAACCTTGATCTGAGATAAGTATAAAGTTGGAGCTACAGGAATTGTTAGAACTCAATAAAAGTTATTTATACAGCCATTCTCAGGGAGTAGCTTCCAATAAGAAAGTTATCAAATTTAGCATGATATATCAGTGGCAAGACTCATTGCAAGTTATTACCACTGCATTATTAGCCAATTAGATTTTATTTGCTGATACTCAATAACAGATGATAGCTGTCCTTTTATCTAAATCTGATATTTAACCAGGGTGAGCTGAGCTAATACTTGTCAAGCATGGTAGCTCAAATATCAAGGAGCTTTTGGAGTCCTGCGCAGTGCTGCATCTTTAATTGCACATGTTCAGAAGCAATTTAAACAAAACATTAGTACTATTCATCAAGAATCAACCCACTTCATTAGAATCTTCTCCAGGAAAACATTTAAACTACTGATAGTTGTTTTTGGAGCTGTTTAGAAAGATGGGATATGTGTGTGTGTGTGCACATGGACATTTCTGGCCTCATGACGACTGTGGGTAGTTTTCTGTGAGTGCAAAAATAAGATACATTTTGGAAGTTCAGCACTGAATTAATTTACTTCCCTTGGCCTCATTTGGGAAGTTAATGGAATGATTATAAAAAAGACAGTCCAATAAAAACTTAAATTCTTCTCTGAAAAGGGTATGTCTGTGCTAGTTATGTTTGATGGCAGCCAGGTTGTGTTTAATTCTATTCTGTGTTTGGTGGTGTGGCAAGAAACCAGACTTCCTACCCTTATTTAAACTAATCCTTGTGTTTTATGACCATGAACTTCCAATGGAACATCTCTTTTGGAAGGAGATCTTCCTCCAAAACAGCAGAACAGGGAAAGGAGAAGGATTGGAGGTTTTGTAGTTGCTGTTGGAATTCCTGAAATGGTGTCTGTTGAGACAATATTTTATCCATCACCAAAGATAATGTGAGTCAGTCAACGGCTGCTTCTTGCTTGAAGTTCAAACACATTAATTTGAAGTTTGTATAAAAGCTTATTGAGAATGAGAGGCTTGCTAATGGAATATAAAATAAGTGAGAAACAGCTGCTCCCAGACAGGTTTTTCTGCCTTGGAGAGTAAAAGAAGGGTGTAATTTAAGTGTGCAGTTTGAACAGGTATCCATGTGACAGATGAAATGCTGCAATGAAGCAAGCCAATAGAGAAAATTTAGGTGAAATGCACTATAAATACAATGTTGGACAAGCCTGTTAGGATCCACTGAATAATTAGCGCTAAGAATTTTCAGATACTGGAAAAAAAGAAAAGCAATGTTCTTTTTTTCTTTGTTTTAAAGAAAACAATGAACACCCACAGATAGCTTTTACTGACAAATATAACTAAGCACATCTTCAACAGTCGTGGCTAACAATTCAAGATGAATTTTTGGAATACAAAACAGGATTATTTTAGGGAAAAAAAAAGTCCTGTGACTTAAGAAATGAATTGAAGCAAAGTAAGGGTTTTTAAAAATATTCAGTCTACAAGTATAGCAGCAAGTGTGTTCTACAAATCTGTGGTTTTAAAAAGAAATCTTCATTCTGTCTCGCTATGACTAAAGAAGGAGTCTGCTTCAATGGTAGAAAGCCATTAAATTTATAGATTGAAAGATTATTAGTTAGAATATTGAGAAAAGTTGGTGGGGAATGTCTGCTTAAGAATCTTTCATGGGTTTGATAACCTGTGTTAATTTTACAAGTTTCATTTCCTTGGGACAGGCGAGTCTGAACATTCTTAGCATAAATCTTGGTGTGATGCAGCAGACTGGAACTAAGTGAACTTGGAAAGTCAGGGTTCTCTGCAAAGGTGCAGGGTATTAACTGACTATTTTAGCAGCTTGAAAAAAATAATTCAATCAGATTAGGGATATGTACAGATCTCTAATATTAACTTATGCTTAAAGCAATAAAATGTTAATATTGAGCTATTGGAATAGTGACAGCTCAGCTGTCAGCAGCAAAAATGTATTCCTGGTATTAAATAAAGGACATACATTTTTGCAAGGCAAGTTAGATGAGTCATCCTTGATTTGGACATATAAATTGAAACAAATGACATTTAGTGTTAGTTTTAGTCCTGGGATACTTCAAAGTGGTTCCACTGATCCGTGGTGGATTATGAAGTGCAGAATTAGTAATGAGTGCTTGAGCAGGTCTGGGGCTCAGTGATGAGACACAGAGGGAAAATTCAGCAAAGAGAAACCTGTAATGATGAATTTAAGCTGAAAACTCAGCTTAAACTGACAAGTTCAGGGCATGGAGCTTAAACACTCATTCCATGCATGTCAGGATCCACGAGGTTTGCTCTGCTCCATTGGGATTAGGAGCACAACTGATAAACCCTGTTGGGCTCTGCTGCACATTTGGGACCATCACTTCTGCAGAAAAGTGCTGGGAGAAAAACTTGTTATTACTGGGAGGGCACTTGAGGTGTTCACATGACAAAGCTTCACCTGTCTGCTACTGGTGATGTTCCTCATGGGCACCAGGTGGGATCCCTTTAGCAATATTTTGGTTGTAGCAAGGTTCCTGTGCAAGGAACCTCCAACTATTGATTTTATCCCAGCATGGGGGATGTGTGTGCATGGAAACAGCTCAGAGCTGCTTCAAAACATGTGGGAATAGATAGGTAACACTGAACCTGCAAAGGCAGCAAGGTCATAGGGTGTATAATTGGGAAAAGACTTAGAAAATGTATAAATATATGCTGATAGTATGAGTGTCTTCCTTAGTGGCTTGATAGCACTTGGAACCACAATTCGACTTTGAACCAAGGTGCGATTTCTAAACTGCATTCAGGATTACATTGATTTAGGGAAAAGAAACCCCAAAACCATATATATATATATATATATTTATTTATTTTAATTCTAAAGATAAATAATTTTCATTGCTGTTTTAAAAAATAAAGACAAGCTTTCTGTATGCTTCCTCTGTCATCTGGACTGCCAGGGCACAGAACATGCAAAAAGAATGAATGAAATTTAGTCAGCTCTAACAAAAACGCGTCAAACTTTGGCCAGGCAGTTGTTACTGTTATCTCAGAGAACTGTCACCTTCCAGAGCATAGATAAAACTGTCTCTGCTTACATGTAAATTTAGCAAGACTGTGTCAAGAGTGAGATGTCAAGGCAAGGAACAGAATTGTCGTGTGGTGGGTCAATCACTCCTCAGCCATGGGCAGCAGAAACCAAAGCAGGTGGGATGAATTCGAGAAATCACGGATTATTGTTTCTGAGCCCCAAACATCTGGGTGCCTCAAGAGAAGCATTTCTGTGAGCACCAACAGCTGAGAAGCCTGGGAGTTGAGTTTAATGCTTGAGTGACTCACCTGAATCTGTGCAAGGTCTGAGCCCAGCTCTTAAAGAGCTGACATCAGAAAAAGTAGTTATGAATGCTTTACTTCAGGGTTTATTCTTTCTTACACACTGGAGAATCTTTTCCCAGTTTCTCCTGGTGATCCTCTGTTAGCTAATGAGGCGTAAAAAATGATCAAAGCTTTCCCTGCAGTTTGAGGAGTCAGAGCATCTTTGTCTCCCCTGTAGAGTCTGCCTTTAAATACACCTGAATACATGGTGCCCTTTGACTCAGTCAAGATGACTCTTTTTTTCTCTGCAGAAACCTGTTCTTTGAAAATCTGTGGCTGTAGAACAAACATTTGGCTAGGATAATAAAGTCCTCATTGAAATTGGCCAGTTGCAAGAGCAGGTTGATGTGCACTTGTCTGATGTCTTCATCTTTCTGGAAGGACTAGAAAGCACATACAGGACTTACTGCTCTTCTGAGTGAGGAAATTCCAATATTCCTTGATTTATCCCATCTTAAAGCAACTCAGCACAAGCTTTACATGTACATTTTCATTCTTCATTCTCTCCCACTTCCAGAAGAATATGGAATAAGAGTTCTCAGGAATTTGCTATATGAATTCTACAGTCTGAAAAATAAGTTACAAATGGGTTTTTATACAATAAATCCCACACTAGGAGTTACTTTAATGAGCCAAATGAATCTTTTCCAGCCCTGGTAAACAAGAGTGTCTCTGGAAGGGATGAGAATGAATGATCAGAAACAGTGGTGGTTTAATTTGTAGAGTTTTATAGTTCATAAGCACTGCCTCATCCTAACAGCATTTGTCTCTTCCTTTACTTGCTTTGCATTTTGTGGGTTTAAGATAAAAATTGATAGACTAAATATCAGCTCTCATGAAAGTTTCAAAAGGGATGTTTACTAAAAAGTGTTTATGCTTTCTTATCTTTTGCCCATTTTGTTACTGTTTTTATTTGTTTTGTTTTTAATAAATGAGAGAACTAACTACTTCTTTTTGGAGGAATGGTGACATGGAACAATGAGACTGATGTTCTCGTTGTCTCTATCCCTTTCCCACTTTGGGATTGCTGTAAATGCCTGATCAAATTCTATCTGCTGCTGTGTTTGCTGTGTGTGTTTAGAACCACAGGATAACCACTGAAGCTTCTCACATCACTGTGTTCTTTATCCCCTTTTAGAAGTATTGTGTTTTTTATCTGGTGAGTCTGTGAGAGTTTGACATTGGATGACTTTATAAAACATTCAACTAATTGGATTTGTTAAAATAAATAAATCAAACACTAATTGGAATGTGCCCTGCCATTATTTTTGCTTACTGAATTAGATATTATAGCGTGAAGTTCTTTTTATCATATTTGTGCACTTATTTAAACACCCCCCTGGCGCACACTTCTGCAAATTCAATTATATATTCAAAGGAGCCATTCAATTTATGCAAGGCTGGTTTACATATAATCCAGGGGCAAGTCTCAGTAACTGATGATAGGTCTGCTCAAGATTAATTAGCATCACTCAGATGAGCAGTGGCATTGTTACAAGCCCGCAGTGTAAAACAAGGGATATTTTATCCTTCTTATGTGAGCCATTATTTGCTTCAATATGACCCTTTTCAGGAAGGGAAAAGCTTTCTTGTTTAGATTTCATTTTGTGAAAAGGGTTTAACACCACCTGTGTTCTCCTAAGCCACCAAAGCCATCTCCATTCCCTCATCAGCCCCGCTGAGCAACTGCATTTGTTTAATTTTTAGCCAAGCAGGAAAAAGGCTCCAAAGTTCCCAGTATCTTTCCCAAAAATCCTCATTCTTGCTGACAATTTATGAAGACCCAGCACCCCACTTTGGTGATTGTGTGAATGTTGTCATTTTCCTCAAGCTGCTCTGTGATATGTGACTGAAAGGATAACTTGCAGACCTGGTAACTAAATTCATCCAGTGGTTGGTCTTCCTTTCCCTTCAACTTGAGGATTATTTTTTCAAGGTTAATGAACAGCCCTGTTCTGCCTCTAAGCAGTCAAATATCAGCCATGGATGACTTTGTTTGGGGATGGGTCTAACCTCTTCCTGTCTTTATGTTCCATCATATTTGGGTGTAGCTCATATAAAAGTATCTGCATGGGTGGGATGTCTGTGGAAATATTGGATATTAAGTTATGCTGCCATCAGTGCAAACAACACTTCTGCTTGTTACTCTTCATACTTTAGTGAACTCCTAAAATCTCCAATTTTCTGAACCTGGCTGCCTGGAAGGGAAGCTGCAATGTCACATCTGCCAACTCTTGCAGAAAGCAGGGCCACCACTGATGTCCTTGCTTGGCAAATAGAACAGAAGTCACTGTGGCTATGTGGCTTTACCAAGGATTGGATATAAAGAAATAAATTTTTGATTGTGAGAGTGGGGAGGCCCTGGCACAGCTGGGGCTGCCCCTGGATCCCTGGCAGTGCCCAAGGCCAGGCTGGGCAGGGCTGGGAGCAGCCTGGGACAGTGGAAGGTGTCCCTGCCATGGCAGGGGTGGCACTGGATGGGCTTTAAGGTCCCTTCCAACCCAAACCATTCTGTGACTCTGTGATTGTTAAAGTAACCCCAAAGTCTGTGATGTTCTGATATATTGTACTACTTTACTGTCACTTTCTGAAGTTTCTTTCCTGTTCCATAATACACAACAGTGTGAAGAGGGGAGTTGTTGACTTTTTGGCTCACAAGTCACTGTGGCTCTGGCTCCCAGCTGAGCCTTTATTTCAGTTTTAGTTCTGCTCTCAGTGGACACAGCAGAGGAAGAAGCTGGTGGGCACTGCCCCCCCTCCTGGCACCCAGGATGCACACAGGCAATCTGCTCGTCTGAGCCCTTAAAATCAACTCCAGCTTTTTCTCCTTGTCCTCATTTCCTGCAAATTCACCTCCACATTCCAATTCTGCTGCCTCTAGTAAATTAATCCTCCTGGCTTATTGCCCTGTCACTCTGTGTTTGGAGGTTTCTCCACTAACCTTTTCTTTCTCTGAAATGTAGGTGTCTTGCTGCTGCTGCTGCTTTTAAGGCTCTCCATGGTTTTTCCTTTCCTTTCCTGTTCAGCAGTACTACAAGGTTAGCTTTGACTTTCAGGCAAGGCACTTTAAAAGCTTCCTCAGGTGTTGTCTTGTATCAGCAGATGCTCCCAATTAATTTCCACAGGTTCTCACTGTGTCCCTTTTTCAGTTCCTCGCACTCCATCTTCCTCAGTGAGGATAAAACCACCTGTTTAGCTGATTATGCCAGGCTATTGACAATTACATTCCCACTTCAATGAGCACTGCTGCCCCATATTTTGCTACTTATTGCTTGTTTTGCTTCTGGGGCTTTGTAGCAGCTCCTGTGCAGTATTCTCTGTGTACAGGAGTTGGGCTGGAGCAGAGGATGTGTTTACAATTCCTCCAAAGGAACAGCTCCCATATATCCCCATCCCTGAGTGCTGAGCAGGAGGGTGGGGATGGTTTGTGTCTGAATTAAAGGGAATCCATCAAAATGAGAATGCTCCATGCAGGCTGAGAGCACAGGATTGGATTTTGCTTTTCGTTCTGCTCGCTGGGATAAAAATTACTTTCACTGCTCACTCCCACACAGTCCAGGCTGCCTGGATCTTCCCTTAGATTTTTTTATTTTTTTTTATTTAGCCTGTTCAATATTTTAATTTTGAACTTTTTCACCTAAATTAATTTAAAAAAAAAAGACAGTTACACAGGTGTAATCCTATTTGTTTTGACAGCTGGGAAGGCTTCACAAATGAGATAAATTAAAGACAAGGGTTATTTAAATATTATAAAATCATGACAACTCAGAAATATTTGCAGAAGCTACTCAAACAGGCATGTTTTCAAGGGTCATAAAATCTATTCACTGATGAAAATATGTAATATATACAAGTTTTAATTTTTTAGGGCAAGCTTTATCTCTTTGAACTTTTTTCAGCAGCAGAGTATTTTGTGGTGTCAGGTGCTCTATCCAACAAACCTTCCTAGAATTTACTTGACTAGAAATGTTTGGTGAGGTTGTGTAGAACCACTTAAATCAATTGCAGTTGGAGTGCACAGAGAATCATTTAACAGTGTAAGGGATTGAGAACTATTAATGACATGAGATATATTTTGTAATTTGTGAGGAGTTCCATAGGAACTGAGAGGAAGTTTGGGCTTGGGTAATATGGTTGAAAATTAAAGAAGGCCTTAATGTCTTCAGTGCTGTGTAACCCTTTATTGCAGAGGACACAGGTCAGTGATGAACCAGGTGTTTATTGTGTGAGTGCAGCTGTGGGAAGGAGGGAGGAGTCAGGAATATCTCTGTCCATACAGCTCTGGTTGGTGTCAGTGCTGCCCTGTGAAGGCTGCCCTAGAACAGAGGCTGGACAGAGATAAAGAATAAAGCAGGGATTTATCAAAAGGCCTCAATGGCTCCACCTTGGGCAGCACAAGAGCCCAGCCAGGGCTGCACCCAAGATGAACCAAAATGCCCCCAAAATGCACAACCAGGCACGGGGTCTGTCACTGTGATCAGTTCTGCTCCATTTGCACCTTGCAGTTCATTGTCCCATTCCAGCTTTAGCCCAGGCAGTCCCACCCTGCTTGTTTTTCTCTCTCCAGCCCACGGTGTTTGTGCTCTTGGGCTGAGATTTGGATCATTTGTCCTTGGTGCCCAGCTGGAGCAGGAATTGTTTTGTCTCCCTGCTCTGTGCACAGAGCTCACCATCCCATAATATGAATCCCAGACCCAGACACTAAAGCAGCACAGAATCTGAAAAATATAAAAACTAAACCTGAGGCATCATCAGGAGCCATTGGTGCTTGGCTGGCAGAGCAGGGGACGTTGCCCTGGGCACTGTGCAGCCCTGGTGTGTTACCTGTGCCCAGTTCCAGTTCTTCCAGGTGGAGTGGGATCTGCAGAGAACAGTGATCCTTTCTTTCCTAAGAGGAAACCAAATCTTTATGAACACACCTTGGGCATGATTCAAGTCTAAACTGGGTTTCCCTGATCCAGTGGATCCAGTAGTGAAATACTTTGTCAGGCTGGATTGGGTGGAGGTGAAGAGTGCGTGACATCATAAGGGACACCAGTGTAGGAATATCCCAGGAAATAAACATTCTGTTCCTCTGTGTGACCCAAGTTTCAAAGATCTGCACTGGAATACAACATTTCATTCCACAGTTCCTGAATTTCCCTTGATTCACAGGTGTTCAGACAGCTGCCAATGCATTTATGAGAGTTAACATCTTCCAAGTATTTCAGGAATTGCAGTAAAGATCTTTCAGTCAGCACTCTGGAAGGTGTGAATGCCAGTTGACATCTGCTGCTTCTCATTCTCCTATTCAGAAACTACAGGGCCATGCTCAAAAGTATTGATTTGAAAGATCTTGAGGAAGCTTTGTGTGTTCATGGGCTACACAGAAATTTGTGGTGTTACATTTAGGAGATGGTTAAAGCCAGGTTAAATATAATCAAGGCTTAAAAGCAAAAACAAGTGAGGTCTTGCTGTAGGAACAGTGCTGCTGTGCTTGTTTGTCATTTGCATTCCTCCTTCCTTTTCCTGATTTTTAAAAAAAATATCTTTCTTGAAGGTTCATGCAAATATTCCTGCATGGGGGTATCCTGTAGAATTGTCCTTGAAAACAACAGGTTGAAATAAAGGGGACTGATCTTAGAAGAAGTAGTGTGGATGGAAGAAAACAAGGACTTCCAGTGGATATAAAACATGGAAATTACAAAGATATTTTTTGGACATCATCCTTGGAGCTGCATGAAAAATAATGTTTAGGAAATTAGTTTTATTTTTATTTCCTGTGTAAGCTTGGATACAAAATACCTAAGTAAATGGCTTACCACAAAGAGAGAGAGAAAATTAACTGAGAAATGTTTCCATTTTTCTTGGTTGTAGGTGGCTGTTCATTTGATGAGCACTACAGCAACTGTGGTTATAGTGTCGCCTTGGGAACCAATGGATTTACCTGGGAGCAGATCAACACCTGGGAAAAGCCAACAATGGATCCTGCTGTCCCAACTGGTGAGTGAGGAGCCTCATCAGCACTGATGAGATCCAATTCTTGGAGAGAATTAGATGTTATTGCTGTGGATGTGTGTGCTGGCTCTGGGTACACACAGCAGAGCAGGATTTTACTCTGTGATAAAATGTTAATTTTGTATTCAAAGTATTCTGGCAACAGAATTCATAGATGTGAGGTGACTCTTTGCAACATTTGCCATTGGATATCCTTGAAGAACTGTTTTACATTTCTTATTCTTATTTTGTTTCTCATTTAGCAGAGAGGAAATGTTCTGGATATAAAACTCTAAAGCTCAGCCAGCTTTTGGCATGTTTCTGGATGAGAGAGTTATCTGGGGAGGTTCATGTTGGACAGGCCAGAAGTAAAGCCTTAAAATATGTGGAAATATTGGACACTGCAGTTACCATTTAGTTCTCAACTGATTGTTTTAAATTCCAATTTTGAGAAAGACAAGAAAGTTCCTTGTCTAGAGAATTAGTTGTGGTAGCTAATGCTTGATTAGGCTGGGACTTGAGACAGGAGAATTTTCATATGCAAGAAAAACATTTCCAGCAGTGAGAGTTACCAGAGTTTCTAATTTACTAATATGTACTGAGTATAGTGTAGACTTCCATGTGACATTTGGAATATTCTTAGCAGAGCTCACGGTGGTGATAATTTCCAAGTTTTGTTTTCCATTGGAAGTTACCATTATGGGAATGAATTCTCTAGCATTAAATGTTTTGTTTACATTGAAAAAGAACTTGATTTAAGAAAACACTCTAAAGTTCACTAAAAATCCTATTTTGTCCATGTTGGTTGCCACCTAAAATAGCAATGCGAGTCTCTTTCAGGCACACAGTGGCCAAAAGACTTTATCAGCCAGTTAAGACTTTGATTTCACTCCTAAAAAAGAAATATTCATTCTGGTTAGTGCATTGCACTGTGAGAGCACGAACTACATGGAAGAAGAGAATATAATGTTGTTCAAGACATATTCTTATGCCTGTAATTATTGGGATAAGAGACTTGTAATTGCTGGCTGCCTGGAAGGACACGATGAGGGGCTGAGACAGCAACAGCTCCCTGCCACAGCCCCTGACAGACAGCCCAGAGCCCATTCCTGGGTGCTTGTCAGTAAAACCAGCTCAGGAGACACCAGCCTGGCTGGGCTTCCTCCAGCACTGAAAGCTGGTTAAGTCTTGTGGGTTTTAAACCATTTTATCATTGGAAATTGCTCAGAATTGGAGGCTTCAAAGTGTGTCAGACCTACTTGGTTTGGCTGTGGCATCCCCCAAAGGGTTAATTGTGGAGGTTGCAGTTTTTGGTCCTGCCTGTAAGAGTGTGCTTCATGATTCTGGATGTTGTTGTGTTTTAAATGATGGCAGTTTTGTCTGTCGGGCTCTTCAGCTTTTGGTTCATTGTTGTGTCCTTATTTTGTGTCCTTGGTAAAGACCAAGCTGGAGAGACATGGCAAATCTTTGAGTTATCTGATTCCAGAGGGAAGGAGTAGGAATTGACACAGTTCTGATGCAGTTGAGAATCTGGAACAAATGGGAAGGTTTATATGGCTTGCACTGGATGAGTTCAATGCTTTGTTAACTCCAAATGTCAAAGTAAACCCTTCCTGGCCTCCTTATTGGAGGTGTATTGTCATCTGAAATACCCTGGAACCATGGAGGGGTCAGCAGAAATCCCAGAGCTGGAAAAGGCCCCTGAGGTTATTGACTCCAACCATTATCCCATCCCCAAACCCTGCTCCCACATCTTTGTTTTATGGCCACATGTGCCACATCTCCTCATTTTGTGAATGTTTCCTGGATGGTCACTCCACCGTGGGCAGCTGTTCCAGTGCTTGACAACCTTTCCAACAAAGAAGTTTTTCCTAATATCCAATCTAAACAACAAAAGACAAACAACAGCCTGGAATGGAATGACTAAAAAAGAGCCAAAGCAACAAACCTGCCCAAAAAATCCCAACCCCAAACAAACCATTCCATATGCACAAAAAATCCCCCATGCCAACCCCAGGACATCACCATAGAGTTTCTCCAAATACTTGTGGTTTCCCCATTTCCTTGATATCTGGTATAATGAAAAAAAATCTATAAAAATATCTACTCCAGCAGCTGCAAATTTAATAAAGGTTAGACCTGAAACAAAAAAAAAAAAAAAAGCAGAAAATGTTATTGAAGTTAAAATGCAAAGGTAAAGCAGCCATCAAGTGGGAATGTGCTGATAAAGAAATACTGTGTAAGAAGGTTGGAAGGAGCATGAGGGGAATTGAGTCAGTTCCTGATGGGACTGGTTGATGTCACAGGACTGTTCACACAGAACAAAGGGCAGAATCAGTAGGTGGAAGATCATGGACCACAGCAAATGGGTACAGAAGGGCCTGGTGGAACAAACCCCAGGTTTTCAGGAGCTGTCCAAGCTGGAGTAATTTGCAGTGTTCAAACAGACCCCCTGAAGCTGGTGAGATTTTTGGAGCTATTATTGAGAGTCTGTTGCTGGCTAGAATTGTGATGTTTGTGTTGGTTACTCTTTGAAAAGCTGTTTGGTGGGAATAGAAGCTGTTTACTTAATATTCATGTAGAGGCAAAGCCAGGTGGATGAACTGAAGGAACAGCATGTTCCACTCCTACAGGCAGGGACATCTTTAAAGCTGGAGTCCTAGAACATGTGATGGTTGACTTTTCGTTCCATTGAATTTCTCCACAGCAACTGAGAGAAGCAGGGTGTAAATCCACTGAGCTGCAGGGTGTAAGAGGTGCTAACAAAGAGGTATTCATGGAATAAGCACCCAGAGCACAGGGAGTGGTGGCAGGAGTGCCAGCAGGGCTCTGGGAGGCAATAATGCAGATTTTTTTATGTTGGAACCCTATTTTAAACACTGCCTTACTTTTATAGCTGGAAATAGGTTTAAATTCTGCATTGTGGAAGTGGTGAAAACAAAAAGGGAGCAGGAATTAGGTTGGTTCAGTGACACTGAGTCAGCCTGCAGTGCTGGAAGCATGGCCAGCCCCCAGCTGCTCAGCCCTTTCCTCTGGAAAACGTTTTGGCTTTCCTAAGTACCAGCAGATCCCTTTGAATTCTACCAAGCCACAGAACTGAGTCCTCCTGAATACTAATGATGCTGTCTAGCACTTTTTAAAGTCCTTTTCACTGCTAGAGCTCAGAGTGCTCTTCAAAGGAGGTCAGTACCATGAATGAGAGCCCGAGTCCCCAGAGCTGTGTAATTCTCTGCTGCAAAGGTCCCTGCCCAGGGATGTCTTTCTGGTCCTTGTTTTTTTAATTAAAATGTCAAAAAGAGAAAAAAAAGAAACCAATTAAACTGCTCCATTAGCAATGTAGAAGTTTGTAGGCAATTTGTTTTACTCCGTTGCCAGCAAATAAAGTGTTTCCCATGAATTCTGTGATTAATTCCTTAGGGCTGGAAACAGTGTTAATTGGGGGATTAAGAACCAGATGTTTGTTGTTCTGAATAAATGTTTCAAAATCGCAGAACACATGAATCGTAGGTATCCAACCCCCAGATTTCAGTGGGACTTTGGTTCCACCTCCTTGCACAATAGCAGGAGTGATTATAACAAAATATTCTCTAACAGATGGGTGTTTACTTAAGCCTGAATACCCTCAGTGATGAGTATTCTGCAGCTTTTGGGCTGTTTGTTCCACTGCTTGAATTGTAGAGGTTCTCAAACCTTCATTTTCCTTTCTGTGGCTTCAACCCTTTTTTTTTTTTTTTGTGTTTTTTCCATTTTTGAATAGGGAAAATAATCAGTTGTTGCTCTCTTGTAACCTCTCCTATATAGTAGTATGCAGTTAAATCTTTATTCTGCAGGAGTGTGACCCAGTCCTTTTAACCTTTCTTAATTGTCTTTTGTCTTCCCTGTGCCTTCAGTCATTATTTTCTCTCCTTTTGGGGATATTTGTGTGAAGTTGTTCTACCAAGCAAGGACTCAGCACTCTGCATGGCAGTGCTGGAAGGCACAAGACCAACCCAAGCCAGTCTGGGATCCTGTGAGAGCAGGACTTGAGCTCTTTTGTGGGTCTTTTTTGAGGCACATGCTTGGTTAGCACAACACAGAAATGTGTTTAAATCAACCAGGCAAAAGCACTGCTCTGTTCTCCCTGTCACCACTTTGCAGCATTCCAAAGAGCTGGGACCAGGCTGCTCTGGCAGCAGTTGCAAGAATAATATTAATAATGAAAGTATTTAACATTTAAAGTTCAAAGTATTTTACTATCATTTGCTAATTAACTCCAATGGAGACTTAACCAAGGCTGACTAGACTGAAGTAATTACTTTAATTGTATTAAATATGATTCTATTTGAATGCAAAGGCATCGTGTCTTGTGCATTTGTGCAGCTGCATTCTTTCCTGTTGGATTTCAATCCCACGTTTACTTTGTGAAGTTTTCCTGTTCCAGCTTAGCAGATAAATAATCAACACATAGAGGCTGAATTTCTGGTCCCATCTGCCTGGCTGCTCACTTGTTTCATCTCTGTAGCACTTAGAGCAAGGGCTCCTTTGCTTTCACAGAAATAAACAATAATTTTTCCAAAAGAAATGGAGTAGATGTGTGTATAAACATAGATCTGCATCTCTCAGTGCTCCATATCTCTGCTGTTTCTTGCTCCACTGTTTTCCAGCTGGGCATTGTCTAGGAAACAGAAGTGTGGGTATGAAGAATGTATGGATTAGCAAAATGTTTTGGAATAAATGATAATATTCAGAATGACATCACTTGTAGGCTACCTAGCAAGTGCAAATGGCCTCACTTTGCATTCTGGTTCCACAAAACTTCTTCTGCAAAGAGCAACAGGACCTGTTATGGTTGAAGGGTGGTTTTGTGACAGAAATTGGTGCATTTTTATCTCCCATGGAGTCATTTAGGTTGGAAAAGCTCTCTAAGATCATCAAGTCCAACCTTTACCCCAGCACTGCCAAGGCCACCACTAAAGCATGGTCCCAAGCATTCCATGACATATGTTTGAATGTTCTCAGGGATGATGATTCTACTGCTGCTCTGGGCAGCCTGTTCCAAAATCTGCCCACCCTTTTGGTGAAGAAATGTTTCCTGAGAACCAATCTAAACCTCCATCTAAGTGGTGGGTGTTTTGAGATTATATTTTCAGGCCCAAGTGAGTTCTGAGTGTGGCCTTAGAGAGCATCCTGTGTCCCAGTGAGTGAGCCCAGCTCAGAGCTGTTCAGGTGTTGGGAAGGATGGAAGTTTGACAAGAAAGTCTCACAGATATCTATGCTTAGCAGAAAGATTTTTAAATGTAGAGTCTGATGAAGGAATAGAGTTGGAAGCAAGTTTTGATATAGAAGAGAAGAATTGCTGAGCCAGTTTTACTGGATAACCAAGAACACAAAAGGTGTGTTAGTTAGAAGGGGTTTTTATGGCTTAGAGCAAAGGATAAACCCACCCCAAACAAGATGATGTTTTTACCAAGCAGGAAGAGAGCACAGGCAAACAAGCCTGCCAATGTGGCAAGTAGAAAAAAGGTCTCAGAATTTTCCACTGCAAGAAAACTGAAAAACAACTTCTAGCTGAAACTAGCTGAGTTATGATAGGCTATAGATAAAAGTTAAGGTATAGATTGGTTCTACTGTATTGAGATGCTCATCAAAGAAAAGTATTTAATGCATTGTAACCAAAACCAAAGGGTCTCCAGGCCTAGCTGGAGCTGACAGCTGTGGGCACAGCTCTGTCACCCACCACCCTGGGCTGCTGGAACTCTTGGATACAACAAACTGCATTTTGGAGAGCCCCTGGAGTCCCTCATCCCTCATTCTTACATTCAGGGTGTGCAGGGCATCACTCCCCTGCATGTGATGGATCCTCCACCACCCTCCACTCACTGAGAAATCACAGCAGAATCTCTGATTTTCCTCTTGCAGCACAGATAAGGGATTGGCGACTCTTCCCACACCTAAATGAGTTTGTTCCTTTGTTCCAGGAACTGGAGGAGTCTGAGCCTCTCACTGGAAGAACAGAAGGGTCATCATCATTAGTGTTGCTCTGTGAATCACTCATTTAGCAGGCAAGCATGGAGATATATCCAGGAATTCCAGATGGCCAAATTCCACTTGGGCTGCTCTGAACTGAGTGAAGTTTTATGGGATTCTAACAGGCCAAATGCTTTCCTGTGTCACCTTTGTCTTTTTGTGAGTGGCACCATGGAGTTAGAGCAGGAATGGATAATTATCCAGCAGCTTTCCTTCTGGAAGGTGATAACCCACACTGGATGGGCAGGATGCTTTAATTCTGTTCAGGAGATGGAAGATGTGAAGCTACTGCTGACCTCCAGAAAGGCCAGAGACCCTCTGTGCATAGGTCAGGCATTTGTCTCTTCTCCCTGCAGGCCAGAATGGTGCCAGCAGGAGTTAGACTCAACATTTGTAAATTTGAAAGGCGAGGCAGTAAAATTAACATTTCCCCGTGTCTGAGTGTATTAATTCTTGCTTACAAGAAAATACAAAAAAGAAACTTGTTAAAGGAATAAATTAAAATTCATCTGTGTATATGATGAATCATGATTCAGTTTTGTCTGAGAGGGAGAAAAAAAAATTGGCTCAGCTGCCTGTATATTTTTTTTTCTCCAAAAATATTTTATGCAGGGGAAATTACTAAGAATGAGTCAAATATGTTTTTCCCCACTCTTTCACTTGCATACAAGTAAATAGATTAGTCTGTGGCTCGTTAATGAGCTCCAAGTAATTTCTCAGCTGTTAAGGTCTAAAGAGAAAGGGATCTTTGGAAAGTTTTCCCCATGTGTTTTTATTTTGCTATTTACTCTGCAGCCTCCTGTCTGTGCTTTCAAATTCTGTCTTGTAGTTGTAAATAATTCCTCCCCATTTCCAGAATTCCATTCCTGCTTGATGCTAACCTGAGGTTTTTTTGGGATTGACTGCAGGTGTTGGGTTTATTTTATGGATGTTGGGTTTATTAACATGGATGTGCATGTCAATGTTGAGGTTTCCAGGAAATGCACACCTTTAACCTATTCATGAATGAAGCTTTGGGAGGAATGTAACCTTGCAAGGAACAAGAGGGAGTCTTTCCTGTCCTTCCAGCCTTCAATTGTTCCGTTTTGCTCTCTCCAGGCCCTAAGCCACCCCTCTAACTCATTCTCTCATGGCTGCTCACAGCCCAGCACCAGGATTTGGGTGTCTCTTGGAGGAATATGTTGTTACCCATATGTTTTTACTACCTTGTGTTAGGTCTGGGCTGTCAGTAACTAAATCCCACCTGTGTATGTGCAGAAAATCTTGCTTATTCAACAATGAAGACCATGAACTGATTTCAGACAGGTAGCAATTTAAATCCATGAGTTTTAAGAGTGATTCTTACCAAATATTTGCTCTGTCTCATGCTTCCGTGTTGTAATACCCAGTAAAACCTTTCCTTTGGGATGGGATGTACTGGTTTTGGATGAAATAGAAACAGTGGGGGACTGTTTGACCTAAGTCTGTGGGGAAATTGCAGACCTATAAATTAAGTAGAATAAAAGCACTTGCTTTTATTCAATGATATAAAAAGTTGATTTAATTATGAACGTTTACCACTCTAGAAGACTTCTGCTGAGAGGAACTTGCATCCCAGTTTTTAATTCGGTGTCATTGCCGTTGTAAAGGTGAGAGAGAATTTGTCCTCATGTGCTGCTGTCAGAGGTCAGCAGAACCATCCTTCCACTTAGAGGGAGGTGGAGTTTTGGTACTGAAATCAAGCTCAGCAAGGATGTGCAGCCTTCAGTGAGCTCACAGGGTATAAAGAAATGATATCAAAGACCAGAATGGCTTCTAGGAAGTGTTTTAATAACCCTGAAGGGGTTGCTGTCTGCTGGGAGCACACACAGTTCTGCACCTTGATGTGTTAAATGGTACATTTGAACTGCTGTCAGTCTCTTTCTGACCCTTTCCTGCCAGAGCTTCCCCAAACAGAGCTGTTTGAGAGTGTCAGGACCTTTCCATTATCACCATTAGTGAGATCATGGCACTGCTAAAGCACTGCCACACCATCACTCAGCATCATCACCCTGGGAGGAAGGACAAGCAAGCTGCTGGTGAGCTCGTTCCTCCTGCATGGCTTCAGCACAGAAACATTAATTTCACTCAGCACCTGTTGGCTGTAGCAGGAACTGATGTCTCTCAGCATCTGAGCACACAGCCTGTATTTTTTATAATGTGTGTCTTGGATTGGAAAACCATGAGTCTGATAAGGAAGGCAGGAGACTCCCCTGAAATGGAGAATGTAAACACCTCCGAACTGCTCTAAATTTTAAATTAAGGGGCTCTCAGGCAAAAATATGAGAGCAGGAAATAACAATTCTTTAATAGGGAAAGGAAAAAAAATAAAAGGATAAAATAAACAATGCAGTACACTAGAACAACACTGCCAGAGTCAGAACCCAGCCTGACACCCTGTGGGTCAGGCTGTTGGCAGCAGTCCCATTGGAATTGTGGCTCAGCCCTCCTGCAGTGTCAGGGCTGGTTCTGCTGGAGCAGGGATCCTGTAGAGAAGGGTGTAGTCTTCCTCTGAAAATCCAGTGGAAGGAGAGGCAGCTGCTGTTCCTCTGGGGAATCCAGTGGAGAAGCTGTGCTGGTGTTCCAGAACCTCCAGATTATATCCAGGTAGGAATGCTTGGCTCCTCCCTCTGGGCTCACATCTCCCAATGGGATGCTGTAGTTCTTATCAGCCATGCAGGGACATTCAATAGCTGTTATCAGCAATGTCCCCTCCAGAGGGAGGAGGGATTGTGGTCACTCAGAGAGAGAGATAAGGCAAACTGCCCACTTGACAAAGATAATCTGCCATACAGATGGTAATGGAAAACATCTTGCATTGCAGTCTGGAACAATGTGTTATTCTGAGCTCTGTTAGGACATGCTGTCCAGATGCCAATGTGTTACAACTGGTTTTTTTTGAGGGAATTTTATAACTACACCAGGTGGAAAAATATTTCTCATGAACATCTTCAAAATCTTCAGGAGTTGGGAAATAGAAGAAAGAGAGTTTTCTTCCACATAGATGAAATTTAATATAAGTTCTATTGAAATAAATGTGGTTGCAGGAGTAAACAAGGTGAATAGGTAGCATGAAGGATGGGGAAGATCTTTCTGACAAAAATTAAACACTAAAATTGATAAATGTGAAGTTAGTGGATATTAAGGAAGTGGCAAAGCAGGGAGTAAATAGGAGCAGAAGTTTGAGGAGGAAGAGATAAATTCTAGTGCTTTTGAAGGAACTGATTAGGGATATTGCAGGTCTAGTGAGGGCTGAGATTTGTAACAACATTTGAAGAGTGAATTTTTGAGTAGACAGAATTCTGGTTTGTTTTTTTTTTTTCCTCAAACTGTGAATCTGCTCTGCATTGGGTATTTTTCCTTTTTTCTGCAAGGTTTGTGAACAGCCTAGAGATGGGCAGGTCTAACAGGAAAGACGTTCCAAAAGAAGAGTGACCTGGGAACCTGCAAGGGGCAGGTTCAGACAGACCAGATTTGAAAAAGGGAAGGACAAGGCCATGAATGAACAGAGAAATACTGACAGATGAGGATTTACAAAAGGAAATTTTGGGGAAAGCAGAGGCAAAATTACTTCTCAGCATGATCCAAGAAAGCAATTGAGGCATTAAGTGGGGATTCAAGGCAGAGAGTGAGCAGAATACAGGAGAGGTAGGAAGGATCACTAAGGCTGCTGCTCAGCCCCTTGTGAGCCTTGGTAGCTCTGAATGAATTTTCAGCTTTTTGGAGCTGATTAACATAGGGTCAGTGGAATTCTCCTGAGATCCCTTAAGTTCAGTGGGAGCTGGGTGTAATCTCTTAGAGGGACTCTGTGCTGCAGTGCATTGTCTGGATAATACACTTTCCCCCCCAGTTTGTCTCTTTTGCCCAGTGAATTCTCTTCTTTCCCCTTTCTTGCTTTTTTCTTTAGTTTTTTACTTCAGTCACCAACCATCACACCACTTACCAGACTCCCAGCATCTCAGTACAAAGCCATGGAAGGATATCCAAGATTGCAGTGTTGAGAATTATTTAACTAATGCAGTTTCTTTACCACAAGCCCTATTCAGGGTATAGTGAACTAACTGTAAGTCTTTTTGCCAGTTTCAAAATAAACAGGATGGAGACTCATAATGAGCAGATTTTCAGATGCTTTACTATTTAATTAGAAGGATACAGATTGTTTGATGGAATGATAATAACAACCTCTGATCACTGGTTCCAATGAGAACTGTTGCTGTTGAGAACTTGTGGGGGAAAGAGAGTTCATTTTTCATGCTTAGGAAATATTAGCATTTGCTATTGCCAGTATCAGATATTTAGCGTGTGTAATTTGGCACATGAAAAATGCTGCCTTTTAAAAGTCTTTTCCAGAAGTCATTTATATATGTACAAAAGCAAGTTGATAGCAACAATATTAATATATCCTCATGGAAAAAAAAATAATGTAAGCTTCTCCTACACAGGCAATGCAACCTCCTCCATGTCATTCACCTCCTTTAGAAGGGACTGGAAACTGTTGTGCTTGTATTCCTTTGAGATGTAAAGTTGTTATATTACAAATTATCGCTTGTTTTCAGTATTGACTAGATAAATAAATGCAATTATGTTTATCAATGTTGAAAATTAAGCAACAGAAAGCAATTGTGTGTGTTTGAGGATCTTTTCAAATGAAAAGCTGTATTCACTGAATTCTCATCGGCTCTTTCTCTCCCTGACATGTTTCATGATGTGAGCTCTCAATTGAATGAACAGCTGCAGTAAAAATGGCACCAGCCAAGTCACAGGGAATTCACAGGAAATTGAGATGTTCCAGGCTTCAACACAAGCCACTTGGGCCCTCATTTAACTTGAGGAATGCTTGGCTTTTCCTTAGTAAAATGTCTATAAACATAGGAAGGTGTCACAGCTTTTTGGGTAAACCTCTTATAGGTAGAACAAAGACACTTTGCTGGGTGTGTTTGTCTTTCTAAGGGTAGAAAAAACTTTTCCTCTGGTCTTCTACTTGGGATTTACTTACAGTGCATGCGTGAGGGAGTAATATGGAAGAAATACCAGTGTTGATCAGAAGGATGCAGAAGGGAAGCAGAATAAGAAACCCTCATCAGAGCTCAGGTGTCTTGAGAACCTCCTTGATTAACCTCATTCTTCTAAAACAAGATCATCCTTCATGTTGACGATCTGAGCCCATCCCTTAGATGTTTGGAAATGCCTTGCAGGGATGCTGGCAGAGTCAGGATGTTTTATCCCAGCCTCCCACCCTGGCACACACAGAGCAGATGTGGCAGCATGAGGAAAGCACCAACTTGGAGGCAGCAAGTGGCTCACTGTCCTCAGAGCCATGAAACAGCAGAGCTGTTTCTGATTAATCTTTAATGCTTTAGAACAAATGTTTTATGTCCTCAAAGTTTATGCAGCGCTTCCATTTTTTAATTTACTTCTGTGCCACTCTTGTTTAACAGCCAAGTTAGTAAAGGTTTAAGCAGCGTGATGAACGCTGTCATGGGATAACAGTTCCTGACGCCTCCTCACGAGTCAGTCTGCCCCATAAACCCACCATTCACAGAAACATAAACCCTTCAAAATCTTCCTTTCCCTCCATTCCTCTTGTTTTCCATGTATATGAGACTTTTGTTGCATTTCTGTTTTTCCTGCAATACCATCTTCATCTTACAATCTCCTCCAGTTACGGCAGTGAAGATCAAGCTGTGAAGAAATTTGGCAATAAACCCCAAATCACCTTCTCCATCAACTCCAGCCTAATAGGAAATACTCAAAACATTAAAAAACAAACAAACTATAAGCTAAATTAACTTCTTGCTAAATTTGTTGCAGTCTAGGGTGACTGAGTGAAGATGTGCCATGGATATTGCTGTGCTTTCTCATGGCCAGTTTTACTACTCCATCTGTCCACAGCAGAAGAATCTCTTTCCCTGTTTCAGTTTTATGGGTCTGAGTTGTTTAGCAGTACAGTTATGGGAATATTCAAAGGAGGAATCATAACCAGAGAGAAGTGGTTTAGCTTAGTTCTCATTAGCTGTTCATCTAGAACAGATTGCCTAGGATGGACTTCTGGAGTGTGTCTGATTGCTGCAGCATGGTGACTTAATGGGGAGAGGTTTTTATCAGCTGAAGTGTGCCTGTGCCAACTGACCTCGCAGCTTGGTGTGCAGTGAATGAGCTCTAGAAACTATGGTTTCAGTCTAGGATCTCATTTGTATTACCTCCTTTGAACTTAACTTGCTGTTGTGTGTTTGTTTGGTTTGAATTTGGCACCTGGCATTGCTGATCTCAACCATCCACCTCCACCATGCAGCCATAAACATTTGTTCTTCAGTCCAGCTTTCTAGTCCACAAAATCCTGTTTCCTACATTTTTCCTTCTGTTTCCTCATGCTCTAAGCCTTTCTTATGATGTAACATTTATATTCCTAATCCTACTTTTTCTAGAAACTAGGTTTTACTCCTTTTCTCACAAGCGTTTTTATATAGCCACAAACCAAGAAGCTTTCAGTCCTCACTACTGCAGCTCTGATTCAACCATCAAGGCCAGGTTGGACTGGGTTTGGGGGAACCTGGTCTGGTGACCGTGTTCACAGGGGTCTGAGGATGAGGGAAGAGACGAGGATCTGACTCCAGGTTTCAGAAGGCTGATTTATTATTTTATTACATATATTATATTAAAATGATACTAAAAGAATAGAAGAAAGGATTTCATCAGAAGGCTAGGCAAGAATAGCAAAAGAAAGAATGAATAACAAAGGCTTGTGTCTGGCTCTGACAGAGTTGAAGCCAGCTGACTGTGATTGGCCATTAATTAGAAACAAACAACATGAGACCAATCACAGATGCACCTGTTGCATTCCACAGCAGCAGATAATCAATGTTTACATTTTGTTCCTGAGGCCTCTCAGCATCTCAGAAGGAAAAATCCTAAGGAAAGGATTTTTCATAAAATATCCTGGCTACATGGTCTGGTAGAAGGTGTCCCTGTCCATGGCAGGGGTGGAATAAGATGAGCTTTAAGGTCCCTTCCAACCCAACCTATTTTGTGATTCTGTAACTTCTGCATTGATTCCCAAGGCTTTGTGTCCATTACCTTTCCTCCTTTGTTCCCTTCTTTGCCTTCCTCCCTCAGGATCTGCCACTCGCAGCCTTAAGCCCAGGGAGAAACAAATCTGCACAACTCTCTCCTTCAGCTCACCAGGAAAGCAGCACAAACCCACTCCTGCAGCTGAGCTGAGCTGGTGCAGAGAGCATTTCTCAGCCTTGTAGCCTTAAAGTGAGAAACAGGATTTCAAAAGCTAATTTGCTTGTTTTCCTAGCACGATCTTAATTCTACAAGGGAGAGAAGATGATCTAATCTAATTTAATTTTGCTCTTTGAGGAGAAGGGAGATCACTTGGCCAGCTGCTGCTCTGAGCAAACAGGAGCGTGCAGGCTACAAGATAAGCTTTGAACTTTATCAAGTCTCTTGGCAGTTTATGCTAATGTGTGCTGTTGGGAGAGTTCTGAAACTTTCGCCTCTGATTGTATTAATTAGTTTGCTGCTCTAAATGAGCCGTATCTCCCTGTAAAATAAGGAGCTGTTACACATCAGGCTTTGCCTGTCCCTGATGTTTTAGTGTTTGGGCAGAGTGGACCATGATTTCAAAATCAGGCCAAGCCCATGTCTTTACAGTACTGTTGCTGTTTTGATTTCTTTTTGAAACTTTAGGCATAATCTAATCAAGCTGTTGATTTATTACAAACATGGTCTCCAATCCTGTGTTTGAAGAGGAAGACTTTTCCTCCCCAAACATTTTAACTTTTCAAACCCAAGGTAAGGAAGCATCTCAGAGGTTCTGTGGTCATATTGTCTAGGTAGTGACAAACTCCTTCAAAAAACAAATCCACTGTGCTTTAAAGGTTCTTAAAGTCAACGCTGTCTCTGGAGTGGATTTGTTGCGTTCTTAAAGCCGCAGTTTCTAGATGAGGTAAATTTACCAACTTGTTTGGGTATGTTTTCATGTCCATCACTTTTACAACAGCCTGGTACCTTCCCCAAACCTCCAAACCTTCCACTGACTGGGGATTGCCACCTCTGCTTCCACCCCTGCTCTGCACTCCCAGCATGAGCTCTGGCCTCTTGTGAAATCCACAGGGCTCTATCACAAGGTGCAGAGTGCTGGCAGGTGTGTGTTTTAGACATGTATAATAATGGAAAAGTCATAAATGCTTTGGGAAAAACTGGGGTTTTGTTGTGATTATCATCTTAGCTCTTCTTGCTGATGAGCTCATCAAGGTAATTAGCAGTGCCCTGACTCTGATCCTGTATGTCCCAGGATTGACCCAGGCTGTTGTACAGAGCCACCTCTGTCTTCAGGAAAATAAAACTAACCAGGTTCAGTGTCAGGGCTTCTGTGCTGCATTTCTTGGTGCTACAGAAGTCCTTGACTGTTCCAAGACAAGCCAGGGTTCCTGTTACCCTGATTTTTTAAGGTTTTTTAAGCTTTCTGATGTTGACATTCTTGTAACAAACTTTCTCACACACTTGATGTAAATAACTTATTGTTTTGCATTCTTTTATAGAAGAAGAGAAATTTGATGAACTGTTAAGTTTGTCCAGTGTCATTGGAGAGGTGGCACTGTCACCCTCCAATCCACTGTCACTTTTAGAAATCTATAAATGTTGGAGTCAGAAAATAAACTTCCCTTTTTTTCTTCGCCTTAAGAGCAGCGGTGTGAGCTTGTGTTCGTTCGTGTCCCATAGTGACAGGTTCCAGTGCTTGGGAAGTGTCACTGCAGCCTGATAACCTGGGCTGAGAACCAACACCTGTGGGGTGGCACAGAGTGACACAGAGCCCAGAACTGCCCACCCAGCCTGGGAGGCCCTGCCTGTCTGGAGATGGTGACCCCAGCCTGCCTCGCTCCCTGCATTCCAGAGGTTCTCCTGTCATGCTCATTTTTACAGATTTGCAGTCTCTTGGGACAAAAGGTTTTACTTTCTCTTCATTTTATCATCTTAAAGATGATATATTTGCCTCATGCATGAGGTTTAAGTGAAATAATTGACTTTTTCATCACTTTTTGTGAGCAAGCACAGGTCCAGCCTACAGCTGGACTGTTGCTAAACCTGATACACCAAATACCTGCAGGTTGTACATTGTGCTTACACCCCTCAGCCATCTCTCTAAGCAAAGAGATCTAAACATTTGGCTAAAATCTCACTTTTGGCTCAAAGATAAATGTGAACTGTTCAGAAATGTCATTTGGATCCAGGCACTGCTCTGTGAGAGCCTTTCCAACACAGGTAATACACTGGGAATTATTTTGGCTTTCATGTTCTAGCAGCTATCTCTTCAGATTTCTTTTTCCATTTAACTGAGAAAGACTTAGGAAGTAGATGAATCACCAACATCCTTCTTGTGAAACAGAGAGTTCATACCTTCCATATTAAAGACAAAACTTCATCTCAAGTCTTTCATAAAGACTTCACTCAGTCTCCATATTCTTGTGGAAAAAGAGAAGATACTGACATTTCTATCTGAAATTAACTCTTTTCTCAAATTGCAGAAAGCCCAGTGATTTTCCCTTACTTCTTTTAGTTACAGAAATGTGACCAACAGTAAGGTTTTTTTAAGGCAGCCTAAAAAACCCTGCCTGCCTTTATATATATTTTTTTCTTTTTAGCTCATGAGATAGCAGACTTAATACTCCCACCTGCTTTTCCTGCATACTTTTTCATTATTCCAAAAGCAAAGGCAATAAGCATTATCTCACTCAATGACAGTTATATTTAAAGCTTTCTTAAACTGAGGTCAGATAAAAAAACATGAGCAGCATAAACTGGGGTTGTGAATGTACATTGCAGCAGCCTGGGCAGGATTCAGTGGGTTCTGGCAAATCTTCTACAAGCACAAATTTTGTTCTGTGTATTTGATGTGTGTATTCACATAACTCTACTTGAATTTAAAGAAAGTGATAAAACCTATCAGATTTCAGGTTGGACAGGGCTTGGAGAACCTGGCATAGTGGAAGGTGTCTGTCATGGTGTTCACAGGGGTCTGAGGATGAGGGAAGAGATGAGGATCTGACTCCATGTTTCAGAAGGCTGATTTATTATTTTATTACATATATTATATTAAAGCTATACTAAAAGAATAGAAGAAAGGATTTCATCAGAAGACTAGCTAAGAATAGAATAAGAAAGAATGATAACAAAGGTTTGTGGCTCGACTCTCTGTCCGGCCAGCATATTAATTAGAAAACTACATTAATTCAAAAAACACATGAGACCAATCACAGATGCACCTGTTGCATTCCACAGCAGCAGATAATCATTGTTTACATTTTGTTCCTGAGGCCTCCCAGCTTCTCAGGAGGAAAAATCCTAAGGGAAGGATTTTTCATAAAAGATGTCTGTGACAGGTGTCCCTGCCCATGGCAGGGAACGGAACAAGATGAATTTCAAGGTCTCTTCCAACCCAAACCATTCTGTGATTCCATAAAGAATAAAGTCTATTCCATATTTAATTTGATAGGGAGGTTTGGGTAGTAACTGAAGCATTTTCATTCTGTTGGTAGATGTTTGTTCCTGGGGGCTGGCTGGCTGTGCAGGTGTCTCCTTGCTAGACGGGAGGGATGGAGCTGTTCCTCTCTGTCCCGCTCTCTGCCAGGTGCTTGGGGCAAGGCTGGGAACCTTGTCCACCTCTGCCCAGGTGTGTTCCTGCACTGGGATGGGCCTGCCAAATCTGTGCCCAATTTGCTATTAAATGGGTTTTTTTTTTCATTATCTCATCCTCCAGCCTGTGATCCAGACACCAACCTGCATTTTCTCCTTGCTTATTTACATCCCTGTAACTAATAATGCTTTCACAAACCAATTATGCTTTCACAAGCTGATTATGCTTTTACAAATACATGCATAATCATTGATTGTCTCTAATTGAAAGTTTGCTGCAAAGACTCCATTATCCAGGGCAGTGTAACAATTTCTGCTGGGTTTGTCCTGCTTAGCTGGGATTGTTGAGACAGTTCAACAGTGCTGTGCTGCCCTCTGCACTGATTCAATTCCAGTGAAATCAGGAAATCCCTGCACACAAATAATAATTTCTGCATCCCTTCATGTCAGCAGAGCTACAGCTGTGCCAAGAGAGGGCAAGTGTTCAGGTGCATAGGTGAAAGCTGAAGGTTTGGATAGCATCTTTACTAATTAGTTCAGGCATGTAAGATAATTCTGCTAATTTTTGATTAGTTAAAAGTAAGTGGAGGATGGTGCAGAAGGGAAGGAAATTATTTCAGCTTCAGTTAACACACAGTTAAAAGTACCTTTTCCAGCCTTTCCACTGCACACTTACTTGAGAATATTAACAGTTCAAAGTACTTAGCTCTAAAAATCTCATAATGAACATTAGAATTTTTTTTTTTTTAATTTCAGGATACTGGTCTAACTGCAGCAGCAGTTCAATCAACCTTGCAGTAGTGCAATCTTATTGAATTTCTGCCAGGAATGTAAATGAGAAGCCATTCCTCTTTAAAAGGTTCAGCTAATATAATTAATTGCATTCATTTTCAAGGTGATGTCTTGCTTGTTTGGGCCAGTGAGCAGTAGGGGATAAAAAAAATGGAAATTTCGTCAGTGATTACAAAAGAGATAGTGATTTACTAATTGCCTTTCACCTCTTCCTGACAGTTGGTATCTCTTACCAATCTGCCTCCAGCCACTGGAAGCTGTTCTGTGGTGAGAGATTAGGATAAATACACTGTGAGGAATTCTTTAGTGCTGGATTTGTTTTTCCTTCATGGGGAGTTACATTTGTCTCCTGTGCTTTGTAGCAAGTGCAGCCATTGACCCTGTGACCCCTGTGCTTTAGGTTAAAATGTGTTCCAGCAGAGAGAATTGTACTTGGGAACAATCCTCCTTTGCAGGGTGCTGTGTCTCATGTTTCCAGCTCCAGAAACATAAAATAAAGAGTGATTTACATCAGTTCACTAAGGTGTCATGGGATGCTGCAGATGCTGCCCACTGCCTCGTATTGCTGCCTTGTCAAAACTCAGGCCCCCACAAATGTCTCAGGTTTGGTGTTGCTGAAATGGCTCCCAAGGTATCAGAAAGTCTCTTTTTTTTCCCAGCCCCATGACTGAAGAAGTTGAAATTCCTCAGTTCTGCTTTTCAAGGTTGTTTATTTTCTCTTATCTATTCCATTCTTTCTCTGACCTGCTGAGATCTGTCCAGCAGGTCGGGTTGTGGCACAGTCCCTGCCCTTGGGGTGGTGTTGGCTTTTTACATTAAGAATTACATGTGCTTTATTTACAATAATTTTCCAATACCTATCACCTATGTTAGACAGTCTGTCTCTAAACCAATCCAGAAGTGCCACCATCACAGCAGAAGATGGAGGACAAGAAGAAGCAGGAGAAGGACAGGACATGCTCAGATTCGTCCATCTTGCCTCTTGAACCCCCATTCTAAATCCCCAAAATTCTACTTTTTCACCCTGTGACAAATTCACTATCATTCTACTCAAACTCTAGTGGCTTGTAAATCCTCACACACAGTTGGTGATTGTTTCCATGGGCTAAAATCAAAGGCACAGGTGTGTTTGACTCTGTGCCAAGGTCTCTGAGCCCCCTGTCAGGGTCTCGAGTCACCCAGGGCAGCCAGAGGAATGTCCTGGGTTCTGACAGAATGAAATGCCCAAAACCAGCTTTCACAGCCTGGTGGGGTGTTGGATATCAGGCAGGGCAGCAGCTCACCTGCTGGGATCTCTCCTGTGCCTTGGTTTCCTTGCTGCTGTGCAGTTCCTGTGTGCAGTGACCTGTGCTGGGGCAGTGCATGAGCTGCTCACAGGTGTGAAGAAACAGATGTTTTTCTTGCAGTCCATGATTACAGATTGATGTGCATTTAAGGAAACATTGCTCTTATATGAATATAAATACAGCTGGATCTCCCCTGCCCCAGTTCAAGGCTGGGAAGCTGGCTTAGGTTTTACCAGAGAAAAAATTAAAAAGGAAAAGCGTCAGAGTCAGAGAACCCTGAGAACTGACATGATAGCACATTCAGGAGACTTTTAAAAGCTATTTAAGCTTTGATGCAAAATACATTGATACTCCTGACAGTTTCACTTCTTACTCTTCCATTTAAATGTCAGATATTTCATATCTGCAGGAAACTCACAGTGATATGGCTCAGTAGTATCAGGGAACCACCTGCACAAGAAAAGAGCTCCAGAGTTTCATTTGAATCCCACCTGTGTGAGGAAAAGTAAGAACCATCAACACAGGCTTTGCCAGTGCCCTGGGGTTCAGAGGCTCTGTGATTCCCATTCTAGACAGCAGTATGAGAAGGGACACTCCCAGCAATTCCTTTATTTCAGACCAAAGGGAAGCCATGGGATGCTCCAGCAAATCCTCTGTTGCTGAAGAAGAGCTGGAGAAACCTTGAGTGAAGGTCCAGAGCTGTGAGGTGTGCCCAAATCCATTTGTCTCTTAACAGAATTAGAGCTTCTGTGACAAACTCTGTGAGCAACTATTTAAAAACAGTTTTAACTCTCCTTCTCTACTCTTAATTTGCAGTGGCAATTTAGACAGATTACAAAGTATCAATTAGAATTTAGGAAGATTTTTCCAATCTCTTTTGCTATTACTTATTTGTTTTGCTAGAGGGAGGATTAGAGCTCGTTCCAGCCCAGAGGTTGGCCAGGGCAAGGTTTGGGAGCTGCAGATAAATGGGATTTCGTGTGTCAGGTGGCCCAGCTGTGCCATGAATGAGGGCAGTGGCTCCTGCAGCCTCCCTTGGCTGCACTCTGGTCCAGCCCTGCTGGCAGCATGCAGATAACTCATTAAATCAATCTGTGTAATGAGATCTGTTTGACTCCGCTTAATTTCGTATTGAATGCAGATGGAATCAGGGAAGTGGCTCCTCTGACAGATCTCTGGGCTGTGCTGGGGTGCCTTGGGGCATTTCCAAGGTCCAAAAGGTGCCAGCTTTGACCCCAGTGGGCTGGCAGATCCAAACCCATCAGCCTGTGGATGCAGCGAGGCAGAGCCCCTGCTGATGCCAGCAGGTTCCCATTGCAGGGCTTTAACAAACCACAACTGGAGCCTCCAAAAAACCACCAGCAGATAAACAGGAACTATCAGAAGCTGAATAAACACCGAGGGGTTGGACAGCATTGTGAAAAAGATCACAAACAATGTTTGCTGCTTCACTGAGGCTTAAGTAATTCCCCCGTAGCCAGTTGTGTTTGGAAATGCATAAATAAATACTTTGTGCTGAAAGAACGCTTGCTTCTCTAGGAAAAACAAGCTGACAGTTGTTCTTGGGTTTTATTCCTAAAGTACTTTTGTTCTGGGCAAAATCAATGCAACAGAGCCGACAAACCTAGAAGGAACAAAAGTAACAAGGTGTTAAAGGTCTGTCTTTCCTATGGCTGTAAATGCAATCTCATTCTATGACATTTCATTGTGGTTTTGCACTTATCCTGGAGTACTTTGCAAGCTGGTTCTGGTATAAATTTGCTTTGTTTATTCCTGGTTCATCTTCCTGTAAATACAATCTCATTCTATGACATTTCATCGTGGTTTTGCAGTTATCCTGGAGTACTTTGCAAGCTGGTTCTGGTGTAAATTTGCTTTGTTTACTCCTGGTTCATCTTCCTGAGGGTAAAGTGGGGCAGAAAGGAGTGAAATGGAGTTCTGCTGTCTGTGGAGGATCCCTGTCCCTGCAGGTACAGGTTGTGCATTGCCCATGTAGCCTTAAATGATGGCAGAAACCTTAAATACTTAAGGCACTCATTAAACTCAGAATTCAGCATTTGCTCCTTTCCAGCCCAGCAGTTGTTGCTGGCATTCAAAGCCCCTGGGCCCAGTTGAGTTAACTGTGGTGGCCATCACCCAGTTGTTCTTCTCTCCTGCCTAAATGAGATGTCTCCCCTGAAAATAACACAAGCCTGGCATGCAGGTGGCACAGCTTTCAAATGTTAAACCAGACAGCGATTACCCTGAGTTAGTCACTCATTTGCAATACCCCCAAGTTTTGAAGCTGAAGTTTTATTTTTTTTAAAGCAGTTGTGGTTGCTGTTTGATGTTTAAAGGCTTGTTTGCTTTTAACTGGTTGCTAAAGTCATGGATTATTCTCAGATAAGGGAAAGGCAGTGGGATGCTCCCAGGCCAGACCTGTGGCACTGAAGGACAGGAGAAATCAAGCTGGAGACTCTCACCTGTTCCACTCAGAAAATCAGCATTAATTCCATTTAAATGCTACTTTTGCCACATATTACTTTTTTTTTTTTTATTTGGAAATTTTCAAAAAATTGCCTTTAAAGCTATAACTTAAACACAAACTGTTAGAAACACATAATCACGAGAATGATTATATGCAGGTGCTTTTATTGAAGAGCTCTGGGTGTCAGGGGTACAAACCCAAATCTGACCCCAGCATGGGTTCAGGATGAACATGTTTTTTTATTCTATTGTTATAGAACTTTCATGTTAATTATTAAACTTATATCGTTCTATTGTATACATACATTTCATCCAAGCATGGGCTCCTCATGGTCCCCTTCAAACTTCTAACATAGTTTCTCATGATTCTTCTTACGATTAAACAATAATTATATTTAATTACTAAACAATCATCACATCTAACAATTAAATAATTTATCATATACTGCTTACTCAGGTGCAATTTCACATGATCCGGCAAACACAAAGCCTAACATTTTCAGAGTCTATCTTTAACATTTTTCCAGGGCCCCACTAAGTCTAGCATCTTTCTAATTCCCCGAATTTTATGATTTTAAAACCTTTTACTATCAAAACCAAGGCATGAAACTCTTCAAAAAACTGATTTAACTTCAAGTTACTTAGCCTGAAGATGGTTTGTGGAGCCTCTTTGCTCTGGAAATGCCCATCAGAAAGTTTTGGTCCCTCTCTCTGCTCCAGACAGGAGACACAGTTCTCCAGGTAGATGTGAAGATGCAGAACAACTTCATTTTCATTTTAGAGGATTTTAAAACAAAGTAACTTTTGATTAATTAGAAGAGAAGTGTGGCTTTTTAAAATGTGAATAGTGATTTCTGAAATTGAAAAATTAGGTGATATTGTATAATTTCTCTGCAAGAACGGAAATAATCTCATCAGGAAAGGGGAAATGTAGAATTTTGCTGCCTCCACAGAATCATTGTGCCTTTTGTAGTTGCTCTTTGATCAGTGTAGAATGTGGGCTGCAAAGTGGAAAAGAAGTGGTCAGAATTATTTCAGTATCTTCAGGAAGAGTTTTTCCGATCTGTAAAACACTTGGGTACCTCTGCATACCTTGTGATGTGTAAACTCAGTTTATGGTTCATGTCCTGGCACAACCCTTAAGAATCCAGTTGGATTGAGTAGTCAGTGGAAATAAAAAGTGGATTATTTCTTGTGAAGAAGTGATAAAAGAATAATGAGTGTAATCTGAAGTAGGAGAAGTAATTGCATCATCCATTGCATCCAGAATTAAGGTTGATGTTTGTATACATTAAATAAATTAAGGAGAAATATTTATCAAAGGAATCTATCAAAGATCCAAAATCTTTGTTTGAGCTGGCCTTAAGTACATATTTTCTCCCTTTATGAGGCAGTAAATTGTCAAAATAAAAACTCCTAGAACTGGCTTATGGACTTACAGGAATGAGTGGGAAGTCTGTAGCAAGATGTTGAAAATACAAACTTTAGTTTTTGTATAAAGGTTATTTATAAAAGGAGTAAAAAAATAATAGAATTTTGCTCTAGCCCAGGGGTTAAGACAACCTTTGGTTTGGGAGTTGTAGGAAAACATAAGGCAATGAAGCTGTAAAAGCTGAAAAGAAGGGGAATATAAATAATCATACAGTTAAAAGAGAAAAACAAGGCAGCAGCAATAGAAAAAAGGGTTAGAAAGGCTAGAGCTGATGCCTTTAATGCATAGCTCAGCAGCATTAAATGCCCAATAAAAAGCAAGTTCTGGAGTGAATGAGCAGAGTGAGGGGAAATTGCAGCTGCAGGGGTGTGTGGAGCTCCCCTTTATGGAAGGGCTGCACCCAAAGGGATCAGGGCACAGCCAGGGCCAGACTGGCTGATCTGGGGTCCTGAGGGTGTAAAAGTACTGTGGGACATCTGAAAAACTGGAGCTTTGGTAAAACAGAGGTGGGAAAAGGATTAATGGGGGTTCATTGGTTGGTAAAGGTGTTTGTTGTGCTGGGAATAAAACGGGAGATGCTCCAGGAATGTCTGAGCTGGGGAGACTGTGAGGCCAGGGCATTGAGAACTGGTGTGAGAAAGGGATGTGTGCACTTGACCATGGTTCCTTGGAATAAAGAGAAATACACCTGAGGCTTTCAGGGAGAAGAGTGGGATAAATGCTCTGAGGACTTCAAAAACACTGTCTAACCTGTGACTCAGTGTGAGGGGGAAAAGGGAAGCAGCTTTCCACCAGAGTTTCTTTGCAAGAGTGTCCGGTTTTCGGCTGTTTGAAGGGCCTGGAAAGGCCCGGAGTGGCCTTGGGCAGCCCGCGTATCAAAGAACGAGAAGAGGCTTCAGTTCTTCTTTCGTTCTTTATGTTTATTAATTGTTTATCTAAAAGATTTTCTTTCAGCCCGACAGAGGTCTGCTCAGCAGTCAGCCATGAGCACACTCCCTGCCCTCCGGACAGTCACCTATCTTTATACCCATAGTTACGTGTACAATATTTATCATTTTTCCCCAATCCTTTTTATTCTTATTGTCCGGTGCACTTTCAGTAATGACCAATCCCAAAGTGCCACCATCACCACAGAAGATGGAGGAGAAGAAGAAGAAGAGGAAGGACAGGACACGCCCCAATTCCTCCATCTTACTTCTCTAAACCCCCTGTACAGAAATCCTAAACCCTGTGTCTCACCCTCTAACTAATCCCTTCACCATTCACCCCGGTGAAATCCTCCTATCCTCATACAGGTGTCGTCTCCCGTGTAGGATCAAAGTCCAGCCACCAGACACTTCTGGCAACATTCCAGGACTCCCGAGCCCCCCAAGGGTGGTCTCGGTGACTCGGCACCTCAGTCCTGAGGTGCTGAGATCCCACACAAGAGTATTTTATGCATCCAAACTCTTGGCATGATGTTGGAATAGTGCTGGAGAGAGGAGATGATTGAGCTCATGTGGCTGCTGGGGTCAGTGCTGAAAATCCAGGCTGAAGGGTGAAAGAAGAGGGGAGAGATGCTCCCAAAATTGGGCACTGCTGTGATTTTAGTTATTAAAAAATGGACCTTTCACAAAGTGTGTGCTAGTGCTAGAGGTGTAACATTCTGACGTGAAATTGTTTCAGTAGATGTGGCATCACCTATTGTACTGCTGTGGTTTTCTACTCTCTTTTATCTCTTAGATTGACTGCTTTAATTATACATTAATCATCCATTTAGACTGCAGTCATAGTCAAAACACTGTGTTTGTACATCCTGTGTTTTTTAAACATGACATTTGGCCAGGCTCTGTGTTTTTCCAGTGGACGAGTATTTCATGGATTTTCTCTGCTAGTTTTAAGAGACATTCTGTTTATTAGTTTGTCTAGCTGCTTATTGTTTATATGTCAAATTTTTCAGCACTTCACTTGTACTGATGATGTTTTTCTGGCTGTGAAGAGGTTGCTTTGTCCTGAAGGAATGATTGTTGTTTGTCTTGGTGGATAAGAGTTAACTTAAGTGTCTTCATAAACAGTAAATACAACAAAGCCATAAATATTGATTCTTTTATTAAAGAAACATTTATGTTTTTACTCTGTTTTTAAACTAGCTCTTGAAGGCAAAAAGGAAACATTTAAGCATTATTTTTGTTCATAGAACTGTAAACTTTCCCAGAAGGTGGGCTTCAGGTTCCTGGGTTGATTTTGACATCTGTACACAAGAATGTAATTACTGCAGAATAAAATTGTTTGGTAATATTTGAAAGCAGAGAAAAACCAGCCCTGTCTATGACCCTGTTCTTTGGGTGGTGGTAATGGGAATCCTTTTCCATCTCTTTGTCCTGCCTCATCCATGTCTGACTTGGATAGTTTTGCAATTCCCATGAAATATCTCCAGTGGCAAGCAACCAGTGGCAACATTTTTCATAGGAAGTTTGAGAAAACATTGTCCATTATCCAACACTTTTGTTTATTGGATTAGTTATATCTCTTTGGAAGATTGTTGTACTGAAGGAAATTAAATTAATTTCCTGTATCAGGTGATTTTTTTCTTAATGATATTTACAAATGGCTGCTGTTACCTGGAGCTGTGGTGTTAAAAGGAAGTAGAAGAGCCTCAGTTTGGAGAAGTCTTTTTGTCTTTCAGTGTGTTTCCACCTGGCCTCCAAAAGTGAGGAGTAACCTGCACCTGGTCCCTTGCAGACCTTGTCACCATGGGCTGATTCCTCTTCCAATAAGGAATTCCCTTAGGAAAGGTGAAGATCCAGAAACTCTTGGTCATCCAGGTCACCCAGAAACTCTTGGTCATCAGTAAAGAGCTGGCTTGGGTGGCTTTTGGTGAAATCCACAATGATATTTGAGCCTTTGAGGTATTTTTAAAGGGAGAGATGGGTTCTTCACTCAGGACAACCCTAGCACAAACTTTGTCACATCTCTCTGGCCTTTGAGGTTTAACCCTTAGGACGAGATCCTGAATCCCATTAGCAGCTGAGGAATTACACTTGAGAAACATCAAAGATCTGTGCTCATTTTATAATCTCTGCAAATAACAAAATCACCATTGTCTCCTCATGCCCAGCTAAAGCTAAACAGACCTTTGAGGACTTTTTTGTCTGTTTTTTAGGGTTTTTGGTGTGGTATTTCTCTTTCCCATTCCCACATGGTGGTTTCACTACATCTCTTACTTCTCTCATCTTTCTTGGAGCTCGGCCAGTTTGCAGCAGTTGAGGATTTAATTTTTTTTCTTGAAGGTCTCTCTATCAATTGCAGTTGTTTTCTCAGGGTGGGGAAGGATCTTTTCCCATTCTGCAACCTGTCTTTCTCATTCATGGTGCTTTTCAAAAGTCATAGTATCTTAGCACATTCTAAATGTCACAAAGGATTTGAATAACTTCAACATATGGTGTGGATCAGCTGTGAATTCCACTACAAACACCAGGAGCAGAAAGCAAACTGCATGAGGGAGAAAAGGCAGAAAGCAAATTAGGAGGGAAAAAAAAATGTTGAATTAGTGGAACAATGAGATGAATCAACACACTAATTTAAAATATTTGGATAAAATAATATGCTTCAAATTCAAGGAGAAATTACTGGCTCATCTTGTCTATGCCCATATTTATTTAATGTTTTCTGCCTGCTTGTATTGTCCTTCTAAAAAACAATTATCTGCCCACATTTGACATAATTTTAAGTATTGACAGAAATGGGTACTTGCAATTTAAAAGTAAGTGCCTTTATTAATTAAGATGCAGAGATGAGCCAGCTTGAACTCGTTTGTGGTCAGACAAGGTCTGTAGATGACTAGTAAAGGAAGGAGCATTTCCTTTCATGGCCTCAGAAAACCCCATGAAACACAAATTATTTATCAAGATCACCAAGGTCAGAGGGTGACCTGCTACTTAATGGTGTTTTGTGGAATTTTTTTCTTTTTCTTGCATTTATTTCCAGTTGATGAAGTGCTCCATTATGCATTAGTGTACAGTGAGTATATATATAAATGCTGTGTGTATATATAGTCTTTGCACGCTCATGAATAAAATATCCACGTGTACAGATATATACAGGCATTTTCTGCTGAGAAGGATGGAACAGGCAGGAATATATTAATGAATTTCCATGTAGGCTGTTCTGAATTCCACTTTTCCTGTTGACTCTGTGGCAGTGTGTGACTCCAGCCTCCCTCAAGTGACCTGGTGTGATTGAGTGAATCTCCAGAATGTGCAGTGGCACTCTGCAGGGTGCAGCTGTGCATTCCCAGGCTGCCCCAGCCTGGGCACATGGCTGGGTGCCTTTCCAGAGCTGCTGTTTTAAACACAAATTTCTATATCCAAAAATATGAAAAAAACAGCTGAAGTGCCCTGGAATAGCACTGAGACAACTTGTGGAGGTAACTTGTAGGAGGTTAATTCTCCTTCACTTCTGACTTAACTCTTAGAATCACAGAATGGTGTGGATTGAAATTTTAGAATCACAGAATGGTTTGGGTTGGAAGGACCTTAAAGCCCATCTCATTCCACCCCTGCCATGGCAGGGACACCTTCCACTGTCCCAGGCTGCTCCCAGCCCTGTCCAGCCTGGCCTTGGGCACTGCCAGGGATCCAGGGGCAGCCACAGCTGCTCTGGGCACCTGTGCCAGGGCCTGCCCACCCTCACAGAAAATTTGTTTATCCTGATATCGATCTAACCTTGCCTTCTGTGAATTTAAAACCATTTCCTCTTGTTCTGTCACTTCAGACTCTACTTGTAAAGAGTCTTCACCTTCTTTGTCGGTTCCTTGAGGTACTGGAAGGCCACAATGAGGTGACTCTGAAGGTTTTTCTTGTCCAGGTGCACAATCCCAGCTGTGCCAGCCTTTCCTCCCAGCAGAGCTGCTCCATCCCCTGATCCCCCTGGTGCCTCCTCTGGATCTCTCCAGCTCCTCCCTGTGCTGGGCTGGGGCTGGGGCTGGGGCAGCTCTGCAGGTGGGGTCTCACCTGAGCACAGGGACAGAACCCCCTGCCCTGCTGCCCACACTGGGGATCAGCCCAGCACAAGCTTTCTTCCTTTTCAAACTGCTTCTTGCAGCACATTCTGCATTCATATGTGAGAGGTAAATCTCATTTTATTGTGTCACCTGGCCTCTGTCACCTTGTGTTTGGTGGAAAGCCACCGTCCCACTAAGGGTTTTTTACCTCATTGTGTGTTTCTCGTGCAGAGAGTCACAGAGCAAAGGGAATTGTTCTCTGGGATTCTTACATCCCTGTGAAAATGCTTTCATTTCACTTGTGGCTCTTCCTTCTGGACTCAGCAATGTTCAGTGTTGTTTGGTTTTGCACAAAAGGCAGAAATGCTGTGGGCAGTTTGTCTGAATCACCTCAGGCTGTGACTTCAGCCCTTGGAGCAGCCCCAACCCCTCAGGGGCTGAAATCCTCTGTGTGAAAAATGTGTATTTTATGATTGGCTTTTCGCAAATATTAAAAATGAATATTATATGTGTTATGTTAGAAAGTAATGCTGTATTAATTCTCTTAAGTAGTGTGTTAAATATAGTTTTGGGTTATAAAAATTGTTAAAATAGAAACGATGCTATGTAGGATACTTTTTTTAAAGAAAGGACTCGCACTGAGATAGCAGCCACAGGACACCTGAATCTTTCAGAGAAAAAGAATTTATTGCCCCATTGTCAGAAAAAACGAACTTCTTCCCGCCTCGAAGGTGCTGTCAGGATTCAGAGGAAGAAGCTGACACTGCCCAGACAGAATCCTGTGTTTGAATGGAATTTATGCATCATGGATGAGGTGTATGAATATGCAACAGGCTGTTGTTTTTAAGGGTTAATCCTCTGTTAACATGGATCCTTTTTCGGGCTCGTGCTGCCCAGGAAAAGGTACCTGGACATCCATAACTCTTTGTATTTGTTGTCTCATATTGTCCTAATTCAAATTGTCCAAATTATTATTGCTCTAATTGTATTACTATTTTTATAACCATTTTATTACTATGAAGCTTTTAAAATTTTAAAAACAAATGATTGGCATTTTTCACACTCTGCCAGCAGCAGAGCTGGGACTATTCAGAGGGTCACAGTTCATCCCATGCACATACAATACATTCTGCCTCCTTTAATCTGGATTTTTCTACATTTAACTGATCTAAGATGCTGATGGAAGTGTTTTCTACTGGTGGGTCTCACTTTATTGGTTATCCAAAACAGATAATCTACAAAGCAAATTAAAGCTGAGTGGAAAAGTGCTGGGAAATGAAGTGTAATAAGAGGCAGATATCACTATATGTTTTACAGAAATAGACCTGTCAGAGGTATTTGTTTGTGACTTTACAGCTGAAATTGAATTTTCTAAACCATGTCAAAAACTAAAAAATGACACAGTGCAAAGACTTAAGATGTAGATAAACACAGAGCTTCTGTGTGGAAGCACAGAGAGGATCTGTGGTAATTGTAGGAATAAATCCCCTGGTGTGAGTGACATATGTAACTCCGAAAATCCCCTCACCAGTGACATTCATAACTCTAACAGCCTTGTCTTTTTCCTGTCCTCAGCTGTGCTCTCTGTCGAGGCACAGGCTGCACCACAATCCTGGAGATTTGAACAGCTATTTAGAACTGTGTCAGAATTTAAAAAAAACCAAACAAACTTGAGGTCCCCATGTTTTGAAACAGCAACTCCAATATAGGCTGGCACTTGTTTCCAAATGGTTTTTACAGAAAACTTTGGTGTGTGTTTCCATGCCTGGGTGTGATGGCGTTCACAGGGGTCCCAGGATGAGGGAAGAGATGAGAATCTTGACTCCATGTTTCAGAAGGCTGATTTATTATTCTATGATATATATTATATTAAAAGAAAATTGTGTTAAACTATACTAAAATAATAGAAGAAAGGATTTCATCAGAAGGCTTGAAAAGAAAGGAATAGAATGGAATGATAAAATCTTGTGACTGCTCACAGCCTCGACACAGGTGGCTGTCATTGGTCATCAAGACAAAACAATTTCACACGCTGGGTAAACAATTTTCCAGATCACATTCCAAAGCACCAAAACATGGAGAAGCTGAAGCTCCTCAGAAGAAAAGACCCTGGCAAAAGGATTTTTCATAAAATATGCCCGTGACCCTGGGTGCTCTTTTGTGACAGCACAAATGTTTCCATGCCAGTGTGAGGTGGTGGTGGTGGAGGCACTTGCAGTGCAGACCTGCTGCTGTCCCCAATCCCTGGGGATGGTGAGACACAGCTGAGTGTCCCATCCCAGCCCCCAGGGTGATGATTTGTGAGATACGAACCATTTGTGCAGGATGCCAGCTGAAGCCATGAGCTGTTCTGTGGTATTGCAGTGATATTGGGCACCTCCTGTTCGTACTCCAGTAAGTTCAAGATCATCTCTTTTAACAGGGTAAAAAAGACTTGGAGAGTTCAGCAATCAGGACACTTGTGCACCTTTGGGTGATGCCATGGGCTGTGCTGGTGCAAAAATGTGAGAATACAATGAAAAGATAAAGGATTCCTCAGAGGAGCACAGGGCTCAGTAGAGCAATTGAGGCTCCAGGTGAAACATTCCTTAAAATAAGCTTTGAATTGGGCACTTAATTAAATAATTGTTATCAATGGCATTGAGAGCCACTGTCCCACCCCTTGCCATGGGCAGGGACACCTTCCACTGTCCCAGGGTGCTCCCAGCCCTGTCCAGCCTGGCCTTGGGCACTGCCAGGGGCACCAACAGCTGCTCTGGGCACCCTGTGCCAGATTTTTAAATTTTTCTTTGTACTTTCTTTGTACTTTGTACTTTTTCTTTGTACCAATCCATTAAAAGACAAAATACTTTTAAGGCAATTGAGACTGCATCTTCCAAATGCAAAATATTAAAAAGCAAAATAAAATGTTACTTTTATCATATTTGTTTTAAAATTAAAACTCTTGCAAGGCTTTTCATTTTCCTATATGATGTGTTGGTTGTAGTGTCTTTCTCCCCTGTGCATCCATCACTAGTTATAGGGTTTTACAGATTAGTTCTGTCACTAAAACCAGATTGGTATTTCTTTCTGCCACTGAAGGAAAAGGTTGGCTCAGCAGTTGGAAAAACAGGTTTTTTCTGTAAATACTTCCCCAACCCCCAAAGCTGCTCAGTCTACTCAAAATCAGTGTACATGCTCCCTCTGGCACCCTTCTGACCCTGCTGAGGCTGATGGTTCCCATGCCTCTCTGAGGACGTTCATCTTATTCTCTTGATCAAGGACAAATAAAAATGAAATTGGACAGAGCAAGAGAGATATTGGGAAATCAATCACAACGTGAGTAGGTTTGGGGTTTTAGGAGATGGGAAGCTTAGAAATTTGGGCAAATGGCTATTACTGACAATTTCAGAGTCTGCCTGGGAAAAATGCATCTGATATTTGCTATTTGTTGTGGGAGCAGTTGTTCCTCACTTGTAAAAGGCTCAGTGATCCAATCCAGGAATAGAAGCAGTGCTTTTGTTGCTTGGAGGCACATGTTGTGATGAGCAGAACTGAATAGTGAGCAACCCATCAGCTGAAAAATGCCACAGCCAGGATTTAGGCTATTACAGAGCCCAAACAATTTCCAAGGTGTCAAGCTGGGTTGGTGAATAATTCATAAATGAGAGAATTGCCCATGTTGCCAGGTGAAGCATTTGTGCAGGGTTTTGCTGAGCCCCTTCTCATGGTGGTGACTTATGAGCTTGTGTAACGTTCTCTACACCCCCACAATAAACCTTTTTTTATTTCATTTATTTCATGGCTGGGTCAGGAATTCAACTGGCATCCCAACCCTTCTGCCAGAATTTCTCAGGGACCTCAGACATTGCCCTCCATGGCCTTTGCTTCCACAGATGGCCTAAAAAATCTCCCAGTTTAGCCCAGGTGGGCTAAAAAACCTCCCAGTTTACAGCAGGGTGGCCACTTCCATGGCTTCCCCAGGATCCTGCTGCCATGAGAGCAGAACCAGAAATGCAAAGCATGCGCTGTCACATTCCTTCCATGTAGAGCAGCATGGCATGGAAAGCTGATCCTACATGGAGTGAAGAGCTGGGTGTTTGCAATGCTTTTCCATTTTTCCTGTGGGTTTCTTTTTCCTTCTCTAAGAGACAGCTCATAGCAGGAAAGTGTGAGAATATCAGTGATTTATTCATTTTGCCGAGCATAACATCACCCTTGCTGAGAAGAAATCTTCCAGGGAGTTGCAGTTTCATGTTTGTTTGGGTTTTGATGTTGTAGCAATAAGCAGGAAAACTCTGGCCTTAAGGGTGAGGAAGGCAGCTGGTACATGAATGGCAGAAGCAGCTGAACCCCTGAGATGTCTGAATAATTTCCAGTGTATTATCACCTCCTTTTTCATTACTGCATTAGAGTTCATTTAAAAAAAATAAAAATGCTTCTTTGAACTGGCTGCTCACAGAAATATTTTGCCCAGCTCCCACCACTGGCTTGCATGTTAATAAGTGAAGCTCAAAGTCTGACCCTTGGTTTTGAAATCCTCTGGTGGCATGTCAGGACTGGGGAATAGGCTTGTAATTGGATTTTTAACAGATACGAGTGTGTTTTAAGCCCTCCTTGAACTCTGTGAGTAGAGCTGATGGAATATGCCAGTAAATAGGGAAAAGGCAAGTAAACACAGGATTTGGAGCACAGTGATCACTCTGTATCCCTGAATTTCTGAAGGAATCTCTGGGATACTCTTCCACCAAGTGCAAATAAAAAAGATCAAACAGCTGCTGTAAATAATACTGGTGGCCAGCTCAAATGAAGATTCAAGTGAGAGATAAAGTTATTCTGTTTTTTTTTTTCTTTCCTATTTCATTATTCAGCATAGGAAATCAATGTATGTATGTCTGCTGCATGCATTAACAAGGTGTTATTTGTAGCACCTGGATGCCTTGAGAGGAAAAAGCCCCAGAGAAAATAAAAATAAAATTTATGAGTTAATATATTGAAATTAGACAACATCAGCCTTGAAAGGCCTTGTTATGAGTGGAGTAGGGCTTGGCAATTGTTATCCTAATGACTTATTCATTAAAGAGAAAAAAATCTATATGGAAAGAGCAAGAGAAATCCATGTTTCTTCACAAACATATGCATCAGCACAGACTCCACAAGTGCTGTAAAAGTGTGTACTCCTCCCTGTGCCCATCACAAGGGACTGAATTATGCTGCAACTCTCTGTGGTGAGGTATTAGAGCTGAGCAATGCTGACTTTAGAACACCAAGGACATGTGTCTCCATTAATTAGGGAGCACATTTTGTGTTTGCCTTTATCCAGGGAAGCTGTGCTGCTTGGACTCTTTGGGGGAGGAGGACAGATTCTCTCCCTTTCCCACTTTTTGTATCTGTGCTCAAATTTGAGACATTTTCAGGGCAGAAAGAGGCAACTCCCCACTGAAGCTGAGATATCAGGGCAATAAAACATCAGGAATGTGTCTATTGATTTAGGAAGGAAAGGCAGCTCTGAATTTTATGGTGTTGGAGATGCCCTTCAGATCCTTGGCTTATTTAAAATTTGTCTTAGCAACAAATTCTCTGGTAGCACATCTTTGAGCAGCAGCAGCAACTCTGCTGTGATTCTCAGTGGCTGAATAGAATTTCCTTTCCTTGTGATTTTCCTCTGTATAATAAGCCTAAAACATCTTCACTGTAAAGGTTTCAAGGTTGCTCACTAATTACCCAGACTCAGAAGGCTTTCTCTGGAAAGTGTTGTACTGCAACTGCTCAGTATAAGATTTCTTGTACTATTTTCTTTGAAAGCGTAGCTGAATCTAAAGAGAAAATACCAGAGTAATTAGTTGCTTATCAAGTGGGATCTGTCAATTTTTATATTCTTTATCTGAAGTAAAACCCACAGTTTCACGCTGTTGAAATATAAAACAATTGGACTAATTTCAGGTTGACCTTAATGTTCACTCTGTCTTTGCTTTGAAGGAAGAGCTATTCTCCCAGTATTTACATTTATTAGGAAAGTGTTGATTTTAAAAGAGTCTCCAGGAGATTTGCAGGAGGAGGAAGCAGCAGCAGAACTGATTTTATGGATTAAATCCTGTTTCAGCCAATGGAGCCACTCCTGGGTGTGCGCTGAGAGGCTCGAGGCCAAAGCCAGGTTGTGGTTTATTCTGTGGCCCTCTTGGCTGTGTAAATGGCATTTCACACCTTCTGTCTGGCTGTGATAAATGTGATAAATTGCTAAGAACCCTGCCCTGGCTCAGGAATCCTTGGCTGAGGGAGCCTTGGCTCTGGTTTCACTGGGAGCTTTAGCAAGGGCATGGTCCAAGCTGGGACAGCTGAGAAGTTCAATGAAAAAGTGGAATAAAATCAATTTTTTTTGTCATTTATCCCTGTATAATTAACCTAAACCTTCTTCAGATGTGCTTTGTTGTCAGTGTCATCAGCTTTCAGTGCTACCACAGTGTTGGTCAGAATACTTGGAATTCCCTATGTGTGGTTTGAATGCTTGTGCAGGCTTTGGTTTTTTGGGAGGTGTTTGGCATGGGAAAGATGAGTGAGCAGGTGTTCCCCAACTGGCCAACAGCTCCCTGGAATTAGCTGTTTTCTTGGTTTGAGCAGACAGGTGTCTGCTGAGGAAGGCAGGACCCTCTCTTGAAATGGAAAATGCAAACCTCCTCCCTCTGAATTGTTTATAATTTTGAAATTAAGGGGCTCTCAGGTAAAGATATGAGAGCAGGAATAACAGCTCTTTATTAGGGAAGAAAATAAAATTAACAATGCATTAATACAAACCAACGCTGCCAGAGTGATCACAGGCCCTGTCCCCTGTGTGTCAGGGGGTGTCCCAGCCCCATCCCATGGGGGCTCAGCCCTCCTGCAGTGCCAGCTGTGGCTCTGCTGCAGCAGGGATCCTGCACAAGGGGGGAGTTTTCCTCTGCAGCTCCAGGGCTGCTGCAGATGGGCCTGGGCTCCCTCTGGCCATGCAGGGCAGCAGAAAGCTGCTCCTCTGGCAATGCAGGGGGCAAAGGCTGCTGTGCTGTGCCAGGCTCAGATTGGATCCAGGGAGGAATGCTTGGCTCCTCCCCTGGGCGGAGCATCTCCCCATGGGATGCTGGGATTGGATCAGCCCTGCAGGGACACTCAGTGGCCATGGACAGCAGAGATCTCCTGGAGGGAGGGTTGGCTGTGGGAGAGAGAAAGAAAACTGCCCCAGGAACAGCAGAGAGCTGCCCCAGCTCTGACAGATGGGAAATAGAATACACAGCCCCAGCCACATCTGGCAGCCTAAGACAGCTGTGCAGCCCTGAGCATCCTTGTATGGAAATTCTCTGGCACACTGGTCATGATGCATGGGAGCACCAGGCTGAGGAGGGAAACCCAGACATTGTGGCTTGACTTACCTGTGGAACATCTTAGACATCAAAGCTGTGTTGTAATAACAGCATCTCTGAGAGCTTGATGAGTAATTAAACTCATTTCAAATTTCCAGGTAAGCAGTGCTTCACATTTTAACACATCCTGTAAGACTTTGGCTGTAAAATTGTGGGGTTGAGTACATGGAATGTTCAAATCATAGAAAGGCTTGGTTTGACAAGGACCTTAATGATCATCTAGTTCCAAAAAAAGCCCAAAAACCAACAAAATACTTCAGAATTTGGTGGTATGTGGTGTTTTAGATGCCTTTTGATGCTTGATTCCTGTGTATGAAACTACTTGTTCAGTAGTTTCCTAAATAACAAATGGTTAAACAATTTTTTAAACTGAAATGTAAGAAAAATATGTCAGAGAAAAATAAGTATGTTAAAGAGCCAGAGAATTCCAGGGGGGTTAAGGATATACTCTTTAGAAATACAGCTCTAAACAAACTGATAGGGAAATGGTTGCACGCTGAGTCTGGCTGATTCTGGAAACAGGAAGAAATTACACTCCACTGTTCTTCCAAATTAGTCCCCTTGATAGAGGCTGCATGAGTACAAAATAGAAACTGAGCCAAATGGGGCAAATTATCTTAATTTTTGTTAATTCGTTTATGTGCTGTCACAATACACTGACTAAAAAAAAATCCTGAACTGTTTAAAATGGTGCAATAATAGAGCCAATATTTTAGAAGAAAAGAAGGGCAAGATTCCTAAAGATGATTATTTTTTTGAGGAAGGGCTGTATTTAGCATGTGCTGCCTACAGCACTATGAAATCAAAATTTCATAAAGATATCTGTGTTTTAAAAGTAAATCTAGGGCGTGTTACCAGTTTGTGGTGGAATATGCTGAGCCTTTGCCTTGCAAGGGTGAAATGTATTTGTGTCTCAGGAAAGCTGCAAGTGTTCCAAATGGAAAGGTGTGTTTTAAATGGACTGCCTGGAGATTTGGAAATTGGATTCTTCCTTCTAGCATAACCAGGCAAATCTGCAAAGCAATTGCCAGGGGGCAGGGCTGCTCAATCTGGGTTCCTCTGGTGGCTCACATCATGGGGCTCTGTGCTAGAGAGCACTGAACGAATGGAAAGGAGCTTTGTTTTTCCACAGCTAGTTTGTACATTTGCATCCCAATCTCAAGTGTTTCATCTCAGGTACATTTCTTACTCAGCCACTGAAAATGGCGTGTGTAGAACTGCTTTGAGTGCAGCATTAAGCAGACTATCTTAAGATTTTTACTGGTTTTCTTTTTTTTAACGAAGTGTTTGTTTTAATGTTCATCTTCCTAGAGTTGGGAAGGGAACAGTTCTGTTTGTGGAGCAGCACTGAGTCCTTTGTGTGTGGTTACAGCATCACCATCCTCTGAGTTATCACAGATCACTGACACAATTAAGATGCCAAACTTGAAGCATCAGTGCATCTCAGTAATTTATCAAAAAACAAGAGGAGACAGGCTAAATGCCCTTGCTTTTCTTGTTGTTTTTTTGAGAAATGGTGGTAGTTTGAGAACTACTCATGTTGTCCAGGATCTGATATCATTGTTCTTGACAAATCAATTATCCTGGCAGTACAGTTGGCTACCTGTGTGTGCACTCCCATTTAAAGGGAAATATTCTAGAATTTCATGAGGTTACTCCTCACTGAGAATTTATGATGGCAGTGATCTCTGTGAATGACAAAGTCATGAGCAGCTTCTGCAGGTTACTCTGATGGTGTGTCAGCAGAACCTCCAAGGCAAAACTGCTGTTGCCAATCTGTCACAGACATCTTTTATGAAAATCCTTTCCTTAGGATTTTTCCTCCTGAGAAGCTGAGAGGCCTCAGGAACAAAATGTAAACAATGATTATCTGCTGCTGTGGAATGCAACAGGTGCATCTGTGATTGGTCTCATGTGGTTGTTTCTAATTAATGGCCAATCACAGTCAGCTGGCTCAGACAGAGAGCTGAGCCACAAACCTTTGTTATCATTCTTTCTTTTTCTATTCTTAGCTAGCCTTCTGATGAAATCCTTTCTTCTATTCTTTTAGTATAGTTTTAATATAATATATATCAAAAAATAATAAATCAGCCTTCTGAAACATAGAGTCAGATCCTCATCTCTTCCCTCGTCCTAAGACCCCTGTGAGCACAGTCACAATCTGTTGTGGCCAAGGAGGTTGGGATTTGATGTTCCTTAAGGTCCTTTTCAACCCAGCCTGTTCTGTGATTCTGTGATAAACATGGAGATCATTTCAGCAGTTGTTTTTTAGGAGTATAAACCTCCTAATTTAGTCTTTATTAGGGTTTAATCTGTGACTGGAATGTCATTCTTGCCCTGTGCATGGAGGATGTGTAACAGCAATAGCAGTCAATCTGTCCTCTGGAATGGGAGCTGTAAAAGATCTGTCCCAGGTTTTTGCTGTTAACACTGCTGCATTTTTAACTGCCTATTTTTTGGACTGTGTTGCAAGTTTAAGTAATGTTAATAAAGAAGATTTTGTAATGATCTGTTTCATGTTGAACTATTGGAGGAAGGAATCTTATTCATTTATGCATTTGAAGATATTTTCTTATTTCTCCTGTGATTTTTTTCACCACATCTGTCTGGTTGAGTGCAATCTGAAAGACAACAGGGGCACTCAGTTTTCTTTTGGAGTTGCCTTCTTAAGCCAAGATGGTTTATGTTGAAGTATCCTGCTGATTCTCGTGCTACCTGTGTTCTGCACAGATCAGAAAAGAGTTCTGAACACTTACTTGACAAATACTTTGAAGATTTGGGCATGTATCTGTAAAAGATAAAGTTACCAGGGTAGTTTTCTTGCATGAAGAGATCTGAGAGCTTTAATCTCTTCAGGGAAATATCAGCAACCTGTAACTGTGACATGCAGAGACACACATGTTTATCAAGAGATATTGCTGAATTTCCTTACAAGCCAGGCATCTCTTTAATGCTTGGTGTGGTATTGTCAAGACAACCAAAGGAATAAGTGACACCAAGTGGCATTTCTAGTGGCAGAAGCACAGTGAATATCTGTCACACTGTGTATGGTTTGGGTAAATCTAATGTACATCCCAAATTACACTGTTATTGTCAGTGGAATAAAAACTCTCATGTCCAGAGGCTGACAGGAATCTGGGGTGTGTGTTTGTGTATCTGTATGTGGAGGATGGCATCCAAATTCTGTTCCTTCAACTCAGTTGGAGTTTACAAGTGGAAAGCTGAATGAAAATCATCCTGTTTGCTAGAGCTGTTTAAACCACGTTCTAAAAATGAGCAGGATGTGGATGTTGGGAAAATCTCCATCCCCAAATCCATATCAGAAAAATGTAATGCTTGGAACTGTCTAGAACACAACTCGTCAGTAAGGGTGGAATTTGATATATTAAACTGGGAGGAGTAGGAATATGATCCTGGATTAGATTTGTGTAGCACAGATTAATGAAAAAACTGCAAGCTTAACTGTGTCTGCATGCTCAGAAGGTCAGGCTGTGTAGGAATTTGTGAGCTAACTCAGTGTAAATCCTACATAAATGGCTTGTTTGTTTGCAAGGCTGTGAGGGGTAATTATTTTTCAGGGATAGATAATCCTACTGAGAAAATGCTTGTTAATAATTTGGCACTGATGCTGATCATGCTGAGTTCAGGGGGAGCTTCATTTGTCTGGGTCATTTAGAGCAGGATCAGAACCCCAGAGAACTGCTCAAGTGTGTTTTAATTTGAGTTCCTTCTACTCAAGGTATTTACAACCTGTTTCAATTGCTAAGTGTTGGAATTGTAGGATAAGCCTTGCCTGTGGAAAAATCTCTGTTCCCTTTTGAAGTCCTGCCAGGACTGAAGCTGCATTCAGGTTCTAAAACATGACAGAAGTTTCTACTTTACCTCTTGGCCATCTGTAATTGCCTAACATCCAATCAAGCCACAGTGTTTTATATTGTTCCAAGATGTTTAATTTAGAATTTTAGTTTTTATTCCTATTTATGCCAGGAACATCTCTCGGTATTCTTTGTCTCTTAATGAGCAAAATGTGTAATCCCCCCAAATGTTTTACACCTGCTTAAATTACAGCAATTTCGATAAACAGAATTAGTGAATTGAAAGTGTGTCAGAGAGCTGCTTTTTTACTGAAGTGCATGCAGATCTTGCCATTGCTTCCAGTGGAAGAATTAAGATGAGTCGGTACACAGGATGCTACTGCCAGCTGTAGTGTGGATCTGGATGTGTTTCAAACACAGAATCATGGTTCTTGGGTTGGAAGAGACCTCAGAGATCTCATTCCACCCCTTACCATTGTGTTTATTTTTTAAAACAGCAATGAAAATTATTTATCTTTAGAATTAAAATATATATGTATAGGGTTTGGGGTTTTTCCTTAAATCAATGTAATCCTTAAAAATTCTGAATGCAGTTTAGAAAAGCTCTCCTTGGTTCAAAACTGGAATTGTGGTTCCAAGTGCTATCAAGCCATTAAGGAAGACACTCATACTATCAGCATATATTTATATATTTTCTACATACATTTTCATTATACACCCTGTGACCTTGCTGCCTTTGCAGGTTCAGTGTTACCTATCTATTCCCACATGTTTTGAAGCAGCTCTGAGCTGTTTCCATGCACACACATCCCCCATGCAGGGATAAAATCCATAGCTGGAGGTTCCTTGCACAGGAACCTTGCTACAACCAAAACATTGCTAAAGGGATCCCACCTGGTGCCCATGAGGAACATCACCAGTAGCAGACAGGTGAAGCTTTGTCATGTGAACACCTCAAGTGCCCTCCCAGTAATAACAAGTTTTTCTCCCAGCACTTCCCTGCAGAAGGGATGGTCCCAAATGTGCAGAGTTTATCAGTTCTGCTCCTAATCCCAATGGAGCAGAGCAAACCTCGTGGATCCTGACATGCATGGAATGAGTGTTTAAGCTCCATGCCCTGAACTTGTCAGTTTAAGCTGAGTTTTCAGCTTAAATTCATCATTACAGGTTTCTCTTTGCTGAGTTTTCCCTCTTACAGGGATCCAGGGGCAGCCCCAGCTTCTCTGGGCACTCTGTGCCAGGGCCTGCCCACCCTCACAGGGAGGAATTTCCTCCTAAAATCCCATCTAACCCTGCCCTCTGACAGTTAAAACTATTCCCCCTGTTCACAGGACTCTTTCCAGCTCTCCTGGAGCCTCTTTAGGTTCTGGAAGGGGCTCTAAGCTCTACCCAGGACCTTCTCTTCTCCAGGCTGAGTAGGCCCAAATCTCTCAGCTTTTCAAATAAATGTAAACTTTGAGGATAAAAATGGCATTCAGCTCTCCAAAATGAAAAGGAGTCTCCTAAGAATAATTCCAAACTGTAGTGGAGGGACTTGAAACTGGGGTGAAGAGAGAAGCTCAGAATAAGAATAGGAGATTCTAGGTTTATTTAAATCTCCTAGTTGCAGGAAATGGGAACTGGTGAGTCAGTGAGAACAGCAGTAATTAGCTGTTTCACTTAGAGAAAAATGCACACTTCAGAGGCTCCAAATGATTACTTTGCACTAGTGTTAATTCTAGAAATTACTGTGTCTTTTTATGGACCTTTCTGGTGGATGTCAGAGCGAGGAAGTGTTGGGCAAACGGCTGGTTATCATTTTGGTGAGGAACAACAAGTCTTGGATCATCTGAGGGGATTTTGGAGTGAAGTGGCTGCTTTGCTGATGTATTTCTTTCATAGCTGTTTAATTGAGCAGTAAATAGAAAAGCAGTGGGAATTTTTTCTTTGAAGAAGAGAAAATGGGGATAATTTCAGGAAGCTTGGAGAGAACATGATCAAAACAATAATAAAAAGATGAATTCATTTAAGGTGGGTCCAGCACAGCAGACTCACCATCAGAACCTTTACAGAGGAAAACTCTGACATTCTATTGTGCAGAAATTACTGTGCCAGTGTAATAATGGATTTAAACTGGATTTATTTCAGAGCTTTTGAAATACCTTTTAGAGTTTATTATCTAAAGTAATCCTCAGGGGGAAACAAAACTCCCTGTGGGTTTTGAAGGTGAGTGCAGACAGCAAATAGTCAAAAGTGTCAGAGAGTTCACAACTGATGGCCCAAATGTCCTTCCTAATAATGCATTAAATTCCATTCTGTGAGAAAATATGGACAATTGGATGACTAGAGTAGCACTGAGAGAAAAAGGTGTGGGGAGCTGTGAGGAAATCGAGATAAGCTAACAGCTCATCAGATTGGGGCAGGCTGGGGGCAGTTTTTCATAAAAACTTCTGATTTTTTGTGAATACTATGAACTCTGCTTACTCTATAAACTCAGTGTATCCTGACCATCTGAACCAATTATTTTGTTGTGGCAGGAACCACGGGTAAAAGCGGGATTTAGATGGATCAAGGAACTCAGCAGTTACAATTTTGAAGCTCCCATCCAAGCAGTGCTATCAAGTCCATCTGCCATGGCCTGCAGAGCTCAGAATGGCTCTGGTAGTATCCTGCCCTGTTGGTTTTCAGCAGGAAAATCAGGACCAGAAAATGTGATTCAGTAGATACCATTAATTTCTAATAAAAATTTAACAACATGCACATAACGCTGTTTATTTCTAAATGAACTGCAGTCCACAGGAAATAAATCTCTCTGTACTTTTGGGCAATTTAGTAAAAAATGTTTACACAGGCATCCAGCTCAGAAAGCACATGGGACTAACTGCCTTTGTAGATACTGGTAATCCTGTTTCTGCCTAATATCAAAAAGACCAAGAAGTGAAACATGATAAAATATTGCAAATTATGTGTCCTTTAAGTGTTCTGAGGCTATTTGACTAAAACAGGGGCAAGTATGCAGTGGCTCAAAGGCAGCATGTTCCAAGCTACTAAAAAAATGCTTTGTTACTCAACACAAGTGTCAAGATATTTGAGCAAAAATACTTGTCAAGTTTCACCGCTATCAGATGTTTCCTTAAATAATGATTAGGCCTTGGTGTAATGATGGATATAGTTTAATAATTTTTAGTTATAACTGTGTGTTTTCAGATTTCTTTAAGCACAAATACTGTGTTGTGGTGCGAACCAGTCACCAAATTATTGATTTGATGCAGAAATAGCTGGTTTTTGGATTAAATTAGTCTGTTAACACAGAGACTTGGGCACCTTCAGTGAACACCAGGAGCAGCCACTCTGGGCAACTGAGCTGCTTCCAGCTGGCATTTCTTTTTCTCATTTTTTTGGAAATATAACTCAGAAACATTCAGCTGGACAATGTTCCCCTGCATGGTACAATCCCCTGGAAAAGAGGGTGCTGGTAGCAGCCCCCCTGTTTAGGTGCTGCAGTTCTAACAGGAGTTAAGATATGCAAACAAACAGTGAGTTTAGAAGAAAAATGTGGTGTAATTTGGTTCCCATGGGAATGAGCAAATGCTGGTGATCACAGCTGGGAAAGGCGTGGGCTGGCCGTGGCTCCTTCCCCCTGTGCCAGCACATCCCTCTGGGGCTGCACCAGCCTCTGCTCTGGCACTCTGGAGCTGCTCCTTTGCAGAAATTGTTGTGCTGCCATCCTCTGTGGTGGCTTGTGAGATGGCCTTAATTATTTCTGAGCCCACTCTGCCAAATTCCATCCTTGGCTGTGCTGCAGCGCTCCCAGAATAGCAGCAGTGACTTCAGCAGCACCCAGTGCTCAGAAACTGAGCTCATCAAAGTTGAAAATTTGGTGCAAAAAATAGCTCAGCCTTTGACCTTTAACATATTCTGAGTTTGGAGCTGTAGTGTTGATTTCTTAGATGTACACAGAAGTGACCATATGGTTAGAGCAGAGTTATGTAAAACTGAAGACACAATTCCTTTTCAGACATCATTTGCTCTGGTTGCCTTTTGGCATTACATTTAATATGTGCTTTCTGTCACAAATAGAAAAGGTAATAATCCCTCTGCAGTTTCCTAGAAAATGTTGCATATACAAAACATATGGAAATGTTAGCTGAGCTGCAGAGAACATAAATGTTGGCTGGCAATGGAGCTGCATGCCTGCTAATGAGACATTTAATTCTGGCTGACATGGAAACCGCTCCTAATACTCTAGAATTATGTAATAAAATATATTTAGCTATTTGTCTTTAATGATTAAGCAAACACTGAGCCCAATGTATTGAAAATAAATATGTGCCTGAGCTGTGGAGCTCAGTGCTGCCCAGGAAAGTGATGTTTGCACCAAAATACTTCTGGCAGCTGCCTGGCTGATGCCAAAGGCAATTCAAGAGTGGTTTCCACAAAGCCCTTGTTGGTTCAACCTTTAGGGTCCAACTGGCCCAGCAATTTAGATTTGATGTCAGTTTTAATTAACCACAGCAGCACGAAGATAAGCACAGTTTATTAACTTGCCACGAGCAGGAGGCTCTGGGTAGAGCTGTCTCAGCTGATGGTCTTGTGAGGCTTTGGAGACACAGAGGCTTTTTTTAGACACAGAACTGGAGCCTGTGAACCTTGAACAACACCAGGGTAACCACCTGAGAGCATTCAACCTCAGCGGCTCCAGAGTAGCCAAACTAAATAAATTCAATTATGAATTATTGTTATAATTGTAATTCCTTGTTGTGAACCTGGAACCATTCATCCATGCACCTCTCACACATGAGGCTGCAGCCAACAGCTGCTGCATCTTTGGGAAGGGAGAAGGAGGCAGAATGGAGTTGGTACAGTCTGTCCTTTATCTTTTAAAGTGTGGTTAGGGGAGAGGATTAGGCAAAAATAAAAGTATGTGTTCAGAGAAAAAAATGAGTTGGAAAATAAGATGAACACAAAATAAAAGTCGAGAACAAAGGCTACCCTGGCAAAGGACTGTTGTTAAATTTATAATGGCTTAATTGAGCAGCCACTGGATCCGGGTGATGCAGAGCAGTCTGTGAGGATTATCATGTGCTATTAGAAGTTGTTTTCTGTGTCTTTTCACCCTTACATAAATCAGATCTTCATGGGATAGAGAGCACTGGAAACCTGACTTTTTAATCCAAATTTTGTGCATGTCATGTACATTTAAGCATATCAGATCCTGTTTCTGGAGAGAGGTTTTACCCTGGGAAGCAACAGACTTTGTTGGCTTGCTGCCCCCTCCAAGGAGAGCTGATGTTGCAGTGGCTGAGATGCAGTGATTTAATTATTCAGCTGCATGTAGTCACCAACCTAAAACATGTGTTCTTTGCATCTGTATCAACCTGGTTGGAGAGATTTTTATTTTTAACCATAGGGTTTTGACAGGATACAGAATTTAATTTTTTCACATTAGCCCTGTGTTTGAATACAAAGCTGAGGCACGTAGAATAAGCAGCAATTACTTGCTCAAAAAGCGCTGACCATTTCCTCTGAGCTCCTCTCCTGTTGGTATTGAGAGAGAGCAGTGCATTTGACAGCAGGTTATGCCCCAGGTTAAATCAGGGGAGGAAGGGATGGTGAATTCTGCTGAATCCTGAGCCTTCTTGAGCAACATCTGTGGGAGAGCCTTCGAGCAGAGGTTGGGACTCCTGTCCCCACAATGTCTCTGGGACTTCTTTCAAGGTTCAGTGCAATAAAGCTCTTGAGTGTTAAGAGCCGGAATTTTGATGTCATTAAGTGAAGATATTATGTCCCATAATGGCTATTACCCCTATTTTTTACTTGCCCATTTAATTACATAAACATTATTAGCTGTTTAAATAAACTGCCTATATTTACCAGAGTGGTAAGCTAGTGATTGGTAGGATAAGTAGTTGTCAGGCTACTGGAAATGAAAAGCAAATAAACCTCTTCAGTTTGCAAGGTTTAGTGTACATTTTCATCAGTTTTGAAAGATAATCACATAACAAAATTAAATTTGCAGAGAATTCCTGACTATTGTTTACAGTGAATTGTATGGTTTTTATTACAAATGCCATTACCTGATAGACTGGTGTAACTCCACTGTTAATGGACTCTTTTTTAAAATATCCCTGCCAAACAATTTATACCATGCTTGTAAATAATAGAATAAGGACACTGTTGAAGGAAACTACTGCAGTGACCTTACGAACAGTGAATGCTGGCAATGAGTCTATTAAAAAGGTTTTTCACTGCTGAGATTTATAGAATTGTTTCTGATTCTACAGCACACATTAGTTTTTGCTTCTCAGTGAACCCAGGCTCTCAGCTGTAGCAATTGGGCTTTTATTAAAGAAAAGTTTACAGAATATGAGAGGAAAATTCTAGAAATAGCAGTGGACTCTAGAGAGAAGCATGTGGACACCCCATCCCTGGAAGTGTCCAAGGCCAGGTTGGACAGGGCTTGGAGCAACCTGGGATGGTGGAAGGGGTCCCTCCCCATGGAAAGGGGTGGAATTAAATGTTTTTTAAGGTTCCTTCCAACCCAGATAATTCTGGGATTCTCTGATACACAGAATAGCTGCCACATGGGCTGTAGCTGTAGAGCAGAAGTGTTCTGAATCCTCATGAACAATGATTTATGTTGTAAATAAAAATGTGAGTTTGTTGGTGGAGAGGAAAATGTGATTGGATTTCTGATGCTATTCTAGCTGGTGATTTTTAAGGAGGAGAGGACTGTGCTCTAGAGATGCAGGTGGAAAGCCATGCTGGATCACCTTGCACCACTGAAGTGAGAAACGTTGTCGTGAATCTTTGTGATGAACGGTGCAGTGCTTGTTATAGACTGGAAATGTTCGATGTCAATGCCTTCAGGAGCTCACTGACTCAACAAATGTCTTTAGAACAAATGGCTGGAAGTGCAGTGAGCTATCATTGCTGTGCTTGTGTCCACAGCAATGAGAATTCATTTTTTTGAGCTGATTTTTCACGCTGGATCCAACAGGTTTCTATGTTGAGTACAGACTACTGGAGACCACTCTGGCCCATAGCTGAGGCCAGAAACAGGCAATAGAGATAGAGATATTATTCCCTTTTTCTGCCTTGTCACTTCTGAGGTGTTACAGTCAGTTTTCTTGCACTTCTAGATCATGCCTTGGTGAAAAACTGAGGCAATAAGTCCCTCCTGTGCTTGAAAATGTCCTCTTGTCTCTTCTGTGTTGGACACTCTCACTCTCCCAAGTGCTGCTTTTCATTGCTATTCTTAGGAGTTCTGTCTTCATGTTTCAGTTGAATTTTCTTCTGGACAATAAAGAATAAAAACCTGTGTCACTGAGGAAATGACGAAGTCAGAACCTGAGTCCTGAACTTTATATTTCTATTGCAAATCTCTCAGTCTATGTCATTGGCTGTCCTTGTCAAGGCCAGCCTTTTGTGACCAAAAGTTGCACAAAATGTTACACTGCTGGAAGAATGCTTTTAACAACAGAAGCAGCTATTTTTATTATTGATTTAAATAATCTTGCAAGGTTAAAAGAGCATCCCATTAACAAATGGAGTCCTTCCCAAGTCCCTGCTTCACAGCCTCTTGCAGGAATCCCATTATCCCCCTTAAAGCCCTCTGCTAATTAGGCATTTGTTGGCTTTTTTGTCACTTGACCACCTCCCGTATGGATTTTGTAGTTGAAGAGGGTTTGGTGACTCTGAATCACCAGAAAGTCATTAAAATGTGTTTTATTTTTCTTTGTAATCCATTATGTAGTTTTGCCTTGCTCCTTCTGTCAGGGGTAGTTTAGTCTTCCCCATCCAGGCTGGTGAAGCTTCTGCAGTAAATGTTCCTTTCTTCAGCATTAACTTGAGGGGGGATAAAGGGAGGCTGCCACTTGGCTGGAGACAATTCTGATGCCTCAGGTTTTAGCTGTTGTATTTTTCAGGTTCTGTATTGCTTTAGTGTGTGGGTCTGAGTTTCACATTGGGGATGGTGAGCTTTGTGCACAGAGCAGGGAGACAAAACAATTCCTGCTCCAGCTGGGCACCAAGGACAAATGATCCAAATCTCAGCCCAAGAGCACAAACACCGTGGGCTGGAGAGAGAAAAACAAGCAGGGTGGGACTGCCTGGGCTAAAGCTGGAATGGGACAATGAACTGCAAGGTGCAAATGGAGCAGAACTGATCACAATGACAGACCCCGTGCCTGGTTGAGCATTTTGGGACAATTTTGGTTCATCTTGGGTGCAGCCTTCATAAGACATCAATTCTGGGTTGTGAACATCTTTCAGTGTCTGTGGGTCACCGCGATTCAGGCTTTGGGCAGCATTTGTAAGAGGAGTGTAGTTTGATAGCAAAGCGCTCGTGTTTTATGGGCAGCAGTATCTGGGCACACACTGAAAAGCTGCAGTCCTGCATGGCTCAGTCATTCCGTGGCTCAGGCCGTGGAATCAGTGGAAGAGTGTGCAGCTGGCAGTTATGGACCTGGGGGAAACCTGCTTTTCCTAATTCTGAGCATAGGCCCAGAATTATTTGGTTTTATGTATAAAGCAAAGGCGTTGCAAGCTTCTCCCCTCCCCAGGCCTTTTGGAAATGGGCAAAGCAGACCCACTTTTGCACACACTTCATCTCTCAGGAAGGACTGGGGAAGTGTTTATGTCACACTCTTTTAAATATCTACAGCACATATTTGAGGTAATATGAGGTCAGTCTCATTCCGAGAAGATTTTTCTTACAAAAATCTCCCAAAATCATAATACTTTTAATAACATTCATTTTCAGAAGAAAAGCTTTTTACAAGCAGCAGACTGTCTCTTTAAAAAATTCTTCCCTATTATCCAACTATTTCCCAAGTGAATGAATTGTCCTCATGAATGATACTGAACTCATTGCCATTTATATTCATATTTATCAGCAAATCAAACAATTTCACAGCTAAATTAATTCAGTATGACTCACATTTAAGAATTAAACCCCATGGGTTTGATTTTGCCCTAATACATGGAAAAGGGATGTGCTTATGAGATTTAGAATTCCTGGGTTTGTACAAACGCTGCTGTCTGTAGTACATCAGTGAGGGGAAGAGATTTCTGAGCCTTTTTCAGTGTTATACAGAAAACTGGATGTAAAAATGTGGGAAGTGTGCAGCAGGTAGGTAATCATAAATTTTGTAAAATAACTACAAATTAAGTTACAGAATCTTAAAGTGCATGGAAATATTCACTTATTTTCCCCAGCACAATGTATAATCCAACTCCAGAGCTCATTGACAGAGTCTTATTCCTGACTCAACAAAAATGATAGAGAAAGATCATTCTGCGGCTAATTAATAAATGGGGTTAATGCAGCTCTCGACTTCAAAAAAATCTTTATATTACTGATTGTCAGAGGATTGGAATGGTAAATTCTGCTTCACAGCACCCTGTGAAGAATTCTTATAGTCTGCTTAAAGCGGCTGCTTTGCCACTGCTGAAAACCAACTGTGGAGGTAGATGGAATTTTGTTGTGCTGACCACAAACATATTTTGTCATACTTAACATATAGTATATGTATATATAGTATATATACTTATATATATATATAGTATATATAGTATATATACTATATATATATAAATATATATAGTATATATACATATATATATATGTATATAGTATATATACTTAAAATATTAGTATAAGGGTCTTTTCTGTGACCTTCAGAGTGACTTGAAGGTAGTTCAGAGAGACTCCTTGCTCTGATCTGAGCTTCTGCACATCCCTGTGATAAAAGGATGGAAAAAGGGAAAGGCTCCCATGCTCTGTCTCAGTGTAGGAGGTAGTGAAGTGACCCTGGGAATGGGACACTGGGAAAGGGTCAGAGCACTCCTGCAATGTGGGAATCCACAAAATTAGAGGGGAAATTGGAAGGTTTTGGGGAAAGCTGCAAAAGGCATGCCTCAGATATAGCAGAACTGTGATTAGAGCTAAGCAGCAGCCATGAGATTGCTCAGCAGAAAAATTACTTAAAAGTAGAAAAGCAAGGACAAGTAGAACAATGATCTGTGTATTAATGCTTGTCTAGAATAACTCTCTAAGCTACAGAAAAGTTTATCTAGCAAGATATTAGGAAGTTTGAAGCTTAATAATGGAGCTCTGTGCATTGTGCTTTAAGGCTTACAAGCAGGTATTGTATTTGAAATGAGCAAGCATTGTTTTAACCAAAGGTACCTGTGCTTATGGTGATTGGATAGAACTACTGTCAATGTGCTTTTGCTTTGTGTGATTGGTCAAGAAGCTTATAAAATGTTGTAACATTAAGTTTTTTGGCCTGCTGACTGGATTGTGAGCTGGTGGCATCTGCCCATTGTCATAGCCATGTAATGAGACTGATGCTGAAAAATAAACAGCTTGAGGAGCTTTCCACAGCAGCCCCATCTCATTTATGTCTGTAAATAGCCCCCCTTGCCAACGTCACTGCAAAGCAAAGCCTCACCTCACAAATCCTTTCCTACCAGGAGGAGATCGGGAGCACTGAGTTAGTTTGTACCACAGCAGGTGCCTGGAGGATGAGAGACAGAGGATCTAACTGGAAATGAGAGGTTTTGGGCTGAATAAAAGAGGAAAAAATATGAGGGTAGTCAAGCAGTGGAGGAGGTTGGGGATGGGCAATGCTCGGGGGAGGTGTGGAAGGCTCAGTGGTAAGCTCAGGGCTGATCCTGCTTTGAGCAGGGCCTTGGCCTGAGGCCCCTTCAGCCCACATTATCCCACGTTGCTTTGTTCTGCCTTAACAAGGACAGGTGTCAGACTCACTTTCTGGGAGATAGAGTTGTTCTCTGGCAATAAACACAACTGTGTCTCAAAACAGGCTGGTGCACCTGCTGCAAACCTGCATCTTCATGTCAGGAAGAGTCTGCTCTTTAGAACAACACCGTACACCTGGGTTTGGCGCTCAGGCTTTTAGAAGCCTCATTTTGCAGCGGAGCATTTTGACAGCTTCTTTTTCAAGTCTTTCCTGGTTGCTGTAATTTGACTTTTGAAGCAGCCCAGCTCTTCAAAGCCAGCAGTGAGACAGCACCAGCCAAGGTCTGCCGGGCGCTGCCGGCGGCTCCGCGTTCCTTCAGCTGCCATTTGTCAGAGCACACTCGTGTAAACTTAATGAACAATGTGCAAAGCCATTAAAAACTCAATTACAGCCTTCTCTTTACTGCAGACGTGAGGGAAGGCAAACATAAAGTGCTGATGTGTAAACACAATAGCCACCATCTGCTGCAGAGCGGCGTTTCGGCTCCGCAAACGGGAGCTGGGCTGCAGATGCATCAATAATAGGACGCTTATCAAGGCATCATTATCCACCAAGCAGGGGAAAAATTGAAATTTATGGCCAGCTAGAGAGCACTTCATGGTTTAATTCCCCAATTTTCAGTGGTATGTTTAATAACTAGGAGAGAGTGGCGTTTTATGTTGCTGCCGTTGGAAAGGATTTTTGAAAATGAATTTATTTACAGTCTCCCTGTCCTTCTTGCTTCTGACTGATGTGAGCATAACACATTCATTTTTACATAGTCAGGATAAAACCAGCCATATTAATTCATATAACCTGTTGATCCAAGAACACCATGTTTAATTGACCTTACGCTCAATTTGCTTGAATGAACTTATACTTCTCTGTCAAATAAACATAAAAAAGAACTTTTATCCAGCATATATAATTTTTTTGTCCAAATTTCATTTTTTTTTTCATTTTAGTGTAGTATTGGAAACTTGAACTTTGTAAGGAAGTAAACAAAACAATGAAACTCAATAATATTTTAGTTTCTTTTTTCCCCCAATTGGATATGCAACAGTCTAAACAAGAGTTTCTCCAAGATACCTTTTGTTTTATTCATACTCTTGCCTGGAGACATTCAGGAGGCTTTCAGTCATCTATTAGTCAATAATTTCCATTTGTGACATGTTAATTCATTCCTTAGTCCTTTGTATGAGTGGAAACTGTGACAAGTGATTTGTTGGTGCCAGAGCAGATTGTATCTCTTTTATTTGCACACATAGGCCCATAAATTGAGAATAAGTCCCATCAGCTTCAGCTCTGTGCTCAGCCTAAAGAAGGCTGTCAGACCCTAAATCACAATATGTCAATTTTCATTAAGGATAATGAGGAAAACCACATTTGTCTTTAAAAGGCTGCCTTGTCTTTTATTTATTTTCTCCTGGTGGGAGCTGTTTTCATGATCTCTCACCTACTCCTAAGTGATGGATCTTGCCCACACAAGTTCCATAGACAAATTTGGAAATTTGTAAATAGGAGCATGGATCTCATCTGTTGATCTTGGAGCATGAAGAGCAATTTTGTGAAAGTCCTGGAGAACAGGATACATGTTCAAATTCACACTATAAAAAGAAAAAGGAAAAAAAAAAGGAAAAAAAAGTCTATTTGGAGTCAATTTATAGGATATTTGCTATAATTTATTCACAGTTGACTTTTATATTAAATATTATTATATTTATATATTTATAATATATAAATTATATATATATATATATATAATTTATATCAGTGATTATCTTGATGGAATTACATGTTTTCAGCCCCTAGCATTGCCAGGTTTGAGGTTTTTCTCTGGATCCTGTGGGGTGAGCTGTGCCTGGGATATCCCAGGGAAGGGTTTGTGGGGAAGCTGTCGCTCCAAGCTCTGCAGAAAGAAAGGAACTGTGGTAGAGTTCCTAGGGAACAAATCCCAAATCCCTTTAAACAAGGTGTGAGTTATTTTCTCTGGCAGAGATGGCTCTGTAAGTGGATATTTTTCATCTTTTCCATTGTCATAAAATAATACCCCTTATCAGGACTTGATAAAGTTGTGCTTCTTATAGGATTTCCTCCTGTATCTCTACGCATATTGTATTAAACAAAATCATATATTATAAATAGGAAGCTGGGAATAATTTATCCATGACAATTGTTTGCAAGGTTATTTTTTTAGTAATTAAGACAAATTATTTTGATAAGTGCTTTTCGGTGGATAGGTATTCTTGTTGGTGTTGTCAGTTGTTGGATTCAGGTTCCCCACTCTCCCCAGTGTCAGCACTTGCACAAAAGGCCATGAATAGCTTGTGATTCATTATTTTGTGGGTGGCAAAAAATAAAATTGTAATTATTGCTTGGAACTTTTTTATAAAAGCTGATGTTTTTTTCTCCCAGAGGAAAGCTCGTTATTTTTATATATGGATCTGTAAAAGTGAAATACTCCCTAACTTTGCTGTCATTGAAGCACTTCCCTCCCCCAGCGCAGTTCAGGGCTGCATTGTGTTAGACACAGCACAGATCAGAGCAGTTCTTTAGGGCAGGATAATTCACATACTGTCCAAATTAAAAAGAGAAAATTTGAGAGGCATGGCCTGGAATGCTGTGCAATCAATTATGGTGTAAAAATCCCTTTTCCTGGGTGCTTCCTCAGTGTGGGAGGCCCTTGGTCAAACCCTTGTGAATGTACAGGAGCTCTGCTGTTCTTGGAGTGATTCTGGGCTGCACCTGCCTCCCCCAGGGTGGGATCTGGCACATGGAGAGCTTGTCTGCCCTGTACTCCAGTGAAATGCCTCAGGCAGAGCCTTTCACAGCAGCTGCTGGAATCCTGCAGACCTTGCCACCCTTACTCTGTGGTTTTGCATGGTCTTCCCTCCCAAATTCTCTGCAGAAGAGTGATTCTTGCAGCTCTGTACTGACAGAGATCCTGGAATCCCACAGTGGGTTGAGCTGGGTTGGGAGGGGCCTTAAAGCAAATTCAGTCCCCTGGGGCACCTTCCACCATCCCAGGCTGCTCCCAGCCCTGTCCAGCCTGGCCTTGGGCACTGCCAGGGATCCAGGGGCACCCTGTGCCAGGGCCTGCCCACCCTCACAGGGAGGGATTTGCTCCTAAAATCCCATCTAACTCTGCCCTCTGGCAGTTTAAAACTATCCCCCCTGTTCACAGGACCCTTTCCTGTGCCCCTCTCTTGGAACCCCTTTGGGTTCTGGAAGGGGTTCTAAGGTTTACCCAGGACCTTCTCTTCTCCTGGTTGAGTAGCTCCAAATCTGTGCCAGGGCCTCAGCACCTTCACAGGGAACAATTCCTGCCCAATTTCCAATCTAAATCCCCCCTCCTTCAGCTTAAAGCCATTCCCTCTTATCCTGGCCCTCCATCCCTTGTCCTACGTCCCTCTCCAGCTCTCCTGGAGCCCCTTTAGGCCCTGGAAGGTGCTTTAAGGTCTCTCTGGAACCTTGTCTTCTCCAGGTGAACCCTCCAGCTCTGCCATCCTGGCTGCAGAGCAGAGGGAGGATCTGGGTGTCCCAGCTCCAGCCCTGGTGGGTCTGGGTGTCCCACTCAGCCTGCCCAGGCCTGGCTGGGTCAGGATCCCAGGCTGCTCCCTCAGCTGACAGCCTGGGCTGCCTCTCCAGGCCTGCTGGCACCTGTGCTTGCTGAAAATAAATGTTCTCAGCTCTTAGGAACTGAACCCAAATTTCAAAAGTTTGTTCCTCAAAAGTTTATTTGAGTAGGTTTTTAAGAGTAGTGTGTATACATTGCATGCTGAAGAAGAGTATTTTGTGGTTGACTGGGGGCAGAGTTACATCAGCAATGGGCATTTGTCAGGATCCTAATTTTTAGACTGAAACCAGGAAGTTTGGATTCAGCTCTAACATTTCTCCAAGTTCTTTCAGAGAATCTGGAATTTCTTGACTTGGGACCACTTTGTTTTTTGTTTTTCCTTCATTTCCACTGAAAGGCAGCATTGCCAGAGACCATCTTGCCTATAAATTTTCTTAGAGTCTCTTCTTCTTCCCCAGCTGTTCTTGCATTGCACTGGAATTTCCCAAGGTCTTTAGAGTGTGTAACTTTAATAATTTTTTTTTAAAATTGACTTCCTCCTGTTATTCCTTTACAAAATGAACATATATCATATAAACACAGGGGGAGAAGTTTTCTAAGAGAAAGTTGCTTGTAGCTGTTACAAATTCATTATATATGACTGTTCGCAGCACAGAATTGATCCAAATGTTTGCCTGGCTCATCTGAGTCACGTGCTGTGGTGAGGAAAAGGGAAAGTCAATAGGTCAGAAGTGAGGCAGGGCTTTTCAAACTCAATCTTCTGTGAACTGCGAGAGGCCAGCACACAAACACATCTGCAGTGTGGCTTGGCAGCAGCATCAGAGCCAGGAGTGTCAAGAGGGCTGTGTTTGATTAAAAATTATCATGCCTGGCTGCTGACACACAGATTCCCCCTTCCCCATGCCAGTGTTTTCTTTAGTTCTGAGTGTGAGTGTCTGCACCCACATAAAGGAGATCCTGTAACCAGAATTGAATCAAATAACTCTCATCATGTTCTCCCTTATTGCTGACATTTGTCACCTTGATGCATCTGTGAGGAGATGAGTGGAGACACAATGTGCTATAAAATAACTGCTTGATGAATCCAAATGTGAGTTCAACATTGAGTGCCACAGTTAATACGATGCAGACTTCCAGGTTAACAAACTCATAAATTGCCTCAGTATACATTTCCCTCCCTAAATTCAGCCTACCCTTCCCTCCCACATGAATTATTGTCCTGTTGCATTATTACAAGTAAAGATGTTGCTGTTCTGTCAACATCCCTCACTTGGTTGGGCTCTGAAAATTGGGGTTTTCTTAACATGACCTTCAAATATTCAGGTGCCAGGGTTCACAAATATGGACTGGAATTAAGGGTATTGGTTGATGCAGTCAAATATCAGCAGAGAGCTTGCTCTGTTGTAGTTTTTGTGTTGAATCATAGAATTGTTAAGGTCGGAAATTACTTTTATAGATAATCAAATCAACCATCAACCAAACACCATGCTCACCACTAAACCACATCCTCAAGCACCACATACACACATTTCTTGAAAACTTGCAGGGATGGTTGCTCCTCATTCCATTCCAGTGCTTTCCAACACTTCCTATGAAGATTTTTCCCCTAATATCCAATCTAAACTTTCCCTGTGCAACTTGAGGCTGTTTCCTCTCATCCTGTCACTTGTTACCTGTTATTGAATGTGCCTTTGGGGCATGGTGTGCAGCAGGAGAACCTGATTGTTGCTTGAAGTGGGAACGTTCTTTTGTTTAGAGTGACTGTGTGATCACAAGGTGATAAAATAATACAAGCAAGCCAGCATTTCTATTTTGATTTTTAAGTTATTTAATTAAAGTGGTTCTAGCTAGCCCTGAATCTACTGGTGTATATACCCTGCAATTTTAATATCCTTTCTCTCCCTAACAACTGGCTCCAAACAGCTGCTTCCCTCAGAGGAAGGTTTGTTTTGTGGGTGGTAAAAGGCTGAATTTTCAAATGGAGCTGCTTACACCTGAAAATCCAACCAAACCCACTCTGTTCTCTTTTCCCTTTGCCCTGCAGGCTCCTTCATGATGGTGAACAGCTCTGGGAGAGCATCAGGGCAGAAAGCTCACCTGCTGCTGCCCACTCTGAAGGAGAATGACACGCACTGCATTGATTTCCACTATTACCTGTCCAGCCGCGACCGCTCCAGCCCCGGCTCCCTCAACGTCTATGTCAAGGTCAACGGGGGCCCCCAGGGCAACCCCATCTGGAACGTGTCAGGAGTGGTGACCGAGGGCTGGGTGAAGGCTGAGCTGGCCATCAGCACCTTCTGGCCACATTTTTACCAGGTAGGGGTTTGTGATATTTTTCCCTCTCTCTCCTTTGTTAGTTTTGATAATTGGCGCCTCCCTCCCTGAATTTTCCTCTCAGAATAAGTTCATCTATAATGGATATATAGGCAGCTTGACTATTTCTTCCCTCCTCACTTTTTTCTTTAGTTTTTGGCAGGCTACACTGATGGATGGGAGGCAATTATTGACAAGAGCCACTTGTGGTGAAATTGCCACTTGCATTGGCACTTTCCATGGCACTGTGTGACTGCAAACAAAACAGTTTCTAGATATATATCTATACTTTGTATAAATCTCCCTGGATTAATTTTGGACCTTGGTTACATAAGAAGGAACATTTTTTGTCTTGGCTTTGCATCTTGTGCCTATATAAGGGGTGTAAGGATGTAGGGTACTAATAAATTCTTGTACCATATCATATGTAGATATTCTTCACTAGATCCTCAGCTCCTCCTCTTTCTAGCTCAGCTTTATTTATTCTGTCAGAAGATAATTTCTTTTTAGACAAGGACAAAGCCAAGGAATGTAATGGCTACACTATTTTTTAGTTATATTAGTTTTACACCAACTTATTAGTTGTCTGCTTCAAAATTCATGTGGCAACTTTGCAGCCATTGTTTTAATTTCAGTTAGATTGTTCACACACAATGGACTCACATACTGCTTTTTACTGGTTGAAGGGGTACTTTTGCCTTGTTTTATATTCAATACACACACCAAAAAAAAAAAAAAAGCCTGGGAGGTAATTGCATCCTAAACCTTGCAGGAGATTTGATGTCCATGTGATACTAATAAAAGCCATGAGTGAGACAGGCACCGGGATAGAATGAACTATGAAAAGGCAGCAAATAGTCTGTGTATAAAAACCAGCAGGTAGAAAAGCCTCTCTTTTTCTTGCTTCTAATAACTGGGTAGGAGGTCTGTAAAATCTGAGCTGGAGGAAGATGCTTTAATGTTCTGCCTCTGAAAGAGTTGTGGATACCAGCAGAATCCACAGAGTGCACCAGGCAGGCGAGAGGGAAGGATAAAGAGATGCAAATGTGTGGAAAATGGTGTTTTAAGGGCAGTGCACAACTTGTGACTGTTCTGAAGGCACACTGGAGTGCTCCTACTCCATTCATATTAACATGATCCTGAGCATGAAGCAGAATTTGCTTCATCCTTGGTGCTCCACAGAGATAACAGAAATGATCTTTCACCCAGAAAATCGGTGCTTGAAAAACCTGCAAAAGGCGGTCTGATCTCACACTAAGAGGGATCCTGCTCTCAGATATATCAATAGGAGGCTTCCTGAGCCTCACTTAGGTCTTTTACAAGTACTTTGGCAGGTCAAGTTTGCTTTTCTTGAGCAAAAGAATCCTTTAAATCAAACAAGAATTTTCTACTGAAGCACAAAACTGAATGAATTGGAAGGCAGCAGTCCCTGCCCAGGAGTAGTTCCTTCCTAGAAGATGCAAGGGGATTCTCTTTAAATTTGTGATGAGTGCGAGGGATATCATCTGGTCATCCTTGTATTTTTGATCCTTAAGCATGGCTTTTAAAATCTGAGATCTGCCCTGGATATTATGGGGGTCTAGTAGATTGATTTCAGCCTCTGATTTATAAATCACCCTGTTGGTGGTCTGTAGTCCTGTGAGTTTCTACATTTAAGCAAGGTTTAAGAAAAAGTAAAAAGGAAAAAAAAGAGAACTTGAAGCTTGAAAAATTGAAGAGGAAAATTATTGGTATTTGCCAGCCTGAAGTAACACTTCTGCCTAAATAAGTCCAGAGGTGGGAGGATGACAAAACTTGGCTGTGTTGCTGCCTGAGAAGTGTCTTGTTTTTCACACTCATGATCTAGAATGTGCCATTGCAGGGTTACTTAATAAAATCCTGGCAGGGCTTGGGTTAGAAGGGACCCCAAAGATCATCACATTCCACCCCTGCCACGGCAGGGACACCTCCCACTGTCCCAGGGTGCTCCCAGCCCCATCCAGCCTGGCCTTAGGCACTGCCAGGGATCCAGGGGCAGCCACAGCTGCTCTGGGCACCCTGTGCCAGGGCCTCTGCACCCTCACACTTGCCATTTCTTTGTCAGCTTTAAATCAAAATTGTATTCCTGGAGAACTCTCTGCACACAAGAAGCCTGACAGCCTGTTCTGTATTTTGAAAAGACCATGCAAAACCAACATTTTCCCTAAATATTGAACTCTGCATCAGGCAAAATGTCAATTATCCTCCTGATTCACAGAAACCACACCATCCTGGACTGGGATGTGCACCAAAAATTCAGCCAGGCAGAACAATCTGAAGCTCTTTGCCCTGATCCAAGGCTTTGTCAAGTACTTTGAACTTTGGAGATGTGGCTACTGGAAAACTGGGATCCAAAGCAGCTGCCAGAGGTTGTGTTTGAGGTCTGTGCAAGGGTCATGGGAGTCATCTGGCTGCAGAAGCACTTAGCTGAGACAGAAAAACGTGGGGAGATTTATCATGTCTACCCTGGAGTTACTTGTACTTGGATTGTCAGCCTGCAAATGTTTTCCAGCGTAGCGAGGAAAAGCTCTAATGGTTCTTGGAGAAAGGCAATACGTGTAATCTTGAATTACTGCTTGCCATAAGGATGAACTCGGTCCCAGAATGCACCAAGGGCAGCACTAGAGCCTGCCAGGAAGGTGTTTTTGTGATGTATAGCAAGGAATGTTATTGATCCATGCCTGGAGAAAAGTGCTGTAGCACAACAGATGAGCTGGGCTAGGCTGCTAACACAGACATTGTTGGTAAATCACAGCTGCAACGGGGGCTTGTTCAGGGGGAGGGAAACATGAAATGACTTTGTGTTTGCACACCTCAGGAGCATTTAAGAATGCTTTTTTAAAGAGTGATGCTTTGTATTGTCAGTTGTATTAATTTCTGTGGAGTCCTTTAAATGCAAAGCATTATTAATTGAAAAGCATCGCCTGCCTCAACCATCATGCTGCATTTCCAATTGGATTTAAAAGGACATGAGGGACAGTGAGCATGAGATTTGCAGAAATGGGCCCCATAAACATTTATTCCTGCCTTTTCCCCATGCTGAGGCTCAATTCCCAGTTTTCAGGAAAGCTCAGGTGCTTCCATGCTTCTCACTTTGATAGGGATGAGATACTTCAAAGTACACAAAAAGACAATAATGTGTAAGTTTGAACTGGCAAAGGGCTGGGAATGTCTGAGTGTAAAGCAGAACAGAATAAAATAGTCTAACAATATTGCTTGAATTGAGAGGAATCCTCTACTCAGTGGATTCTGCACCAGTGGACAGGGATTTTTTAGAGGCTGAGTTGGTTATTATTAAGTCAGACTGTGCTGTATTAGAGACCCTGCACATGTTGGTAATTAACCAAAGCCAATTCTCTGTGCATTGGTGCTTACTTTTGCCATCCACTCATACCTGATGCCGGTGCCTCGGAGAACTTAGCAAGTTCTTGACTTGCAGATAATTGAGAATTAGTTTGTTGTGGCTTATGACTTTTCACAAATGTAAAACCAAAATAAGATTTTGTAGCTGAAATGTTGCACTTGAATTCAGATCTGAAGGGAATTGCAGTAGAGCCTTGCATGACCTTCCCAGTAAATGTAATTTTTATAATGAATGATATTTAATTGCTAAAGTAATTATAATTTCCATACTAAAGACTCCTATTTTATACTCTTATTTTATACAGTCCCTAAAAAGGCTATCAAGGACCTTGATAACACAAAACACTTGCTAATGGTTTTTGGATTACTTTATCTTCCAGTGGCTTGCTTCTTCCTAGTATTTCCTGGGCAGCCTAATTGTTGTCCAGTCCCCTCTGGAGGAGAACTTTGGTTCTGCATATTTTTAGCACCTGAGCTTTTCTTAACTTGTCTTTGCCCGTTTTTATGTCTTTTTTTTTTAGTTATGGATGTATTTCAGGAGATCTCACTTCTGACTGTGTTTTAAATTGGAGGAAGAGATCTTAGCAAGTCATGAAAACATAAGAAATCATGTTCTGGAAGCTCAAATGCAAAGAAAAATGAACATCAGCAATTCTGTAGTTAGAAAGGATATTTCTGGTCAATTTTCATCCACGGCAATATTTGGACAGTTGAATCTTTTACTGTATTAAATCTTTTGATGAAGGAGATAAAGAAGAGGCTGAACAGTGACAGGCTGGGAATGCCAGCTCTTATTTAGAACAAAAAGAGCTGTTGAACACCAGTTTTAAACAGTTAACTCTGTGTTCTAGTAGTGAATTAGAAGTTACAAACTACTAGAATGCATTGACACTTATTCAGGAAGATAATTCTGACGCGTGTAGTGCTTTGTCCAATTTTCCAAGGCATACTGAGAGCAAGATATCAATTTTTTTTTTCCACCTAATGTTCTTGGACTAGTGCTTAAAAGAATATAGGTGTATGCATATACCCAGGACACTTATTGCTTTTCCACATCAGAGATGCACAGAGCTGTCTTTAATCCTATTGAATGTTGCTCTAATCCTTTGTTTTGCTTCCCCATCAGATTTGGTGTTGCACTCACACTCTGAATTGCCCTGGTATCCCTCCATTGTTAATAAAATGCCTTGAATGACTCAGACTTGGAATAGCAGCAGAATGTGGTGACTGCTGAAATTGATGATGCAAATGTTCTTTCTCATAATTTTTTTTCTTTTGTATTTCAGGTGATATTTGAGTCTGTCTCTTTGAAAGGACACCCTGGGTACATAGCTGTGGATGAAGTCAGAGTCCTCGCCCACCCCTGCAGTGAGCACTCTTTATTTTTCTGACTGTACCAGCATGGTGTAGGCCACAGTTTGTGTCCAAAGGAGAGATTTACCCAGTTGGATCAGCACTAAAATGTCTTGTCTCCCTCCAAGACCCCTAAGGACAGTCAGCCTTGCTTAATTTTCTATTTTTGCAAACTGTACAAAAGGCAAAGCTGCTCTCAGTTTATGGCTAGTGGAATTCTCTCTTCTTTACTTGCTAATAAACTGATGGTTTTATTGTTTCTTAATCTTACCGCTGTAGAAAACAATCTAAAATGCTTCTCATAATACCTTTAGAAAAGAACAACCAAACAAATTGTTTCAGTGTTTCCTTGGTAAGAGGCCTGTCCCAAAGGTTGGATGGTTTCAATGTATTAGATCTGCTCAGAAAGCTGTGCAGAGATTAAAAATTAATCTTATTCAGACACTGCACTTATACAGGAATAGAAACTAATGCAGGTTCATTACACTATTCAAAAATGTTAGTGCTGCATTTCTTCTTTTGCAGACACAACAATAAGCTGAGATTTATTTACTTTTTTATGTTTAAAAAACATTGTGCCTCAGTCTTTGAGCCTGAACTCATTTGGTTCCTTTACCCACCTCTTGTGGGGCTTGGGGACTTTGTATATTTTATGGATGTAATGTACAGGTCCATTTAAAGATCTTTTTTAACAGCCCCCTCTTTCTGGCTCATGGTTTCAGTGAGTCAGTGACAGCTGCTCACAAAAAATGATGGATCTTGTAGATGGAGTGAAATAAACTGTTTTTGCTGTGATCAGAATGTCAAAGAACATCTGCCTTTCAATGTGACAGACATGGTTCTGCTCAAGTTTAACAGGACATTTCTGATAACTGCAGTATGCTTAATTGCTGCTTAAGTAAATTATATTTGTATTTACCATGTGCTCGTTGCTCAGGCCTTTGGGTGCATTTACTTCATTAAGGAATACTTACAGTCTGTATTAACCAGATGTTGCTGATATCTGGCAGCATCCAGACAAATCCCCAAATGCTCTGTGCCTTCCACAGTGTGCTGGGTGACTGCTGGTCCCTTCCCTGGGATAGAGGCCACTAAACAAACCCTGGGGCAGGGCCTCAACAAGAAAATGATGGGATTTAAAGCAGTTAGGCAGGATGCTGTGTTGTATCCCTGCTTAATTAGGTAAACTGATTTTGAATCCATTTCTTCAAGTATATACAGGTCCTTGTTAAAATTAAATGCACTCTTGGTGACTCAGCAACAAAATGTTTGAAACAGAGTTGGTTGGTTGGGTTTTTTTTCAATCTGTTTACAACCCCCAGCATACAGAGCCCATTGCAAGCTGAAGTTCTCTGCAGTGTCTGTAAATGCTGCTCCTGTCGGGTTCCCAGTGCTGCTTTTGTTGTTCAGCAGTGTCAGTCACCAGGGTGAACATCACCCACGTGCTCCCTTCCCTTGCACAGCCTTTGCCCCTCAGATTCCTTTTACAATTGTTGGAAATCAAAACACGGGGGCAGTGAAGCTCCTGGTGGCCCTGGAGGTTACTGAAATCATTGGTCTCATTTCTTCATTTCTGCTTTACCTTCACAGATGATAAAGGCAGGCAAACCAGTCAGCAAAAAGCAGTGAAATGCCCCTAATGACACAGTAATACAGAAAAATAAATGTATTGCTGGTGCTGCCTCTTGTTTTCCTTTGTCCTGTGAAGCAATACCATTTTCCTTATGCTGAAAGCTCATTGGCTCTGTGTGAATGAGTCCTTGCCATCACAGCACATCTTGCTCCAGAAGCTGGGCACACCCAAGGACCAGAATGATGCCATTGATGGGACTCCACAGCTTTGTATTTGTAGCTGACTTACAGCTGCACACTTTAGGCTGCAGGCACAAATATTAAAATGGTCCTGAAATACCCTGTAGAACGTTCTGAATGTCACCCAGAGGGAGTTTGCCAGTAAAGCTTGATGCAAACCCTGCTGCCCAGAAAGCAGGACGGTGCAGAGTCCCTGTCCCTGTCCTTCAGGAGCTGTCAGTGAGCTGTGCTGGAGGGGGCACAGGAGCAGATAAAAACATTTGACATGGTGTATGAACATGTGTTCTCTGCTCATGTGTCAAACACTTGCACATCAAGTTTCAGCCATGCACAGCCACAGATGCCCACTTCCCTTTAAAGCTGTTTGCTCCAACAGAAGAGAGGTTATATTGTCCTCTGAAATCATGTATTTCAGTGTCTAATCATACTAGAAAATGTGCAGATATAAAACACTGACCTTTTTAGGTGTTTTTTCAGTGTCATACTACAATTTTTCAAATGATGCACAAACCTTTTTCTGCAAGAAAATGGTTCACCTAAAGGTGTTGCATTTGCTCTTGTAATCTTGTTTATACTTTTAGTTAAATAGAGACCTAACTCAGTCTGATATTTAATCAAAAAGATAATCCTCTCATCTAGTTTCTTTGTGAAAAAACCCCAATGTCTGCATTTTTAATATCACTGGTTTAATTTTGAACTAATGCTGAATTTAGTGTCAGCAAAACATTGATATCAGTGATCTTAAACTAAGCCAGTGATACAATACTGTCAGTTAGATGAATATTTCATAAAATCTGATTTGATATTGATGAAGCATTATTCTAAAGGTCTAGGACGTATTTGATAGTCAAGAAAAGAAAAAGAATAAAAGACTCATGTGAAAATGGGGTTTGGGTCAGTCATGCTTGACAAGCACAAAAGCATTTGACTTTTTTTGACCTTTTTAGAAACATAGTTTTGTGAAGAAAAGAGATGACTCAATTACTCTTTATAGCAGGCAATAAGAAATTGTGCCAGTTACCATGAACTTGTGATTTGATCCAAATCTGTATTTTCAGAGGTGCCAGGCCACCTTTTCCCAGCTCCATCACCACTTCTCCCTACAGGGAGCAGTTCAACACCCAAGGGCGGCTTTGTTTTGCAAAACCACTTTTGCAAAGGCTTTGCTGGGTGCTTGGGTGGGTGCAGCAGGGGTGGTTCCTGCCTGGCTCTACCCTTGCCATCCTCTGTGACAGCGTTCACAGGGGTCCCAGGATGAGGGAAGAGATGAGGATCTGACTCCATGTTTCAGAAGGCTGATTTATTATTTTATGATATATATTATATTAAAACTATACTAAAAGAATAGAAGAAAGGATTTCATCAGAAGGATAGCTAAGAATAAAAAAGAAAGAAAGAATGATAACAAAAGCTTGTGGCTCAGACAGAGTCTGAGCCAGCTGACTGTGATTGGCCATTAATTAGAAACAACCACATGAGACCAATCACAGATACACCTGTTGCATTCCACAGCAGCAGATAATCAATGTTTACATTTTGTTCCTGAGGCCTCCCAGCTTCTCAGGGAAAAAAAATCTGAAAGAAAGGATATTTCAGAAAATATCATGGCTACAATCCTGTGCCTCTTTTGTCAGGAAAAGCCCCGCATTTCCTGCGGCTGCAGAACGTGGAGGTGAACGTGGGGCAGAACGCCACCTTCCAGTGCATCGCCGGGGGAAAGTGGTCACAGCACGACAAGCTCTGGCTCCAGGTAAAGAAATGGCTTTTTCTGGTTCATTTGGGGCTTTCTTTGCTTTTGCAAGTGAAATGAATAGCTGGAGAAAGATTGGTGGCGAAGCAAAAGGTTTTCATCACAATCCTTTGAAGAGCTGCTGTAAAATGCTTATAGGTGAGAGTTTGAGGTGATAAAGTATGGAATTAGGAGACAGAAAAAGGAAAAAATGGCCAGTGACAGTAAAATTCTGCAAATTTCAAACAAATGCCCCATGTACCTGTAAACACTCAGCCATAAAGCAGAAGGGAGAGGAAGTGGAACAGCTCTCTTCTGCTTTATTGTGCCATCTGCTTTCCTTTCACCCCAAAACTGTTTAGCCTGGAGTCAATTGATATTTGTTAAGAAGGAAATCTCCAAGGTCTGAAATTACTTATCTGGGTGGTTAAAATAGGCAAACCCAGTTTGCAGCCAGTTCTTTTTGCTCCCAGTTTCCCTTGGCTGCATTGACAGCTGATTTGGTCTTGTTCCTTTAAGTCACTCTCTAAAAGAGTAAAACTTTCCCTCCCTGGATGTTTTATTTGCAGTCTACTGATGAAACTTGTCTGGGTCCTGCTCTTCTGGTGGCTGCAGCAAAAACCTTGGGAATTCATTGTCAGTGTTAGAATTGACACCAATCCCAACGTCAGCACATGGGGTGTGTGTGTCCCAGTGAAGGACGCAATAACTTCTCCTTCCCCTTGAATTTTTCCGATGGATACACTCCCAGCATTACCATTCCAGAAGCTTTTAAAATCATTGAATTCCTAAATGTTTAACTCCTAAACAAGTCAAGAGGATTCCTGTTGTATGTATACAAAGCCAAGATAATTTGGAGAACACTAAAGCCAGTCCAAAAGTTTTATTCTCAGCTTGGAATGATGTGACTGAAGTTTGATCACCCCATAGTTGTAACATCTGGGGCAGACAGGAAGGGCTTTTGTAGTCAAATAATTACCAGATTTTATCAAATTTTATAATTGACTTCAGGCATTTTAATAAAATTTAAAAATAACATTTTCAAATCTAGCTTAAATCAAGGAATTGGCTTATGTAATCATAAAAATTAAAAATAGTACTGGGAAAAAGGCTTAAGTTGGTGATACATGTAGTTGGCATTATATTAAAATGATTTTATGCTCAGTAACTATACTCTCATCACAGCTGTTCTAAAAATTACATTTTTAACCTAAATTTATTTACCTGTGGTGTACGTCTAGCACCCACTGAGATATATTTTTGACTTACCTTTTTTTGGTTCTTTCATTAAAATATTTCCCCAGTTACAATTACATGTGTGTAAAAACAATTCTGACCTACAGCAATATGAACATTTCCCTGAGTTGGAAAGGAAAGAATTGCTATTGTTAATGAAAACCTGCTTTCCATTCTCTGAAACTACAACATTTAATGAAAATAGCCTTGGAAACACCCCTAAAAACTATTTAGTGGAAACTGCCAAAACAGCAATGTGCTTTTCTTTGAAATTCCTAATAAACTGGACAAATGAGCAAGTCGAGGTGTTTATACTGTAGAGAACAATTTCTGGCTAATTCTTTGTCTGTCCCTTTTCCAACTGGAAAAATGTGGTCTGGCATTCGTAGAGAGGTTTATTGGGGAATGTTAGATATACAAGGATGTCTGCTCATCCAACCAATTTATTTAAATTGGTCCAGAATCAGAGTTTTGCATCTGAAAAGGCCAAATTTACAGAATCTGTTCATTTGTAGTGTTTGTAGGTGAAACAAAGCCTTCAGCTCTTGTGTTTTCTCATCCAAGCCGGGCCTCTAATTACACTGGATGGAAGTGCACGGTGGCAGTGAGAGCTGCCCCCTGCAGCCTTTACAGGAATTAATCTTAAAATCACAGAATGTCCTGAACTGAAGGGACCCATAGGATCACCCATCCCCAGCCCTGCCCAGACACCCCAACAGCCCCACCCTGGGCATCCCTGGCAGCTCCTGGAGCTCTGGCAGCCTCAGTGCCCATTCCCTGGGGAGCCTGGGCAGTGCCAGCACCTCTGGGGAAGAGCCTTTCCCTGGTATCCAACCTAAACGCCTCTGACACAGCTCCAGCCATGCCCTGGCTCCTGTCCCTGTCACAGAGCTCCTACTCTGACCAAGCCAAGTGTCCTCAGTGTCCTGCCCCTCATATGGGTTCCCTTCCAGACACTTTATTCTCTTTGTATCCTTAGGACACACCAAAAGCCCAGATATATCTCAACTATTAAATAGAAATGGAAACTTAAATATATCATAGAATCACAGGTTTGGGTTGGAAGGGACCTTAAAGCTCATCCAGTCCCATCCTGCCATGGGCAGGGACCTTCAACTGTCCCAGGTTGCTCCAAGCCCTGTCCAGCCTGGCCTTGGACACTTCCAGGGATCCAGGGGCAGCCACAGCTGCTCTGGGCACCCTGTGCCAGGGCCTAAGCACCCTCATATTTAAGGCCCAGCTCACACAGACCTGGCTGAATCCTTCCCTTGAAAAGCCATACTTATCCAAAACCTCTCCCAACAACGAGAAAGTAGAACTCTGACCACGTTAATCACCCCAAGGAGCGACTCACACACAGATGCACCAACACCTAACCTACCTGTCTCCATGATGGCATTATTTCTCTCTGCCCCTGCAGCAGTGGAACGGGAGGGACACAGCCCTGATGGTCACTCGAGTGGTCAACCACAGGCGTTTCTCAGCCACGGTCAGCGTGGCCGACACGTCGCAGCGCAGCATCAGCAAGTACCGCTGCGTCATCCGCTCCGACGGCGGCTCCGGCGTCTCCAACTACGCCGAGCTCATCGTCAAAGGTAGGAGCAGCAAACCATCTTCATGCACAAGGAGTGCTTCCTCCTGGGGGATAGCTGCCATATTTTCTGAAAAATTCTCTTTGCCCAGGATTTCTTCTCCTGGAAAGTAGAGGAACATCAAAGAAAAATGAAAATGGTAGTTGTTTGATTCGCTTCTCCTGTGTTTTGCTGCTTTGGAATGTGGTTTGGGCATTGTTTAGCAACTGGTTGTTGTTTTATTAGTTTCATGTGAATTGTTTTAACTTAATAACCAATCACAGCCGGCTGTGTCGAGACTCTGGAGAGAGTCACAAGTTTTCATTAGTACCTTGTTAAGGCTTTTGTCAGTATCCTTTCTCTATTCTTTTATTTCTCTATAGTTTTAGTATAGCACAAAATATAATATAATGTAATATAATATAATATAATATAATATAATATAATATAATATAATGTAATATAATATAATATAATATAATATAATATAATGCCTTGTAAGAATACAGAGTCAGATTCTCAATTCCTCCTCCATCTGGAGAACCCAGAAAATACCACAGATAACTGTCTATAAAAACTGGCATTCTGTTGGACCTCCTTTCATTTGTGTTAAAATAAGGAAAAAGGGTGAAAGTGACATGAGATTAAGTTGGTATCTCTGGTATTTGAATTTAAACTTTGGACACAGCCTTCTTTGGGAAGTTTTGTAGTAGAATATGGTGGCTATGAAGGCTTTTGCTGTAGTCAGCTGAATAGTTTGGCTGTCAGTCAGCTTCACAAGCTGCTTTCCTTTCCAGTATTTTATCAGGCAGAAATAATCTTGTGGTGGAGCATTGCATGTCAGCAGAGACTGTTCAGGGCTGCTGGCAGTAAATGCTGGGGTTGATTCTGCTGACACCCTGAAGTCCAGAATAAAAGCATCAGTAGTTCTTGAAGGGTGTTTGGATTTTAGCCATGTTAATTACCATGATTCAAGAGCCTGACACATGCAAGGGGTGTCTTAATCTCAGCTTCCTGAGGCAGGTGGTGAAGTGTCATCCCCTATGCTGGGTTCTTATTTATTTATTTTTTAACCCAACCTAGAGCTGCACCACTGGAGTGCTCACTGACTCTTAGGTGGTGAGTTCAGAAGGTGGCTGAGTTGTTCCTGAGGTACTCTGTGTTTGGGGTAAGAGGAATTTCAAGTCTGGGTCTGCTCACAGGGTATAATTTACTGATCTAAATGGAGGGTATGAAAGCAGAGGACAGCTGTAGAAATCAGATCAGGTTGTCCACTGTGCTGCTTTCTGCCAACTGCTCTGTCCTTTGGTGATCAGGTGCCTTTGTTATGCCTTGGAGTGTTGTGTGGTGCAGATGTTTGGACCACACAGATCACGAGGAGAATGCTTGTGCTGGATGCCAAGTGCTTTTCATTCCCACCCAGTGATCTTGTATCTTGCTCAAATCTGGAGGAATTAATTCAAGATTAAAAGGGGATTGAGCTGCCAGGAGTGGCACACCTAGGACTGCACCACAGCTAAATAGAGGGAAGGCAGATTCCATAGCAAGCAGATATCAGAGCATTCCAGGCTCAGTTAGGTTCCTGGAATTCACGGAATTCACAGAATGACTGGGTTGCAAGAGACCTCCAATGTCATTGAGTCCAGCCCAGCCCCAACCACTCAACCCTGGCCCCCAGTGCCACATCCAGGCTTTGTCAAACACACCCGGGAATGGGGACTCCACCACCTCCCCGGGCAGAACATTCCAAAGCTTTGTCACTCTTTCCATGAAAAACTTTTTCCCAATCTCCAACCTGTATTTCCCTTGGTGCAGCTTGAGAACTTCATGTTTGTTGATACAAACAAGTTAGAAAATAAAAGAATAAATTAAAACCTGATGTCCAGCAGGAAAGATGCTGACGGCTTCATTGCTGGGCTGCTCAGCAATGCACCCACCTGGAAGGAACTTGAACAGGATCAAATTGTTGTGGAAGGTCCCATCCTGCTCCTCATCCCTGATTAGGAAGCAGGTGACGTTAAGTGGCTCATTTGAGGTCAGTTTGGTGCTACCCTGTGACACACTGGGGCTTCCAACCAGCCTGACTAATTTTAGTGTGAATAATAGCAAATTTGTAATGCATGTGCGCAGGTGGAAATGAAAGCAAATTGGAATTGTTTAATTCTGAAGAGATGATTATTGAATTGTAATAATGTACTTGAGCATACATTCAATTAGCCTGTAATTGAGGTTTTGCTCAATTGATAGTCCTGCTCCTAAACCTGCTAAATCCAAGCTAAATCTCTGCTTCTCACGTGATTTCTCTTGATCAGAGGAACGTAAAATCACAGGGTGTTTCTTCAACAAAGATTAAGATTTAAAATTGTGTTTTAATTGAAGATTTTAATTGAAAGATCTGTTTGCTTCCCCATTCATAAGAAGCTTTATTGGAGTATTTAGAACAGAAAGTACTTCACATTTCTCAATATTGAATGAAAAAGTTTGGTAGATATCAAAAGAGAAGTTTTACTTTGAAATGTGGATACTCCTAAACCCCAAATTGGGCAGTAAATACCTGTTTTAGCACATGGAATGATCAATGAAATTAAACACGCCACTTTGATTGTCTGTGGGCAGCTTCACTAAGAGCAATGTATTATTGAAAAGAAATTACTGGCAATTTTATACAAAAGAATATAACAGTATTAGTTCCAAATTATTCCAGTATGTTTAGTGGCAGGAGATACATTTGTAATCCTGTGAAAATGCTGTTCTCTGGGCAGCTATTTGCAGTATGTGCTAATGCTTCTCTGTCTTCTGGCTTGAATAAATGACAATACATTTATTCTTCTCTTTGCACTCTCCAATCATAATAGGCAGGCCAGAAAAACCTATCATTTCCATCTGCCCCCCTTGCCATCCTTTGGTGCTCCAGTGGAAATAGCTCATCTCTATTTCTTCTCTCTCACTGGTGCACATATAGTAATTTAATACAATTTTGTACAGGGCAGTTTAAAAAAAAGCCCAGAGATTCTGTGTCTCACTACACTGCTCACACCTGAATGGAACATTTCCTGCCTGTAATTTTCTTTAAAGTAAAAGCTGCGTGGCAGTTCCTCGTATTCTGAGCAAAATGTGGGCCTTGCTTGTATAAAGATTGTTTAAAATGCTGTGGAAATTGGCTAGAATGTTATCATTTAAGGTCTGTATTAATGCTGGTGTCCTTCCAGGACACTTGTCACATTAGGTAAGGCTGTGGATAACATTTTAAACTCTGTGGGGGTGTATGGAGAAGTGTTTGCTGTTGGTTTTTTATTCCTTGATCCCTTTCAGGTACTCTGGATGCCCAAATTAATCACTCACTATATGATAGGAATCCGAGCAGAGCTGATAAAGAGGGAATATTACAGCATCTATATCCTATTTTTATGAGCCAGTTTTTCTGAGGTTTTCACTCTCCAGAAGCCTCTCAAAATTAGTTTCTTGGTACCTGTTGCTACCTTAACATCCTTTTAAGGCTCCTGGCATTTTTGTAGGGTCTGTTCTGCTGTTACAGGGTCAGGAGGAGCCTCTTGAGCCTCAGTCCAGCCTCTCCACAGACCTCCAAGGGGATGTTCTAGCTCTCTTCAGTTTTGTCTTAGTGGATTTTCAAAGTGTTTGGCTGGAAAAATAACCTGCCTCTCACCGGAGAGGCTTTCTGTCATCCCTGTGGTGTTTGGGACAGCTCACTTGTGCTTTTATCAGGCTTTTATCAGTCACAGGAGGAGCTGATGCCTTGAGTGACACCAGAGGGAGAGGTGGGCTCCTTGTCAGAGCTGTTTATCATTCTCTCTCTGGGTCTCTCCTGGTGTGATGCTCATCACTGCAATTCCACCATCTGTTTATTGACTCACCAGGTACACGCTGAAATCTGCTCCAGTGATTGAATCTCTTCCTAAAAGCAGGCACCAGAATTTACAAAATAAAACTAACCCCAAACCACAAAACTGAGGAAAACAACATAGACAGAAGCACTAAACAATGAACTAAATCAAACAAACCTGTCAAATTGTTGGAGTTGAGATACTCAGGTGTGAAAAACATGATAAATAATTTCCTTTTAAAATAAATCCATATACGGAAGCTTCTCCAGTATGAAATACACTTTGAAATTTTCAGATTTACAGTTCTAAGACAGACTCATCAAGGAAAAGCTCTACAGGTATTTTGCTGTCTCCGTATTTATTACTGGAGCTGGCTCCAGAATAGTTTTAGTTAAATATTCAACAGCAATTTTGGAGGAGGAGAAAGAATTTTCTGGAGCTTTAAAATCATAAGAAATGAAAACATCTTTGTTCTTCAGCTGAGGCTGATCCTGGGCTGGAGCTGGTTCTACAAATGTCACATCAGGCTCTCCACTGATTTCCTTGCAAACACAAAGTTCAGTGTGGGCATGGAAGTGTGTGATTCATTTGTGTGTAACACACTGGAATGTGTTCCTGGGATGAAAAGAGAGTTCCATGTAATCATAGAGAAGGCTAACTCCAAAGTTTTTCACTTCCTATAGAGCTGTTATGGATGAATTTGAAAAGACCCTTTAAATATTTTCTGTATTGGTTAGTTTTTTGGAGTTTTTTTTTATATTTTCATGCCTGATACACACAGATAGTTCTATACCCCGAGATAGTAATGCCAAATGTGCTCATTAAAATGTACAAATGGGGTAAAATATTGCCAAATATTGCCCCCTTGCCATCATGGGGTAATATAACCTCTGCTGGGGATGCTAAGTCCCCATACTTCACCCAGGAGATGGGGTATGGATATGAAAAGTAGGTTCTGTATTGGAACTGTCCTCTTTTGCCATCAGGGTGGCTGGATGACCACGTCCCTCTGTCCTTTGGAACTCTTTGGGAGACAAGTTCAGCTCTTTCATGTCTGGTTTAGATTTTACTGTTAAAAAAAGCATTTTTTCCACGTGCATTAATAAGCAGCTGGCAGATGTGAAGATTCCTATCTGAATTTATCAGGTTCATCCAGATCACAGAAGTTTCTGGGCACCTTTGAATTCATCTGCCCGAGTTCTGCACATTAATCAAGGCCCTCAAAGCACTCAGCTTGTGAGCAGGAGTCAGTCCCTGTGTCAGGACGCTGATAATGAGGTTCCCTTGGGCTCCATGCTCTCTCTTTGCCTGTTTCCTCCCAGTTTATACAAGTACAGTCAGTGTTCACAGTGCTGTGCTGTGAGGAGCTGAGTACAGATCTGCTAAAACACCTGATGCCTATCCTAGGCTGAGATTATGATGCTTGTATCCCTATTTGTGTGTTCTGTTCATGCTGGATATCATGTTCTGTGCCTTCAAGACTGGCTCTGAAGAGTGAAAGTTTTGTTTTGGTTTCTTATCAGCCGCTCCCCCACGGCTGGTGGGACACATAGACGGGACAGTACATGGTGCTGCTTTTGCTTTTAGCTTTGCTTCTGCATTGCTCTTGCTTTTGCTTCTGCTCATTAGTTAGTTTAGCTCAGCAGTCTGAATTTTTCATAACTGTTTCTCCTCTCCCTTTTTTGGAACTACTCCAACCTGCTCCAGACGGGGACCTGGAAACACCGAGAGTTTGCACCTTGTGGCTGCAGCAGCTGCCCCAGCACACGAGGGACTGAGAACAGAGAGACCACCCCCAGAGAGACTTTCTGAATTTCTCATCTTTTTCAGAGCAGTGACAGAGTGGTGCCATCCAGTATTGTTCATTCTGTGTGCTGGGGATGATGTGCCTGTTGTATAAACAGGAATCCTTCCCAAACCGGTTGGTGACAGGGCTGTGTGGGTTTGCTTTCTGAAGGGGCCCCTTTGGAGGTTTTCTCCCAGTTTTGCCCTTAACCAGGACATGATGCAGCTCTGAGCACTACACCCAGACTGGGAGGTGCAATCCAGGCTGTTTGTGAGGATTGTGCTGCCTGTGAAATATCTGAATGAAGGAGAGTGGTTCTGTCATTAATAGAATGTCTGAAAAAGCTGCTTCTTCCTTTATTTCTTTGCAATCATAGTGGTGCAGGGAATGTAACAATCCCTTTGTTGGTGTTGGCCGGTAATTACCTGAACTTGTCACTGCTCTGTTTAATTCAGTGAGCTCAGTACCTGTTGCTTTAACTCAGTTTTAATCATGGGGTGGGTGTGTGCTAGGAAAAGAGGAGGCAAAGAGATTACAAGCACTCCAGTTTCTCTTCTTTCCATCCAACTTCATATCTGTGAAGCCAATGAGGGAGATGGAAGACAAAGCTGTTGTATTGTAGATGTTCAGTAGTATGAAACATGAGTCCTCTCAAAAGGAAATATTTCCCTATGTTTAACTTCCAAAACAGAGGTGGGAAATGAAGCCATTTCCTTGAGAAGTGATAAATGTGCAGTTTATAGAAAGGATCCAGTTGTCAGCATTGCATCCAGTGCCACACAGACCTGCAGTAATGGTCCAGAATATGTTTCCTGGTTTCTCTTGTTTATATTAATCAACAGGGCGTAAACAAACATATTCAGGAGGAATACAAAGCCACAAGGGGTAGAAGATAAGTTCATAAACTAATAATGTATTCTCAATTCAATCTATATTTTCCCCAAATTTTTGTTTCTCTCTTCAGCAACCTTTTTTTTTGTGTTCCTCTGTAAGATGAGCAGGGAGTACTCAGGGTTTAAACTCGTCCTTGTTTCTAAACCAGGGAAATGATAATTGCTCTCCTATCATACCACTAAATACATTATATACATGCAAACCTTTTCGTTTCTAGTTAGAATTATTAAGGAGGTTTAAGGCAACTGCATAGAAATTAACTCAGGACTGTTGATGCTCAGAAAAGAAAACCAAGAACACAGCTATGCCTTTGCTACCTGGAATTGTCCTTGCAGTGAATGACCACCAGATATGTCCATTATCAAACCAACCTGGCAGCTTTTCATTCTTTGCTCCTTTTTAAAGTGCAGATTTTCATGCAAATTGATTGTTAATGATCCTCACATTACATTAAAATTCAAAATTACACTTTTTTTTATTTGCTTATGACTGAACTTAAAGACTTAGCAGGAGAGATGAGTCACATTCATTGTTAACTCTCTTCTGCTCATCCTTCCTTGCCTGCTTTATTGTAGGGAAGTTATTAATGGGCTTCTCCTGAAAAATAGGATCAAAAGATGTTGCTAATATATCCACCCTGTGGTTACAATGCTGTTAACTGCTTTCCATTCAAGAAAACTCTTTTGAACTGTCACCATTTGTGGATGTTGATGAAGATTCTGGGATGGTTCAGGCAGATTTGGGCACTTATGGGGTGTAATTGTTGAGCATGAGCTGTTAGCTCAGCAGGACAGGAATATCCCTCTTGCACCAAAATCTATTTATTTTGCAGGAAAAAAAACAACAACCACAACAAAAAACCAACCCAAAACAAAACAAACAAAAAACAAACAAACAAACAAAAAAACCCAAAGAAACAAAACACTAAAAAAGTAATGTTTTACTTTATGTGAAATGCAAGCTAAGATGCACCAGATTTCTTAGTAAGAACGGATGTTTCTTAGTACGAGAATCTTTAACAATAAACCTGCAAAAAAAAGGGTGTATTTGCAATACAGTGAAACCTGTAGATCCCATGTATGTGGGAGGAACCAGTATATTCCAAAGAAAAGAGAAAACTATTTCTGTAGATGTAAATACCTAAAGCCAATATGGTTACTGGAGCTTTTAAAAATTTTGCAGCACCAGGTGCTGACAGGCTGAGGTACTGATATCTTTCAGACATTCCTGCAGCTAACAGGCTTTGTGCAAAATCCTGCATTTGCTGAAGGACGCTGGACTAAGGAGTTGAACATCACCTTGGAAGGGACAACTTCTGCCCTGAGCCAGGTGCTGATGAATTCCCAGCTGTCTTTGCTTTGATTTGCTTTCATTTTTTGCTGGCAGCATCCTGTGAGTCTGCACAGTGCACGGTTGGGTTCCTTAGGATGTGTGAAACATGCACCCAGAGTTTATTTTTATTGTTTTTAAACACACTGCAAGGCAAGATATAAAACAGTTAAAATCATTTGTTGCTTCTTTACATTGCCCTGACTTCCTGAACTCAGATTTCTTTTGTTTTGTACATCTTGGAGCACTTTGGATTGTGGTGAGGTTTAACTCTTAAACAGTCTCTTCAGAGATTGCAGGTCCGGTGCCACACACACTCTTCTCCCTCCTTCCAAAACACCACTACAGACTCTGCAAGATTAAACTCCTCTGCTGGTCTAGAGGTTGGCATTTACAAGCTGAGCCTCTAATCCTGAAGTAAAAAAGGTTGAAAGTTCATGAGGAAATAAATGATGGAGCTCTGTAAACACTTGGCTGATGATGGGGCTAAGGATACAGCTCCAGAATCTCCTTAGCCTCCAGTCTGGGAGCTGGTAGAGGCTTTTGGAGTCTGTGAGTGGTGCTGAGATCACTGCAGGAGTTTGTGTCAGGAATTCAGGTGAATGGGATTTTTAATGTTTGCATAGCATTAGCTCTGAATGCTGAGCTGGTTTGCTTTCTGAGCCACTGCAGCTGAGCTCCAGGGAGCAGCTGATGGTGATGTTTGCATTTGTCCTGTCTGAATGAAGAGATTGAAGAGCTTGTTGCACTGTTAAGGAAAGAATGGTCACTTGGAAGTTTGTTAATTAAAATTGTGAGACCAGGAAGCAGCCAGAACTGCAGTTTGGAGATGTTGCAGCCCTCCTTTTCCATCTCTACCCAACTGAAGAATGCTTCATTTTTCAAAGCAAATCATTTCCCTGCATCCATTCTAGCTGCAAGCTGATGAAATACTCCTCTCATAGAACCACCCCTCAAACCTGTTGCCCTGCTTTCCAGCTTTGCTCTGATGTGCTGATTTTCTGCCATGGCAAATTCTTCCTCTGGTACTGGGAGGCTGCTACAGGTCACACCCTCCCCATCACCCCTGTCCAGCTTTTTTTGTGACTTTTAAAGGTGATTTAGATCTAAGACCAGAAACCTGCTGAGCAACAGAGTGATGGTTACAGGAAGCCCTGCAACCAGTTTATGAATTGGCCTAGGAATTTGAGAAGAAAAACCCATGATATGATGTTTTCTAGCTCCCAAAAGTCCACACTGCCTGTTGAACAGCTGCACTATTACACCTTCAAGGTGAGCAGGAATGGTTTTAAGCTATAAGGGAAGAGATTTAGATTAGATGCTGGGATGAAATTCTTTACTCAGAATGTGCTGGTGCCCAGAGCAGCTGTGGCTGCCCCTGGATCCCTGGCAGTGCCCAAGGCCAGGCTGGACAGGGCTGGGAGCACCCTGGGACAGTGGGAGGTGTCCCTGCCAAGGCAGGGGCTTGGAATGAGGTGAATTTTAAGGTCCCTTCCAACCCAAACCCTTCTGTGATTCTGTGCTTGTGCTCTGCTCTGGTGCCAAGATACACAAAACCCCTGTCTAAAGAAATTATTCCAGCCCTCTTTCTCCTTTTTTTTTTCTTAACAGGTTTCTCTCCAGTGCATCTCTTGCCTCTCTCTCTCTTTCTCAGCAGGAAATTTTCCATCAGTGCTTGTTTGCATGTGAGGAAGATGCAAATAGCTGCAAGACTTGGGCTCTCTCTGTTTGGATCCCATAAATCAGACTTTGCATATGCTTTACTGTCCTATTTATTACCCTGCAGCTACTACTGACTTACATGACAGACTACAACTTCCAAACTGTTTGTTCCCTCAGCAGGGTACAGACACAAATTAAAATGGAAGAGGTTTGGATTACTTGCTTCTACAATTGTCTCTTTTCTTTCCTTCACATTACAGCAAAACCTTCTTTTGCTGCTGCTGTTTATGAATTTTGACTGACCCTTGTGAACACTGCTGACCATATCCTGCTGCCTTTTGATCAGCAATGGGGTATTATTGAGTCTTCTGACCCAGATTGCTCATCAAATAGTGATTTATCAGTGTTTCCAAAGATTCTGAGGTTGAAATTCTAAATATAAACACTTCTGTGCTTGCTCTTACATTGTTTTCTCCCATCTCCCTTTTACTTAACCTGTGCTCTACTTGAGGAGCCTTGTAGATAATTTGGTTTCACTTCTGTCAAGAATATGTTGCTGGAAGGGTGACCCAGAATTTTGATACATTAATTTTTTTGCCTTTTGGTGAGGCCATTCAGAGCATGCAGCAATCAGTCTGCTCATGGAAGATTTTATGCTCATTGTCATAGTCAGAAACCCAACTGCTCTTGAGAACTGAGGTCATGTCATAAACAAGCATTTTATATCTATCTATCTATCTATCTATCTATCTATCTATCTATCTATCTATCTATCTATCTAGCCACCAGGATTCCTTAAGACTGTTTGACTGATTTTTCTTGCAGGATTTAAAATGGAATAATTAGGAAAAATACATTTTTTGTCTCCAAGAAAGAACTTTTTCCCCACATGCTTGGTCCTCTCAAAGCCTGTCCAGCGAGATTTGATTCAGCATTAGTTGACACTGCATTTAGTCAAGGAGACTAAGGAAAATCATTCTGGTATTGAATTATCCTCAAATTCACCATAATGTCTTTATAGCTCATCTTTATGGAATCACAGTACTGTTATAGTCTTTAGAGTGGGATTATTGGTGTTTCCTGAGCAAAAAGGGAATTTTAATAGCCTTCATTAGAGCTGTGATAGTTTCAATAGGGACCAGACTATTCTCTCTTCCAGGATTTACTTTCAACAGAGAGGATGAGAATTTTCTGTGTAGCTCAGCCTCAGGTGTAGCAGCTCTACACTCATAAGGAAGTTTTATTATTTTTCATATATCTCACTTCAATTACAGCTGTCATGACAGGAAGAAAAAAATGTTTAATCTCATTCGACATTTTGTAAAATGCAGGCCACAGAATTCACAAGTCATTCTTGCATCATGAGCACTGCTGTATAAATAAAGCAGAAGAGTCTTCAAAAAAGATTATGATTGAAAGGTTTTAAATTATAGAAAATCTCACCAGCCTTAGATAAGCTCTTTAAATACTTAATTATCTTCCCTGTGTAGCATCTATACCTTATTTGAGTGGGATGTTTCCAGCTTTTGCAGCTAACAGATCTTAAGCCTTTCTTCTAAATATAATCAATCTTGAAGTATTGAATGTGAACCTGTATTGATCACAATCTTGGCTTTGTTTGGTTAATTTATGTGTCTTAAGTGTCTTCACAAGGTCCCTTGTTCTGTTGAAGAACTGCTGTCAGTTCTGGGGAAAATATATCAATCTGGACTCTCAGGTATTTTTGTGAAATATTTTCTTTTGTTTCCACAATGAATGTGTTTCCTTACCAGCTTTGTTCTCTTTATTGTTGTGGAATGGGGAAAGCTTTATGCGCATGGATTATATTTTATTTCTTTCCCTAATTCTATCACAAGGAAAGGCACTATAAACCTGTCCTGCATGGTCAAGGAAAATAACTTGTTCCATGAGCAGTGTTTCATGTGGCAGGAGATCATTGCCCACATGGTGAACTTCTGCATCCAACAGAAACAAATAATACATAAATTATTGAGAAAGCCTCCTGGAGACCTCACAAATAACTAATGGGCACTTGATGGAAGTCACTAGTTTTCAGTTCAGGTGTGGTTAAATGTAACATTATTTTTAATCTGACTCCCTTTTGGTGTCAGTCCCAGGAAGAAACCCCCTGAGCCCACCCCAGAAGGGATTTCTGTGCCACAGCTGAGAAAAGTTTTCACAGCTGGAACATGCAGGATTTTTGTGTGTGCTCCTGCACCACATTTCTAACCCTGCACACACAAGGGCTGAACTTGTACCTCAGCACCAAAATGTGTTCCCTGGCATGTTAAATTTTGGGTATTTTGAGGGAATATGGAGACTCCTGCTGTGCCAAGCATTTGGATCTGTGCATGAGTGCCTTGGGAATCCTGTGCTGTTTTATCAACACAGCTGTCCAGCAAAAATGAAGGATGAAGGAAGGGACATTGTGTGTGACCTTGCTGTTCTGAGAGCTCTGAGCTCCAGCCCTGCCACCTTCCTTCTCACAGCAAGTGCTGTGAGAGTTCAGGAACTCATCCAGGAGGTGAAACTCTCAGATTTGCAGTAAAAAATTTTGCAGAATTCCGTCTGTTGCTCTCTGTACTTATGTCTTTTAACTCTGACAGGAATAAAGCACAGAAAGTATTTTGAGATCTGGCAACCAGACTGTCACCAGCATGAGCTGAGCTGCAACTTTGGCCATTATACACATTCTTTTGGAGTAAATGAGTCTCAGATTTTGTTTGGTGCTGTCTCTCCCACCCTTTTCCTTTCCTTTTTTTCAGGAATAATGAATGGTAGTTTCAATCCTGCCCAATTTCTGGAATGGTTTTTGTGAAATCCCAGCACCTATCACCCATCATTGCAGCTCTCAGGGTGAACAGCACACTGTGCAGCATATTGGAATTTCCAGCATTTATTACTGCCTCAAAGTGCATTATGTGAGAAAAGAAAGAGCTGATCTTTTGCTGTAATACTGTGGAGTCTCTCTGAGGGAACAGCCTAAATCAAGAAGTATGTTTCAAGGCTGAGTTTTAAACTGGAAATAAACAGAGATACAGCCCAGGAGAGGGAGAGCTGGAAGGAGTGTTGTGGTCTGCAGGGTATTGTGAAACTCTCTGTATCATAAAAAGCTGAAATAAAAAGAGAAGTATTGAGTGGTAAAGAAAGATTCACCTCAACTATTATCAGGCACTTCTGGTGTGTCTGCCTGCTGCATCTGGGACATTAGATTACCAGAGCTGGTTCTACTGCTATTGCTGACTTTTTATGGGAGGTGTGGGGGATTTTTGGACCAAATCCTGATGTTTGCTTCATCCCTGGGTTTTTTATGTGGGCAGGGAGAGGGAGGGCTCCTGTCACTAAAGGTGTCACCGATTATCACTGAAGGGGACAGACAAAGGTGATACAGAGACTCCATCATCAGAAGGCATGAAAAGGCACTTTATTATTAGAAATTCACAGTTCTTATAGGAACAATTGTGGACCTAAGACCTGATTGGCCTTTAGGAATCTTCTCTCACCTGTTGGTCAAGAAGGGACAACTCCTTCTTGTAAACATCTTTGACAAACCGAGGTTGCCTGCCAGGTGTAGAGATTGAGATAATAATTGTTTTAATTCTTTCTCTGAGCTTTCTCGCAGCTTCCCAGGAAAATCCTGGGAGAGCTGTGTCTCTGCTCAGAGGATGTGTGATTACCACAGGCTCCCAGCCAGAGTGATCCCTTCTGGTTAATATCTTGGGTTTCTCTTTGGTTTGGTTGGGTTTTTACATCCAGAATTTACTTATGCTTACCAAAGGCTCTGTTTTTATAATTTAATTTTTATTTTTGTTGCATACATCTCAATAGGTTGCCAGCCTTAGCTGTGAGTTGACTTTTTTCTTTCCTGTTGAGTTTGCCTTGATCATTTGGGGTAAGTGAACCCACAGCCTGACCTTAAATGTGAGGGACTTTTTCTGTGGCTCACAGTGCTTGAGACAGAGCCTCCCTGCTTGTTCCAGCTAGAGGAGAATCAGATGGAGTGAAACTGGGAGGGGGAAGAGCTGAACAGATGTATTTACTTGGAAAACACAACTTAGTGCTCACCATCCCAGCTGGCATACGAATAGACATATGTAAACCACGGAGTGTCTGTGACCTCTAAGCACATGAAAAACACCCCAGAATATTTTTACACTGTGTGCTCATAGGATTTGCTTCACTCTCTAAAGCCTAAGGAGCCTCAGAGCCATCTTTGTGGCAGCTGAACTTGCTTTAGGAACCTGCATTTTACTCCTGGCATTTTTGGGCTGGGGGATGTTGTAGAGGTTTAACAGAGAGTTATATTTCTGCTTCAAAAGCAGGAATGGATCAGACTTATCTGAGGTGTGAGCAGGAAAAAATAAATGATATAAATGATCATCAGCAATGGACTTGCTGCTTAGCTGAGTGTGGCTTCCACAATGATGCTGCCAGGAACAACAGGAAAATAAACTTTCTAACACAAAGCATGCCCTGAATACCATGTGAGATCATGAAGGAACGGCCTCCTGAAGTTCACACTGTGCATCTGGGGAGGTGTTCTAATAAAAGCTATTTTGAGTGGCTGTGTACAGTAAATTAGCAGCCTCCTGTATTTACTGCGCTCTGTGGTATGCACTCTACTGCCTGCTTGAAAAGCTGTAAAAAAAGCAAAGATTCTGCCTTGGGTAAAACCATTGTAGGTATTTGTGTCAGCTCTGAGGTTTTTATAGGCACCTGTTCCTTGCCTTTCTCATTAGCTGCTCTCCAGGGCAGCAATTGCAGTGACAGCTATAACGTTATCCACTCACAGACACCTCTGCCCACATCAAAATGTTTTGCTGCAGGTGAGGTGATAATTTTCCTTGCATCAATCAAACTTCTGTCAGCAAGATCAGACAAATGGCCCTCTGGCTCCTGCAGCATATATTTATCCTGTTTTCAATCTGAACAGGAGAAAATACAGTAGGTAATTCTGGTGGAAGGGAATGGAGGAAATGACCAATAATTGGCCAGTAAGACACTTGCATTGATAGGGTTATTCCACAGTAGTGGAGGTTTATTTGCAATTCCAGCAGTGTGAGTCCTTGTGTGGAGGCTGCACTATTGATACCTGTGGCTTTAGATGTGTTGTTGTGGAAAGCAGAAGAGGAAAGGCAGTTTATATCAAAGTATTGGTTCTGTGTCTCCCACCCTTTTCCTTTCCTTTTTTTCAGGAATAATGAATGGTAGTTTCAATCCTGCCCAATTTCTGGCAGGCTCTGGAATGCTTTTTGTGAAATCCTAGCCCCTATCACCCATCATTGCAGCTCTCAGGGTGAACAGCACCCTGTGCAGCATATTGGAATTTAATGTTAATATTGTATGTAAAACGTGTATATTTTTGAATTTGTTTCTCAATTAGGATAGAGTCTCTACCATGTGCTTTCTCTTACCTTTTGTGTCTATAAACCAAACCAGTGTTCCAGGCAGTTGTGCCACAAACCAAGAGGCAAAAAGTTCATTTTGTTGTTGGATATGTGAGATACTGTGTTTATATCCTTGGGGAGAAATGGGTCAACTTTTATTATCAAACTGTGAAGTGCTTTGTGACAAAATGTCTTTAAGTAACACAAACCAAAACAAAGCCCAGCTCTGTACCAGAACAAAGCACAAAAAGCACCAGTGTGGCACAACTTTGATTACATCCCCATGTTCTTCTTGTCCCATTGACCCCTGCAGACACCACCAGGCTTTGCTTGTCCTAGAAGCTCATTTTAGGAGAAAAAGCCAGCTGTGCTTGCCGCAGCTGGGCTGTGTGTGTAGGGATTGGCTGCTGGAGCTTTGTGATGGTAAAGGAGCAGAGCACTGTGCTCTTCCTTCTGTTTTCTCCCAGGTTATATATATATATACACATTTACATTTATATCTATATTTACATTTATATTTATATTTAATATATTTATATATTTTATATACTTATATATACATATATATACACACATATATATACATATGCATACATATACATATACATATACATATACATACATATATATATATATATATATATATATATATATATATAAATAACCTGTGGTTGTTCAAACAAAGCTTGTCATAGTTAGAATCATTCTGGTTGGAAAAGCCCCCCAGGGCCATCAAGCCCAGCCTGTGCCCAATCCCCACCGTGTCACCCACCCCAGAGCACTGAGTGCCACATCCAGGATCTCTGAACATCTCCAGAAAGGGTCTTTAGGGCTCCTGAAAGGGAAAAAAAAAAACCTTTTTGTGTGCACAGCAGAGAATCAAGCTGGGTATTTGCTGAACTTGTGTAAATAGATGGAGATGGGAAACAAAGTAAAAGGCAGCAATTATGGCAGTGATTGCAGTTCTCCCAAACAAACAGAAATTTGCTTGTTAGTTGGCAAAATGAGGCATCCACCTGCCAGAGCTGGGTACCCAGGTCTGAGCAGAGCAGACCTTTCTTGGAAGACTCCAGACTTCTGCTTTTCTTCATGTGTAAAAGTGGCTGAGGACTTGCTTTCTGAGGGTACTGAACGAATGCTGAAAATAGCAGTACTTGAGACCACTTCACGTGATTATTTCTGATTATTTCTAGAGTGGCTGTAGCTCTGTGCCAGGATAAACTTTAAACCATGGTGTATTTAGGGCAGTGGCTGCAGTTCCCCAGGAGTAAAGCACAGAGAGATCCTGCTATGCTCTCTGTCATGTGGGAGAGCAAACATGCACTCTAAACCTGTATTTGTTATCTTTTGTGAGGAACTGAGCCCAGGGGACTTAATGTGGTATTTAAATGACTGTGATTGAAGCCAGTGGTATAAAATGTGTCAGTGTGTTAGCATCACTTACCTGAAATTATACCTCAATTTATGTTAAAGGAGTTTTCTGATACCTTGAGAGGGTCTGCAGCCTGTTTTCTATTGCAGGGGTTGGTATGTTCCTGTTTGGAAGCATCCCCTGGAGAGAGGAAAAAAGAAAAGTATTATTTGTATGTAATTACATTTGTATTTTTTTAATTTTCCTGAAAATGGAATCCAAAATTCTTCTGGATTCCATTTTCAGGAAAATTCAAAAATACAAATGTAATTAGAGGAATAAAATCGTGAAGGATATAGAGTGGTAAATCTTACCTGAAATCAATATTCAGGAAGAAAACAAAATTTTGTGGAATGTGCACAAATGTGCTAGTCAAATATTTGCTATATCAAATACAAATATCAAATACATTGCTCTGTGATCCCAGCAGGTAACCCAGTGCAGTGAGTACTCACGTGGATGATTTGTTTGAATATGTGGCTCAAGCACCCCCTACCCCTGTGATAACAGGAAAATTCAATTTTTGTTTAGTTTTCTTTGATTCATTCTCACTGAGGATTGTTTTGGGATGAGACCTTAATGAATGTCAGAGGACTTGGTTGGATTTCTCAAATTTGGGTGTCAGTGGCCAACTTCTACCATCTGCAGGAGTGGTGGCCATTCCTATTTCTGTCTGTGCACTGAAATCCACCCTTTCTTGTATTTTTTTTTTTGCCCATTCACCAAAACAAAGCTTTCCTGTCTACATATCCTATCCTATCCTATCCTATCCTATCCTATCCTATCCTATCCTATCCTATCCTATCCTATCCTATCCTATCCTATCCTATCCTATCCCATCCCATCCCATCCCATCCCATCCCATCCCATCCCATCCCATCCCATCCCATCCCATCCCATCCCATCCCAATCTCTCCTTTGTTTCCCAGTTTTGCCTCACTGCTTTGATGCTGTTCCCCTATTCTGACCAGGAAATAGGTTTCTAATTCAGGGATAAAAGGATGAGACTTGGAGCTGAGAGTCCTTGATGTCCTTAGGGAGGAATTACTCTGTCTGGAGCTTTGTGCAGTCATATGATTATCTGTGTGAGGGAAGAATAAGTTCCTCTCCCCTGCCACAACTTGTGCAAAAATAAGCCATTATATCTCCACCTGAATCCCGAAGTTTCTGTGGAGTGGGTGACCCAAAAGGAGGCATTTTTTAGATGAATATTGCTGCTGTTGAAGTCCCTGTATCATCAAGACACTGCTGGGCTGAAAAGGGGGTTTGAATTCTGTTTTTCCAAGTAAAGGACAGGCAGATGATTAGCAGAGTGCCTAGGATATCTGGAGGTCACATCAGTTAGAACCAATTAGTGTTTTATTTATCAGTTGAAAAAAACCACAGTGATTTCAAATGTAATTAGTAAACAAAAGCATTTCATGTTCTTTAAACCCCAGGGAGTGCTGGTTTTGGACATGTCAAAGCCAGTTCATTTTTCAGATGATCATTTAGAGCATGGCAACAAAGATTATTTTAGTGCAAGACACTTTACTATTCAGTGGTTAAAAAGAAACTTCTTGAAAACAGCTTTTTCTTTGTGGATTTGTGGTGCAAAAGAACCCACAGTAAACACCACTGCCATCTGTTTCAAAGAAGAAATGTTGGGCTATGAATGTCCCTGCAAAAGCTGAAAAGCTTTTTAGTAGCTAAAAATGCATAATTTTAGGATTTTTGTTTGATTTTTCATTGATTTGATTGCGTTGAACCAGATGGGTGTTTTGTTTTATTTTTTTTCATGAAGAGCCTTCACCACATCCATGTGTACGATGCTTTGAGGAAATACATGGCTGGCAAATGAGGAGCTGATGCTGAGGAGTGATGCTGTTGAGTCAGGGGTGGAATGAAAGACTCCAGTCTTCAGGTGGCTCAGAAGGCTCAAAAAGAATCTTTATTAGCAAGAAGTTGTGAGCTTTATAGTCTCACTTGCTAAGTGGGACCTGATTGGTCTCAAAATAGAAAAATCTCACATTATTGGTGACTATGAATAGCACAGTGTGGAGAACCACAACCATAAACAATGGTTCCAGGAAGAGATATAATAATTGTTTGAATTATTTTGTCTGAGATTCCCAGGCTCAGCCTGGGAGAAATTGTCTCTGTTCTTTCTTGGACTGAACTGAGAATGTCCACAGAGCAGATTTGAAGCTGCAGCCTCCCAGGTTTTGTAGCACTTGAGGAAGGATGTGAACCTCTCTACCACCTATGATGGATGAGCTTGTTTGGCCAGATTTTCTATGTGCAATGCTCATTTGTGCATCTGTCCACTCCCTTTCTTGTGTATTCACAGGAAAGTAAAGGAACTTTGACTCCAAAAAGTCTTTTTGTTTTTTTTTTTTTCCCAGGGAATGGGCACGGCCCCAAGGCTGCCAGAGCTCCAGGAGAGTTTGAACACCATCCCAGGGATGCCCAGGGTGGGATTTTGGGGTGTCTGTGCAGGGTCAGGAGCTGCCCTGGATGATCCTGGGGGTCCCTCCCAGCTCAGGATATTCCACAATTCCATAATTTTTCTCTCTGAGGAAGTATTCCTCACTAAGATTTGCCATGTGAATGGAACAAAAGCTGTGTATAGGCCAGAGCAAGTGAAACTTCTCCATGGGCTGGGAACTGCAGATATAATCAGGAATGCTTTTATGTATCTGGAAACAGTGTGTTCCTCTAAAAGCTTGCTAATTTTATTTTTTAAAGGGAACATAAATATCTGAGTCACTCTCCCATACGTCTGCTGTTCTTCTATAGAAAATGCCTTTGCTAACAACACTTACATGTGGCTTGTCTTTCTAATGACTAAACAAGGATTTCTGAATAACAGCCATCAAGCAAATTAGCAGAGATCATAAACATCCATTTTATTAATCCTGATAAAATATGCTGTGATTTCCCTCTCTGATTCAACCTTTTCTATTATTGATAACTTCTGAGGAGGCTGTACTTGCAGATCTGCCTGACCTCTCTAATCTTCTCTCCCAGACTGACATGTCACACTCCTTTGGGGGAGGATTTGAGTTCTCATTCTCTGTGGTGGATTAAATAAGTGTCACTGGGTTTCTGAGTACCTTCCAGGAATTTCCTCTGAGTGAACCTTAAGTATTTTATTTGTCAAGCACTGCAGTTCCTGTAGCTGCCAGATTTGGACCCCAGTTCTCCCAGCTGGAGAACTGGAGAACTATAGCAGGGTTCAGCACTCATTTATATTAATGGTGCACCTCCAGGCATTGTTCCTCTGACCCCTGAGCTTTCCCAAACCCTTGGGCCAGGTGTGTTTTGCATTGTTCCCTCTGCATTTCATCTGAATTGGCTCCCTGATCCCATCCTTTTATTTGTTTCTTGTCACCAGTTGCCTCCTGAAATTTGTTCCTGCTTCTCTTGACCCTCATCCCCCTTGGTAATATGGAGAGCTGGTTTGTGGGTCTGGATTCCCAGTGGTTTTACTGGGAACTTAATATTAATTCATACTTGGAGTCTGATGAGGTTGTAAATACACTCAGAAAACCACCTTTTCTTTTATTTTTAAGAGCTCTATGTGCCATTATTTAACATGTAAGAAATAATGAAATATTGGGAGCTCTCTTGCTGTTACAATAATATTACCTCAGCATTGTTTTCTGCATAAATAAAGACTGCACCTGGATTTGAAATAGTTTTGCTGTCTTATCCCAGTGGCAGAACAATTAGTGCATCTCTTGCTGACATGGTTATAGTCACAAGCCATCACTGCTGCTCTCTAATCTATCCAGTTCACAGGCAAATAAAATATGCCATCTTTCAGGATTGAATTACAGAATGGAAATGAAAGAAAAAAAAAAAGATTAGTAAAAAAAGTAATGCCTGAAGAGTAGCCATATTCTTCAGGGAGAAAATAAAATACCTGCTGACAGCTCTTACCTTAATGATGTTCTTGTTTCTGTCAAAACATCAGACGCCCCATCATTTTCACTGGCATTTGCAAGACTCTTTTAAGAGATGCAGAGGAAAGCAGAGTGTTTTGATGGGTGGTTTTTTTTTCAGCTGGAATCCCTTTCCATAGACACTGGTTTTTTGTGAAAATAATATTTTTTTCCCCCTATCCCCTCTCAGGTTGATTTGAGAAGGATTTGGGAGCAAGAGGGAGTAAAGGGTAGATAAGGTATAAAAGATACCCAGGGCACAAGTTTCTCTCCTGTAATGTAATTCATGGTGGGAATTGCTGCTGCACAGTATCACTGCAATGGGTGCAAAAAGAGATATTTGTAACATGGGCAAGCTGGCAATGCAAACTGGGACACTCTGCCAAAACCAAGCACTCTGGTGGGTTTGTATTTACAAGATATGGGAATAAATTACACAGACTCCATTTTCTTCATGGAGGAAAATGCCCCTTCTTTATTCTCATAACTCATTTTTATCCAGTTTTACAGACCTCATGTGTGACTCCCATTGGTCAGGAGCTTTTTTGCTAATTATTTTATTGGTTAGTAACAAGTTGTTACCCTTTATTAATTGGTCACTCAAACTCTCAGTGTGTATGTGCAGGAAGAGTTGTTTGTGAGAAACAGTTTTCATTTTTCTAACAGTGTAAAAACAGTTTATACAGGTGCTGGCTGTTCTTCACCCAGGAATAGATTGTTCTGTTAATGAACTGCTCACACCAGCATTGCTTTCACATGGGAACTTGCAAAGGGCTAGCTTGACAAGGCCAGGGACTGATTCTAGGAGAAAAGGCTTGATTTTGGGAAGCCTTTCTTTATAATTTTTCTACTTTACTGCACCACCAAGGGACTGCAGCTCCCCCTGTGCACAGGTGTAATGTCTTCAGAGAAGGCCTGGGAGAAAAACTCCAGCAAAGTTTCTCTCTCTTCCTCTATAGAAGCATCACCTAAACAGGAGGAGTGGTTGTATCTGTGTTTGAGGTGACCACCTGTCGCAGAGAATGAAGGCCTTTGTTGGGGATGAGCCATTTGTCAGTGAGGGGAGACTCAGACACTCAATATGAGTGATAAGCAAATTCCGTTTATTGAAGAGAGCATCAGACACTTATACAGCAAATAATAAGCTTATGAATATTCTGTAAGCCAAGCAATCTATTGGTTAAACTATACCATGAACTCTTCCTCATTCCTTAGGGGTTACATCTCTCTCTTCTCATGTCTTTTTCACTGTTTGTTATCCTACCACAGCTAGTCCCAAGGACACGCTATCTTGCAGGTGCAGGACTTGGAATTAGCCACGGTTTTGTACTTTTCCAGTCCTTAGCAGCTAAATTCCCAACAACCACCCATTGCTCTGTTGTGGGGCAGGAGAGCACAGAGAGACCCCACAAACCCCTGAGAGCTGGGCATTCATGGAGTGCTGGTGGAAAGGATGGCACACTCACACATCAGTGACCAGTTTACTTCTTACTCCCTTCAGCAAACACTCTGATTTTTCTTTTTTGTCCACTCAGATGACAGAGAGAGGATGAAACAATAGAGAAACAGAATCATGGAGCCTGGGCAGGGGGAATGAGGGAGGGATTCCCTGTGCAATTCTCCTTTATACACACAGTCCTGGGTGGGTCTGACAGGCAGGGATGACAGGGAATCCTCTGCAGCATTTGGACAGCGTTTTCTCCTCTGCAAAGCTTGTTCAGCACTAAGCTGCCTCTCCCAAAGTTGAATCAGTTTGTTCTTTACCTCAAGTATTCTGTATTGATCTCATCTCCTCCCTCACTGTTCTGCTGTCAGAGTTTGGGAATCAGAAGCATTTAAAATTGATGTGCCATTGAAAGCAGATCTATTCCAGCTGACACAGAGTGGATTCTAACCCTGATTTTGATTCATACCCTGGCGTGTGCTGCTTCCCACAGGTAATATTGCTTCTTTAATTATCTGTCTCTCAGGACTTTGCTGAATCTATTCTGAAAAATTTCCAGCTCTGCTGCTGCTGGGAATTAAGATGCTCTCAGCATTCATGTTTCATGGAAAGACAAGATCTTAATGTAAAAATTATCTGCTTCTCTTTTCTTGAGCAAGTTTTCAGTATTGGAGGGTTCATGCAGGGATATGGTGAACAAACAGTTCATTGTAAGATGTATGGCTCTTGATTCATTCAAAGTTTTCACTTGAATTACAGCTCTATGAAAAGTGGTTTTCTCCTTTAATTGTTTTTTTACTTTCTTTCTCTATCTTCTTCCTTGACCAGATGGAGTAAAATTCAAATATAGTCAACTCTCCATTCATTCTAAGGGGCTTTTAAAGGAAATAACAGATCATGGGAAATTATATTCTTCCTCATTTCCACTCCTCAAGGCAGATTTAGATTGCCTCATTACAAGTCCTATTTTTTTTTACTTTCAGAAATTTGTCTTCAAAGCTTTGTTTTCCTGTTTATACCTCTAGAGAGTAGAAGTTGCCTTTCTACTTTCTGGATTTTTTTGGTATTTTTTTTAACAAAAAAAGTTAATAGGGCTGATAGTTTAGAATGCACACTTAGGAAATGCATTTGGGAGCTCCTCTAAATGTAGGAGTCTGTCTACAACAAGATTTTACAACACTTTTTCCTTCTTGTTGCTAAATGAGCAATTTTAAACAGCTGCAAATTCGGCCACGTTCTGGAACCCACCTTAAAGGCTGAGGACCTTGATCCTTCAGGCCAGCACCTGGGAAAATATTGATGAAAATCGTGTATTTATGTAATGACAAGTTTTGCTCCAGCAGAACTGTTGGATACTGGAGGGGAACTGTTGCTGCTGCATCAAATTCTGATATTCTGCCCTTGCTCCCCACAGTTCCTCTGCTGGTATCTGTTTATCTGATTAAAGAGAATAAAACAAGCAGTCCTTTAAGGCACCACATTGTACATAAGGGACACAGAGCTCTGTCAAACAACCAGAAAAGATAACCTGATAAGCAAACTGGCTGCAACCTGCATATTGCAGGCATAAATCCTGGGGTGCTCCTGCCACAGGTGGAATCACAGGATGCTGTGGGTTGGAAGGGACCTCAAAGGTCATCTTGTTTAAATCTCCGGCAGTGGAAAAAAAAATAAATAAAAAAGGAAGAAGTTGTGTTCTTGTGGTGGCCTGTTTAGTTCTTTATTCACTTGTGGTTTCTACCAGCTCTTCCTTGGTTGTATTTGGAATCTCTTGTGTGGTGAGGGCATTTTGCGTAATTTAAGGTAGGTAAATGGTTTGTGGGCAGTAAAACCTAAGCTCTTGCCATTTGTGCCTAGCTGTGAAGTGTGGACAGAGAGCAGCACAGAACCCTTTGGGAAGAGGGGTAGAACAATTCCTATGGCCCCAGAAATGAGTCCCACATCACTCATTCAGGCTCTTACGTGAATATGTTACAGTGACATCCTGAGGGATGTTTTTTAACCAGGAACACAAGAATCCCACAACTGCAAACTGACTTCTTATAGGCAGGTGCTTATCAGCCATCGAGAGAGACAGGGACTCATGAGATGGTCAGGGAATCCCCATTTATTGTGAAGTACAAATGCTTATAAAGTATTTTAGGAAGGCTAGTAATATTTTACTGCAATGATTGGGTTAATGGTCACACAAACAAACTTCTGCATTTTAAACATCTCTTGCTTGCAGAAGTCTGATGTAATTTTCTTTTTCTGGTAAGTCAGTCTGATTGAAGCTTCTTGCAATCTTGATTTGATCCTCAAAGTTCTGTTTGTTCTTGCCAAGCCTTTTGTCTATCAAATCTCTTATGCTAACCAGGTCCAAAGCCCATCATCTATCTTGTGTATCCCAATAGGTACTGAGGATTTTTGTTTTTCTGTAAGAATACAATGCCTTTAAATTTATTCCACACCTAATTGTGAGATGCATGTGCTGCTCTGATCCACATAAATCACTTCTCATTGAAAAACCTCGTCTGCAAACACAATTGGGTTTAACATCCAGCACTTCAACTGAGCCATAAAGAAATATGTCCCAATGTGACATCAGCTTAAGCAAAAGCATTCATTCTCTCTTAATTCCAGTGTAATTGAACACCAGACAGGCTGCTCAGAGACAAATTGGTGCTGCTGCCCTACCTCAGCTCACCTGCAGGAGTTTGTTGTCCTAAGAAAGGGTGAGGTGTGTCTTGTTTGTCATCACTGGCTCTTTTGCTGTCTGAACACTACAACTCCTTTAGAAAATGTTGATTCACAGGCTTAGAACCTAAATCTGTGCTGTGATTTTTGGGGATAGGAATTGGGTGCAATTCAGAGGCAAATTAATGCAGCTGAGTAACTAATCCTGTCAGATGGAACTTCAAAAATCTCCACTTTGGTGTGGCTGTGCTCCTTTCAGGTGGTTACCCTGGGTCTCTGCGGGACCCTGCTGATTGGAGAGGCAGATACTGCTGGTGCTGAGCATGGCAAGGAGATTGAGCTTAATGAGTCAAAGAAATCAAGGAGTTTGTAACACCCAATTCAAGTAAAAAACCACTTAAAAGATGCTTGAAAAGGGCCATGTGGGTCAAGTTAGCTAATTGTGCATGGCAATTTGTGGATTCTATTCTGGCCGCTGAATCAGGCACAGCTGGGGATACCTGTGGGATGGTGCCATGGGAGCAGAGTGTGAGCTGCTTTCTGTTGTGCTGCCTGCTGCCTTCACACAATCAAAGCTCAGCAAAAGCCTGTGTGTACCTTATGCTGGTAAGACAAGCTGCACCACAGCCTAGTTTTAATTCTTTAATGTATTTTCCTTCCTTGTGTTGAATAATGCAAAGATTTTTTTTTTGTTTGGCGTGTTTCTGTTTTGTTTTTTTATCTTAATGGTTTTTTTCAGGCAACTGGGGACCTGCTCTTAGTTGTTGAGGGTTCCTTTTGGCAGGTAGATCTTTAAAAATCAAGCCCTTGTTTATGCCTGCAGTGAAAACAGGCATAAACATATAAGTGTAAATTACAGCAGCAGCTCTGATGAACGTGTACACAAAACCTTTATGAAAATATTGGTTTTCTGATGAAGAGAATCTTCAGTATGCTGCAAGCACAAAATTGACAGTCTGTCTGTGGAGCTGCCACAACTCCCTACACCCCTCTCTGGCTTTACAAGGACAGCATTTCCCCAGTCCTGAGCCTGTTCCAGGCTGCTGGTGTGCACATGTCCTTGAACTTTGGAGCTGGGTGTGCTCTGCAGAGCCCTGGAATCGGTTCCAATAATTCTGTTCTCAGTGGGAGCAGCTCAAGGAGCAGCTCAGCAGGGAGCACTGAGCTTTGACAAGGTGCTCCTTGGAAATCCAGCAGCTCCCTGTGATGGTGTTCACAGGGGTCTTAGGATGAGGGAAGAGATGAGGATCTGACTCCATGCTTCAGAAGGCTTGATTTATTATTGTATTATATATATTATATTAAAACTATGCTAAAAGAATAGAAGAAAAGGTTTCATCAGAAGGCTGGCTAAGAATAGCAAAAGAAAGAATGATAACAAAGGCTTGTGACTTGGACAGAGTCTGAGTCAGCTGACTGTGATTGGCCATTAATTAGAAACAACCACATGAGACCAATCACAGATGCACCTGTTGCATTCCACAGCAGCAGATAATCATTGTTTACATTTTGTTCCTGAGGCCTCCCAGCTTCTCAGGAGGAAAAATCCTAAGGAAAGGATTTTTCATAAAAAGATGTCTGTGACAGCTCTCCTGGACCACTCTTCTGTCCAGGACCTTGAACAAACCAAAATCCTCTTTCCTGGTGCCTGGGGTTATGATCCTGCTCAATTCCTTGTCTCTCAGGACCATGAACTGCTGGAGGGTATCCAGCTTCACCTACAGCTCTTACAGAGGCATTGTGCTGGATTTCCCAGCTAAAGGAACACTTCTGTCTGCAGCAGAGGTGGCAGGGGACATTGCCTGCTGACCTTCCTGTTGTCCCTGGTCACCCTCTGGAATTGTCATTTCAATGAATAAGATGGAAGAGGCAGCAATATCTTTTTTTTTTTTTTTGTCTGTTCCTACCTTCTGTGGTAATGCCTCATAAATAAGGGCCTTAAACTCATGGTTAAATTTAATAACTATCTGTAAAAGTCATTTTAGTACTGAAACCCTTTGTTGTGGGACAGAGCTCACTCACAGCCTCTCTGGTGTTTGTGTTTCCTTTACAAAACCTTGGACAGTGTTCCAGCACAAGCACCCCTGATCTGGGAGGTGGGATGGAATGTTAACAAAGTGATTTCCGCAGATCCACAAGATGATCTGAGTGTAAGAACTGGGATCCAGACCTGGTGCCACAGGCAGTTAGGAGCTGTAAGTTAAAATTGCAGGGCTGGGTGTAATGGATTGGCAGTAATGCAGCACTTGGAATTCATTTGGCATTTACATGCACAGTAAATTCCAAATGAGCTCCTAAGAACCCTATAAAAAGAAAGAAAGGGTGTATGTGAAGCACTTGTTTCTCCCTGTGACATATATCCTCTGTGTTCTAGGTTATAACCTGCCTTTGTATCATTGGGAAGATCTTTTAATTTATACAAAGAGGTGATTTACATTCCTAGATAAAGTCCAGGCATTTCCAATAACATCAGGATAAGTGAAGCACTGTTTTCTTTGCAGCTGAAGCTTGGAGATTCTGTGTGAATTCATCTCAGTTTTACTGCCCGTGTTTCAGGGCAGCTTGCTTTTATGCAGTGAATATTGGTAGATCTCAAAGAAATATAGCCCCAGATTTTATTGCCAATGAAGGGAATGCCTGCCAGTGGCGTGGCAGATCGTGTTCAACCTGGCAGCTGGTGACAGATGTGGCTGTAATAGCTCTAAATCACTGTGTGGACTCACTGTATTCCATATTTTACTCAACTTCCAATAAGAGTCGTGCAAATAAATTAAAGTGCAGCTGTCAAGATCAGCAGCAGAGTTGAAGGCGTACGTATAATATAAAGTATTCAAGAGCTGATGCTTTTTCCTGGAAAAAAATGTTGAAATGTGTTTTCTTAGATGAAAGCAGCAGATTTGTTTCCCCTGTTTGTTTTTCTTGTCTCACTTTTAATAATCAAGAGCACTTGTAATCAAGTTTCAGCTCTCAGAGGGGTTTGTTACAGTTTTGGGCTTGTTCTGTATCTGTTCCATTACTCCCAGTGCACCCTTTTCTGGTTATTCCATCATTTAAACTCTGCTGAAATGAGATCCTGTAATGCTGGGTTTAGGGAGCAGAATACCTGTGCATGAACCAACCACAGCAGCTCAGATGGTGCAGATGGGTTTAACTCAGTTCTTGCCTTTTATGAAATTATTGCACACTTCTTAAAACAAGGGGTTTTTGTAATCTTATCACAAGCCATCATCACACAGCTCCATTTACCCCATTAATCCCTCTGTGCCCCAGCTCTGGGTGTCACCAGGGTGTGCCTGGCACACTTAGGAGCTCCTCAGCAATTCCATTTGTCTCCAGTCACTTTGTACCCAGCTGTCACCTCCTGTTTTGTCTGTGAGCTGCTGGCTCTGCTCTTGCCTGGGTTTGGGAGGAATTTGAGCTTGGAGGCAAAGCTTCACCCTCTCACCTTGCAGTTCCTTTCTTGATTTTCCATCATTTCCTATTTCCTGGGATCTGGTCAAACATTCCTGTTGTGGTAGAAGGTACAGGCAGCCATGTAGAAGTTTCTTTTCCCTCTCCCCCACACTTTGTCCCTGATCCCTGCAGAGTTTTTGGCAGCTATCAGTTAATGGAATTAGCACTCTTGGAATTTGTCTGTGCTCAGATCCACAGAGATATTGTTGTTGAAACAATTTTAGAAAACATTAAGTGTTTCCACCTTGCGTACAGTGCTCTTCTTTCCAGCCTGGCTGCAGCCACCTGTTCAATGAACTGCATTCATCAAGTCATTTTTAATTGTGTTCATTGGACTAGGGAGCTGTGCCAGGGTCCTAATAAGCAACAAATGGGTTCAGAGCAGATTCTGTTAGAAAATGCTTTCCTGTGGTGCTGGTTCTTATCAGCTTGCCTGTGAAGGATAAGGCATCATCAACATTTCAGATTACTGAGGAACAAAAGAGCAGAAACTTGGCTGATTTGCATCACAGTGGTAACTCCATTTATTTTGGACATGTACCAGCATAAACTAGAGAAGAATTGGGCACAGAGCCAAAGAATTATTGTATTTCTTAAATAATTAAGTGAATCTACAAGGAGCTAAGCTGGTGGATGGGTAACAAGCTATTCATTAAAGCCAAGCACTGCACCATCACCTGTGCCTGCCTGCTCTTAACTCCAGAGATGTTCTACTCTTCTTAAGGACACCTTGGAAAGAGGAACTCTGAGTCTAGCATGAAGAATTTGGCTTGAAGCCAAAAGAATTTGTTTTTAGTAGCCTCACAAGCAGGAAAACTCTTTGGTGCAAATATTTTGGGCAAGATTTGACCTGCAGTATTTATTATTCCTCTGAAGGTGATGATTATGTCTAGCCATTCACTTCTGGAGTTTTGTATTTGAGACGCATGCAGGGAATGTAAATGTACAAGTTGGAGCAACAAATGGTTTTCTGTGGCATTGAACCAAGGTCTCCTCAGGTATTAAGTGGAGCTTATTTGGACAATGGAGGTTTCTGCTTGTAAAGATGGGAAATAGGAGAAAAATGGAAGAATTGAACACTTGACTGTGCTTTTTTGGGTCAGGTCCTTTCAGACAGTTGCACAGGACCCTCTGAGGTTTTTGTGCTGCTGTTCTTCCCTCAGGTGCTTTGATTCAATGAAAATCTGCAATCCTGTTTGGTGGGGAGATGTGTAGGGGTTGAAGGTTTCTCCAGGTGCCTGACAGGCATTACTGACAGGGTGAAGGGTGAATTTTGACCCCATGCTTGATAATTACATGGTGATAAAACCACTAACAGACATTCCTGGTGGTGGAAGTGACAGCTGATTCAGTGACTCCTCGGCCTAAAATTTGCTTTGATTTGCATCAACAGGAATCCCGCATGTACAAAGTGATGGGAAAATAAACCCTCATGTGTTCTAGCTCATTTTATGTGTGTAAAAAACACATAATCAACTTGTGATATTTTGATTCAATGTGAAAGGTGCAGCTCTAGAACTGTAAACCAATATTTCAAAATTGTGGCATTTCCTTGCTGATCTTCCTTATCCATTAGTGCTTAAAGTCACAGAGAAATATAATCAAACGTACTGAGTGAACACATACAGTCCTTGTACCAAGTGATAGGCATCTCTTACAAGAGAGGAAAAATAATTTTCTAAATCATGATTTGAAACTCTAATGCAGGAAGAAAACTTCTTGTACCTACTCCTGCGTTGGTCACTTTGCATTTTTCCTGCTGATTCTTCAGTTTTGCAGGATGACAAGTTGTTCAGGCTGCTGCTAATTATGTGCTCAGTGTTATGGTAATTGGCATCTCTCAGTTTTGTTGTTATGGCTACAGAGTCCCTGGTAACAGGCTGGTGATGCAGGGAGGCTGCAGCCTGTCCTGCTGGTGACGCCCCTCTCTGCCCTGCCTGCCCACATGGGCTGTCACCAGCTGGTGCAGAGACTTTGCAGAGTGCTTAGCACCAGAACATCACAGAAATGCAAGTTCTGCAGGTCTGTCCATACATAAACACATTTCATCCATTTTTCTCAGTCAGAAGTGACCTTAAATCCCACTCTTGCACTCAGTGAAGTGCAGCAGAAGGTCTGACCTTATGCTTAGGTAATCTGTTGTCCTCATTTCACCCAGAAAACCTGAGCTGCTGTTCCTTGATGAACCTTGACTTGTTAGGGAGCCATCCTTAGGGAAAACAGATACTGGGAATTGGCAGGTTGAATATCAAATCTTCTATCATCCTGAAAGAGTTACCAGTCAGTATGATCTTTCTACTGCTATGATTAATATTTTTAAAAAAGCTTCCCTTGTGTCCTCATAGATTTTCCATCTTCTTTTCTCCTGTGTTTAAAGCTTTTGCAGCATATGCAGAATCTCAGGAATTTAGTCAATGTATGCCTGTAGGGGAGCAGACTATGTAAGGAACTCTGAGCTGATTAAATCAGTAAATCCAAATTGAATCTGGACCTTCTCAGGAAAGCCCAGGTTCAATTTGCATTGATTGGAGAAGTGATAATACACTGTGAGCAGAAAGCTCTGCCGAGGGAAGTGCTCCAGTGAAGAACCACCAGCACTCCTTAGTCATATATTCAGATATTGCCTGGACATCTGCAGACTCTGCTTTAGGAAGATTTGTGGCACAGTAAATATTTGTCTTACAGTTCCTTGAAAAACCTTTTGAACGTATAATTTCTACTTTTAGAACATACATTTTGTAGTAGGGGTTTTCTTTGAAGGAACCTGACTCAAGGCTTTGGTGGACCTGCATAAAATTTGATATTATGGGAATGAAACACAGCTTCTCTTCTAGATGGACAGATTTTTCTTATGTAACCCTAAAATGCAGAAGGATCCAGGCTGTGAAGGACCCAAAGCTGAATTAATACTGGTTTTGAAATAAAGACCCATTAAAAATCACTTCAGTTCTGTAATTTTAACTCCATAAGCTATAATGCATCTCTTTCAAGCCTTTTGTCTAGTGGTAGGAGATCTTGTTTTTATTAACTGTCCCAGGGGAGAGACAGCAGCAAATAAGAAAGAATAAAGAATTCATTAAGTAACTGCAGATATTCTTGGAATTATTGGCAGTCTTATAAAAAAAAGTAAAACTGGAACCTCCAGAATCCTGTATATCTGGTGGCCTCTAAGCCTTTAGGGTTAATAGGATCAACTCTGAGGTGTTTTTGCACTTTCATTCTGAAGCAGAATGTTTGTCCCTTCCATTGGGGAAATAAAACAGTTGAAATACATCAGGCTAACTGCAGACATTCCTTTTGGGAGCACATCTCTGTGTATCAGGCAGGATTTCTCTTGAGTGTGCTGTTCTCTGGAGATGCTGCTTCATGCCTTAGAGGTGGAAGAGATCCCTTTGTGTTCTGGAAATTGCCATGGCACTTGGAGTTGTTTTTCCTGGTGTTTAACTACCTGGACACGGATTGTTTTTGTCACCACAAGAAAAGATTGTTGCCATGCAGGCTTTGTAATAAATCCATAGGTTGCTTATGCAGCTGTGTAAGCAGCATGGCTTTTGTGGCAGCAGAACAGTTATTGGTAATGGATCTGGCTCTTTTTCACACTTTGTTGTCAATAAAAGAGGGAGGATGATTAACCTTCATCTTGAATTTCTGGGATGAAATGTGCTAGTTTAGATGTAAACCATAGGACAGTTTCTGTAGGTGGTATTTCTGGGAATGTTTTGGAACCTGCATGAGGAACATTTAAATATTGCTGATATCCAGTTATTCAAGTTGTTTCTTCAGGGTTCCCGGGGTGCCCATCTGTTCTTACCCCAGAGAAAGGAGTAAAGTGAGAAAACTTTTAAATTTGAATGAAGCATAGCTGTGATAACAGCAAATCCTGCTCTTCCCTTGGGCTGTTAATGTTCCCAGGTCTGTAATTTCAGTCAGTTAAGGCAGGAGCAATGAGTGCCCAAAATGAGCACTCGGCCAAGTACCTTGGAAATGAGTCATGTCTGCCTCAGCCAAGCTCCACACTGAGATCACAGCTGTGCTCCTGCTCAGCTGATCCCCAGCAAACCTGCACTCAGGTGAGCACCCACTGGCTGCCTGGATGTGGAAATTGATAAAGGTGTGCAGGTACTGATTGGTGGCAAAGTCCTTTTCATGTTTGTGTCACGTCTGCGTGGGTTTATCTGATGGATGAGGCTGTCAAAGGAGTGGTTTGGGTTCAAATAGAAAGGAGAGATGTGCAAACCCAGGGCACACAGGGAATATTTCTCTGTCTGCTCTGGGGTGCCCTGACCCCCAGGGCAGCACTGACTCTGACCCTCATTCATGGAGAAAGTTTCCTAAACTCCAGAATAGACTGGAATCCACAAAAGTGTGCAATAGATTGTAGAGAGCAGTGTAGGTGTATCACTTGGTGAGAAATTGAGGTTTTGGGATTTTTAGTATGTTGTGGATGGAAGCAAGATGGAGGGCACAGGGTGTCATCCTGGGCTTCTTCTTCATGCTGCTTCTTCCTCCTTCTCCATGGGCTTGGGTGGCATTTTGAAATTGGGCAGAAAAGTCCCCATTGCAGCTCTGTGGGATCAGTTATTGGGTTAAAAGGGAAAATAATCCAGGTGTCAGTTCTTAATTGCATAGTTTAGTCTTAAAAGACCTTGTACCAAGAGATTGTTGGCCATTTTGTGCCTTCTAATGAAAAGCTTCACAACTCACAGTAATGAGACTGTTTTACTGATAAGAAATAATAAATGCTGAGTCCAAACATGAACTCCTGTCTCAAGTGCCTTCAATCCAGACCCAGAGAAACCAGCAACTGGGATGCCCACACCTGGATAGTTTTCCAGATGCTGCTTCAGGGTATAGAGCTGAAAAACCTGGCAAGTTCCTTGGGGGGTTCCCCCTGAGCTCCCTGGTGGCACATTTGCTATCTGCTATTCCAGCCTCAGCTTTCTTTGTGTTAAATTTGACTTGCTTCCTCATGGTCAAATGTGATCCTTCCTTTCCTGTGACAGATCTGTCACAGGAAAACAAATGCTTAAGTGACAGCATTTTTCTTTATGGACTGAAAAACCCTAAATTTGTATGTCAAGGCTGGCACACTCTTCTTTGTAGGAGGTCATAAAGTCTGTAGGCTGGAACACAAGTCTGCCTTTAGTCTCTGGCCCTGCAGCCATCCATTAATCATTATTTCCAGATACAAAATGATATATTCCTATTTTTCCATCAGAGTTTCTGTGTGCATTAACTGTGGGCAGAGCCTGGAAGTGCCCTGAGTGGAGCCAGCTCTGGGTACAGGCTGTGCCTGAGAGAGGAGGGATCAGTGTCAGTGCTGGGGACGTGGTTGAGTCTGTGACTCACTGCCATGCACTCTCTCCTGTTTAACTCCAGCCTGGCTGGTTCCTCTGCTTTCTGACTGCTCCCCATCAGTCCTGCACAGCCCAGGGATGTAAAGGACAATGGGATTTTTACTGCCCTGCTTTGCCTCAGATGAAGTGAAGCATCCTGCCTCAGGCTTTTCCTGCAAACCTAGCAGGTTGCTATGGATTAAGCTCCTTAATCAATCCAGGCAAACCATTCCATGCTGCTTCCTGGTGGTCAATACCTCCAATCACTTGCCATTTCAGCAGCTTAGAGACTAATGATCCTTCACTCTGCACACAGGGATGTGCCAGAAAGCAGAAGTTGCTAAATATCCACTCTAGGCAGAGCTGTAAAATCCTTTTGCCTCTGTCCTTTCCCACCACCATCAGCTGGTAGCATAGCAACTGCTGAAGCTGCTTGAACTTGGGTTGACCTGAAATTACATGTTTCTCAGTTTACGTGTTTATTAACGCCTTTCTACTTTTTTTTTGGTGCTTGTTAAGATTACATTTTTCAGTCCCTGTGGGATATTAGCAGCTTGTTCATGCAGAAAGCAGAAATAGACTTAATGTCATGTGATGGATGAGCTCAGATGGACCCTGGGATTGGAAACATGAGCGAGAGCTGAAGGTGGCTCTGAGCAGTGACTGGTGGAGAGACCCCTGGTTCTGGTAGGATGTGCATGCAGATTTCCATATAATTGTACAGAATTGGAGGAGCAGCATCTCATAGGCTGGTTTTTCAGAATTCAGTGGTGGAGAATTGGCTGTTAAAGGCAGCAGAGTGAGCTGGAAACCAGCAGAGATTGTAATGCCCTGGGATTTCTCACCTGGGGGAGAGAAAACTCAGACACAGGTTCATGAGTAACCTGCAGCTGGAATGATTGTTGGTCCAGGTGCAGCAATTTCTAGTGGAGGAACCAGTGTTTTGACCAGAGTTTCTGCAAAGTTACTATACTTCATCTCTATTTTTACTTCATCTCTATTTTTAAAAGAGATGATGCTTCATTCTCATACTTTTGTAATTAATGTATTCAGATATGTTCATATATAGTAAAGATATGTTCAGATATGTTAAAGCCTAGCTTGTATTTCTTCATGGGTCATTTCCAGATTAATATAAAACCTTAGTCCACACTTAGTTCATGAGCCTGTCATCAACTCCAAGACATGAGGGAAGCAGCAAAAATTAAAAATTATTAATTGTTGTGTAAGGAAAATACATCAAAGATAAGTCTGGAGAACAGGATTTGGTTCAAGCATGCTGGGCATGCTCCTTGTGGAGCAAAATGGAGCAGTCAGATGCTGCACAGAGAAAGTCATGGTCTCTTTATTTTTACTGGTATTTTGGTCAAATGAAACCTGAACCATTTTTCTGTGTGTGACACAATCTCAGCAGATGGGACTAAGATGCTCCATTCTCAGAACAGTCTTAGTAAGAGAATGAAATCCTTTCCCCAGCAGGCACTTTGAGCACTGAATGATTAAATCAAAGAGTGATGCTGTCATCACTGTCACATGCTCTGTGTGGATAAAAGGAAAGTGAGCTGTGCTCACCTTTCCCAGAGAAAGGCATCATCATTTATCTTCATGGGATGGGTTTATACTGCAGTACCTGAGTTCTGCCCTCAGTGAGGGCTTTCAGAGAGGATTCAAGGGGCTTAGAGGTGCTCAGTGTTATTTCTTGGCTTTCCCCTGAACAGACTGATCCAGCACCTCTCTGTGTTTCACACTGAGGGCCATGAGCTGAGAAAATAAAGAGTAAGGAGGTAAAATACATCTCACCTCTATTTTAATGCAACTCAAAAGATGGGGGGATCAGGGAGCAATTAATTTTATCTGTCTTATAATATGCCTTAAGGTGAGCCCATTCTCTCCATCGACAATTAAGGGAACCTGAGATAATTAGTGCAGGCTGGAACATGGAGAAACTACATAATGAAAGTCAAGGTGATTGTAATCATCTCCTGGATGGCCAGAAGTCCTTGTGTTGGGACTCTTGTGATCCATGAAAGATCCCTGTAAAGAGAGTGGCATCCCTGAACCAGCAAGCACAGCACTGCTCTTCTCCATGATGAGCTTTTGTAGCTGTTTTGCAGTTGACAAGCTCAGAAAATTACATGTGCTCTAAGACTGAGAGTGAATTGTGCACGATTCCAGCCCTGGGGATCCTGTCATTCCTGGAGATTGCCTCCAGGGCAGCACTCCCATCCAAAGGCTGCCTGCTGGCCTCACCCTGTACAAGGCTTGGGAATGTTTTGCTGCAAAACTGGACATTCCTACACATCAATAGTGAGAGTCTATAGGCACATTTTAACTCTGTTACAGTGCAAATGATGACTCAAAGAGAAGCATTCAGGTCTAATCTATGTGAGTCCTTGTAATGAGCTTTACAATTAGAGCACAGACTCTTCCACCTAATTCACTTAATTTACACTGGGAAATGAGATACTGTTCAACTAATCCGATGCTATTTTCTTTATTAGAGAATGAAAGCATCCTCTGAGGCTCTGGTGGGATTCAGGCTAAGCTTCTGAGGCACAAATAGTGTGAAATGCTAATGAATTAGCACGCCGCTGTAATTCCCACTCAGGATCTGGTGCCCCTCTCCTTTAGTCTCTCACACCATTGGAAGGGCTGGCAGGAGGCCCTGGGTTTGCACCAGCTCTTTGTGCACTCAGGGTGGCTCTGTAAATGTTTGATAAGATGACACTGATACTGATGGACCTTCTTCAAGCAGGGTTTGTTCCAGACTGCAGTACTTTCAGGTGTTTTCTTGATTTTTTTAAGATTTTCTAAGCCTTCTGATGTTTGCATTTTTGTAGCAAACTTTCTCACACATTTTATGTAAATAACTCATTGTTTTGCATTCTTTTATGGAGGAGGAGAAATTTGATGGACTGTTGGTTTGTTCAGTGCTATTAGAGAGGTGGCACTGTCACTCTCCAATCCACTGTCACCTTTGGAAATCTATAAATGTTGGAGTCAGAAAATAAACTTCCCTTTTTTTACCTTGGAAAGAGCAGTGAGTCCATGTTGTGTTGTTTTATGTGCTATAGTGACATTCAGGAAAGGGTTAAGAGGTTTTTCTCCTGCTTTGCAGCAGCTCCTGTAAAGGTTTTTGTGTTCTCTTTAATCCTTGACAGCCCAGTTGCTCAGTTTGGAGCAAATGTTCAAGTCACCACGGGGCATTTCCTCCTCTTCTTGAGGGGACAATACAGAGAGAATGTTTTCTCTGTTTTCATCAGGCTGATGGATCAAGTTCTCCCTTCATATCTGTGTACTGGACCTGTGCTGCTGGGAGATGTTGAAGGAATAGCCTGTAGTTTTTGAGTTTGGGGTTTTGAGGAGATGATAGAAGACAAGCATCCTGCCAAATATTGAGTTTCTTGCTCCACTGGCTTTCTTTGGTGTCATTGATTGCTGTCCCCTGGGTTCTGCTCCTCTTTTCATTGCTGTTGTGCTGATTCTCTGGCCACTTAGCTCAGTTATTTCACATTTTCTGGCTCATTTTTACTTTCTCCTTTGCTTTTTGTACGTTAAATGTGTGCTTCCCCTGCAGACAGAAGCAGCAGCTCTTGAGGGAAAAGAAAAAGGAAAAAAGCACATTATTGTGGCAAATGAGTATTTTATATCGCAGAGCACTAAAGGCACTTATGGCTGTGTTAGTAAATCCTGTGTTGGGAAGAAGCACCAGATGGAGAGCAGTGACATGGGGTTTGTGACAGGATCCAAAGAACAGAGCTCCATCCCACAGAACAGGAATACTCACAGAGGAGAAGGTGCAAAGGTGATGTTTGCCTGCTGGGAATGCTCTGGGTGGTTTGAGTACAAACTCAAACAGTAAATGCTTTGCACCTCTGAAATTTATAAACCTCTGAAACCATTGCCCCTTGGTCTATAGGCTGTAGAAATCCTAAATCTGTCTCTTCTCTCACTTTTCTGCATTTTTTGCTTTAATTAAATATTCAGAATTAGTTCTGGTCACTTTTCCTGGGGCTCAGACTGACCACATCATTCCCTGGTGCAATTAATTCACCTGTCCAGGTGAATTAATGAATCATTTATTGCTGCTGCTGGCACACTCCTGTAGCACTTGACATGTGCCACTGCTGTCAGCCTGTCACAGTACTGAGAGACACATCTGAATTTCTCTCTTAGACAAAATCTATTAGTGCAGTGTCAGCACAATGAAATCTTCTCAGGCTAAGTATTGTAAAATCCAGCTGCCTTTTTGTGTAATAAATGGAACTGGAAGTTTGGACCATCACTAGAAAACTAAATTTACCTGCTGCATTTATGAAGAGTGGGAAAAAACAATGCCAGTATAAATATTGACACTCAGAGCTCTGAAGACTCATTGTTATTGTATAAAACTAGAAAAGGTGCCTGTGGATGCTGCTCAGACACTCTGGCTATTGTGTAGAAAACTATATATATACTTTTTGTTCTGTGTTTTCTGCTTAAAATAATTTTGAGAAGCTTAAAATTGGGTTTCCTTGCCTTTCAGTCCCATCCTGATCATTTTGACAAGCACACTCCACAGCTGCTTGTTTAGGATGTGGTGAGAAAAGCTTTTATAATTCCCATGAGTAGGGGCATGATCAGGATCATGTTGGAAAACACAAATCCTGCTTGTCAGGGAAAGGTCTTTGAGCAGCAGCTCCCATCCTCACCTTTTCAACCCTCAAAGAATAAGAACCTCTGTGTCTCTTCTGATCTTATTTTTAGAGCCTGTGCATGTGAGAAAGCAAAACATGGAATTGCTGCACTTGCTGATACACCAGAGTTTTGTGACATTAAGAGTTCTTTTTGTCTAAAACAGCCACAGCCCATCCCATGCCAATGAGAGTTTATGGTCACCTTATCTGTACAGTTTATCAGATGGTTTTGTTATGAAAAAGGGAGAAATTAAAAAAAATCATATAAAATTCATAGTTTAGGAGGTGTCTCCAGCTGTTTTAAGATTGCACTTTCTGTAATGTCTTTCTTTATGGATTATTTCACAGGAGAAAGTGGTAATAGTTGTTGAGAATTTTTCTCTAGTTTATCAGTCTTCCCAGTGGTATCTTAAGCATTCATGGAGCCAGTTATTCTTCCATCATGTAGAAATTGCTTAGAATTGCCTTGCTTAGAAAGCCAAGTAGAGAAATATTCCAGTAGTAGAGTAGAAACACTCCGGGATATTTGCCAAAGAGTAAAATAGTTTTATTCCACAGCAGTTGGAAAGTAGTGTGTTATTGGAACTACAAGTGTAAGAGTTGAGGAGGTGTCTGGGTGATGCCCTTTGTCACTGTAGAATCCCAGAATGGTTTGGGTTGGAAGAGACCTTAAAATTCATCTCATTCCATCCCCTGCCATGGCAGGGACACCTCCCACTGTCCCAGGGTCCTGTCCAGCCTGGCCTTGGGCACTGCCAGGGATCCAGGGGCAGCCACAGCTGCTCTGGGCACCCTGTGCCAGGGCTGCCCACCCTCACAGGGAGGAATTTCTCATATCCAATCTATCCCTGTCCTCTGTCAGTTTAAGGCCATCACCCCTTGTCCTGTCACTAGGGATAATGGAATTTTAGGTGGTCCTGCAAGGAACAGATTTGGACTTGATCCTTGTGGGGCTTGAGATCCTTGGTGATTCTGTTTGGTCTGTTCTGGTCCTTTATTTAATTTTGTTTTCTCATACTCTTTGCATTACTAAAATTCATCTCATTTTAACAAGCTCTAACAGTGTTCAGCCTTCTGAGCTGCAGACAGGAGCTGTATTTTCTGTTCTAACAGGAGGAGAAAGGCACATCCCAATTCCCTTTGTGTCTGCACAACTGGAATTGGTTTTAGTTTCAATAAAATATGCCCATGGTCAAAAAAAACTTCCCCCCTTTTTTTTTTTTGAGCCTGAGCTGCAGTGGCTTTTTTTTGGGTGGCTTTTTGGGGTTGTGGTTTGTTTTTTGGTTGTGTTTTTTTTGAGAGTTTGTTTGTTTGGGGGCTTTTTGCTTGTTTGTTTTTTTAATGAGCACCCATAAACCAATTTTTCCATGCCATTCCCAACTCTGGGGTTCAGTTGGGTATCCCAGGAGCAGCAATCCAGTTCCAGATGTGCTGGTTGTTGGTTTCCTCCTCTCTGTCTGGAGAGTGGCTGGAAGGGAGCACCAGGCCAGGCAAAGCTTGAGATATAAAACAGTGTTGGGATGAAATGGGGCTTAAAATATGGTTGTTCACAATTACATGTGTACAAGGCCAATCTGTCAGCATGTTTGTTTAATCAAGGTCAAACAGAGATTTTAATTAAAATAGTGAGCTCATAACATCAGGCTGGTCATCTGTAACTGGCAAGTGGGTTTTGTAACAGAGAGAAAAAAATGTTCTCATTTATGTGCCAGTTTTGCTAAATAATGGGGAACTTGTTTAGATCACTTGCAGTAATTTGGCACAGAGTGATATTAAAAAAGTAAAAGCTTTTGCTCCAGTTGGTGCTAGTAGGAAATAATTAATTATTTTCAGTGAGGTGGGACTGATTCTTTAAAAAACTACTGGAACAGCTGCTTATTTTAGTTCTCTAAATTCAGAAAGCAGGAGCAACAGTTGAAATTTCTACTTTTATTATGTTTTACAGCACCTGTTTTTTCAGTGGTAGAGAAAGGGGAAAAGAAATGGGGGAAAGAAGGGACACCACTATCACTTTTTTTTCTTTTTTCTTGGTGGGGATGATTTGCATTGGGACAGAAGTAGGGAAGATGGGTGTGCTGGGTGACATCATAATTTAAATCAGTTTGGCAACCGTGGTTACTGAACTCACTACATGAGATCTTCATGTCTGCCTAGTAGGATAAACTGCTCTATTAATTAAGCTCAATCCCATAAATCTCTTCTAAGTTGCCATGAAATCCCAAAGTAACCTGTATCATGTTGCTATTGAAATCTGCAGCCCAGGAGAATGGAGTTTAATATTTCATTTGTCTTGTGTTCAGTTATGATGTGACTTGTAAGATGTAGCTTTTGCATTGGGAATAAAAAAGAACCAAATCTCTCTTTTAATTGCCTTGCACCAAGAAACAAGTAATAAACTGCTTGTGATCTATATTAATTTGATTTTTAATGAAAATGTATCCACACATGTTTCTTGAAAACCATTTTCCTGGAGAAATAACTTTGTAAGTCAAAACATAATCAGCTTGGCATTTCATATCAGAAAAAGATTCTGGCAGGAGTAATGGAATAGTGCAGAATTAAAACAGAAACAGCCATTCCACAGAAAACATATCTGGCATCACTGATTTTTGCTCATGTTGGATACTTGCTGCAATTACAATTCAGATTGTTTTTTCTCCAGAGGTACAACACACAGCTCCTGCAGCCAGTCTCAAGGAGATGGAATGATTTGTTGTAAACAGTTAAAGGAAATGAAATCAAGCATAATTTCAGTTGATCCTTTTGTGCAACAGTTTCTTTCTCTTCACTGAGCAGATTTTAACCTGCAAGAATTATCCTGAGGGGAAAATCCAATCTTCCTCCCATCATGTGGTGCTCAAAGTCCTTTCTTCCCCTTCTCCTTGGGTCCTGGATTCTTCCAGTTCTCGAACTCTTTGAGGAATCACCTTTAGGAGAGAAGGGTTCAGAATGACTCCCACTGAACTCCAAATTTCTTGTGTTGTAACATTTATGTGTTTGTTTTTCTGCGACAGAGATCACAGGATGGTTTGGGATGGAAGGGACATTAAAGCTCATCTCATTCCACCCCTGCCGTGGCAGGGACACCTTCCACCATCCCAGGGTGCCCCAAGCCCTGTCCAGCCTGGCCTTGGGCACTGCCAGGGCTCTGCTCTGGGCACCCTGTGCCGGTGTTTTAAGCCCCTGTTGATAAAAATATTCCTTTTTGTCACCTGATTTTCACAAGAGAATAGAGTTTGTGTCCTTTGGCTGAAGGCAGACCACATTAGAGTGTGGCAGAGGGAAGGCTAGGCAAGGTTAGGAAATTGCTCAGAATCTTGCAGAGTTCAGCTCAGGTTTTCAAAGCCACAAGGTGTATGCTATTCATGTGGTTTCCAGAATGAAAGTGTTATTTACACTGACAGAGAGGGGAAAAAGAATAATAAAAATCAGGCAGGCAGCCAGAGCTCTGTAGCTTTTTTTCTTTCTTTTTTCTTGGTAGCTTCCATCAAAGGGAGCTGCTGAGATGTCTTTTATCAGCTTGCTTTGCTTTTTCTCACAGAGGTGGTACTCAGTAGCTGGTCCCTGCCTCCTTACACTGCTTCTCAAACACCCAGGCACTCTTCAGGTGTCATGCAGGCTTTCTTGAGTACCTTTGCCCAGGCAGTTGAGCAAACTTTGCAATCAAACACCACAGGAGGTGTTGATTCACTGTTGCCTTGGAGTTTTCTTTATTCTGAGCTGCCAAGAGCCCCACTCAGAGCCAGATCCAACAGCATCCTGGCTGCTGGGCATGGGAAGATCACTGGTGTTTAAATTTGCTAATATTGTCTCAGCCAGCGCTTTGATTAGAAAATCAACATCCTCTTGTTCTTCTCTATTTTTGGGGGATGAAGATCAGAAAATGAACATGTGATTTCAGTTTTCCTCTTGTTGCTAATTGTGTCAAGTTAAGCATTAGAATTTGGGTGAACCACAGCACCACGATCAGTGACTGGAATATTCTGCTGTGTCAGGGCACAGGGCAGAGCAAGGGCTGTGCTGGAACACTTTGATTCATGGGTTGTGCTAAGGGTACTCAGTTGTCTATATTTAGGGTTTCTTTCCCTCACTCTCCAAGATGTTGAGTGATGTTATTCACATGCTTAAAAGAGGGAGCAAGTATAAACCTCATGATGAGGTTTATAAATGTTTATGAGGTTTATGAAAGCACTTTTAAACCAGAAAGCTGTTTTGTGGTTCCTGTATTTTCACAGGTGTTTCTTAATTGGTAACACAACCCCCAGTGCAAGGGGGCTGAAATTTAAGCACAAAAAACCCCAAGCTTGTGGTATTTTGTGAGACCTCTGTTGTAGGGAGTAAATGATGAATCTGACTCCATGTTCTTAGAAGGCTAATTTATTATTTTATGATCTGTATTATATTAAAGAATGCTTTACTAAACTATACTAAATAATAGAGAAAGGATACCGACAGAAGGCTAAAAGATAATAAAGAAAACTTGTGGCTTTCTCCTCGACAGTCTGACACAGCTTGACCATGATTGGTCATTAAGTCAAACCATTTCACAGCAGAAACCAGTGAAACAATCATCTGTTGGTAAACAATGTCCAAACACATTCCAAAGCAGCAAAACACAGGAGAAGCAAATCAGATAATTACTGTTTTCTTTTTTCTTTGAGGCTTCTCAGCTTCCCAGGAGAAAAATCCTGGGCAAAGGGATTTTTCAGAAAATATGACAATGACACAAGCCCAATTCTTTCCAGTAACAGATTAAATTCTTATGAAATATTTGGTAAATGAGAGGTTACAGAAGGTTGTTGGGATGGGAATTTGGACATTTTCTGACTCCTTGTGGTTTGTTCCTGTCCCCAGAGCCTCCCACCCCGATCGCGCCCCCGGAGCTGCTGGCCGTGGGGGCCACATACCTGTGGATCAAACCCAACGCCAACTCCATCATCGGGGACGGGCCCATCATCCTCAAGGAGGTGGAGTACAGGACCACCACGGGCAACTGGGCGGAGACACACATCGTGGACTCCCCCAACTACAAGCTGTGGCACCTGGACCCCGACGTGGAGTACGAGATCCGCGTGCTGCTGACGCGCCCCGGGGAAGGGGGCACGGGACCACCCGGGCCCCCCCTGACCACCAGGACCAAGTGTGCAGGTGAGGGCTCTGCTGCTGCCACTCCCTAATGGGTGCCCTGTCAATGCAAGGTGTAATTAGCCTCCTTTTGTTGGAGATGTGGGGAGAAATGCCTGTGGTTGTGCACGCAGGGGAAATGAGGGTGCAATGGCTGAGCCCGCCATTGGTGATACTGCAAATGGCATCAATGTGGATATATAGGGAGTCTTTTGAAAATGGGTAATCATGTGGGTGAATTGTGGGTTCTAAGATGCAGAAGGCTGAGCCATTGCTTTAAGGGTTTGTTTTCAGACGATGCAGAAAGGGTGTTGCCATCTTGCTGTGGAAAGGAGTTTGAGGAAAATGCACACTGTGTTGTAGTAGGAATTCCCAAGCGCATTTTCTGAATTGGAGGAAGAGCTGTTGTAGAAAGTCTTTTGAAAAAAGAAAACATGTGGGTGAATTGTGGACTCCAAGATGCAGAAGGCTGAACCATTGCTTTAAGGGAGTATTTACAGAGGATGCAGAAAGGGTGTTGCCATCTTACTGTGGAAAGGAGGTTTGAGGAAAATGGGCTCTATGTTGTGGTAAGGAATTCCTGAGCATGTTCTCTGATTAGAAGGAAGAGCTGTTGTAAAAAGTCTTTTGAAAATAGGAAAACATGTGAGTGAATTGTGGACTACAAGATGCAGAAGGATGAACCATTGCTTTTTTCTTCTATACTATATTATTACTATATTCTTAAGAAACCCATAACCCCTTCCAGCCTGTCTGATACAGCTTTGACCTCATTGCTCAACCAACCAAAACACCACCACACTTTGGTAAACAAATCTCCATAACATGTTCCACATGTGCCTGGCAACAGGTGCAGCAAGTGGAGATAAGAATTGTTTAAATTCTTTCTCTGAGCTTTCTCACAGCCTTCCCCATGGAAAATGTGTGTGCTCTCTGTGGCCAGAGAGCTCTGCCACACAGCCCTGGTGCAGGTGCTTCAGCAGGGTTCTGAGCTGATACTGGGAATTTGGACCCATCCTGGAATACTTGGTTTTGTTCCGCAGGCAGGTGTTTAAGAGCTGTTGGTTTCATGCTTGTGGTTTATCGGACAAACTCTTGCCACAGAGTGAGGCTGCTTTCTGTTGGAATAGGCAAAGAACTTTATTTTTCTGATGAGTCCTGCAGTGAGAAAATTGTTCTTAAGACCAGGCTGTGATAACATTTTCACCTCTAAGTGCAGAACAAAATTTATATTGTTCTTGGATAGCGGATCTGCAGTGAATATTAACAAATTGACTGTGATATCAGTTTGAGTGCTCTGTGGTGAAGGAGGAAATTTTAAAAATAATAATTGTAATTATTATAATTTATTTAATTTAATAATTTATAAATAGTTTATTTAATTTTAATAGTAAATTTTTAAAATACATTTTTGTGTTCCATTTCTGCTCTCATTTCTGACAAAGGACTGTGTTCGAACACTTGCAGCTCCCTTCTTTTCTTGCTCATGTTGGAATGGATCAGTGCTGATCCAGGGGCAGAAGTAGTCCATCTTTCTTTCTAAGCCATATTGGACTTCCTGTGAAAAACTGACGGATGATGTTGCTCATGTTTCAGATATATTGGCTATTCATCCTGTTGTCATACATTAATCATTAGCCATTAAGGGAAATCAAGCCCTGTGCCTGGCAAGGGGATGAGCAAAGCACTTTTCTGCCTCACAGGGTTTTTTCCACCACACAACTTCAATTTCTTGCATTTTTGTAGTTTTTGCAAGGTCCTTACTGTGGTGTGAACAAAGAACAGGGACTAAAAGACTTCTCTCCTTTTCCTGCAAACCTTCCCTCCCCGCAACTTAGTGGTTTACAACATGTGGATTTAAGAAATGAAAACCTTATAAGAACATTCTGTTTCCTGATACTCTTTCTGATTAAACAGCAAAACAGCAAATCTGAAGTGGAAGAAGGCATCCAGAGCACCCAAAAACATGCTAGGATGGGATTAAACAGTGCAATGTTCGTGGCAAGAACATTTCTAGCAATATCCCCTTTCTCTACCAAGAGAGGAAACCTGGCAGGCTGGCTGTGTTTTGGGTGGCACATTTATTATGAAGATAGTAAATTAGTGAATGTTTAGTGCCCCTTTGAGAATGTTTGGTTAAAAATAAATAAATCTGAGCACAAGGCCCTGACATGGAGGTGTGTGTTTGGTCCAGCACCTGTCCTTTGGTGGAACACAGATATTAAAGGCTTTGCAGCAGCTGTGTGGAAAGCTTCAGGTGACATGGATGATGTCCTGAGCTGTTTGGCAAGCTGACACATGTTCTGCTGCTCACTTTCTGACTTTCTTCTCCTTTCCTAGTCTGGTTAAATTCTCTGACCTCACCAGAAGTCACTGCAGGCCTGGCCTGGGACTGCATTTGCAGATGGAAATGTGTTGTGCTCAGATTTGCTCTGCAGTTGATGTGTTGTCACTTTGCAGTCACACTCTCTGCAGCAGCCAAACTTACAAACCTCTCTTCCTACCTGTAAAAAAGTCTGGGTTTGGCTTAATTGAGGAGTTAAGGTTAAAAAAAAAAAGAGTTGGCTTTGTGCTCAATATTGCCTTGTCCTGTGTCCCAGATTGCTGAGTTTTCTGCCCAGTTCAGGTATCGACTGACTCCGAGAAGGATGACGTGGATAATTTGTTCAAATTGGCAAAGCTGAGGCACTTTCTGTTTTCCATCCTATTTTACTAATGAAAATCTAACTGGAGAAGGTCATTCTGTTAATGTTAGCTGTCATACAGGCCTTGTTGAGATTGATGGTGATGGCATTTATGTTTTGTTTAGGGCACTGGGTAGGAGAAATTGTAATGATCTTGGTCTAAGCGTGGACCAGGAGGAAGGGAGAAACTTAATAGCTAAAGATGTACAATTTCACCAAATGCCAACTGAAATGATAGACAAGAAAATGCAACTCATTATTCCAATTTCCATGCGTCGTGGAACTCCTTCAAAACACCATTTTGAGGGTAATTACACAAAACTTTCACGGTGAAGATTTTCAAAAATGTGCTGAACTGAGAAAACAGCTCTGCTGCCTTGATTTTCCTGAGAGTACCTAATGAATGACATCAGGGAAAATTGAGGGGTTTTAAAATAGTTGGGGGTGAGTGAGGCTGCTTTTTTTAACGTGAATTTTTTTGGTTGTTTTATTGTTTGTCTTCACTTTTTCCTGAGCAAAAGGGAAGTACCGAACTCCTACACATTTTTGTATGTAACCAGCAGGTGATTGGAGCAGCCCAGTTTTACTGCACTGTCTGGTGTTGTGCTGTCTTTATTAAGGCCACAAATAAAGTAAGAGTACTAGTAAGAGTAGAGAATATCACCTGTACTGGAGAAGCATTTACTTATTTAAATCTCTAGAAATCAGTGTAACAATGAACAGAAGGTGGCTGCAACCTTCTAAGAGAGGGGAAGTCAATATCCCTTGGACTGAATACTCTGCCCAGGCTCTTTTCACATAGAGACTGTATTTTTATAATTTTTCTTTTGTTCTGAGGAGGCTGAGTAACTGCTGGCCTTCAATTCAAGCACAAGCTGCAATGAGATTCTTATCTAGAGATGAAAATGAGAAGGATTTGGGAAGAACCAGGCTTCTCTTCCACTTGAATCAACAGAAGTTCATTTACAAAGCTGCCTTTTTCTGTTTTGTTTCTTGACTGTCAGCTTTGCATCAGAGCAAAAGCATGGCCAGGATGGTCCAGCATGAGCTCAAACATCAGGACAACCCTTACAAAATAATAAGTTGCAAATTTTGATCACACTGAATGGAACATGTCTATATGGAATTGAAAGGTTTTGGTCTTTTGTTGTGTTTTTTTTTTAAATTAGATAAAACCCATAACATGATTATGGAAGGTCCTGCTCTAAATAAGCATAAAGAAGATTTATTAAACTGGATAATATCTAAATTTCTGTCAGTAGTGTGTGCCCAGGCATGCTACCCCACTGTTGATGCTTTCGGTGTTCTACAGGACAGCATTACTTAATTTATATTTGTCAGTAGATTTAATTAATATTTGATCTACAGAAAATAATACTGAAAATTAAATCCCAGCTTACCTCCTTCAAGGAAAAGCAAACTGCCGGAAGATATGGCAAACCCTGCACAAATTATTCATTTGTTTTTTGCAGGTTTTGTGTTTTGGATTTGAGTTTGTTTTTCCATGGACTGTTCTAGGTTGTGGCTTGGGACAGGAAAGGATGGAATGACCTTGAGGCATAACCCAGTAAAGTGTCAGTCAGAGGGAAGAGTTGTCAGCAGGGAATGGGGAAAAGAGAGAGATTGGCTAAGGTTAACACCAGACATGGGGTTGAAGGTTGGTTAAAGCAAAGACAGATACAAAACATTAGTGCTTATCCCCAAAATAATAGGTTGAGGAGATAACAGGATTAGAATAAAGTGTTTGAACACAGTTCCCAATAGTGCCTTGTATTCAGCACTGGTTCTCTAAGTGTGGGGTCTTTTTAGCCATCCTCTGTAGATAAACAGAGCTCTTAAAATCCTTGTTCCTTGGCCTTTGTTCACAAGTGTGTGCTTAGGGAAGCTTGAGGCTTATTTTCTTCCCTGTGCTTATTGACTATTCCTTGCTTTTTTTTTTTTTTTTCTTCCTTTCTTCAGTTTCCACAGAAAGGGAGAATAGGGGGAAAGTTGTTTTTCGCTCTGGTGGATGGAAAAAAGGGAAAAGTTTGCCTTTGAGGTCATTATCCTGCAGGGAATCTTATCTGAAAACTGTTTGCTTCTAGTGGGGCAAACTCACATGAAAAACAAGGCCAAAGAGTAATATTTAAATGAATATTAATAAGGGGACAGAGTAAATACTTTCTTTGTGATCAATACTTACTCCTGTCTAAAATACTGTCTGAAAAGCTGTCTTGAACATTTATTTCATTAAAACATTATCTGATCTTCATTAGCTGTTGAGATTAAAGGGAAGGAGCCCCAGGGGGACTTTCTCTCTCTCTAAAACTGTCTGAAAAGAGATTGTGGCCAGGTGGGGATCGGGCCCTGCTGCCAGGGAACAAGTGGCAGGAGGAGAGGAAACTGCCTCAGGGTGTGTCAGGGGAGGTTTTAATTGGATATTAGGAAAAAAAATCTTACTGAAAGGGTTGTCAGGCATTGGAACAGGGCAGGGCAGTTCTCCATCCCCAGAAGGTGTGTGGATGTGAACGTGGTGGTGCTGGGTTAATGGCTGGGCTCTGATCTAAGGGAGCTTTCCCAGCCTCAGTGATTACAATTCTCTGCCTTTTTGGATGATGACAACAGGTGATGTGGGGCTAATGGATGGATTCTGATCTTAGAGGGCTTTTCCAGCCTTGGTGACTTTATAATTCTCTGCATTTTGGCAGAGACTTGGATGTTGTTGTTGGAATTTTGGATGATGACAACACGCTATAAAATGACTTGTAGAATGGGGGCAGTTTTACAACCTCGTGGCTTGGAAGAATGAAACTGTTCAGTCTGACAGGAGAATTGTTTGGTAAGGAATGGGAGGGGAGAAAAAGTCCTGAGAAACTCCAACATCTCCCGCCAGAAAACACATGGCAATGGCTCCTTAAGGCTTGTGTTCATAGGAAGTTTGTCCTCATGTGAAAATTCCCATGGCTCACAGGCAGCCCCTCCCTCCAGATAACCTGCTGGAGGCTGCCTTAATCACCACAGGGTGATTTAGCTCCTGCACAAAGAGCAGTTGTCAAGATCAATACTCAATTTTTGGTGTAGGCCTAGGGAAATAAAAGTTAGTCTTAAATGATGGGGCTGAATTCGATACTCCCCTTAAAAATAGCCCAGATACTGTGGCTGATACAAATGTAAATGATCTGAACATTCTGAGTTTGATATGGTGCTGCCAAGGAGCTGGAAAACTTTTTCCTTTGGTGGTTGTTAACAGGTGACTTTGTTGCCATTAAATTTAGTGAAGTTTACCAGTAGTAAGCAGCTTTTGCCATTTTTTATTAAGGAAATAGTTCCAAATCTATAAAAATATTTCTGGTTTTTAGGTGTTAGAAAAAAGCAAGTATTTGCACACTGTTATGAAATGTATGAACTGAACAACCACAAGAATGTGCACTGAGTATGAGTTCAAAAACATTTATTTCTGCTTTAATTTTAAGGTGATATCTCCCATTAAATGGGAAACTTCCACATGTTAATGTGGAAAAATATGATTCAAGGTTGCTACACTGCTGCCTTCATTTTTTTCCTCAAGCTTATAATAAAAAAAATTAAAACTCAGATCTATAAATCAAAACATGGCACATAAAGCATATCAAGGGATTTGAAAGAGTGTTCTGTACAACTGATTTTTTGGTATTATCAAAATCACTGATTCACAGACTTAGTTAACTTGGAGCTGCTCTAAGCCTTGTACTGAAAGACACATTCATTTCCCCTATTAATATGAAATCTTAACTCTTGGCTTCAGTCTCCTGTAACTTTAAATGGAGAGGGTGGGGGGAATAGAGGCTTTTATAGCAAGTGAAGGAAAATTTTATCGTAGAATTCTAGAATATTCCTGAGCTGGAAGAGACCCACAGGATCACCCAGCCCTGCACAGACCCCCCAAGAACCCCACCCTGGGCATCCCTGGGAGAGGTGTCCAACTCTCCTGCAGCTCTGGCAGCCTCAGGGCTGAATTTGCCTCTCTGGATCCCCAAACCCATTCCAGGGACATTCCCTACCTTGATGATTGAAACTCTGATTTCATTCCACCTCAAATAGCCCTTGGCATGTCAGCCAGAGGGATTAAGAGTTACAGAAATACAATATTCCTTCATTTTGATCCTTGATCCCCAGTTTGTGCTTGGAACCAGCCTGATAGCATTGCTGAAAGATAGAGGCTTCATCCTAAGGGATTAAATCCCTTTGCGTGCAAGATCATGATTTTTCCCTGCAAAATTGATGAAATAGATAAATATATCTTGATTTCTCTTTTATTCTTTCCCCTTCCTCACTTTTTTTTTTTGCTGGAGTAGAAAGACAGCATCTACCCTTTGATTAATAAGTGAAAAACGTGGGGGAAAAGGAGAAGGTGATGTATTTCTGGATGACAAATCTATTTCTGGTTTCTCTCCAAGTTACTGCTGGTTTCACACACAGAGGTGTCCCAGACAAAAATCATCTCTTTGAGGAACCAGCAGGATCAAGTTATGACTTTTTTCCTGTTGTTTTTGGCAATGTGGTTGCCCTGGAAAGCCACCTTTTAGAGAATAAGGGATAGATTGGATCTGTCAATTATTTCCTGGAAAAGAACTGAAAGAAGGAGCAGCTCTGTTGCCTGAGATATAACAACAGTGACAACCTGTATGGGACAGGAAGAATCTGGGGGAGATGGAATAGAGAAAGGGGGGCAGAGTGTTTTGGAGCATTTGGAGTGACTGAGGGGAATGCAGGACTTCTGAAAGGCAGACTGATGGAGCTGACAGGATCCTTGGTTGTTGAGGTACCTGGTGCTGATTCCCCAAGTTCTGGTCCTCAGGCTGGGCCCTTCCCTGTCTGGGGAGACCTTCCTGGGGTGGTTTTGTGTCAGGAAAGAGAGATGCACTGGATCTTTTTGGTCTTCAGGTTCTTGTTTATTATTGTCTTATCTCAAGTTTTGCACGCTGTCCACACCAGGCTCAGCACACTGGAAAAGCACCACAAAATGGCCAACAATCTCTTGGTACAAGGTCTTTTAAAGCTAAACTGTCCAATTAAGAACTGACACCTGGATTATTTCCCCTTTTAACCCAATAACTGATTCCACAGAGCCCACAATGGGACTTTTCTGCCCAATTACAAAATGCCACCCAAACCCATGGAGAAGGAGGAAGAAGCAGCATGAAGAAGAAGCCCAGGATGACACCCTGTGCCCTCCATCTTGCTTCCATCCACAACATACTGAAGATCCCAAAACCTCAATTTCTCACCAAGTGATACACCTACACTGCTCTCTATAATCTATTGCACACTTTTGTGGATTCCAGTCTATTCTGGAGTTTAGGAAACTTTCTCCATGAATGAGGGTCAGAGTCAGTGCTCCCCTGGGGGTCAGGGCACCCCAGAGCAGACACAGAAATATTCCCAGTGCCCTGGTTCCCACACTTGGTTTGGTGTGAGGCTGTGATCCATCCAGAGCTCAGGCTCTGAATTCCACATGTGGGAAAGCAGCAGCATGCAGAGGCAAGGCTGGGATTTACTGCTGGAGCACATCAGTGTGCCATAAATCTGATATTTGTTTCCAGCACTGACCAATCCGCAAACACTCCTGAGTCTCCCAAAGCCTGCCCCCCATTGCCTTTAACCATGGGACATATGGTGAGGAATTTTCTTTATCCTGATCCTTGCAGAAGATCAGCTTTTTGTCCTGGGGCCTGGGGATTGATTGCCCTTATCTTAGTCTGCATAAATACAGTTCTGAATATAAATCCAGCCACAATAGTGCTTTGGTCTGGATTTTTTTTTTTTTTTCCGGAGGGATTTTGCTCACGATGGATTTAAATTCTAGGGATTTACTTTTTTTATCTGCAACGGCAGTTTGTTATCCAGAAATGTTTTATTTTTATTTTTATTAGGAGTAAGTCTAGTTATTCATTTGCACATCACACTGGTGTGTGAATCCTGTTGCTGTTTCATTTCATATTTTTCCAGAATGTGGTTTGTATTTAGTATTATTTTTGGAGTGGGCAGGCTGGTCAGGAAGATGACAACTTCCAGAAAGACATAAGGCTCTTATGCCAAGAACTGTTCTCACTAATGGTGGGATTTCACAACTTCTCCCAAAAGCAGGGAACCTTCCCAGCTCTTGCTTTCACACCAGCTGAATTTAGGACACTGTTCTTTTTGATGTTTCTTGTCTCCTGAGTTCTGTCCAGGCTTCCTCCCAAACAGCTATTCTTAATCTGAAGAGGCAAAAATAGAAAAGGAGAGGGGAGAAAACAAAACAAAAAGGCCTAAAACAAAACCAACAAAACCCCATTCTGTTTTGTTGGACTTAGAAAATCCTCAAGCACAGCTTGACTTTGTGGTGAGGCAGCTGAATATCTGCTCTTCCGAGAGAAAAGTGGGATGAATCAAATTTGGAGGGAATACAAACCACCTGGATTTTTGCTGCAGTTTTTCAAGGGTGTATTTCTGCAGCTTGAGGTGCTTGAGAGTGTCCAGGGAAGGGGCTGGAAAGGGGCTCAGCCTCGAGAAAAGGGGGATCGGGGGGACCTTGTGGCTCTGCACAGCTCCTGACAGGAGGGGACAGCCAGGTGAGGGTTGGGGACAGAGACAGGAGGAGAGGGAACGGCCTCAGGGTGGGCCAGGGGTGGTTCAGCTTGGACAGCAGAAGGAATTTCTTCCTGGAAAGGATGGATCAGGCAGGTTGGACAGCAGGAGGAGTTTCTCATGGAAAGGATGGATCAGGCATTGTCAGGGGCTGACCAAGGAGTGGTGGAGTCTCCAGTCCTGGAGGTGTCCAAGGAGCACCCAGGTGTTGCACTCAGTGCTCTGGGGTGGGGATTGGTCACAGGCTGGACTTGATGAACTTGGAGGTCTTTTCCAGCCTCAGTGATTCTGTGTGAATGTGCTGGGCTCACATGAAGGCTCTGTACAAAGTCACTGACAGGACAGGCCCATATTGTATTTGCAGGGAATGTCCCAATGAAGGCAGGAATGATGAATCTGACTCCATGTTTTCAGAAGGCTAATTCATTATTTTATGATACTATACTATATTCAAGAATCCTTTCTGTATTCTTTAATATAGTATAGTATACTTACTGAATGCTAAAAAGATAATAATGAAACCTCCTGATTCTCTCCAGAGTCCTGACCCAGCTTGGCCCTGATTGGCCAAAGAGTGAAAACAACTCCCAGCAGAATGCAATGGAACAATCACCTGTGGGTAAACAATCTCCAAACACATTGCACATGTGAGCACAACACAGGGGAGGCAAATGAGAGAAAAATTGTTTTCCTTCCTCAGGAGGAAAATTCAGGACGAAGGGATTTTTCCAGAGAATGTGAATGCCACAGTGACCCATGGATGATTCCAGATTCTCAGGACTGGAGCCTGGACACAAGTGGTGCCCAGAGACACCAAATCAAAATTGCCTGAGCTGATGTGTTACCCAGCCAGCCTGGCATAAGCAGGGAGCTGGGTTCTTTGTGCACAACACAATGGTGGTTGAGTTTACTTGTGTGCTTTTGGGTAATTGTGTGATTCCTCTTTTCAGCTCTCTTAACAAAATTGTGCAGGGAGGGAAGCAACATAAGCAGATATTTGATGTGTTAATAACTTCTTCCTTGCTTGCTTGTGCAGCTTCATTTCAGCATTCTCATTTTAAGGGTTTCTCTAGTGTGGGCCTAAAAATGTGACTTCTTGGCTCATGCAAACCTGGCACTGCTGTGCCCAAGTCAGCATTTTATACCCACTGAAAATCTGCCCCACCACTTGCAAAAACAGGCCAAGCATTTTTCCTCAATTGTCACTCAGTCCCCCTGCTAAAAGCAATTTTATTTAAATTGCATGGTGTCTTTTAGTCTTCAGTTAAGAGGCATCTTTCATCAAATCTCATCCCTTATTACCATGTTATTACTGCCTCTGTTGGCTTGCCGAGGGTGCGCGAGATGATCGCTTCCAGCTGTGGCTTTATCCCAGCGTGAAAAGCCCAGCCAGGGGGAGGGAGCTGGGCAAGGAGGATGCTGTGGATGTGCTCCCATTGAGCTGGGGCTCAGGAGGACCAGAGGGAGGTGGTGCCTTTGCCTCCTCTGTGCCATAACTCATCCCGGGAACCAATGAAAGCCCCGTCCTTGCAAAGCATCCATTCAGGATTTGCATAGTCGTGATCCCATCTTTGTCCTTTGGGACAAGTGTTGCTTCCTGCTTGTGTTTCTCTGTTGTTGCTTTTCCAAAGGCAGCTGAAACATAAATGATTTTCATTTTCAAACGTGGTTTTAATACACACAAGTATTGAAAAGCACTCAAATAATAAGAGATGCTGAGACTCTATACGCTGGAAGTGGCCAATTTTAAACGTTTCAAAGAATAAAATGCACATTAATTGGCTTTCATGGATGCTTTAACATAGAGTACAAAAGCCAGGCAGAGGCAAAATGGAAGAGAGCACTACATTTTTACCATGCTAAGGTTTTTAACCCTGAGGCATTTGCAAGACATTTAGGAACAGAGCTCTTCCTCACATGTTTAGCTGTTTTACATTTTGTCATAAATATTTTACCCTTTTATTTTTCCCCAGTGGACTCTGAAATGTTGAGATGAACATGACTTCTCGTTTAACACTTGGCAGTTCATCCAGATGAGCAGGGCTTTTGCACAGCTGGGGGACAAAAGGAAGAGGCAGCCTGGTGTCTTAAATCGTGCTGCAGAACCAGCAGATGGAGCATGAGAGTGCAAAACCCGGCTGGCAATGCTGTGTCTGTCTGTCTGCACCACCACGTTGCATTTTTGTATTGTTTGAACTTGAAAATGGACTTTTAAAAGTCATTTTTAGCTGCTTGTTCTGTCCATGAGCATTTCTGCTGCCTGTTAAAGGCAGTTCCTGAACATGACAAGCCCAGAGCAGATCTCTCATTCCCTTTGGGGAGTTCTGAGGTCCCTTCACAGCTCCCATTACACTGGTGAAAAACAAACACCCCAAACCTGCCCAGGCTGTGGATTTGTGAGCCAGCTGATTGCCATGGCCTTGGGACTGGATTGCAGCTTTTATACTTAGCCGCCTTTTTAATTATTTGTTATTCAGCTGAGTGTAGTGAGGAAAAGGAAGTGCTTTCAACTCCTTTTAACTTATTTTTGTTTTTTAGTTTCATAAGCTAAAAGCTTAAAAGCTTTGGACTTTTATTTATTTAATTTGTTTTTCTTTAGCTGTTTATTTTTTTTAAATGTGAAGCAGTGGAATATTTTATGACTTCAGAAATAATACTGAAGTACAAACCATAGCTGTGACTGCATCAAAGTACTCCAATGTTGCTGGGGAGACTTAGAGGCCTGAGCATCCAAATCAGCCTGACAGTTGTGATTATAATGTATTTTGCTCAAGATCCACAAATCCTCATTTCAGCTGCCAATAATCCTTCAAATTATTAAACTAAAATCTTGGTGCAGGGACCATCAGAAGGGGGTTGAAAATGAGACCACAACTCGCAAGATAACAAAATCTGAAAGCCTGAACATCATCATTTCTTCCCTGTGGCACTTGGAGATGTTTCCTAGCATTCCCTAGAAAATAAAAAAACAACCAGGAGGGAAGTAGGTCTTAAAAATAGATCCAAAGCACCAGAAATTGATTTGTTCATTAATGAATTTTAACAAAAAATCTTTGGTGAGCCTGGGAGATTAGATCATGTATCAAGGAACTCCACCACTTAGAAGATAAAGCCTTCAAGTGATAACTGTATTTAAGAACATTTTTAATAGGAAGATAAGCTGTTGGCATGAAGTTGGCTGTTTGAACAGAGGAGGGACTGAGGCAGAGGAGTGGGAAGCTGAATTTAAGACAAGGAATGCTGCATCAAAGGCAATGCTATGTATGAATTTCTGTATTTGTGTAAAAACAGTTCTTCACAGTTGGTTTGATCCCCTTCAGATGGATTAGTTTTTAACATGTTATAGGAATAAATCTTTCCACTTGCTGCTCTATAGGTCCCTTTGGTATAGTGTTTATGTTTACATTCATAACACATTTCTCTGTATAAAGATCCACACAATTCTTTTTCCTGGACAGAAAGAAAGAATCCTATTTCATTAGAGAAACTGTGCCTGAAAGCAACTCTAGAGCTGTGATGGTTTTTCATTTCATATGGAATTAAAACTGTCTTTTGGCAGCTCAGACAAAGCAGTTGCTGCTCTAAGATTGCATAAATGTCTTTTGAGTTGTTGTCTGAGAGGTGCCATAGATTAAAATCCACATCTGAAGTGCTAAATTTTCATTATATAATTTGCTCTGTGGTGATGGAAGGGGTTTCAGGTGATAAGAGTTAAGTTTCTTGTAAACACTGATTCCCATCACATCTCAGAGAGTGCATCATCTTTTCCTTCAAAATCAGACAAGGCACAAGTTTCAGGTGTAAAACTTCCCTTGCCTTTGTGAAAGCTCAGCTTTTCTGGTTGTGCTCTTTATCTTACTCTTCCAAAAAACCCAGGAACCACAGAGTTAAAAGATGAACTTTGCAGTACCTGACACAAAATCTGCAGAGTGAAACTGAATTTTGTATCTGCGTTTGTTGTTCCCATTTCTGTTCTGAAGCTGTTTTCAATAGTTGTTGCTTCCAATTAATGTTGTGTATGTGAACTCCAGACAGGCACCTTCTGCCAGCCTTCTCCTGTCTAGGAGAGGCAATTCAGAGCTTTCCCCTGATCCAGCTGGCACAGCAGAGCAAATATTTACTTATTTTCAAACAGAAAGCAAATAGCTCAGTGTGAAAGAGTTGGAAGCAGGCTCTGTGCAAACAGGTGCTTCATATTCTATTGGTGTGTTCTGCTGAAACCTCAACAGGCTTTTAGAGAGAATTTTCCCCTGGCACTCGTGGGATTGGGGCTCACAGGTTGGTGTCAGCACTCCTGGGGTTTCAGGCTTGGTTAATTAATTTGTATGAGTGATGGTTTGTGTGTCCCTATTTGTCTCTGCCTGTCCCAGTGTAAAAGATGCTTATAATAAGAAATAATCTCCCAAATTGTTTGTGGTGGCCTGTGCTAGAAGGAACATTGCCTTGTTGAAGTCCTCTTTAGGCTGTAGGAGCTGAATGCACAATTCTGGCCTTTTGTCTGTCCCTTGGCACTGAAATGCTGAGGAATTTTATAAACAAGTGCTGGTTACTGATAGAGGGGAGGGCAGAGCATTGTCTGTGCTCCAGATGTGTTAAGCAAAGGTAACAGCATTAAAGGTACAATGTCAGAACATTAAAATAAAAATAAGAGGAGGAATATTTTTATTTTATAGCAAAATCTCTCAAATTGTTTTCAAGCAGCGCTGTTTGCTGGGGTGTGTGTTTTCTGTTCTAAATTGCTTTAATGCTGTTGAGTTTCTTTGTTTGGGGAAAAAGGTCTGGTTTTTGTGGGTTTTTTTTCTGGTTAGAGCAATTTGGGCTAAAATATTTGCACTGCATTACCTTAATTTTGATCAGTGAAGAAATGTGTTGGTCCTTAAACCACAATATTCCAGCAGCAATCAGGTCCTGTGGCCACCTCCTCTTATTTGCAACACAGGGCTCTGAATTATCCACCTTTTGCCTTATTTATCACAGGATGGGTTTGGTTGGAAGGGACTTTAAAGCTCATTTTGTTCCACCCCCTGCCATGGCAGGGACACCTTCCACTGTCCCAGGGTGCTCCAAACCCTGCCCAGCCTGGCCTTGGGCACTGCCAGGGATTGGGCTGTCAGCAAAAAGACCCAAAAATTCCAATGTGAATTTGTGTCTGAGAGCTTTGTCCACACACTTCTGGAACTCTGGTGGGCTTTTATTCATGTTTATTCAGCTTGTCAGGGCCGTGTCTACCATGAAGAATCTAGAGTATGCCTGGCACAGAATCCTTTTTTTTTTTATCTTTACAATGCTCTGTTTTTCATGGCAGCTGTCTAGAGGCTCATCCTCCACAACTGTGCCCAAGAATTTGTTCCACTTAGAAGCTGATGATGTTAAGGGGAAGCAGGAGGAGTTGTAGAAACTCAGAATATACCTGGATCTCAATTTTTCAATGACAAGATAATTATTAGAATCTATATATGTTCTGTGCAATGTACTCTTTGTCCACCAAAAATAACTGAAGGCTGTCTGACCTGCCTGTGACACAGACATGCTGAACATTGCTTTTGTGCAAAAATGGAATTTTCCACCCAAAAGTTCTTTCCTGTGAAGTCATCACTTGATGAGGTTGGTGGGAAAGGGATGAATCTTTATTTAAATTTTGCCAGAGTACTCACGCTCCATAAACAGCAATATCTGGAAGAACATGTGTGACGGTGTTCACAGGGGTCTCAGGTTGAGGGAAGAGATGAGGATCTGACTCCATGTTTCAGAAGGCTGATTTATTATTTTATTATATATATTGCATTAAAACTTTAATAAAATAATAGAAGAAAGGATTTCATCAGAAGGCTAGCAAAGAATAGAAAAAGAAGGAATGATAACAAAGGTTTGGGGCTCAGCTCTCTGTCTGAGCCAGCTGACTGTGATTGGCCATTAATTAGAAACAAGCACATGAGACCAATCACAGATGCACCTGTTGCATTCCACAGCAGCAGATAATCATTGTTTTCATTTTGTTCCTGAGGCCCCTCAGCTTCTCAGGAGGAAAAATCCTAAGGAAAGGATTTTTCATAAAAGATGTCTGCGACAAACATGTAGAGAAGTTTGTTTTGTTTTTTTTTCCAGCACACTTCCCTCATTCATGTTATGAAAAAGGACCTCACAAACAATTCAGTTTCTTTGTAGAAGGTGTCCCTACCAAGGCAGGGGGTTGGAGTGAGATGAGTGTTGAGGTCCCTTCCAGCCCTAAGCTGGAGTCCTGTGACAGCTCTGTAACCTCAGGTGCCTGTAAAACAGCTTTTCCTCCCTCAGGGGTGTATTTCCCTCACTGCAGCACCCATTCCCTGTTAACCATCCCCCTTGGCACAATCATTTTTATCCCTTCAACCCTTTCCAACTAGATTGCTCCAGTCTTTTCAGCTGTCAGCAAATCCTAACAGTGCCTCCCTTAACCCAGACAGAGGTGTTTGTGTGACCCCACCAGAGGTAAATAACTCTAAGAAGAGGTTAGGTGAGAAAAGCAGGATGGGATTAAATGACTGCCTGAGTCACAGACTTGGAGAAATGCCTTGTATTCAGCACAGGAGGACAAACCCTTGAGCCTGTGCAGAGATTTGCACAGGAGTCACGGAGTGGCACTGCCTCTGATCGTGTACTTGAAGGTGTTGACAGACAGAAATGCTTTTAAACTCAAATGCCTTTAAGACTTTATGAAACAAATCCTACCTCGGGTTGTCCCCAGGGTTAAGGACCAGGGTACTAATGGCGTGTCACCTTCAGCATTTCCTTCAGATTTGTCTTCCTTAAAGGAGTGGCAAAGTGCAGCCTGCAGCTCTCCATCTGTTCTCTCCTGAGGGCAGGAGGACACTGGGGATGCTCTGGGCCCCCTCAGCCACTGCAGGTTTCCTTCCTGAGTATTCAGAGCACAGAAACAGCAGAGATGTGGTCACATTGTGAGCAGCAAAGCTGAGTGATTCCCAGACTGTGCTGACAGGTCTGTCCTTAAAAATCCTTCCTGCTCGGCTTTTGTGATATTTATGAGATAAACAGTGTTGGTCCAAAGAACTCAAAAACCCTGAGTCAGAAGCTAACCCTCTCCCCAGTCTGTATTCATGGACTCTCATGAAATGTGGTCTGGTATTTTTTGTGTTTTTAAACTTCATCTTGTTTTTCCTTTCATAAGGAAGTGTCAGGCACACATCACTCATTCATTCTCCATGCAAAACTGCAGGCAGTGACCCCCTGCAGTTCCAGGCTGCTGTCTGTGTTCTCCTGTCTGCTGCATCCCTCCTCCTCAGCACGGAAAACCTTTCTGGAGTGGCAAAGCTGGCAGCTTTCCCTGTTACACCCTGGCACAGGAAAATGGGAGTTTATTTTAGCTGTGTGGTGGCTCCATGTCTCTTGGGTTGCTGCTGATATTTGATGCCCCGAGATGTGCAGGATGTCTCTGCTTTGGCCCATGCAACTGAAGAACGAGTCTGGACTCTTCACTTTTCAGTCTTGAGGTTGTTTATTAATTCTTATCTATAAAATTTTCCTTCTGCCCAGCCGGGATCTGCTCAGCAGGGCAGCCACAGGCACTCTGTGTTGTCCTTTTATACTACAAACTACATATAACATATTTACACTGAATTCCCAATACCTATCACCTATGTTAGACAGTGCACTTCTACTCTAAACCAATCCCAAAGTGCCAACATCACTGCAGAAAATGGAGAACAAGAAGAAGAAGGAGAAAGGCTGGACATGCCCAGATTCCTCCATCTTGTCTCCACAACCCCCATACCAAGAATCCTAAAATCCCACAATTTTCACCTTGTGATTATTTTGTTATTACATTATTCAAACCTGTGACTTTCAGATCCTCATACAAAGCTGGTAACTTGCTCCAAGGGTCAGAAACAATTCCCCAGGTGTTCTGAGCTGTGTGCCAGGGTCTCTGAGCCCCCCGATGGGGTCCTTGGTAACTCTGGGCACCCGGAGGGGTGCACTGAGTTCCGACACGTCTACTTCAGGCACCAAGGACATGAAGGTGGGGGCAGGTTGCTAAAACAACTCTGTGGGATCTGTTCCTTGTTCTCCCTCATGCCCAGCTCCAAGAGAGTCAGCAGAGAGTGGAATGTGGAGCCAGAGCTGTGAGGTTGGCTGAGAACCTGGCTGGAAGTGCTTTCTCCAGCCTCAAAAAGCTGCTGAGAAAGAAGCTGCTCTGTCTGCCTGCATTTACTCTCTTTGCTGTGCTGCAGGGGAGGTGGAAGAAGCTCTGGTGCCTCTTCCAGAGGTGCCCATGGAGCACTAGGAATGCCTTTGCTGCTGCAGGAAACACACAGCTCCTTCTGATCACACTTAGCTCAAACAATTCCTCTGAGCTTCCTGGGTTTCTTGCAGAGGTACCCACCAAATTATACAGCTTGCTGTAATTTTAGCTTTGCTTACACTAAAATACCACTGCAGACTATCTAGGGAGCCCTGCTCTGTGTTGTCTGCTGGAAGGGAAGCGTGGGAGCCCCAGGATCTGTGCCAGTCTGTGTGATGTGCAGAGCTTTACATGTCCTACACTGCTGAGGATGCACCACGCTGGAGACATCCACCGGGGAGCTTTGACAGGACTTCCAGCAAGCACTGCTCTTGGCAGCCTGGATTTTTGGTGTATGGTGGTTTTTGGGGGGTTTTTAATGTGAACAGCTCAATTTAGAAGGGAGCAGCAGTGGATGTTGGGAATGCTGTCAAGATCACTGTGGATATAGCAGTGCTGGGTTGAGTGCTGTTCAACTTTTACCTTATCATCTCTCACTTCTGTTTCCTGTATTTTCTTTAAATTTTATTATCTCTCATCTGGTGAAAAAGCAGTATTTGAATTTCAGAGCTGAGCTGGTGCTCTGTCCTGTGGGAATAAGAGCTCAGCTTCTCCTCCCTCAAAGCACAGTCTCAGATCTCTGTTTCCTTTAAGTGCTGTCCCAGCTTTCAGCTGTGGAGTGCCTGTTTGCTTTAGACGGGTGTGTGAGGTGGGTGCTGAGTCCTGCTGCCTTCAGATTCTAGGAATTTTCCTAGGAGGATGACGTACTGTGGAATAGGATATTTTTCATCCTATAAATTGTGTTGTCTGGGTAAGACTTTGGGGTTTTAATTAGTGTTTTTAGAAACTTGCAGGGTGAGTCAAATAAGCCGTTTTCAAGCAGTAACTCAGCCATTATATCATTCCTTAGACACAATTTCTTCACTGGGGGGGAAATGGCCTGAAGATGTACATTTGAGAAGTTGTTTGTAAGGAGAGAGAAGTAACTTCTGAGTAAAATGCATGGCAATTATATCACTAAGTTAGGTCACTTGCTTGGAAGCAGCTTTGGGGAGGGCTTCATTATTTTATCCCATCTAATGTATTTTTTATAATAATGTAAGTTGGTGACATTTTGTCTCTGCAGTACCTTGCAGAGTGGTTTTAAAGTGAAGGACAGGTTTAGATTAGATGCCAGGGAGAAATTATTCCCTGGAAGTGTCCAAGGCCAGATTGGACAGGGATTGGAGCAACCTGGGTTTGTGGAAGGTGTCCCTGCCTCTGCCAGGGGTTTGGAATGAGATGGTCTCAAACCATTCTGTCATTCTAAAGAGGCATTAAACATCTCAATATCAATGTTTTGTCATTGCATTAAAATCTGGTGGAGAGAATCCAAGCCCCACATATCACAATTCACTTCACTTGCATTTCTAACTCCTGCTTCCTCAGAGAATCACTGTCAAATTCATATAGACACTCTGTAAATATTTATTTATACCCTGAACTGAAATTGCCACCTAAAACTGAAGTGTGAAGATGGTTACTGTGTTCAGAGTGGCTGAGGCTGAAGTAGCAGATGAAAGAGGAGGAATCACCTAATTATTGCCTAATTCTAAGCACTGGTGTTCAAGTGGGAAGTGCTACTGTAATTAAAGTGTAGAAGAAGCAGTGCAACTTTTCCTATTTTCAAAATGTTCAGCTTGACATACAACGTGGAAAACAGAGGAACTTCTTTAAGCCTTCAAGTTAATCAGTGCTGAGGAGCTATTTTCTTCCTAATACCATCTGCAAGTCTCCATCAATACTGTGCAAGTGTTGATTGTGTGTTACAATACTTCATTTTAATTAGACTCCATAGGAGATAGTTAAAGGGCTGATGGGGGAAGATATTGCAGCAGTAAATATTATGGCACATTTGGAAATGGAGAGGGGAAGAGGAACGTGTGGGCTCCATTGTTGACATAAGTGACGCTCTGCACTCGGGGACACACTTGTCACTGCTGGGCACTGCAGGTGCTCAGTGATATATCGCATTTCAGTCTGGCAGACCTTCCTCAGGGGGCTGGTTTGTCACTGCAACACCCCGTGGGGAGATGCAGCAGCCGTGGCTGTGTGAATCAGCAATTGCTGGGTCACCCTGGCAGGGGAGGGGTGGCCATGACAGGTGAACAATGGCCATGACAGGTGAGGTGTGGCCATGGCAGGTGAGGGAGGGCCATGGCAGGTAAGGGGTGGCCATGGCAGGTGATGGATGGGCATGGGAGGTGAGGGGAGGCCATGGCAGGTAAGGGGTGGCCATGGCAGGTGAGTGGTGGCTGTGGCAGCTGAGAGAGGGCCATGGCAGGTGATGGATGGCTATGGCAGGTCAGTGGTGACCCTGGCAAGTGAGGGATGGCCATGGAAAGTAAGGGAGGGCCATGACAGGTGAGGGATGGCCTGGCAGGTGAGTGGTGGACATGGCTGATGGCCATGACAGGTGAGGGGGGGCCATGGCATGTAAGGAGTGACCATGGCAAGGGATGGATGGCCATGGCAGGTGATGGATGGGCATGGGAGGTGAGGGGAGGCCATGGCAGGTGGCTGGGGGCCATGACAGGTAAGGGGTGGCCATGGCAGGTGAGTGGTGGACATGGCTGATGGCCCTGGCAGAGGAGGGAGGGCCATGGTAGGTGAGGGATAGCCTTGGCATGTGAGGTGTGGCCATGGCAGGTGAGGGAGGGCCATGGCAGGTGATGGGCATGGGAGGTGAGGGGAGGCCATGGCAGGTGGCTGGGGGCCATGACAGGTAAGGGGTGGCCATGGCAGGTGAACAATGGCCGTGGCTCGGGAGGGAGGACCATGGCAGGTGAGTGGTGGCCCTGGCATGTGAGGTGTGGCCATGGCAAGTGGCTGGTGGCTATGGCAGATGAACAATGGGCATGGTAGGGTATGGATGGCCATGGCAGGTGAGGGATGACCATGGCTGATGAGGGATGGCTATGACAGGTGAGAGGTGGCCATGGCAGGTGAACAGTGGCTATAGCTGATGGCCATGGCAGATGTGTGATGGCCGTGTGGGTCACAGAGCAGAGCAGACCCAGCTGGATGCTGATCCAGAACCAGGGCACCTGGCTGGGGTCAGGGCTCCCTCTCAACATTCTCTGTCTGAGGAGGTTCCTCCCAGAAGGACACAAGGAGCAGCTGGAGGGGACAGCAGAGTGTCTCTGCAAAAGCAAAGATGCACTCAAGTGGCTGTCCCAATCCTCTAGTCCCAGGATCAGGCAGTGATGCTTTTATTGCCATTTTGCTTCTATTTATTGATCAGGCTCTTCTGGCCCAGAGGCTGCCCAGAGGACCTTTAGCCCTTTGCATTGTGTTTCATTGAATTCAGAGTTCTTTTTCTGGCTCTTTGGCTGTAACTCATGGCAGGGTCAGCAGGTTGTGGCATTTATTCACCCTAAATACTGAACAGACACTAAAACCTAGTTAGAAAACAGAGCAGCTTCCTCCCTATCCCTGCACGGGATTGGGAAAGTCATTTCAGGGAAATTAAGTAACCTGGCCTAGCTTCTAAAAATAGAGACATAAATAAAAGCTGAGGCAAATGTGGATTTCAGTGTGACTCCTGGGCCAAGCAGTAACTATCACATTTCTGATGCAGTGCAGGTTCTCACATGGATTCTCAGTTACTGGTTCTGCCATCACAAGATGAGACAAAATGAGGTTTCGTTGTGTAGTAGGTGGCAGTTTGAAGCATTAACTGCTGTGGAAGAAGATTTGAAAGGCAATTTCCCATCTCAATTTTCTCTTCAGTCATTAAAATTCATCTTCAGTTCCTGAAGTATCCAAATTTCTGTTCTGCTTAGGTGTCTGGGTTGGAGATCTTACTGCACTGAATATCCCTAAAATTTATGGCAAACTGCTCAACACCATTTTACAAGCCATCCATGATTCTCCCGATTTATCTTTAGAAGAATGATTTTTCCCTCCCCACAAAATTGATGCTAATCTTGCTATGAACAGAGTTTAAAACTGTTTAAACCTGAAGTTACTTCTTTGCTCTTTACTTGTGTGAGTTCAGCACTGCTCAGCTTCTTTCTTGCCACTTGTCTACAGGTTGTTGTCATTCTGTGGTTCTTTAATATGTTCTCCTGTGGCACTGATCACTGTGGCATCACTCAGGTGAGGGGGGTGTGAGGAGCTGAGTGCGCTATTTCCTCCTCTGTGCATTAAAAACATCTAATTGGGAAGTGAGGGGGACTCAAAGTTTGTCCTAGAAGTGCACAAGAGGATAAAAATAACTTAATAACTGTGCCACCTTATTTGAATTTAAAATAGCTCTTCTTTTTAATTCATAAAAAGAGAGTTGTCAGGCTTTGGGTGACAGAGGGTGATGAATTTGTGTGGGAGTGTGGACTTCCTGCGCTTCCTTTCTTTAGGAAGCTTGTGGAAGGGGGAATAACCTTTTGTCATGCTCATGTCACATTTTATTTTGGCTTAAGTCTGATGAGAGAAGAGAGAAATCTGGCTGTCAAGAACAGCCTGTCTCCTCCGTGTGTCTTTTTTGTTGCTCTGATCCTCAGCTTCTGCTGCTCCTTGGCGTGCAGGGGAGGCAGAGCTCCAGCTAATCCCAGCAGGAGCATCCGTGGGGCTTTTCCTCTGCTGTCACTGGTCCTGCTCCATCCCTGCATTTGCCTTCTGTTTTACTCCCCTCTCTCCTCCCTGCTGGCTCCACACCACACCTGATTCTGTAATTGTGTGTAACTCTCCTGCCCGGTTAACTGTGAGCACTCAGTGCTGTGTTACATCGCCTGGGATGATGTGGGAGCTGTGTGGGGCTTCTTGTTCTGGGCAATAACCCTCATAAATGGCAATTTCAAAGGTGTAAATTTTTTCATATAATGTATATATATGTTTTCATATATAATATATTTATATTTATTTATATAAATATTTATTTCAAAGATGTATAATTAGCTTGAGGCTAATTACAACCTTCTTGCCAAGGTGCTCTGATAGAATTGCTGGGGAGGGCAACATGGATACAGAGAGGATTTATTTATTTATTTATATTTTTGGCTCTTCTGGAAGGCACAAAAGGGTGTGTGGACATTCGTGTTGTTCTATGACATTCTTTGGTGTTTACAGGCAGATACTAAAGTAAAAGGTTAAATGAATAGCAAGAACATCTTTTTTCTGTATATTTTTTTCTTTGATTGTGCCCATAATTGTGTGCTAGTCATTAAGTAGCCAAAGGCCTTTTGAAAAGTCCTTTCATTTGAGAAAGATGCCAGGCAGAGCTGCTTGTGAAATAATTACAGAAAATGAGTGTTGATGCATGTTTTGACTCTGCTGTAGAAGTAATTCTGTCTTCTCTAGCTGAAGTAATTACATTTGTTTCTAAATAGAAGAAGAGAAATGGCAATTGTAAAAAAAAAGCATAGATCTCACTTCTACATTTATGTAGTGGCAGATAGATTGGTACCAAAAAATTAATTATGATATTAGAGTAGTCATTATTGTGTGTTATTTATTGAAGTGAGGTACCATTATTAAACACATCGAGTCATGGAAGATTTGTGAGACTTACAGACTCCTTTGCTTGATGGTTACTTTCTTTAGCACTGAGGAGTAGAAACACTTCTACAGTCTGTTAAGGTAATAATTAATTTAGGATAGATATGTGCAAGGACTCACTAGCTATTAATTACTTTTCCTTTTCTTCAGAGAGAAAAGGTTTTCAGTTATTATATTCCAGAGTGCTCACATCAGGGAGGGCTGAGTGCTTGTATTTCTATGTATGGGATGTTGCCCCTCAGTTCAGATGGCCAGGGGGGTAAAATTGTGCAGCAG